>NC_142650.1:109582166-110200333 GCF_055504915.1 Nelumbo nucifera
AATGTACATTCAGTACCGCAACTCCCGAGCTGACCAAGCTCGAGCACACGGTATAAGCTTAAACCAGTGCGACAGTCAGAACTGGTCCAACTTGGGACGAGGAGCCCTGGATTCTCCACATTGATGACTTGTCCAACCAACAGGGAAGTGGCATAGGAATAATTCTATACGGCCCAAGTGAGGTGAAGCTGGAATACACACTCCGGTTTAGGTTCATGGCATCAAACAACGAAGCAGAGTACGAAGCAATGGTCTTCGGGCTCACCCTAGCAAAGGAAATGAAGGCAAAGCACCTCATCCTATGCAGTGACTCTCAGTTCATAGTCAACCAAGTCAGCGGTGAGTATGAAGCCCGCTACCCCACCATGGCTGCTTACTTTGCCAAAGTTAGGGAGATCTTGTGCGGCTTCATTTCCTACTTCATTAGACAAATCCTAAGGTCTGAGAACACCGAGGCCGGTGCCTTGTCCCGATTAGCAAGCACAAGTAGTAACACCATGCGGACTGTGTATATAGAGGACTTACCTCGGCCTTGCATTCTTGAGGGGGCAGGAGAGGTCGCTCCTGTAGCACAAGCAGAACCGAGCTGGATCTACCCACTCGTGAGTTACCTACTCCACGGGACCCTCCGTACAAAACGCAATGTGGCCTGGAGGGTGAGCGCTTGCCGGCTAAGTACATCATTATAGACGGACAACTGTATAGAAGGTCCTTCATGCTCCCCTACTTGCACTGCTTGCAAACCTTAGAGGTCGAGTACGTACTCCGTGACACCCATGAAGGCTTGTGCAGCGGACACTTGGGGGACAGGGCTCTCGCACAAAAGGCGTTACGGCAAGGCTACTATTGGACCACGATGAAGGTAGATGCACTCAAGCTCGTCAAGAAGTCCGATAAGTGTTAGAGGCACACCAACATCCACCACTGACCTGCTCCCGACCTGAAATACCTAACCAGCCCATGGCCCTTCGCATAGTGGGGAATCGACATACTTGGTCCATTCCTGCCAGTGACAGGACAGAGGAAGTTTTTGGTTGTAGAAGTAGACTATTTTATGAAGTGGGTGGAAGTTGAACCTCTAGCAACAACCACAACCCGCAACATACAAAATTTCTTTTGGAAGAATATAGTATGTCGCTTCGGGCTACCTTGCGTACACATCTCCGATAACGGGAAGCAATTCGAAGATATTAAGTTTCAGAATTGGGTGTGCCAAAATGGGAATTCAGCAAAATTCACCTCAGTGGCACACCCCTAGGCAAATAGACAAGCGGAAGTCACCAACGGAGCCATACTTCACAGACTAAAAGGTCGCTTAGCTCGAGTCAAAGGGTTGTGGGTAGACAAAATGCGCAGTGTACTATGGGCCTACCGGACTACCGTCAAGACTGTCACAAGTAAGACTCCTTTTAACCTCACTTACGACACAGAAGTAGTAATCCTAGCAGAAATTGAGGTACCTACACTACGCTTGGAGGCCTAAGACGAAGAGACGAATGATGATGAGCTAGGTACCAACCTAGACCTGGTGGAAGAGGTATGAGACCTGGCATACATCCGAGCTATAGCTTACCAACAAAGAGTAACTCGATACTTTAACACCCGGGTCAAAAAGTGATACTTCTGCATCGACAACCTGCTTCTTCGACGGTTATGGTACCTAAGCCCCACGTTGGTATGTTCGAACCAAATTGAGAAGGTCCGTACCGAGTAAGACAGGTATTCGGGGAAGGTACGTACGAGCTTGAGACTCCAGAAGGGAAGCAAGTACCTCGAGCGTGGAACATCGGCAACCTAAGAAGATATTACTTGTGATCATCGAATTGGAGAGAGGACTGCAAGTCACTCCCAGAAGCCCAGGGGCTATGATGCCGAGCTAACATAAGACCTTGGCACTATGATAAGACCCAGTCACCTCTTTGGCATGGGCAGACAAGTCCTAATCGCCTCTTTGGCATGGGCAGACAAGTCCTAGTCACCTTTTCGGCATAGGCAGATAAGTCCTAGTTGCCTCTTTGGCATAGGCAAACCAGTTCTCATGTCTGAGGCATAGACATTTCGGGTACAAACCATACTATGTCTAACCCACCTCAGCATATAACAACAGGTTGATCCCACTTGAAGTTAGGCCTGATGGCTCGACACTAAGGGATAATCGACACCTAAGCGAGTACCCCATGTGCAGACAGGCCAGGTATATACCCTACAGTGTCCGCCCACCTTGGCGTACAATGACGCGAAGTTTTCCCTACTCTTAGTATAGCTCATTAGCTTTACAGTTCGGGGTAACCAACAATTAAATAAAATTTACTCCTATTTTTGGTATAGTTCACCAGTTCGGGAGTTATTTACACTTAGAAAAGTTTTTGTACAGAGATAGACAAAATACTTATATTTCATTAATGTAAAGTTTTGAGTACAAAACAAGAAGAAGAGAAAAGAGAAAGTTTCACTATGAATCAAGCTCGGAGCCTCACCCTTGTTGGAGGCTTCAGTAGGAGGATTCGTCTCCATGCGGCTCTTGCCAGCATCGGTCTCCTCATCATCATCGGACAAGTCGTCCTCGCTTTTTGCTTTGGAGTCCAGATCTTGAGCAGCTTCAACGGCCATCTCCTTTGTGACCCTCGAAGTAGTTATGACACTGAGGTCGAGCTGGAGGAACTCACATCGGGTCAGCCACCTGCTAAGTTTAAATCCTTGGTGGTAGCTCGCCGTCCCCACCTCGACCATCTCCTTCCGGTACTCCACCAAAGACTTGTACTCCTCAACGACCTTGACCTTTGCCTCTTCCATTGCCTGAAGAAGTATTTCAGTTCGCTCCTTCACGTGAGCCTCGAGGTTCTTCACCTCCCTCTTCAGTGTTGCCTCCCGATCCGTGAGCTCACTCTTCAAAGCCGCCATACGCTCTTCGAGCTCCTTCTTTTCTAACATCAGTAATGTGATCAGCACCTTCTTAGCCCGCACGTTCTTTTTCAGCTGGTTATAATTTCAACTTGGTGTGGGCCTTGCGGGAAGACTCCTCGGCTGCGAGGGCTTGCTTCAAGTTCACCTCGGACTGATAAGCCAAGGCGTGGATGGTGGAATTCACCTACCAAGAGAAGAAAACAAGCGTCAACATATAAAAATCCAAGTACAAGATAGATGAAAGAAAGTCTGAAAACATACCACCTTGTAGTGAGTAGTCGCTCAAGCTCCGAGCTGAGCAACCAGTAGTTCGGCCAAGCTAGCAACCTCCTCGGCAAACACGGCAAACAGAGGAGACCCATCCAATCTCAAGAAACCCATTCATCCAATCTCTAGCCATTGTATTCCTCATTCACAGGTTCTGAACTTTTACTACGGGTGTTGCCTTTTACGGTGTAAAGTGGGCTTTGTCGTGCTGGCCCACGGGCCATTACGACCCGGGCTGGCTTGTGGGTCGTGCCTTGGGCCAGGTCGGGCCGTGCATTGGGCCAAAGCTATTTATTTAAAAAATTGATAAAAAACTTAAAATTTTAATTTTAGTGGCGATTGTGATGAGGAAAGAACAAACCAGGGGATAGGGAAAGTGTTCAGGAAGACTCCCACTACCGTGAACTTTTGTTGCCACTGTCAATGAATTTTGGGGAACTCCTACTAGATGCAGCTTTCTTGACCAGGTTTCCATATCGGATCTAGTGTCTCTAGAGTTCTCAATAATGGTTACCACATGAGGTTGGAGGTTCATGCTTGTTGAGTTGGGTATGATGGCGACAATCTTGTGATTGTTGTCTACTGATGCCCAAGGAAGATGAAGGTAGACGGATGCCTTGTCATGACTGGAGTCGATCATGGGAAGTGGTGATAGGAGACCACAGTAGCTTGTCGTCTTTATTACAGCGGCAAATAGGAGGTTGGAATAAGGTCCTTGTAAATCTCTACAAATCTTTTCCTTCAACCACCATCCTTAGCTCTCACCTAATGAAATTCTCGGAGATCAGAGATGATAACCAGAGATTCTAATGTAAGCACCATGGTAAGGCAATGGTTCGTACACTCTCTGTTATCCATTAAACTCTTACTTTGCTCTTTGCTTTTTACTTTCAACTAGATCTCCTGACTCGGCACTAACTTGACGATTGGGCCCTCATGCCTACGTCCACAACCTAGGCACTCTAACAATAGGCACCCTCTAAAAGACTAATTGGTTTGTATTCTTTTAGAGCAAATCAAAAACCAATTGGCACCCTCTAAATGACAAGAGCAAATCGAACAAATCAAAAACCATAGGCACCCTCTAAAAGACTAATTGGTTTGTAGTCTTTAAACAATAATAAACAATCGTAACATAGTAATATGTGCCTTAGACTTTGTTTTTCCTAATTTTTAATGTTTACATCAACTACAAATATTTCCTAATTTTTAATGTTTTCCTTACATTATAATTGCATTCCAGCCGCCTGAAAAGATGCTGTGTTTGTGCAAAATTCAAAGATGCTGAAACTGTCGGCAGGGCAGCGTCATCATCTTATCCAGCTCTCCAAGGTGTGGTGGAGGTGAATGCTGACTTGGTCCAAGTCTTTGAGTTTATTATTGTCCTTGCACATGGGTTTGGTTGAATGAACCATAATTAAGTCCACAACTGGCCTGTGTCTTCTTGACTTGTACCATCTCAGAAAGATGTTATTATTGGCATATTAATTTTAGCCAAAAATTTGGGTACACAAAATCAACGGATAAGATCAGACTCAGGCCACGCCACAATAGAAACCCAACTCACTCCCCCTGGTAAGGTGTTTTTGTTATTTGCTCTGATCAGTGAGTGGAACGTTGTGACCGCTTGCTTTAGTCTGTTTTCTCTTTGGCAAGCAAAGGATGGCAGAAGGTGTGCTTTTTGACTTTGTTGGAAACATAGTGGCGAGCTTGGCCTCCCAAGCTATTCAAGAGATTGGTCTGGCATCAAATGTCGGAAAGGATGTTGAAAAGCTCAAAAACAAGCTATCGGCGGTCAAAGTTGTGCTTCTGGATGCAGAGGAACAGCATGCCAAGAACGATGCCGTGAAAGATTGGCTGAGAAGGCTCAAAGACGCTGTTTATGATGCAGATGACGTGGTAGATGAATTTCAAACTGAAGCTTTGCGAAGGCAAGTGGAGATCCATGGCAGCAAAATAAAGGAGGTAAAAAACTTCTTTTCTCGTTCAAATCCTGTTGCGTTCTGCCTTAAGATGGGTCATAGAATAAAAGAGATCAGTGAGAATCTTGATGTGATTGCATCAGATATGGCCAGATTCCAATTTAGAGAGAGGTTACATGATACCAGGCCAATTGCCAAGATAAGGAGGGAGGAAACCCACTCCTTCATACCTGAATCGACTGTTATCGGGCGAGAACAAGATAAAAAGAAGATTGTAGAGCTTTTATTAGAGGGACCTCCCGACTCCAACTTGGGTGGTGGTGATGGTGTTCATCATCATCATCATCCAGCTGATCAGAATGTGGGCATCATTCCCATAGTTGGAATTGGGGGACTGGGGAAGACCACACTTGCCCAATTGGTCTACAACGACCAGAGTGTGGCAGAGCACTTCAAACTGAGAATGTGGGTGTGCGTGTCCGATGAATTTGATGTGAAATTGCTAACACAAAAAATTATAAGATGTGCCAACTCTTCAGATATAGATTGTTCCAACAAAGAAATGGAACAACTACAGGCTATCCTTCGAAAATCTGTGGACGGGAGGAGATATCTACTGGTGCTGGACGACGTGTGGAACGATAAAGCAGAGAAGTGGAATAAGCTGAAAGAATTGCTAATGGGTGGTTGTGTGGGAAGCAAAATCCTAGTGACAACACGTAGCAAAAAGGTGGCAAAAATCATGGGGACAGTTGGTATCGAAGCATACCATTTGGAGGGGTTGAATGAAGAAGAATGTTGGGAGTTGTTCAAGCAACGTGCATTTGAGCAAGGACATGAACCAGACCCAAAGCTGGTGGAGATTGGAAAGGAAATCGTCAAAAAGTGCAAAGGAGTACCACTAGCAGCAAAATCACTAGGGAGTTTGATGCGCTTTAAAACCCAAGAAAGCGAGTGGTTGTATGTGAAAAATAATGAGATATGGAGAATAGAAGGGGATGATGATGATGATGACTACGGAGAAAAAATTGTAAGAGTACTGAGGCTAAGCTATGATCATTTGCCTTCCAAATTGAAGCAATGCTTCGCCTATTGCTCAATATTTCCCAAAGATCATAAAATAAAAAAGAAGACCCTCATCCAATTATGGATGGCACAGGGGTTCATTGGATCTTACGAAGGGTGTAGTAGTAGTAGTGAGAGGAGGAGGGTGGAGGAAATAGGTGAGGAGTATTTCAACGATCTACTGTGGAGATGCATGTTTCAGGAAGCAAAAGAAGATGAAGAGGGAAACATAGTAAGTTGCAAAATGCACGACCTCGTGCATGACCTTGCTCAATCAGTCGCAGGGGTCGAGTGTTTTCGGATAGAGAGGGCCAGGGATGAAGAGGTGGCTCAACCACCTACTATAACTATTCCGGAAGGAGTTCGACACGTGGCACTTCTTGACCATGGAGGATATAATAGCACTAACGGCATTGAATTCTGGTCACAATTGAAACTTTCTAATAAGGTGCGGACTCTACTCTTGCCCCATAAAAATTATGATGGGATGAAATTGCCAATTGAAGGAATAGTGAATTGTTGTGCTTGCTTACGTGTGTTAGACTTACACGGTACAAGTATTGAGAGCTTGCAAATAAGTAGCATAGGTGAATTGAAGCACTTAAGGTACCTTGACCTCTCTTATAATCTGGATATTGAGACACTCCCTACATCAATTACTAAGCTCCAAAATTTGCAAACCATGAAGGTTAGAAATTGTGAAGTTGAAAAATTGCCAGAAGATATTGGGAATATGAAGAGCCTAAGGCATGTTGACCTCTCTTGGAACTGGACCATCAAAGCACTCCCTGCTTCTACTACAAAACTAGAGAATTTGCACACTCTAAATCTTAGTAGTTGTCATCTTGAAGAATTGCCAGAAGATATTGGAAAACTAGAGAATTTGCACACGCTAGGTCTTGGTGATTGTATACTTGAAAATTTTCCAGTGTATTTGAGAACATTGACAAAGATCAAGAGAATCAAGGGATTGGGGTTACCTGCCAAACATATTAAGGAGTTGCATGGCCTGCACCAGCACCTAAGTGGTACTTTATCTATTGGGAGAGTTGAACAAATGAGAGATGGCAAGGAAGCAAACTTGAAGGAGATGCCATACCTTTCAGGCTTGGAATTAATATGGAATAATTCAACGTATGGGAAAGAAATAGATGATAACAAGGCAGTAGAAGGAGAGGAAAATGTATTGGAAGGACTGCAGCCACATCCAAATCTAAAGGAGTTGAAGCTAAGAGGGTATGGAGGGATGAAATTTGCTTCTTGGATGATTAAATCCTCGTTGCTCCCAAATCTAGTGACAATCGTATTAGAGGATTGTCCAAGATGCGAATCTCTAGAGTTCTCAGGTCCACTCCCTTCCCTTGAGGCTCTATGGCTATCTAAATTCATATCCCTCAAGAGCATTACAAGTAAATTGAGGAAAGGAGATGGATTGTTCCCATCCTTAAAGCATCTCAACCTCATGTTAATGCCTAAATTGGAGAGTTGGTCAGTAGTAATGGAAATATTAGACGGTGATCAGGAAGTAGTGGTAGTAGAAGAAGAAGAGCCACATAACTCATTATCAGTAGTACTGTTCCCTCACCTTCCCAATGAATGTGAGATTATTAATTGTCCTAAATTGGAAAGTATTCCTTGGGGTTGGCCGGCACGTGAAAGAGTGGATTTATGTTTGATTGATGCCAAGGCATTGGAGTTAGTTCTGAAGAAAAAGACGAAGAAGGATAAAACCCCCATCCCATTAATGTTGACATCATCATCATCATCATCAACTACAAACTCATCATCCTCTTCTTCTTCTTCTTCTTTTCAACACTTCCTTCCCACCACTCATGTAACCACCACATCCTTGCAAATTCACCGTTGCTATGACTTACAGTCTTTTCCTTCGGAGGCGATGGAAGGCTTGACTTCTATCCGATTTTTACATATTTCATCTTGTCATCAATTGACATCATTGCATCCTCAAGCAGTGAAGCAATCCCTCGCCGATCTTGAAGAGCTACAAATTGAGTCTTGTCCAATCTTTCATTCGTTGGAGGGCATCGGAGGTCTTTCTGCCCTAAAAGCTTTGAGGATTAGGGATTTGCCCAAATTGGTTGCATTTCCAGAGGAGCTTGGAGACCTCAAATCCCTTCGGAAACTTCATATTGAAAATTGTCGTAATCTATCATCACTACCTCAAGGTATGCGTCGTCTGACAGAGCTACAGATTCTAGGGATTCAAAAATGTCCCAAGTTAAAGAAAAGATGCGCAACCGGTAAGGGTAAAGATTGGCCTAAGATATCTCATGTCCCAGATGTGAAAATACAATGATGGTGCTGATGACGTACTGAGAGAATTTTAATTATCAAGTGATTGGAAACTGTATTACTTCTCAACTTTCACATTCGTCACATCACTCCAAAAAGGAGAAGCCATGGCGCATCACTATCTCTGTTTTACTTTTATCCACAACATCAGATTTCCTTCTTCTACCTCTGGTACGTACGTAGTCACTTTACTTTATATTCACAACCAAACTATTTCATTGTGCTTATTTTAATGTTCATCTACAACAGGGGAGGCCAATTAAGTTTGGTCTATTTCTATATTCTTTCTTATCTTTTAGACCTTACAGTCATTTCCAAGGAACAAGAAACAGGGGAGGCCAATAGAAAATGGTCTCGCATTTTAATTAGTTTTAAATTTAATTTACATCAACATTAAACCATTGTTGTCGGGTAACCAATAATGTGTTAAACATGGAATACAATCCTCTATGCATATCCTGAAAAACATGCATGGACAATGCCCCATAAGATGAACGCTTATGGATATATCTTCCCTTAACTTTGTTTAGTGTTCCTGCTTTTACCACAATGGGTCACACAACAGCTTCTACGCTGTTGTGACTAGTTGTTGAGACTTGATCCTAACTCGGCCACAAATTAATGAGTTAAATAAAATTTAGGGTAAATTATAGATTAGTACACTGTACTTTTGGGGTGGTGGGAATTACCCTCCTCAACTTTCTAATTCTGATAAAGATCTCTTCTGTTTGCATTTCATCAATTAATTGAAAAAGATTCTCATCATAAGACTATTTAGATATTTTTAAATCTCCAAAGTACCATTTGTTCATGGATTTTCTAAAATAAGTGTTGGTGTTCAGTTTAGCGTTTTTTTTTCCAATTTCCATTTCTTATTGGTTTAGTTGATATTAATTGCATGTTGTGTTTGTTGCAATTCTAGGTTTTTATAGAATTTTCTTGGGTTTTTTTGTTATGATTTCCATTTTATAAAAGTTTCTGAAATGGGTATTTTGGTAAGTTAACTTCTTTGTCACTCAACTTAACGAAGATGGGGTCTTTGTTGGAATTTGAATGTTTAGGGGTGTTTGTGGAATTTGTTTATATTATATTGTATAATCAACTACATTTTCTGTTTAACCTTCTTATTCTAATTCTGATGATGCATTTGGACTTATGTTTTTCTTTCTTTTAAGCATTGTAACAAAATAAAAGGACTACAAACTACTATCAACAAGAAGAAATAGAGTTGTTCAACAAGGCAATCACATATAGGGGCCTATCTTGGTGTCATAAATACACATGCAAAGTCTTTGTGCTTATAGCTGTCAATTAAATGAGAGATTATTGTAGTGTCTATTTGCATAAAGAGACTTTGACTAAATTCAAACAGATATATAAGTTTGTTTATATCCCATTAATGCACTAATTATTGAATGTTTGAACAGATAAAAATAGAAGAATATTCAGCTTTTTCGGCTGCTTGAAAAGCATGATTGCTCCACAGACAATTATGGTGTTAGAAATTTATTCAACCTATGAGTATCATCTAATTTTATTGATTAGCTTCTTTTTACCCATTTTCATTTTCCCTCTTTAGAATTTTAAAAGTTTTAAATCTTCATTGTTTTTCTAGCCTCTGCATAAAAGTTTGTGTTGTTGTTTCTTCTTTTGTTGTACAAATTTGACTACTCCTAATATTTGTATATCTTTACAAATATCTTTTACTTGGATCTCAGTTTTAGAAATTTCCCCAATAAGGCATTTCAAATTTACCTTTAAACCAAAAATATTCATTCAGGTGAGGTGCAAATTTTCTCTTGTACATCTGAAGTTGAGAAGCATGAGACATGCATGGGTTCAAGCCTAAGAGTGGCCACTTTGTGAAAAAGTTGGATATGATAATAGCAACAATTATTGTTTTATTGCACACTTTCTTTCTATTCAAATTTTCTTGTTGTGTTTCTTGATATTATGGTCATTCCTATTAAAAATTGTAGATCTTCTGAGGGCAATTGTTTTTTCTGTGCTCTTTGTGTCTCTTTTATTGTGTAGCAGGATCAATTGATGATTCTTGGCACATGGCACATGTAGAGAGAGCAACCAAGTTGTAGATATTCTTGCAACTTTGATGTGACAACAAGGAAAATTGCTTTTTCTTATTTGTAATCAATGCATGACCGACTTCATGAGTTATGTATTTCAGTAAAAGAAGATTTTCATTTGGATGGCTTAAAATTAGGCATCCTAGGCTAAATCTAAATGTTTTGTAAAATGGAAATTTGAACTAAAACTTGTTTCTTTTTCTTCTGCTTTGGTTGCCCACTGTTAAGAGGAACTAAAAGGTCTATTGTTTATGTTCCCCTCTCAAATAGGGGTCTGTATGAAGCCTTCTCTAGTTGACTTTGGCTCTTGGTTGGAAGATGGGTAGGGGAGGTTCAAGTCACCTAGAAATTTGGTTGCAAACTTGCTGGTAGAAATTTGGATTTGCTTGAGACCTTTTATAACCTAACTTTTTAGTTGTAAAAGACCATCTGAGATGCACTATTTTTATGGTAGAAGTTTAGTTATTTGCTTATATAGGACTTCATGCACACAATTTGTCCATTACCTTATATTCATTAACTAAATTCTTACTATATATTCAAAAGTAACATACAATATTATCTACAAACTCAACTCAATTAAGCCTTATCCCAACCATATATATGGGGTTGGCTCCATAAATCCTCTTAGGCCATTTCACTTTCTTTATTGTCATAAATCCTATTAACCCAACAAGATTTGATCATGGGAATAGATGAGAAAGGTAGAGCATGCTATTGGGTAATTTTTTGTAGAGTCCACATATTTAAGCTAGGTAGTAGTGAATTCAGTGCTATAATGAAGTTAAACATTGAAGGTATGTCTGTAAATCTTTGAAGGAAAAGATCAAGACATTAGCCTATCTTTGGCATAAGAGCCTGATTAAATGTTTGAGATTTTTCTATCCCAAAGATTTTATTCTCCTAATATATGAGTTTATACAAAGAGATAGTGCAAAACAATTTGATATGTAAATCAGATTTTATTTAAGGTGGAGTACATTGCTATAAGAGCTACCCAAGGACTAATTTACCTTCATGAGAATTACAATTGACACTTGCTTCACAGGAATATTAAATCAAAGAATATTCTTCTATACATGGAATTCAAATCCAAGCATACATATATTGCATTTGATAGAACTATTGGAGTCTTGGTGAGACTATTTATAAGTTGTCCATGGCTTGTAATAAAGCAGGATCGGCCTGTTTTATGGAACTAGGTCCATAACCATTCTTTAGTGATAAAATATGTTTGTTGCTTGATCAATTTGCTCAAATTAAAGTGGATTATTTTTAGGTGATTTTTAATTTGACTTATTTATAGAATTCTTTGAGTGTGAGGTTTTTGCTAATTGCTTTAGTTTTAATCCATTTGATAGGGAAAACAATGGTAATTCAAGTTAGGCCCATGGAAACTGCTTTATAACATACTAAAGGTTTGCATACAAATCGCATAATGAAAACTTTTAGCACGTACAAGCCAAAAGGATGGGTGTGGGAAGGTAGTAATGTTTCAAACATCATGGAATAGTAATCTCCCTTCACCTTCTCAAACAAAAGCCCCAATGGGCAAACTCAAATGCTGCAAACACCAATCAAGTCAAAGCAATGCTTGAACTTAGCCATAGGAAGAGGCTTTGTTAACATATCAGTTGGGTTATCTGCAGTACCAATCTTCTTCACAATGATATCTCCTTGTTCTACAACATCACGAACAAAATGGTACCTCACATCAATGTGTTTCATCCTCTCGTGGTACATTTGATCCTTAGTCAGATAAACAGCACTCTGACTATCACAGTAAACAACAGTCACCTTTGAATCCAAATCGAGTTCACCAAACAAACCTCTAAACCAAATAGCTTCTTTAACTATTTCGGTCACTACCATATACTCAGCTTCAGTAGTAAATAAAGCAACTGTAGACTATAAAGTAGCTTTCCAACTAACAGCACAACCACCAATAGAAAATACATAACCTATGAGTGATCTTCTCCTGTCAAGATCACCAACATAATTTGAATCAACATAACCCATCAAACTGTCACTACTCCTCCCAAATTCCAAACAAGTATCTGATGTACCTTTCAGGTATCCGAGAATCCATTTCACTGCTTGCCAATGTGTCTTGTTAGGACATGACATATTGCTCACCATACTAACTACATGTGAAATGTCAAGTCGTGTGCAAACCATGGCATACATAATACTCCCAACTGTATTAGAGTAGGGAACATGTGACATATATTTTTCTTCTTCATCTATCTGTGGTGACAAGTTTGTTGAAAGTCTGAAGTGGGCTGCAATAGGAATTCTTAATGGTTTAGCATCTTTCATGCCAAAGCGCTCTAAGACCTTTCCAACATACTTCTATTGTGTCAAATTCAGTTTTCCTACTTTTTGGTTCTTTTGAATCTCCATGCCAAGAATTTACTTTACTGCACCCAAATCTTTCATTTCAAACTTACTACTCAACTGTGTTTTTAATCTATTGATCTCAGATATTTTTCTTGCTGCAATAAGCATATCATCAACAAAAGCAGCAACTAAACAAAAGAATCATCTACAAGTTTCCTGAAATAAACACAACTATCATACTTGCATCTAGAATACCCAAGAGCCACCATAAAAGAGTCAAATCTTCTATACCATTGTCTAGGAGACTATTTTATGTCATATAGAGATTTCTTTAACAAACAAGCATGGTCTTCCTTCCGTTCAACAACAAAACCCTTGGGTTGGTGCATATAAATCTATTCATCAAGTTCTTCCTGCAAGAAAGCAGTTTTAACATCTAATTGTTTTAATTCCAAATTATGCATGTCAACCAAAGCAAGAAAAACACGAATGGAGCTATGTCTAACAACTGGTGAGAAAACATCATTAAAATCAACACCTTGTACCTGATTGTAGCCTTTTGCAACCAGTCGTGCCTTATATCTAGCATCCTCTACACCCAGAGTACCTTCTTTTCTTTTGAAAACCCATTTGCATCCAACAACCCTCTTTCCTTTAGGTGGTCTTACCAACTCTCAAGTCTGGTTCTTATGTAAAGATTCAATCTCTTCATGCATAGCTGTCAACCACTTAGTAGAATTAACAGATGAAATAGCTTCTAGATAAGTATTGGGTTCTATAACATCAACATTCTTTGCAATTGACAATGCATAGGCAACCAGATCAGCATAACCATATCTCTGGGGTGGTCTAATATCTCTCTTTGTTCTGCCTCTAGCAATAGAATACTGCTCCTCCTCTTCTTCCTCTTGTACACGTTCTTCTATATAAATAGAAATGGGCACCTGGACTGATGTAAACTGAGGTGAGGAAGGACTTTTAATTTCTAACTCTACCTTCTTTCCTGAACCTTGTGTTTTATTTGCATCACAAGAATTTGAAGACTTCTTTCTTGGGTGAAGCATAGCAGATTCATCAAAAGTAACATCCCTGCTAACTATGAACTTTGGTGATATAGGGTCAGGACACCACAATCTATATCCCTTCACACCTAAAACGTAACCAAGAAATATGCACTTCTTGGCCCTACGCTCAAACTTGCCTTCATTAACATGTGCATATGTTGGACAACCAAATATTTTCAAATTTAAATAATTAGGAGGGTTGCCAGACCATACCTCTTCTGGAGTCTTACATTCAATGGTTGTAGATGGAGATCGATTTACTAGGTGACAAGCCATATTAACTGCTTCTGCCCAAAAATCCTTTGAGAGACAAGCATTTGACAACATGCACCTTGCACTCTCTAGTAGAGTGAGAGAGTATGATGCCTTACAATGCCTTTATTTTTGCATAACTTGTTAAACTCATTTCCACAAAACTCTAAACCTTTATCTGTTCTCAACCGCTTGACCTATTTTCCTGTTTGCTTTTCAAGCAAATTTTTCCAATTTCCATTTCTTATTGGTTTGGTTGATATTAATTGCATGTTGTGTTTGTTGCAATTCTAGGTTTTTATAGAATTTTCTTGGTTTTTTTTTATATTTTCCATTTTATAGAAGTTTCTGAAATGGTATTTTGGTAAGTTAACTTCTTTGTCACTCAACTTAACGAAGAGGGGTCCCTTGTTGGAATTTGAATGTTTAGGGGGTTTTGTGGAATTTGTTTATATTATATTGTATAATCAACTAGATTTTCTGTTTAACCTTCTTATTCTGATTCTTATGATGCATTTGGACTTATGTTTTTCTTTCTTTTAAGCATTGTAACAAAATAAAATGACTACAAACTACTATCAACAAGAAGAAATAGAGTTGTTCAACAAGGCAATCACATATAGGGGCCTATCTTGGTGTAATAAATATACATGCAAAGTCTTTGTGCTTATAGCTGTCAATTAAATGAGAGATTATTGTAGTGTCTATTTGCATAACGAGACTTTGACTAAATCCAAATAGATATATAAATTTGTTTATATCCCATTAATGCACTAATTATTGAATGTTTGAACAGATAAAAATAGAAGAATATTCAGCTTTTTCGACTGCTTGAAAAGCATGATTGCTCCACAGACAAATATGGTGTATGAAATTTATTCAACCTGTGAGTATCATCTAATTTTATTGATTAGCTTCTTTTTACCCATCTTCATTTTCCCTCTTTATAATTTTAAAAGTTCCAAATCCTCATTGTTTTTCTAGCCTCTGCATAAAAGTTTGTGTTGTTGTTTCTTCTTTTGTTGTACAAATTTGACTACTAATATTTGTATATCTTTACAAATATCTTTTACTTGGATCTCAGTTTTAGAATTTTCCCTAATTAGGCATTTCAAATTTACCTTTAAACCGAAAATATTCATTCAGGTGAGATGCAAATTTTCTCTTGTACATCTGAAGAATCATGTAGGGATCATCATTTCCTGTAATAGTCAAATCTAAAGTTGAGAAGCCTGAGACATGCATGGGTTTAAGCCTAAGAGTGGCCACTTTGTGAAAAAATTTCCAAAGATTAGGATTTATGTCCTCTCCTTCCAAAGACATTGGATAACCAACTTGGACCAATATTGGGTTAAGGAATCATATGATAGTAGCAACAATTATTGTTTTATTGCACACTTTCTTTCTATTCATATTTTCTTGTTGTGTTTTTGATATCATTGTCAGTCCTATTAAAACTTGCAGATTTTCGGAGGGCCATTTAGAATTTGGAAGTCATCAAGTAACTTTACAAGTTTGAGCTGCAAATGGGATGGAACCACAACAAGTACGTTGCACAAGCACATAATAAAGGCATATTTAGGATTTTAGTATAGTTTAAATTTGTGACTTCTATGAACAACCGATAGAGTTATTCTTTGCTCTTTGTGTTTCTTTTATTGTGTAGCAGGACCAATTAATGATTCTTGGCACATTGCACATGTAGAGAGAGCAACCAAGTTGTGGATATTCTTGCAACTTTGATGTGACAACAAGGAAAATTGTTTTTTCTTATTTGTAATCAATGCATGACCGACCTCTTGAGGTATGTATTGCAGTAAAAGAAGATTTTCATCTGGATGCCTAAAATTAGGCATTCTTGGGCAAATCTAAATGTTTTGTAAAATGGAAGTTTGAACTATAACTTGTTTCTTTTTCTATTGCTTTGGTTGCCCCGCTGTTAAGAGGTAGCTAAAAGGTCTATGTTTATGTTCCCCTCTCAAATAGGGGTTTGTATGAAGCTTTCTCTAGTTGACTTTGGCTCTTGGCTGGAAGATGGGTAGGGGAGGTTCAAGTCACCTAGAAATTTGGTTGGAAACTTGCTGGTAGAAATTTGGATCTGCTTGAGACCTTTTATAACCTAGCCTTTTAGTTGTAAAAGACCATCTGAGATGCACTATGTTTTATGGTAGAAGTTTAGTTATTTGCTTATGTAGGACTTCATGAACACAATTTGTCCATACCATATA
Source organism: Nelumbo nucifera (assembly GCF_055504915.1). Taxonomy (NCBI): domain Eukaryota; kingdom Viridiplantae; phylum Streptophyta; class Magnoliopsida; order Proteales; family Nelumbonaceae; genus Nelumbo; species Nelumbo nucifera. The sequence goes on from NC_142650.1 coordinate 109,598,606, forward strand.
TTCATTAGCAAAATTCTTACTATATATTCAAAAGTAACATACAATATTATCTACAAACTCAACTCAACTAAGCCTTATCCCAACCATATATATGGGGTTGGCTCCATAAATCCTCTTAGGCCATTTCACATTTCACTTTTTTTATTGTCATAAATCCTATTAACCTAACAAGATTTGATCATGGGAATAGATGAGAAAGGTATAATATGCTATTTGGTAATTTTTAGCAGAGTTTACATAATTAAGCTTGGTAGTAGTGAATTCAGTGCTATAATGAAGTTAAATATTGAAGGTATGTTTGTAAATCTTCGAAGGCAAAGATCAGGACATTAGCAGATCTTAGGCATAAGAGCTTGATGTAATGTTTGAGATCTATCTATCCTAAAGATTTGATTCTCCTAATATATGAGTTTATACAAAGAGATAGTTAAAAAAAATTGATATGTAAATCAGAATTTATTTAAGGTGGAGTACATTGCTATAGGAGCTACCAAGGATTAGTTTACCTTCATGAGAATTACAATTGACACTTGCTTCACAGGAATATCAAATCAAAGAATATTCTTTTATACATGGAATTCGAATCCACGCTTACATATATTGCATTTGATAAAACTATTGGAGTCTTGGCGAGACTATTTATAAGGTCTCCATGGCTTGTAATAAAGCAGGATCAGCCTGTTTTATGGAGCTAGGTTCATAACCATTCTTTAGTGATAAAATATGTTTATTGCTTGATCAATTTTCTCAAATTAAAGTGGATTACTTTTAGACAATTTTTAATTTGATTTAATTATAGAATTCCTTAATAGTGAGGTTCTTGCTAATTGCTTAAGTTTTAATCCATTTGATAGGGAAAACTATGGTAATTCAATTTAAGCCCATGGAAACTGCTTTATAACATACTAAAGACTTGCATACAAATCGCATATTGAAAACTTTTAGCACGTACAAACCTGAAGGATAGCTGTGGCCGTGTGGGAAGGTAGTAATATTTCAATTCTTTAGTTGTTCGGTATAGCATAGATTTCTCCTATTTTATTATACCTCTTTTCTGAAATTATTTTGTAAGATTACATTGATCTCTTATTTATTTATACTCTTTGTTGACACTTTTGTGAAACTTTTCTAATATTAAAAACAACTGAATAAGAATTCTTAATCAACTTGAAACCAGTCATACTAACATATCATGGTGCAGAGAAACCCAAGAAAACATAATCGAAATGACAATTAAATGAAAATAAAATAGAGATAAAGAGAAAGCCAACACAAAGAACAAACAAATTTACATGGTTCGGCTTATAGCCTACGTCCACGAGCGAAGGAGGAATAGAAATCCACTATGCTGTAGGTAATGGAGAAGAAATACAGAGTTGTGCTCTCACAGAAAACCCTAAGCCCCAAAGTACACCCAATATCTCTCAAGACTCCGCTTTCTGTACACAAGAGAGAAAACCCCCAAAAAATACATGAATCTTCGTATTCGATTCGGACCTATAAGATGAATATAGGCCAGGCCCATACCGCCGCGGAGGCTCCACACTCGCACCCCCAATGGTGATTTGTGGTGGGCTACGGGCTTACACATCCACCACAAACCACTATGAAATTGCCTTCGTGTTTTTCTCAAATTAATTTGGAACGGATTCACGAAGCGGGTCACCACAAAGAATTCAAGGCACAAATATAACAAATCTCCACCTTGGATTGAATTCTCTCAATCGTCACAGAATAGTAATCTCCCTCCACTTTCTCCAACAAAAGCCCCAATGGGCAAACTCAAATGCTGCAAACACCAATCTAGTCCAAGCAATGCTTGAACTTAGCCATAGGAAGAGGCTTTGTTAACATATCAGCCGGGTTATTTGCGGTACCAATCTTCTTCACAATGATATTCCTTGTTCTACAACATCATGAACAAAACGGTACCTCACATCAATGTGTGTCATCCTTCATGGTACATTTGATCCTTAGTCAGATGAATAGCGCTCTGACTATCAGAGCAAACAACAGTCACCTTTGAATCCAAACTGAGTTCACCAAACAAACCTCTCAACTAAATAACTTCTTTATCTGTTTCGGTCACTACCATATACTCAGCTTCAGTAGTAGATAAAGCAACTGTAGACTATAAAGTAGCGTTCCAACTAACAGCACAACCACCAATAGAAAATACATAACATGTGAGTGATCTTCTCCTGTCAAGATCACCAGCGAAATTTGAATCAACATAACCCATCAAACTGTCACTACTCCTCCCAAACTCCAAACAAGTATCTGATGTACCTTTCAGGTATCCGAGAATCCACTTCACTGCCTGCCAATGTGTCTTGTTAGGACATGACATATATCTGCTCACCATACTAACTACTTGTGAAATGTCAGGTCGTGTGCAAACCATGGCATACATAATACTCCCAACTGCATTGGAGTAGGGGACATGTGACATATATTTTTCTTCTTCATCTATCTATGGTGACAAGTTTGCTGAAAGTCTGAAGTAAGCTGCAATAAGAGTACTTACTGGTTTAGTATCTTTCATGCCAAAGCGCTTTAAGATCTTTTCAACAAGCTTCTATTGTGTCAAATATAGTTTTCCTACTTTTCAGTCCATTTGAATCTCCATGCCAAGAATTTTCTTTGCTGCACCCAAATCTTTCATTTCAAACTTACCACTTAATTGTGTTTTTAATCTGTTTATCTCAGATATTTCTCTTACTGCATTAAGCATATCATCAACACAAAGCAACAAGTAAACAAAAGAATCATCTGCAAGTTTCCTGAAATAAACACAACTATCATACTTGCATCTAGAATACCCAAAAACCACCAATCTTCCACCTTAAAGGGTTGTTTTGGGCCCAAGTCATGGGAAAAAATTTGGCTTGAAAGCTTTTGCCAAGTCAAACGCCCAAAACAAGATGTTTTGTAGAGAAATTTTAAATTGAAAATTTGGATAGCTAATAGCTATCAAGGTGACGGGTTTGTCGAAGTCCTCAAAATTATTACTAGTCCCACAATAAAATATTTGCAGTAAAAGTGGTTCTAGGTCGAATCCTACAGGGAGCAAATCAGTAATCTCTTAGCCAAATGGATAAAGTAATTGTGTGGGAAAATTTAATAACTAAAATTAAATGAATAACAAACTAAACAAACAAGAGAAAATCAGTCTTACCGAATTCTGGTTCAAGGATTCGGGTTGAATCGATTGGCCATCGATCCTAGGTACATTTCAGCATTCTTGCAATTCAAGCATTTAACCTTAGATTTATTAGGATAGCCATAATACCTTGTGTTTTCCTAATTCAGTTGACCAAACCCAGCATTCGATCAACACTTATCACCACTCAACTGGGTACGATAGCGTTCCATGTTAAACAATGATAGCATTAAGATTTGTGAAAATAGTTAAACCAAAATAACAATAATTGAGATAGCTGCAATTACTGAATTTTGTTTCATCGATTCCTTTAGGTTGAACCATGTTAAAACATTGGTCAAAGGCTGTCACGAACAATTGACCCAAAAAGATATCAACCTAATTGCTACTTGTACCATTATTCATGACAATTACGGATCACCGAAATCATGGACAGCAATAGGAAGATCAACATTAATTCAATTTGTCAAACTAATTAACATCAACATCTAATAAAAATATGCACAAGAATCAATGAATACTTGAATTAAAAAGCAAGAAAATAAAATAACTATAGAACATCACAATGACACAATCGAACCTCCCCCCTTGAACTAGAAAAAGAAGCTTAACTACTCATGATCTGCGCAATCTCCATGCCTTTCTTCTCCATAGTCGAACTGCTTTCTTGAGCTTCTTGGCCTCTTGATGATCTCTTGGATCTTGGAATGAGTGATGCCAGAGCTGGTTCGCCCCCCTCTTTATATAGCCAAAGGAGAGGGCTATTTTCCAACTCCTTCTAGGAGTTCATCTTATCTTTAGGGAGTCTTGATCTTCTTTGAACTAATCCTATCCTATCTCTTATCTAATCCCCAACCTTCTTATCCTTATAGGATTACATTCAAAGTTTAGATCTAATAAGATTCTCTCCCTCTTGGGAGATTACATTCGAATTAGGACTCTAGACTCTTGTATCCGAGTTGGGCTTCTCTGCTACTTGGGCTGCTTCCAGGTTCTTCTGCGAGTTGGGCTTCAGCTGTTAAATGGGCTTGGCTGCGAATTTGCTCCGACTTCGGGCCCGGTTTCATACTCGATGCGGGCCGAATCAGTCAAAACCCAAAACAGTAAAGTTGTGGGCCTTTCTTTCTTCTTTCTAATGCTTCTTGAATTGCCCAATTCGGAGTCCGGAACTGTGAGTTAGGCCCAGATCACTGACTGTCGCCGAAACTATGCAAAATCACCCGAATTGGCCTGTTTCCTTCCAATTGCCTTCTTTATTGCCCTGAATCGAAATTCAAGAGTAATGAGTGCATTTAAGTGCTAAAGTAGTGTAAAAAGGATGAAATTAAGGGGACAAAATAAGGTTCTTTTAAGTCTCATCAAATCCCCCCACACTTAAACTTTGCCCGTCCTTGGGCAAGGCAAAAGTCAAGCAAAACAGGAGAACCTAACTAATGAATCTCTCTTCTTTTCCTCTCCACGAGGCCTGGTCCAATGCATGCTTCAGTCCAGTCTTGGTAACCTTTCCCTTTTCATCTCTTTCTCCCCTTTTTCTTGTCCAAGAGTGGTTGCAAATCATCATTCCTCATGGTCCCAAGTTAAATCGATAGTCAAGGAGACAAGCCTTCCAAGGCTGAAACTCCTTGGACTGCACGGGTGCTCATTGCTTTTAACAAACCAATTCAGCCAGATGCAATTACTTTTCTTTGAATCAAAACAAGGTGTGCTTATTGCCATAAGCTTGCTATGTATCACATCTCCACCACTTAGTGTGAATTCCTAGGATCTGAAGGTGAGAATGGGGTTGGGGTTCTAGGGTGAGTGCATTTTATGCTCCATCTCACCCTTGCCTTCTTTTCAAGATGTGAGTGCATTTTATGCTCCATCTCACACTTGCTTTCATTTCTATATGTGAGTGCATTTTATGCTCCATCTCACACTTGTTTTTGTTTCTAGATGTGAGTGCATTTTATGCTCCATCTCACATTAGTTATGATTTTAATTTCAAACTCCTTTTTTTTTTTCACAAGAATCACAAGGTTTCACCATCTGATCCATGAATTCATTGATCGTGGTCTCTATATGCCTAACACAGCAAGTTCTAGAATAATCAACCCATGCTTGACGGATAATTATGTGAAAATCAATCAAACCCTTATGCATCTTGCCTATTGATCGATTAAAATCATGAGGTACCATATTCAGCCTAAGCACATGATTCCTGATAAGTTGAAATCATTCAAGGATAAGTTTCCGGGAGCTGAAATTTCAAGAAAGTAAGGTATCCCAAATTTCCATCAGATTTCCCTAATCCCCCCACACTTAAGTTATACATTGTCCCCAATGTATGTGATTATGCATAAAGTAAAAGGATTCGGGAGTACTTCCCTGTTCGCCTTGTGAGGTTCCTGCTAAACACAAAAATCAAAACCAAACAAAATAACAAAATTAACTAAACACAATGGGTTGCCTCCCACAAGCGCAATTGTTTAACGTCGTTATGCTCGACGTCCTCCTTTGCTACTTTAACTCTCGTGGTTGCAGCTTTCGGTGTGCTCCCCTTCCATCCATCATGGGTGGGTTCAAATATGGAATAGGGGCCTTGGTACCCAATTGTGCACTCGATTCTAACTCCTCATTCATATCTTTTTCAAAAATTTCCTGCACAGTTGGATCAAAAGTGTCAACCAAATAGATCGAATGGTCTTCAATTGGGTACTTCATAGCTTCAAAAATATTAAATTTAACAGTCTCTCCGTCACATTCGACGGAGAGGGTACCCTCATCCACATCTATTTTGGTCTTGGCCGTTTTCATGAATGGTCTACCTAATAGAAGTGGGGTTGAACCTTCGATCATATTCTCCTCCATCTTCAGAATGTAAAAATCAGCTGGAAAGATTAAGTCGTTAACCTGCACCATTACATTCTCAACAATCCCTTCTGGGTAGGCGTTAGAACGATCAGCTAATTGGATAACAGCTTTAGTTTCCCTTAAAGGACCTAATCTCAAAGCATAGTAAATCGAGTATGGCATGACATTGATAGATGCACCTAAGTCTAGCATGGCATGCTCGATTTGCTTATTGCCAATCACACAAGGTAGGGTGAACATACCTGGATCAGCATGTTTTTTTGGTAAGGTCCTCTTAATCACAGCTGAAACGTTCTCTCCAACTCCTACCTTAATGGGGTTCTCGTTTGAGTCCTGTACCTCCTCTTGTCCTTTATCAGCCTTCCTTGGTGAGGTAGATTCTAGCTGCAGTTCCTTCCCGCTTCTCAGCACCACTGCACTTACATTCTCCTTGGGGTTGACTATCGTTTGTGATGGTAGTTTCCCGGAGCTCTGCGCCTCCAACTTGCTAATGGAAGTGGCAAGTTGGCTGATTTGATTCCCCAAATTCTGAATGCTGGCTCTTGTTTCCTGCTGAAATTGCTGAGTATTAGTAGCTAGAGCCTTAACTATATCTTCTAATGACGTACCTGAATTCGGGGGTTGGCCTTGCACTGTGATGGGTGCTGAAAACTGAGGCTGTCGACTGAAAAAATGGGGTTGATATTGCTGCTGTCCTCCTTGGTTCCCGTAGCTCAGGTTTGGATGATCTCTCCACCCCAGATTGTAATAATTGGAGTAGGGATCATACTTTCGTTGAGGCTGGCCTGGGAATCCTCTCACGGCATTGACTTGCTGCATTGGGCCATCTTGTAGTGATAGACACATGTCCGTAGGATGTCCAGGGATCGAACAGATACCACACACCCTGGCAGTTTGAAATTGTCCTGCAGCGAGTTGTCTTACCAAAGCAGTTAGGTCAGAAATCTGATTTTCTAAATTTACATGGCTTACCTCATTAACCCTTCTAATGGTACCTTCTGTCCTTGTACCAAATTGCTGAGAATTTTCGGCCATATTGGAGATTAATTCCCTGGCCGCTTCAGGTGTCTTGTTCACTAGAGCTCCTCCATTGGCTGCATCGACCATACTTCTATCCATGGGCTGAAACCCTTCATAGAAGTATTGGATTAACAATTGTTCAGGAATTTGGTGGTGGGGACAACTAGCAACAAGTTGCTTAAACCTTTCCCAATATTCATATAATGTCTCACCACTAAACTGCCGAACTCCACATATTTCTTTTCTTATATTTGCAGCCCGGGATGCAGGAAAATATTTATCTAAAAATATCCTATTCATCTCATCCCATGTGCGTACTGAACCGGGAGGGAGAATATACAACCAATCCTTTGCTTTATCTCTTAAAGTAAATGGAAAGGCTATGAGTTTTACCTGGTCCTCGGTCATACCGTGGGGTTTCATGCTTGAACAGACGACATGAAATTCCTTTAGATGTTTGTGAGGGTCCTCACCTGGGAAACCATGAAACAGAGGCAATAATTGAATCAAACCAGATTTGAGTTCAAAGGCTACCTCAAGAGTGGGGTACGTGATGCATAAGGGTTGTTGGTTCATAATTGGTGCAGCCAACTCCCTTAATGTCCTCTCTCTGTCAGCCATTCTTTCTACTTCTTCGAAGATGGGAAAATCACAAGTGGGTAGATCGAAATCTGAGTTCACCCTTTTAGGTGAATGATCCTTCCTTTGCTTAGCCTCCTTCCTTAACCGACGGGTGGTCCTCTCAATTTCGGGGTTATACTCGAGTTCACCTCATTGAGAAGCATGAGTCATAAAACAAGAAGGTTAACAAAAAGAAGGTAATAGCTAAGAAATTAACGTTGCTCCCCGGCAACGGCGCCAAAATTTTGACGGGTTTGTCGAAGCCCTCAAAATTATTACTAGTCCCACAATAAAATATTTGCAGTAAAAGTGGTTCTAGGTCGAATCCCACAGGGAGCAAATCAATAATCTCTTAGCCGAATGGATAAAGTAATTGTGTGGGAAAATTTAATAACTAAAATTAAATGAATAACAAACTAAACAAACAAGAGAAAATCAGTCTTACCGAATTCTGGTTCAAGGATTCGGGTTGAATCGATTGGCCATCGATCCTAGGTACATTTCAGCATTCTTGCAATTCAAGCATTTAACCTTAGATTTATTAGGATAGCCATAATAAACCTTGTGTTTTCCTAATTCAGTTGACCAAACCCAGTATTCGATCAACACTTATCACCACTCAACTGGGTACGATAGCGTTCCATGTTAAACAATGATAGCATTAAGATTTGTGAAAACAGTTAAACCAAAATAACAATAATTGAGATAGCTGCAATTACTGAATTTTGTTCCATCGATTCCTTTAGGTTGAACCATGTTAAAACATTGGTCAAAGGCTGTCACAAACAATTGACCCAAAAAGATATCAACCTAATTGCTACTTGTACCATTATTCGTGACAATTACGGATCACCGAAATCATGGACAGCAATAGGAAGATCAACATTAATTCAGTTTGTCAAACTAATTAACATCAACATCCAATAAAAATATGCACAAGAATCAATGAATACTTGAATTAAAAAGCAAGAAAATAAATTAACTATAGAACCTCACAATGACACAATCGAACCTCCCCCTTGAACCAGAAAAAGAAGCTTAACTACTCATGATCTGCGCAATCTCCATGCCTTTCTTCTCCATAGCCGAACTGCTTTCTTGAGCTTCTTGGCCTCTTGATGATCTCTTGGATCTTGGAATGAGTGATGCCAGAGCTGGTTCGCCCCCCTCTTTATATAGCCAAAGGAGAGGGCTATTTTCCAACTTCTTCTAGGAGATCATCTTATCTTTAGGGAGTCTTGATCTTCTTTGAACTAATCCTATCCTATCTCTTATTTAATCCCCAACCTTCTTATCCTTATAGGATTACATTCAAAGTTTAGATCTAATAAGACTCTCTCCCTCTTGGGAGATTACATTCGAATTAGGACTCTAGACTCTTGTATCCGAGTTGGGCTTCTCTGCTACTTGGGCTGCTTCCAGGTTCTTCTGCGAGTTGGGCTTCAGCTGTTAAATGGGTCTGGCTGCGAATTTGCTCCGACTTCGGACCCGGTTTCGTACTCGATGCGGGCCGAATCAGTCAAAACCCAAAACAGTAAAGTTGTGGGCCTTTCTTTCTTCTTTCTAATGCTTCTTGAATTGCCCAATTCGGAGTCTAGAACTGTGAGTTAGGCCCAGATCACTGACTGTTGCCAAAACTGTGCAAAATCACCCGAATTGACCTGTTTCCTTCCAATTGCCTTCTTTATTGCTCTGAATCGAAATTCAAGAGTAATGAGTGCATTTAAGTGCTAAAGTAGTGTAAAAAGGATGAAATTAAATTTAAGTCTCATCACAAGGAAAAGTCAATACAAGGTGGGATATATGGTTGGCATGGACTGGGGTATTCAACATGTGGCAATCCAAAGAGTCCTCAATCCAGTGGATGATTGAGACCAGCCAAATTATCCATCAAAGTGGCAAAAATGAAGAAGGTTATCTAGGGAAGTTATCCACTTAATTGGAAACCTTATCGTTATATACGCATACATACATATAATACCATGATGTTGGGACTCTGAAGTTGGTCTCAAATGGGCAAAACCAAATCTGGAACTTAAGTACAATTTTCTCTCTATATATTCTTCCTCTTCTTTTCAAAGTTTCCTCCCTTCATTAGTATATTATCCATTTATAATCCTCTATTTCCTCTATTTATTTATGTCATTTTTTCATTATTTCTATCTATAGCTTATAAACCAAAACTGTAGGGATATGATATTCAACATATTGTTTCCAGTTGATCCTTCATGCTAAAAATGCCAGATAGTAGGTCCATATCAAGTTCACCTCTTCCATGATCCCAGATTGCTAGGACCACATTGTCCCTAGTTGCTCCTGGAATTCCAAATCCTTTTGAGTATGTGTGCATGTATGCATGTATGTATATAATTGAAAAAAGATAAAGAGGAAGTAAAATAAGTATGGTTCAACACAATACTTCTAAAAAGCCAAGGTATGGTGCAAGGCTTTTAGACATACAGTGTCCAACTTAGCTAAAAAAAGAAATCTTTTCAGGAAAGCAGTAGTAGCAGAACTTTTTGCATTTCAGTCAGCTCTGGTTTTGGCTAAGGAAAAGAATTGGGAACTGGTTCTCCTTCCCTTTCTTGGGATGTTTGTAATTTGACTTTTATTGACTGTATTTGCCTGGGTCTTCTAACAGGGCTGCATGAATTAGCTCAATTGGCAAAAAGTTTAGAGTTAGACTCTGTTTGTTGGAGCAGCCCTCCTGCTTGTATTGAACCTTTTATTTCCTTTTGTTAGTTAGTGGTTAGTTTACTTATAAAAAATAGTGTTAGGCATACAATGGTGGCAAAGAAAAAAACAGAGGTGTCAGGCATACACAAAAAATATGCATTGAGGCATTAGCCTCAAATGCTTGACTTCAAAGCCTTCTTCTGTGAGATGTCAAGGCAAACCTCAAGGCATAAGCCACAAATACATTTGAATATACTGACCAGTTAAAACATCTATGCAATTCAATTCCATAGCTCCCTGCTCAGTTTGGGACAACAAGCAACGAAATCAAACCAGGAACAATTGCAGCCTTGGCCAAATCAGTCCACCCAATGCTCTGCTTTATCGTATTATAGGTGAGATTTGCACTCAATGGATTTGCTGCCATAGCGGTCAGGAACATTGAAGATGAGACTACGGAAGTCTGAAAGCAAGTGAGCATCAACCAAGCTCCCAATCGGTTTTCAGTCCCATCGCCGGCATTACTGCCACAGGCAACACAAAGGGACTTAACCAATGGGAGGAAAATTCCGCCTGCTCTGGCGGAGACGGAGGGAATGGCAGGTGCAAGGAGCGCCTCGCTGAACACCAAGCTGTAACCTAAGCCTAAAGACGAGCTACCGAACAGAGACACAAATTGGTAAGCAATACGGTTACCAAGTCCAGTCTTTATAAAACCCCCGAGCGAAGAAGAAAGCGAGAGCAATAAGCCATGGGATAGGATCGCCAAAGGCGGAGAATGCAGCGGCGAAAGTTAGGGTTTTTGTGAGCACGGAGGCTCCCAATCCCATCAAAGCAACAGCCCCGAGAGGCAGAGGTTGCGTGATGATCCCGACTATAGTGGCAAGGAAGATAGCAAGCAATTGACAAGCGTTCTTCGCCACACCGTTCGGTACCGGGACAAACCAGTGAATGATTCCTGTTGCAATCGAAGCCATTAATGGCTTCAATGCTGCTCCATGCCATGGCTCAGAAGCAGGTGCTACTGGAGCAGCAGAAGCAGCTGAAGCTCGAACAGTGAATTTCCGATTCGAGAGCGACAGAGAACAATTCTGAAGTTTCAGAAAGATGTTCGAAGGCAAAGCTCCTAATAATTGCTTACTTAACGGATTCGGACATGAGGAGATTCGATTTTGATGAGAGTGAAACTGGGATTTGAGATTTAAAGGTGGAGACTTTGCAGAGCGAGATCTGCATAGTGGAATAGAGCGAAACCCTAAGTTGCACGAAGATGTAAGTGCGAGGGACACCATTTATGGCACAACTCAGAGCTTCACGGGTCACAGAAACATCAAGCAGAGAGAGAGAGGGGAGACGGAGATTCGAATAGTAGTTATATAGGAAGATTGAAATATAACTTTTGTTGATTGTCAGGTCCTGATCGTGCGGCCATGCTGTATTAAGAATATTCTGATTTTATAAATTTTATTTCTCGTAAAATCCGTCGGGTCAGGGCCACCAACCACCATGTCTCATGCCTGTTTTTTGGATTTATATTACAGTAAATCTCTTAAACTATCCTCAAATTTCATCCTCTTCTTATCTTTCTCCTTCTTCCTCTGCTCATCCTTCATCCATCTTTATTTTTGTTCATTGTCTTCTCGATGGTGAACAGAGAATTACCATCAGCGTTGGCTGCTGGTCTGCAAATACCAGGAAGGAAGAGACACTCGCATCCTCCACCATCGAGAAGGCAAAGGGATGAATCCTATTTCAATGATGATAACGTTTCGAAGGATGATGACGATTCAAACAACGATGATCCGTGCTACTCAGGTAGAAAACCCTCCCTCTGGATTTCAAGTTCCTCTCAACGAGTTGCAACTAGAGTTCATCCTCTCAGAACCAGTTCTAAGGCCTTCATTGAATCAGTTCTCCTGAAACATCACAGTCTTTGGGCAAGAATCTTCTTACTGTACCTCTGTCAATTCCACAAATGGATATTCTCCTCCCAAATCCAAGCTGATCTCCGCTGGAATGACGCTATCCGCCAATGCGGTGCTAGCCCACAGCTGGTAGAGATATTTCCGTCATTGCTAAATCTGCCTGTGAAGAGATCGTTGCGCCTCCAGCCTCTGCCGTCTGCAATAATCTGCCTATAAAGGAATCAACAAATGTGGTGTTGAGATGCTTGAGAAGAAAATGGAGCAAGGTCTTGACGAAAATTGGGACTCTTCTTCCTCTTCAATGGTGCAAAATATCAAGGAATGGCAGCGAATGGGAAGCCAATTCTTCCCCAGAGGCTTGCACCGGTGATGCCTTCTTTCCCGGAGGCTACCAGTTTCACCGACAGGGGAGGCAATCGAAGGCTAGCAAGGCCAGCAGGTCTGTTTCACTTCCACCGAGACCGGTGCTGGTACCGGCAGTGGCAGCGGCAACGGCAACGGTGGCTGTGGTGACATCTCTGAGATGCAATATCGTATTCATGCACAGACATGAGAGAAGAACAACGGCATAGACTATAAATGACGAATGCATCACAAAAACGGGGAGGAGTTGTGCCACCACCTATATACCTTCCCCTGTTTCAATCGTCGTCACTTGCAGTGGCAAATCTAAACACAACGGCGGAGCTCCACCTAGACTGGACTGGAAAGGGCGATCGTAGCTTGTTCTCTACCATTATTCTATCCTGTCCCACCACTGCCAAAGATGAGGAAGAAGCTCTTAGAGGTGAGATCGATGGGGTGAAGACGAAGAAGAAGATTTGTTCTTGGGTTGGCTTTTGATAGGGACGATGTTTAGCAACGTCGTAATTCTTGGCATGATGGTGTTCTGGGAACAAATTGTCCTATCCCTATGGATTAAAACTGGATTTACCAGTTTCACGTCAAGGATTAGATTGGGAGTTTTTTCTACTTCCCTTCGTTCAATTTCCAGAGAGCCGTCGGTGGTTATGGAGGCTTTATTATAAACGGTAAGTGTTATAATTCTGATCTTTCCATCGTGATTTTTCGATGCCTTTTGGGACCACAGGGAGAGGGATGGTCTTTAAGAAGGGAGAGGGAATAAGGGTAAAATTGGATTTTGAAAAAATTTATGAATCACCTGTGTATGAATTTGAAAGAAGCATAGATATGAACGACCGTAGGGTAGAACTAATCAATTGTCAAAAATTTTAAAGTACGGCAAGACAATAGCTAAGGATACTAGAGTAAGGATAGTTTAAGAGATTTATTCCTTATATTATATAGAACCATCCACTAACATGCGCATTAACTATCAAAATCTCAACCAAAAATTTGGTAAGGCGCTCATGGCTCACGTTAGCTTTTGCTGATAACAGGAATGCCTTCAATGTCTGAAAAACGAAGCTTTTTTCATCCCAAAGACAGCATAAGGACGAGGAGACTCCAGCAATGAAGATTTGAGACTATGGCAAGAGTAAGCCATGCTCTCCTTAGCTTCTTTCAGGTGGCAAGAGTAGGCCATTCGTTTGGTTTGTTTTACATTTGTTAATTGTTATTAACTAGCAAGTAAACCGATGCATGGAGTTAAAAAGAAGGATAAATTATAAGGACCCCCTGTACTATTAGGTCAGTGGCAATTACTTCCCTGGATTTTCATTTGCAGTAATGAACATAAGCTTTTACTTTGCTATAAAAAAGATTTTAATTCAAATGTTTACATTTTTTTAAATCCCCAAACTATTATTTTCTCATTTATTTGAACAATTTTATGATTCATTTAGTTTTCTAAATATAATATGGAAGTCTCTTGGTTGCTCCAATAGATCTTTGTAAAATTTTGCCTGGATTCAGTGTTTAGATGAAATGATAAAGGTTTCTTTCTATAAATATAAATTGAATGTTCCATTTGGTTTTTCTTGATTTATTGGAGAAAGGAGTGGAGAAATTGTATATTTTAAAATGAAGAAAGATATTCATGTTAGTGGAATACAACAAGAATTTAAAGAAACTTGTTTGTCTATGCCAATAAAATGGCTCTTGTTGTTTTAGTTGGTTTCTTTTGAAGGAAAAGGGTTATTTTTGGGTTAATTGGGGTTTAATAGAAAAAGGCAAGGAACTTAATAAGAAAAGTTCATGTGGATATTTTGGTAATTTAACACATTTATCATCTAACATAACAATTAGCTGGTATTTGTTGCAAAGTAAAAGTTTAGGAGGTAATTGTCACCAACCCCATAGTAGTACAAATATAGATGTATACAATGCAAATACAAGGTTTAGAAATATTGTATACAAGGTTTTATATTGTACACATTTTTATATGTACTCTTTTCAAATTGAGCCTTAAGTTTTGGCACTAAGAATAGCCACGATCCAAAAGAATACTAAGGAATAGGCACTCATTGATCACAGTATTCAGTTTCCATGGCTGATCCACCTACTTCCTTAAACGGTCAATGACTAACTTTGAATATACCTTGATGAAGATTGGTTGATTCCTAGAAGTTGAGTGCAATATTATGGGCTTCCCATGCAACCCACACTTTAGCAAGATTGATTCTAGTACTCTCTAAAGCACATACTTTCAAGTCAAGGAGCTAACCATGATGATTTATAGCAATACAAGCAATGGTGCAAAATTCATTAGAATCACAAGAAGATTTGTCCCTTAACCTGACCCAAATACATTAAATTTATACTCCAACTTTATTATAGAGAACCAAAATGGATTAAGAGACATTTAAGAGGAAAGAGAGAGATATTTATAATTATTAGAAATAATTAAGATATAAAAGGTTGTTATTAGAGTAGTAATGGATTTTATTGTTAGACAATGTATGCCCTTAGCTCCAATCAGAAAGATGTAGATAAACATTTATTTGTAAATGGATAAAGTACATTGTTGTTACGTGTTGATATTGGTATGTTTTTGTGTATTACCCCTTAAACTGGACATTTAAGAGACTCATGTTAGTTTAGAATATTCTCATCCATTGGATAGACTTAAGGAGTTTATTTTAACAAGGTTGACACTAGTGTGTTGCCAAGGAATTAGAGTAGCTTGTCTCAGTTGTTAAGGTTAGATCCCAAGCACAACTATTGAGTATTTATCAAAAGCATTGAACCCGGACCAATTTTTCAGTTATACCCTAAACCTTGGAGATAGATGGGCAAAACTGGAAAGCTATATATAACCCCAGGCTTGATTATGGTACTACAATAGGTGTTGGAGTGAGCTATTTTTGATAATGCCAAACAGTTAGATCCATTAAGGGTCAAATACTTGGGTATGTTGGGACAACCTAAGAATCACTCTCTCTGATGGAAACCTAAACTGCCGACAGTGGATTTCACTTATGTTTGAAATCTGGTTTTGCAAAATGAGTGCGGTTATGTGTGTATGGTATATACTACTATTTTATGAAAAATGTTTGCAAAAGTTTTAATTCTAGGATTCATCTAAGTAGAGAGTGTGGCACTGCACCTTGCAACCAGGGGAGAGGTCCTTCCCTATCGGGTAGTGTTTTAATCATTATAGGTCAAGAACTTAAGTGTAAGAAACCATTACAGGATTAATTACTTGATGTGATTTGTCTTATATGAGTCCATTATCCTTGGGTCTTCATAGGATGGTTGAATTCAATGATCATTTAGGTGTAAATGTTGGGCACAAAGTGGACCATTGTTGACTGGGTTAAGGGTTCATTGCCTTGAGTAGTGAATTCGGTATCACCTCTTTCAGATGTTAAGATGAACCCATATGGGCTTGTTTGAGATTATTGTGGAGTCCCATGCCATACAATATCAAGCCTAAAGTGGCCATGCAATACCTTGGGTCGTTAGCCTTTGAAGTAAATGGGCCTAAGGCCCAAAATTAATAAGATTAATTTTGTTGTCACAAGACAATGTGCTTTAGGTCTAATCTGGATTTGGTATTAGGTATGGAGTACCTATCCTCTTAAGAGGATAAGGCTTATCTCTTAATAAAGTCTAGATCTAAATTAAATTTGGATAATCTCCTAATTAGATTAGGAAAGTGCTTCATAAAGAAATAAAAGAGAAGAGGGTGAATTAGGTTAGGAGTATTCATATTTTTGCTCTTTCTTCTTCTCTCTTGTCTTCCAAGAAACCCTAATTTGACCTAGGCTTTCAAGAACTGATTTTTTATCAAATTTTCTTCTAGTTTTTGAAAAAAAAAACGTTGAGGAAGATTAGGCTCACTTACCCCATTCGATTTAAGCAAGTTGGATATCTATTTTAGAAAAAAATAATGTTTCTAAACCGACTTCACTATACACTATGCCATCTTCAATTGAGACTAGTTTTAAGACCGATTTGGGAGTGAACTTTCACCTTGGGATTAAGGTTCCAAATCTGGTCTGATTTAGTAAATGATCGATCCAGAAAATTGCAATTTTTCAAAACATCGGGAAATTAGTTCCCAAAAGGGTTAAAAATTTTTTAAAATTTTGCTCAGTCATCTAACATGGTTTAGCCATCCATAAGATGGATTCTAACCCTTCTAACATTTATGAAAGAAAATTAACACCTAGAAAGATTTTTAATTTGACTTCATATATCTTTAATAATTGGGAAAATCTATGATGCAGAAAAGATATGATATGGAAAGAGTTTTGAGCAATCAAAACCCACCCATGAATTTTAATAAATAATACCTTATTCGCACCGCGCTTATGATTCCAATTTATTGGTCAATTGTTTTTCGGATATCATATCTTTTCCATATCATAGTTGAACCCTTAATAATTTAATTTGAAAATAAACAACTACATGCATGTGAAATGAGAGGGAAGGATGTTCAGGTCCCCTCACCTCCCCTCTTGCCAACCCTATTACATCCAATTGTAAGTTATAGATGTTTAACTTAGCAAATTGAGGACAAATCCGTTGATTCTCTTATTCTCTCTTCAGAATATTTAGAGTTAAACTATGGTGTATTCATTGATATTAGTTTTGCATTAAATCTAGATCTCAATTAATCATGTTAAATACACCTTACTTTTCATTGTTTCACACTTCACAAAGTGTATTCTCAGCCTTAACAATGTATAGTTTGATGTTTAATAAGTCATGAACCTTGCACCATGCAGCAAATGCACTATAGATTTTGTCAAGTATTTGATATTTGATGCAAGGGAGATATAACAAGAGAACAAATATCAACATAGCTTGAAAAGGAGTATGTAATAATTTATTGAATATTGGCATAGTATAAATGAGACGGGGAATTCTTTTAAGCAAAAACTCTATACACTGGAATCCCGCCATGCATTGGGAACATCTCCCCATGATATGTGAGCAAATATTCCCAACATGCGATTGGATGCTATTCCAACTCAAAACATTGTACGTTAACTGTTATCTAAACCATTTCCTCTCATCTTTATCTTATCTAAACAATTCAACCACTCAATCTTATTTCATTCCCTAATACGCCCCCTTAAACACTTGGGGATCAAAGATCTTCATGTATTTGATAAAAAAGAGAGCGTTGCAATTTCATGATGTATCCAAAATGCTCCAATTCTATTGTGATGATGACTTGGCCAATGCTCAAAATCTGCTATGATAATGATGTGGCAAGGATCTTGTTTCTCCTACAAAAGGAGAGATTCCATGTTTTGATGACGAATGTTGTTGGTGGCCAACATGGGCTTAACTAAGAATGAGCCAAAATCGGGACCAATAATAGACCTCATGGGGCAACCAAAAATGCCACTATAGGTTGGCTTATTGAACCAATACAAGAATGGGCCACATGGGGCTAATATGAAAATAACCGAATGGCCAATAAAGACCATGGGTGAAATCGAAGATAGGCCAATATGGGCCAAAAATCACCTCAATGGGCTTTCCCTTTCTTTTATAGTGAAATGGGTCACTGTGAGCAACAAAGTGCCTTAATAGGCTTAACAAAGATGGGCCACTATGGGCCAAAAACAAACAATGCCTTAATGGACTTCCATTTTTGTGTTTTATTAAGCTGAAATGGGTGTCCATGGGCCACATTGTCGTAATAAGCATGGCCTCTATCTCTATAGGTCAAAATTAAGAGGCCTCAATGGGATAAATTATAAATGGGCCCAAATGGAAGAAGAGCAGTAGATTATTCAAGCTTATATGTTTAAACCAATTCAATTTGTAGTTGTAGAGAAAAGACAAACAACAGAAGAAATGAATGGTTGGAAGTGGTATGAGATGTGCATTAAGATCTGAAGATTATTGGAGAAATGTGGGATTTAGAGCTAGAGCCTTGTTAGGTGAAGTTCGAAGAAGGAACCAGATATAGATGCAACAATGAACCATAGAATAGAAGATAATTGGTAGCAACAAATTGAGTCCGATGACACAAAATGGTGATCAAAAGTAATCATGGAATGCCTTTATAGATCAAACACTAATGTGAGTAGAGCAATTAGTTCACTTCATCCTGCTTGATATGGGTCTCTCTTGTTTCTTGTTTTCATGATTGAATGGGTGTTTGTAATGATTCTAATGAAGTTGATGCCACCTACTAGTGTTGACCTTGAAGGAGAGAGAAATGGATGGTGGGAAGGATAAGTTCAATGAAGAAAAGAAGGAATGAAGCTCACAGCGGTTGATGGTAAGAATATCCAGAATCCTTCAACCTTAAGGTGTTACATTGTCAATCCCTTGTTGTTAGATCTTGACATCTCTCACCTTTCTTAGGATGGATTTTACAAATATATATATATATATATATATATATATATATATATATATATATATATATATATATATATATACGAATGGGGCTGAACGAGTTTTTAGCAATGTTGCTTGCTCGATTTGGTGCTTTGTATATTCGAAAGCCAACAATGTTCCATGGGGAGAGAATGTGAGAAACATAAGGACAAATATAAAACTAAAAACAAGTATAGTTTAAACTATAAAGCAATGTGGAGTTAATATTTAATGAAAGTTTCTAATCAAATGAATAAATTATTAATTGTTAAAATTTGAATACCCACCTAGGCCTAATCTATTTTGTTTGTATTTGATGCACTCTCCTCCCTTTCTTTCTCTCGTTCTCACCCCTCTTACTCCGCTTTCAGCTCTCCTTTGTTCCATTGTTCACCAATGACAATTGCGCAAAGAAAATGTTCCACAAAGAACATGTTAGAACTCTAACATTATCTACATGGACTCTCTGTTGGGATATCTAAAGCACCTCATTGCGCCGCATACACATGCGCGCGTTGTGCGGTAACAAGCCTCCATACTCTCCTCTACTATTTCTAAGGAGAGTAAATCAGGTCCTATTAAAAAACTCAAAACAAAACTTGTAATTTTCTAATGTGGGATAAGTTCAAAACTGATTTTTGTAAGAGAAGAGTTGTTTTCTAAAACAAGTGTGTAAGTGTAATTTCTCATGTAATTAACCAATCAAGCCCATTGGATTTATTCTCATTAGAGATTAAAATCCAACCCTCCCCCCCCCTTTTGTTGTTTCCTCTTCTTCCCTATTCCTCCAAATTGACAACTCAACACTCTGGTTGGGCCATCGCTGCAACCACCGATGTTGTTGCAACCATCAGTCATTGAAGACTCTCAAATCACAACACCAAGATAAAGTTAGAATCATAACCTCCACTTTTTAACCCTAACTATCAAATGGATGGTAAAATATAAGGAAAATTTCTTAAACTACACTTATGGTTTAGCTAATTGACTAATTCACCCTTACCTAAGATCATTATCTTTGCTAAATGGGATGACCATTTTGTTCTTTTGAATCTTTACTTGTGATAGTATGATAGTTGTGATAGATTAATTATGTATACTCTATGCGTCAAGTAGAGGTGAACTTGGTTGTGTCACTGCATGCATCAATTTAAGATATCCGATGACAAACAATGCAAGCCAAGATATCCCAAAATATTTATGTCGTAATTTCAACAAAAAAGTGGATCTCAAATAAGAGATGGTCACTATGCCACAAATTGTCTAGCTTATGATCATTGAGCTTACTTGAGGTAGCAAAAAAGTTGGGGGTTTTTCTACACAATTGAACGGTGAATTCTACCACAGTTGAACTTTACTATATGGGATTTGAGAGTTGAATTTCAATTCAATTTGTTTACAACCCTAAATGTTTCATCCCCACTATCTTTGGCAGCAAATAACTAAAATTGCCCCTAAGTATATTTATGGGACTAAAAAGACTAGATTTGCACTGAACCACAACCATGTTTCTTTCTACTAGAAAATCCTATAAATTGAAAAAAAAAATAGCTAGGTAGAAGGCTAGGTAGTTGTAAGAAATACATAAAACAAGAAACCACAATCCATATTTGGTTTGATAGAAAATAAGAGAAATAGTAACAATAAATAAAAAAAAAAATCTGTTACCATTTATAATGATAGAAAAGATTCATTGGATTGGAATAGACCTGGTCCATTTGTAATGGATTTACATTGGATTGGATTAAATCTAGTCCAACTAGCACCCCTAGGTCATAGCCCCTATCACAAGTGCAAAGCATGGGTTTGACCAGCCTACGATCACCCCCTAGCCCTAGGCGGCAAATTCCCTAACACGAGCCAGCATCTCCTAAGCAAAAGTGAATCGAGGTCTGCTCCTCACAAAGCGCACCTCACGCAGACCTCCCAGCCCCATGTCATTGTGTATTGGGAACATCTTCCTTGATAAAAACACAAAGGATGGGAGATCTTCCCAATACATGATGGGATAGGGCGGTGAGGTCTGTGTGAAATGTGTTGTGTGAGGAGTAGATCCGAATTCAACAAAAACACTCATAGGCATGCCACACCGTCGGTTACATATTTTTGTCTTGGGTTTTGAATCCAACCCAATGACTTTCGAGTTCACATCAGCACCCCACTAGGCATGCCCAATTTTTGAACTTCTACATTCATTTTGTCTTGGGTTTTGAAGAGACTAATGTGGGCTTAACAACAACGAAGCTCTCAGGCTCTTCTTAATCAACGGCGAGTACCTATTGTTTTCTCGTTTACTTGTAGTGTGTTCTTACAAGTGATTACTAAGCCATGCCATTTTCTTTCTTTTTTCATTCTTTTAATGTTACATGGTTTCCAAAGGAAGATGGTTCAAGATCATTTTATATGACAAGTAGTGTATACACCATACCGTGTAATAATTAACAAAAATGGAAACCCCATTTCAGATAACAAAATTTGTATATAATAACATTTTTGCCTTCTCTATGTTAAGGAAGCAACCTAGTTGGACAAAGATAGTACACCCTGCAACTACTTGTTTTACAACAAGGAATCTAAATATAAAAGAGATGCCAAGAGGGAGGAAGTCATGAACATAGTGTTAGACCCTATGTTTTGGAAATCATGTGAAACCATTGTAGGCTTTACATCACCAATAATCAATGCATTACAAATTGCAAATTGTAATAAAAGGCCAGCAATGGGTTATATACATCAACCTATGTTGAAGGTAAAGGAAGCAATTAAATACTTTCAACCACAAGAAAATGGGACATAAGGTTCATGCTACGGGTTATTATTTTAACCTAACCTTTCAATATGATTCAAGGTCAAGGTGACATATCAAAGCTGCAAGCATTATGTCAGGTGTCATTGATGTTCTTGATAGGTTGTGTCCAAAAATGGATAATACATATATACAACTCAACAAAGAGCTTTCCATTTTTGAGACTGCTACTAGTGATTTTGGTTTTGGGAGGAAATGTGTAATAAATTCAATTAAGTCAATGACCCCAGGTAATAATTACTGATTCTTTTGACATGATCATTGCTTCTATTTGGTTTCTTATTTTTATTAGTTAAATTAATTGATTTTTATTTTGTTGCTTAAAGGTGATGGGTCGATGAGGTTTGGTTGTGGTACTCTACTTCTTAAAAAAATTGCAGTACGGATTCTTAGTCAAACTTTTAGTTTATTTGGATGTCTACGTGATTGGAGAGTTTTTTAACAGATACATAAAAAGAGAAGGAATAGGTTAGAACACCAAAGGCTCAATGACCTAATATGTGTTTACTAAAACCTTTGTTTGAAGGATTGGTATGCATTTTATTGTTCATTTTATTATTCATTTAATCCAGTTAATTATTAGTTTGTTGGTTAACTAAACACTAGTTACTAGCCCATTGCTTATGTTGTTACATGCTTTATATGATTACTTGTGACTATAACTTGTAGGAAGAAAGTTAAGATCTATGACTCTATTGTGTTTGAGAAGAATGGTCTTGTTGTTGTTATTCTTATTCTGCCAAGGTTAATTGCTTGTGTTCTTCAAGTTTGGTATATCAAGTTCTTAACCTCCTAGATTTTTTATTCATCTTTTGTAATATATTGGTTTCATCTTATTTGTTTATGTTCAGGGATTGGAAGGGCTGTTGTTCTTCTTCCTGAAGCAGAGAAGGAGAAGAAAAGGAGAAGATGATCTTGATAAAAAAAGGTGATGCACTGGTACTTCGCTCCCTTTCGGTGTTGTTAACTAGTGGTACAATGCAGAGGACATTGGTGTCAATGGTATTTAAAAATCCGATTTCAAATTTGAGATTTAACATAATCAAATCGAATTCAGATATGACCCGATTCAATTCGATAGATATTAGAATTCAACCAGTTATTTAATTCTTATATATAATATATAAAATATTTAAATATTTTATATAAGGCATTATTCATTTTATTAATTACCTATCGATCATATTCGAATTTGAATTCGAATATTCAAATATTTAATCAAATTTGAATATTAATTTTCAATATCTGTTAGATATCAAATCGAATTTGGATATTGCTTGATTCGATTCAAATTTGACCCCTTTAACCTATGGATGTTGAAGTCAAGAATAATGAACTAAGTTGTAATGAACACCAAAAAAATTGCCTTTGGTTGGAGAGGTTGGAATTGGTGCTGATTGTGTCCAGTTGGATGGGACTTGGGAGTTCCATGTGTTCCCTTGTTTCTCTTGTGACTGCATTTCGGGTCACCTATGTCGTCTAGGGGTGTGGCTGGGTTCAGGTTATTGGAGTTGATGGTCACCAGGTCCTTGAAACAACTGCGAAGGCCTGTAATTTATTTATTGTTCCTGGGTTCTTTGCTGTCTTGAAGATTGTTAACTCATATATTATGGAGTGGTAAAGTTGGGCATTTAATAGTTTGATTTCCTAATTTGTAACTTAGTCCTGGTTCCAATCTGATTCATCTTGGCTCTTCAGTCTCCAATGCAAATTGAAACAAATACTTTTCTTTTGAGGGATTGGGAAGGGGGTTGTTGATTTGATCTCAATACATGGCAAATCCAAACAATCAAACTATCATACGAGCTTAGTTGATAGGTTTGTAGATATCTTTAGATTATGTGATGGTGAGAGTGACCAATTTGGGATTTTTGATATATTATTAATAGGATTGCAAACTTAAAAAGTGAATATGGAAAAGAGTTATATTGCAGGGATTAATATGGAGGATAGGGAAGTAGATTCCTTTGCAGAAATTTTGGGATGTGTTAGAACCTCATGGCTGATCAACCCCATTGTGGAAAGGGTAATTAAAAAGTTTTCTGTATGAAAACTGATGGCTGATCATACCAGTTCTTGCTGTTCTGAACTGATTAAGACCCAAACCGATTGATTATATAGTAAATCATATATATAATTTTTGTTAACTGATTAATAATTGTCCAGATTAAAATTTTTGTTATATTTATGTTTAGAAAGGTAAATTTAAAGGAGTATATAAAATAATGAAGGTTAAAAGGACATTTTATCAACAGTGTAAAATGTCCCTTGAACAGATTTAATCACTATCAGTTGATAGCACTTCCTTTTTTATTTGCTTCTAGACCTTAGTGTTGTAGATTGGAGTCATTGGACTTTTATGGAGAATTTGAATACAACACCAATGGTATGTTGTTTATTAAAGAAAAAACATGGTTTTCAAAACCGAATCGAACCAGATGGTTGGACTGGAAACATCAGGAATTGTTCAGGTGATCGATTCCATTTTAGTCCAAAACCGTTATTTTATCAAAAACCATTGATTTGGTCAACAAACCACTGACTTATACAGTCGAATCGTTCAAGCCATTCAAACCATTCAACAGTTTTGGCCTTTTTTTAATATTTTTGTCAGAATGGGTCGTTCAATCAGTTTGAATGGTTGGACCGTTCAACCCAGGAATCAGACCCCTGATCGGTTTGTTGTCTAATTCAGTTTAAAAACCTTGAAAAAAAAAACAACTTGTACAAAACCTATACCAAAGTGGTCATTGGTCAAAAACTATATAATCTTCTGCTCTTGTATAAAACCTAAGAAGGAAAAAAAAAAACCTTGAAAGGAAAAAAAAAATCCACTATCATCTCAGCCACAACCTTCAATTGATTTCTCTTTTAAGGGTTGAACGGCTAATAACACTTCGCAACCACTAGTCCTCAAGCAATTATGATCAACGTGGGATTTGCAATAGTTCAGTGGTCCAAATAGAAGACCTAATCAGCCCCCCACAAGATTAATTGCCCCCCACAATATCCCACAGCACATCCCTGCCGTGTATTTGGAATATCTTCCAATGATAATCCCTGAAATGATGATATCATCATCGGGAAATGTTCTCAATACACAGCAGGGATGTGCTGTGGGACGTTGTGGGGGGAAATCTTGGGGGGGGGGGCTGATTTGAACTCTCCAAATGGTTTGTAACAGTATGAGGTGGAACCAACCTCAGCCCTAGCTATTGGTGGCTGCCCTTAATTGTAATTGAAAGTTGGGGCTGGCTAGGTCTGAAGACACAGTCTTCATAAGTTTTAGGTGTGAGGTGGAACCAACCTTGCGTGATACATGTGTTTTAGGTCAGGATTAGTAATTAGATAGATTTTACCTATATATATATGTATATATATATACATATATATATAGTTTAAAATATTGAAATATATTGATATGTTGAATCCAAAGAAAAACTATTTAAAGTGATCACTAGTACATGTGTTATACGTGACAATTTTAGATAACAATTATAATTTTAATATCCTTATTAGAACATATTAGAATAAAGATAAGTAATCAAAGCATAGGTGTGCTGTCGATTTAAATTTTGTATTTCATTTTTATTGTTAATAAAAGCATTTCTTGTTTATCATATTTATTTTTATTTAATATGATAAATATATAATATTGACTAGAGATGTGTACAAGGTATAACATGATCAGATGTCTTTATAACCGTTGATTAATGCATCATCTTCAAAGTTTTCAAAGAGTTAAAACAAAGTCTAAATATTGGGTCATACAAGCCTATGAGAATCATAGAGTATAGAGAAACCTCAGATTCTCATTTCATGGTCACTATTTGATTTTCATAGCACAAGTTTCCACATATCTACCCTAAATATTTCCTTCAAAAAAAATATACACATTTTACCTGATTTTAGAAATCAATTAATCTTCAACTAGGACTTATTGAATGGTGGATCCTAATAAAGCAGGATAGGTGGCAAGTTATTAATGGCCCCAAACAGATAATGGGTTATGTGATTTAAGACCAATCTTTTGCTTGTAAATTTTAAGAGAAACTGTTTGATGCTAGAAAGGATTTGACCAATCAAACTCTTGGTGAAATTTTTTGAAAACTCACCTGATTGATTACCACTTTTATGATGTTGGTTGAATGGTTATAAGGTTTTCTGGTATCATATCTTTTCAGCATTATAGTCAAACCCAAATTTTAAAGATCAATTTGCAATTTGCATGGACTTGGCACCCATTTGGGAGGGCTTTCACGTAGTGGCTTCTAGCATTGCAAGGTAGACCTCACATGGAAATCCATGAAGCCGTGTTTGGTGAAAAATCCAGAAAGCCAAATAGGTTTACATTAGCTGAGAAATCAACTTTCCGATGAAGCTATTTTTTGTAGCTTCTCATATATGGTTAAGTCAATGCAGCTCAATGATGTTGAAGCCCTCCCAAATGGGCCCTAGGAAATATTCTTGGACTCTCACAAGGATAATTGTTACTTTTTAGAAATCAATTATTCTATTGTTTATTTATTTCCTCTAAACTTTTAATTAAGGCTCAATTTGTTTGTAGTGCAAATTCGAAATAGAAATTAATTTTACACCCAGTTCAGTTTTACATATGCTTGTTCGTAATAATAATTTGTGCTCCTATCTAATACAAAATTAGTGCTTTTGTCTCACTAGTAGTTAACCACCGAGAACTTTTTCTTCATATTAATTACTTGAATTTTAGATATATCATAGTTAAGATAGAAATTGGAAGTTAACAAAAGTAACAATATGAATAAAAATAAACTTAAATGCTTGTAGTAAATGCATGTGCACGTGCATTGCACGTGAACATTTTAAATTTCAATTATAATTATTATTATTATTATTATTATTAAATTCCATATTCCATTTTTGTCATAAATAAAAGTAATTTTTATTTTAACAATTATTTTATTTAATATGATGAACATATAACATTAGAGATATTCCCAAATGTTTTCAACAAAATTATGTACTTTTTTCATTTCTTTTGTGTTCTATTTCTTTTAAATATTTATTATTCAATTATGACATCATGAGTTTCTTTGAAGAGTTAGATCATTGACCTACCATCTAGCTAAGAAAATAGTTTTTCTTTTGGATGAGTCAAATTATATATTTCATCTACATTATATAAATAATTTTTACTTATCACAATTTTTTGATATAATTAATATATTATTTTGATTACTTATACTATTTTATTTTTTAAAGATTTATTATTTAACTATCATATCACCGATTAATCCATTTGACCCAAACCACTAACCCACCACCTTACAAGGAAAATAATTTGATTACTAGGTTGACATTAAAATTTTTTATTACATTTCTATCATTTATAAAATTATTTCTTATGTATAATACTTATTTTTATTTAATATAATGAATGTAACAAATATTTTATTTTTTTATAAATATATAGCATTAGATATGTACCCAAATTTTCTTTTTTTATTTCTGTGATTCTTTGTATTTTCTATTTTTAAAATTTTTATTATTTAACTATGGCATTATTTCATTTCTAGGTTGATTTTAAATTTGGTCTTCCATTTTTATTATTAATAAAAATACTTTTTACATTCCATACTTATTTTCGTTAAGTATAATGAATATACAATATTAGAGATATGCCCAATTCTTATTTTTGTATTATATATTTTTTATATCTTAATTTTGTATTATTTAATTATTGCATTATTTATTAACCCATTTGACCCCAAATGGTTGAATTGCTTACCCATCACCAGGAGGGAAGAAATTTTTTTTGTTTTCAAATTACTTTTTAAGATACTTATTTTTATTTTTATTTTTTGCATTTTATCTACTTTTGGCCCATTTTATCTATTTTTGAATTTTATGTTATTAGAATTATTAATTTTTTATGTATAGATTTAATAATAGAATTTAATAATGAGAAGAAAGAGAATTGAATGCATTGAATATCTTAAAATTACTTCTTTTCAACTCATTTAATATAAAAAACCGATTATCCTATTTGCCCTCATTTTTTATCAATAAATTTAAATATAGAGGGATCAATTTTGTAGTAAGAAAATTCCATAAATATTCTTGAGGCTATTCGTGCTTTTTAAAGTTGTATAGATTTGCACCTACTGGCAGTACAAATTTTGCAGCCCAATAATTGATGCAAAATTTGTAGCACCTTCCTCCTACCTCAATTCTTTCTCATATAAAGGATCGAATCATCTTGCTTCCTACCTCAATTGCTCCCAAAAAAATAACCCCCCCCCTCTCCTATATAGTGGAAATCACATCATTTTACTTTTAACAAACAAACAAGATAAAATAAAAAATGAAGCAAAAAGTAAACCAAAATTTACAGTAACCTATTTGCACTCCAATGCTTTTACACCAGGGCAAATTCTATGCAAGTGCTTATCTAGTTATCCTGTTGAGAAAGTTAAATCAAACATGAGCAATTTACATGAGAGAAGATTCTTGGAAGGATATACTTCAAGAGACCCATGTGATGCTTGCAATGGTGTTAAAAAATTCCCACATTCTATAAAGCTGTGTTTTGGTTTGATAAAAATAAGAGAAAAATAGAAAATTGAGGGGAGGTTCTTAAAGAACCCTCAACTTTTTGCTTCTTTCTTATTTTCTATCAAACCAAACATAGCCTATGGGAGTGATTGGATTCGGTCTCTTAATAAAAGGGAAACTGAAGGTTGTGGTTGAATTTAAATAGCCCAATTTTTAAAGTTTTTTATTATTTCTCTATAAATTCAAAAAGAAAAACCCACAATTTTTAAGGAATTGAGAAGCAAAGGAAGGAGAAAGAAATAATTTGACATGGACCTAGACCACTTCATATTATATCTAAGCGTTTATTAAAAAAGAAAGATATGACTATTGTGATTATATCTATATGCCGTTTGATGTAATGCCCAAAAGCAAAGACCACTGTTTGTTTATGGGAACAATGTACTGTGCCAAGCAAGTGGGAGAAGTGGGTATTTATCAAATCTATCCACCAACTACAATATGACTATGTTCCTAGTGTCCACTGGTGCTTTTTTGACACACCCATTACTATATATATTTTTTTGTTATCTTTACATCCATTTGGGCATACATTATACAATTGATAAAGAGGGGACTCAACCAACAAAAAGGCAAAATATATCCTTGTGCATATGATAGAAAGCTGCTTTATAAGAATGTCTTTTATGTTTTCCAAAGAGTACCTTTTGACTATTGATGGATCAATATTGGAATATGCCCTGATGAGGAGTTGAGGATTTTCACCCTTTTCAGTTCTCAAAAACCCATCCAAATGAAGTAGACCAAAGCTTTTATGAAATTTGTTATTTTATGGTGCTTGATTTTATCCTAAACATAACAGTGGAAATAAATTTTTCAAAAAAAAAAAACGAATTCTGGTGTATTTTTTTAACTATTTTGGTTTATTTTTCCAAGTGAAACATGACTAAATTCCTAATCTGATTCATTCTTCAATTGAATATCATTTTCTAGGGAACGACCCGTTTGTATCAAGTGCAGTCTAAAGGAAAACAAGGCTTTTCCCTTGTTATCTAAAATAGGGTGTGCTAGTACCAGCACCATTACTTTGGTTGTAGTAAGCATTTTATGTGTAAGTGCATGTTTTTATGAATACTGAAAAGATAGACCCTTCTTTGTAATTTGAAAATTATTCAACTACAAAAAAAAAAAAAAAAAAAAAAAAATAGGACTGTGGTTTAAAAACAAGGAAAAGTAAAAGAGAATGGCTTGTCTAGGTCTAAGAGGGTGTTTCTATACAACCATGCTCATGGTTGTCCTTTATATAATAGAAAAATGATTTAGAAACTAGACTAGCCATAACCATAAACATGGGTGATTCTATACAACCTGATCTGACCATGGTCCAAAGCATACACAATGTGGTAAAATATTAAGTGTATGTTTGGTTCCATTGGCGTTTAAAGAGAGGCCATTTATTACTTTAAATGTTTATTTGTACTGTCTTACTTTAAATGTTTCTTGCTTTTTTATTTGGTTCCATATTACTTTAAATATTTTTTGTTGTCTACCTCAGATTAACACCCATAAAAGCATGCCACATTAGCACTTCATTCAAGAAATGCTAGGGTGTTAGGGGAAATCAAAATTTGACGTCTTCTCAAATGCCCCCATGCACAAAAATCAAAGCATTTCAATTTTTTAGTGTTTATTTGATAAATGGTGAAACCAAACAATGGTTTCATATGCAATAAACACTAGAAACTTAAATGCATTGATTTTTGTGCATGGGGTATTTGGGGAAGCATCAAATTTTCATTTCCCCTAATGCCCCGTCATTTCTTAAAACAAGATGTTGATGCAACATGTTTTTATGAGTGTTAATCTGAGGTGGAAAGCAAAAAAACGTTTAAAGTGATGCCCAAAAAACAAAAAATGTTTAAAGTAAAAAACGTTTTAAGATAGTATAAATAAATGTTTAAAGTAATAAATGACCTCTCTCTGTAAATGTCAAAGGAACCAAACATATACTAAATCTCTCTCAAAACTATTTCACTATTATTTTTTCTAAATTGAATCTCTATGGAACTAGGTGGTTGATATGTTTTTTTTTTTTTCTTTTATTAACAAACAATTTAATTTAGTTGGTTTGGTCAGTTTGTTTCAATAACCAACCCAGAGCAATGGACCAACTTATCTTGGTTCAACTCAGCTTGATGGTAAAAGTTGTAGATTTTGACGGTGTTTGGTCCCGTTTACGTTTATTCAATAAACACTTATTGGTGGTGCCACATAGGCACCACTTCGGCATTTTCTCTCTTTTGCTCTTCTACATGTATCAAAAATGAAAAAAAGTGAACTTTGGTTTTTGTGCATGCCAGCTGTTTGTGGAAGTTATTTTTAAAGCTTTCACAAACGGCTAGGCGTTTTTTCACTGTTACGCTGATGTGGAGCCTAGTGGTGCCTAGTTGTTGTAAATGGTTGTAATTATTGGATTTCTCTATTTTACCAGCAAATAAAGTACAAACATTTATTCAATAAACATAAACGAAACCAAACACATACTTTGACTAGATCAGTTTAGGGTGGTTTTTTTGACTATGGTGTTGCATTCTCACTTAGACTTCACTGTGGAGTTGCATTGAAATCTACTTTCTCGCTGCCTCCCCAACAAAGGCAAGAAGGAAAAGGTTGTGGTCTTGTGGAACCTCATTGTGTGCATATCAAGAATAGAGTCAACCGGTCTGACATCAAATAAGTAGGGGTGAGCAAGAAAAACTGAAAAACTGAACCAAAAATTTGGTAACTGAACTGGTCGATTCGGTATTTTAAAAAAACCAAAGGTACAGGTTTGGTTTCGATTAACCAAAATAGAAAACTGGTAGTTAACCGAACCGACTGGTATATATATTTATATATATTTTATGTATTTTTATGTATATTATTTTTTGAAAAAGATGGTAACTTTAATATATATATTTTATATTTTCTATACATTATAAATTAATAAATATGCATTATATAAATATATAGATATATTTATAATATATAATATACTATTTATTATTTAAAATATAATATTTTATATATATTTCTATTGTTTCATTATATATTTATATGTTTATTTATAATATATATTGCAAATAGTAAAAAACTGACGAACCAAACCCGTCAACCGGTTAACTGATCGGCTTCGGTTTGGTTTCAGTTACCGATAACCCCATTTCAGTTTTAAAAATAAGCCTAACCGAACCGTTAGCACCCCTACAAATAAGTTATGATTATTTTTCTTGACAATGAATTTGGCAGGGTGGTTTGTGGCAAATTCCCCTTTTTCTTACAACTAAAATTCTTAGGGTCCTGCTTCGCGGGAATAGAGGTCATTTTGATTCCAACTATTGGGCGGACCATTCCAATTCGTGATGGAATAGTATTCTCACATTTGAGGGAATGATTATTCTCCCCCCTCTCACTTGGAAATGAAATTCCATTCCAACTAATTCTAATTTTCATTTTTATTTTAATCTCAATCAAACAGATTATGGGAATAAACCATTCCCATTCCGATTTTGATAGAGAAAAGATTAACATAACCCCTGCATATGCACAAACCGAAGCCCCAAAATGTGAGTTCTGTGGTGAGAGTACTGAGGATGAAAACCATCTTGGATCCCCACCAAAAGGACCTAAGACCTATAGTTTTTTGCTGACAATGTAACCCTTTGATCTTTTTTCTTAAAAAAAATAATAATTAAGGTTACCTAATGAGCTGACCTTGGATCTAATGAAACCAAGTTCAAGCAAAACCAAGGTTCGCATGTAGAAATGTGTTGAAAAATACCATCTAGTCTAGGAAAATGTTGTGCATTCCTGTGATCACCAGATAGAGTACTAGACTAGTGAATGAATAGAAAAATGAACGAGTGCTATCTTAGGTTGCATAGCAGTGTATATGAATGTGCCTTCGCCTCTGTATGGAGAGAGAGAGAGAGAGAGGACGGTGGGAGGACAATGGTGGCCTGATTGCTTGCTATACAAAGGCATTCTATCATCTCCACTGAATAGAATTCATCCATCCCTTCTCATAAAACACAATTAACTTTCACATTCCGAGAAACAGGTAAAAAGGGTCATGAAGTGTCTAGATAAATAGCTAATTACTTTCTCATTCTCATCTGTGGCAGGCAATTTTCCAGCCCAAGTGAAAATTTCACGTACAAGTTCTAGCCATTATTCAGTGCAGACCTTTTATATATACAACCACCTTAATATGGCTACCCCATGTTACCCAAACATCCCTGAAAATAAAGAATTAGAACTAAAAACTAACCAGCCAGCCTCTCAGGCAATGGGCCTGAAAGAACAAGAATCAATAAATATCATTGATCAGCCCCTTTACCACAAGCCAATAGCCTTCCACCAGACGCCTCCAACCCCAAGCCAGACGCCTCCAAACTGGGGCAGAGCCAATTCCATAGTGAGTGAGGCCACCCATGAGGTTGGAGAAGAATGAGAGCACCATGGCCCCAAAGAGTGGTGGAGTGCCCAGGGCACTTGCCACAGATAAGAAGGCTGTGAACATGGCTCCAATGTGGGCAGCACCACTAGAAAAGAAGTAGTGAGAGTAGAAGTAGAGAAGAACCAGAATGCCAAACGAAAGCTGCCATGACAGACCGAGTCCTCCTACAAACTGTTAGAAAGAAGTTGATTTATTTACATGTTTAAGTACATAAAAGTAACTAAATCACAAACATTGCTAATCCAAAATATATCCTATATCACATGCAACTGTCGTTATTGCTTGCCCGTGTACAATACTCTGAAAATAAGGGAAGAATTGATTAGATGTACTATCTCAGTGTGTAAAATTTTTTCTAATCAGCAACTCTATGCCTCTTCAAAGCAAAATTATCTCCAAAGATGAAAGCTAGACTGAGGACCAAAATTTAATGCCCTATGGTAGAGGTGCATTTTCCTCCTATTTAATCTTGGAAAAGAAGTATTTAGTATGGATAAATATGGGTCCAACATCTTGGACAGTAAAAGGTCGGGATGCATTTCTTTTATAAGCATTGATGTAGCTTCAATGGACACTATGGCAAGGTCCAGTAACATTTCAAAAGAAACATTTCCTCAATTTTGCTGATCCCTTGAAATAAACAAAAAACGTTGGTTCTCTGATTCCTGAGAACAGAAGAATGAGAAACTTTTTCATCTAAAATATTACCAAACACCACCTATTAGAATCCTAGACCAGTTAGAAGAGAGATACATAATTTTAAAACCACTAAGCTTGGTTTCCTATAACTCCAACACTCTTTCTTAGGCCCCGTTTGTTTTTTGTAAGTTACCCGGGTAAATGCAATTACCTGGGTAAGTTTTTCCTGGGAAACACTTACCTGGGTAAGTGCATTTGTCCATGTTCTTTTATTTCTCAGGTAAATAAGGTAATTACCATTTTAGTCATAAAAATCCATTATTAAAAGGGGCATTTTTGTCCGATTCAAGTGTTAGCAACTTTCCTCCTAGGTGGAAAAGTAAGTAATACCCAGGAAAATAAACTTTCCCTGGTCCCCACATTAATCTGAAAAATGAACATGGTATTCTTGGTCAATGAGAACCAAAATCCCAATGACCAACTTTCCCCCCTCTCAAAATCCAAAGAAAGAACACCCCCTTAGACAAAACTAATTTACATTTCAAGTTTCCAACCGAATTACAGATTTATATCCCATAAGAGATGCCATGATAGGCATATTGTGTCAGTGTAAAAAAGTTTGAGGAAAAACTACATTGAGTTTCACTAAAGGTGTGTGGTATATAGCTTATATGAGACAGGCCTTTGGTATTATGTCTCCCTTCTAGGCATTGAGGTGTAAGCCTCAAGCACCTTTTAAAACTACAGATTTGCATTATTTGGAAGTTGAATAATTGCACCGGAACATTGACGAGCATAACTCATTTACCTAATTACTTAACATTTAACATCCCACATCTATCAATAAAAACACAAAGTACAGGTGTGATTAAAAAAAACAAGCAAACATCTTATCCTTGTAAGGATGGAAAATAAACCTTAACAATAGTCTGGCTGAACCAAGATATTAGACCATATTTGTTGAGATAGCCTGCCATTACAATGAGTGCAGCAAACCATGTGAGGGTGTCCCAGGCAACTGCTTCTTCCAAGTATTCCTTCCATGTGACAACCCCAGTTATGAGGAGGATTGATAATCCAAGGATTGCAGCAGTTACAGCATCCACATTCAGCACTCCTCCAAATATCCAAAGCCCCACCTGAAAAGGGAGATCAATGTAAGCTGGAAATTATTAAAATTTATTTTAGTAACTTCTTTTTTATCAACACACACAGACAACAAAAGGTAAAAAATAAAAAAATAAAATAATAATAATAAATAACACCCCAAAAATGAATAAATAACGCAAGTCCACTAGTCAAGTCGTCCATTTACATTCTTCTTTAACATTGAAAGATGCCTTGTACCTACCTAGTTTTACTTTTAACCTTCTGTCAGTAAGTAAACTTTCTAAAACTTCTAACATTAAAGTTATCTTTTACCTGCACATTGCTTGCTGCAGGACTTGAGGACTGAGAAGAAGATAGCTGTTGGCAGATTGATAGGAACCTTGTATGTGCTTGATAAGTCTAGTTTTTCCATTGAAACAACTCATTTCTGTAATAAAGCTAATGCACATGCTGTGCCAAAGCTGAATACTCCTTGTATTGATTCCTTTGGCATAAAAGATTAGGTCATGCTTCTGTTAAAACTTTGAAACATTTGCATTTCATGGCTCAAACAAAATTAGATATTTTTCCATCTTGTCAAATCTGTCTTCAATCTAAACAAACCAGACTTCCTTTTTCAACTAGCTCCATTCAAACTTCCCATATCTTTGATCTTTTGCATGTTGATCTGTGGGGTCCTTATAAGCATCCATCTATTGCTGGAGCACACTTTATGCTCACAATAGTAGATGATTATAGAAGGGCCACATGGACTTTCTTATGGCACATAAATCCAGACAGTTACCATTCTTACCAGGTTCATTCGAATGGTGGAAAACCAATTTTCTACAAGAGTCAAATTTCTCAGGTCAGACAATGGTTCAAAATTCTTAAATCATGAGTTTCAAACATTTCTTGGTGAATTAGGCATCTTACACCAGAGAAGTTGTGTTTACACTCCACAACAGAATGGTGTTGTGGAGAGAAAACACAGACAGCTCCTTCAAATTGCTAGATCCTTGTTATATCAAGCACACCTACCTAGAAAATTTTGGGGTCATGCCTTGCTTATGGCTACATATATAGTGAATATGCTGTCTTCTTCTGTTTTGCAGTGGAAAACACCTTATGAGCTTTTGTATAACACCTTTCCAAACTATGACAATTTAAAATGTTTTGGTTCTTTGTGTTTTGCAACCAATACAAGACCTCACAAAGAAACATTTGATTAAAGAGCCCTTAAATGCATTTTCATTGGCTTTGAACCTGGACCAAAGGCTTACAAGTTATATGACCTTTCTACTCATCAGATTTTTACATCCAGAGATGTAATTTTTCATGAAACAACTTTTCCATTTGCTGATTCTAATCCTAAACCTCTTGATGTTCCATTGCCTTTACCATTTGATGATCCTATTTCTTATATTGAAAATTGCACTCCAGATCCTATTCCTTCTAACGATCCTATTCCTTTTACTAACCCTTCCACTGCATTACAAGATGACATACAACCTAACCTAGAGAGTCAACCTTTAGAACCTGAAATCTAGACACAACCTGATTCTTTACCTGCATCATCCTCCATTCCTAAAAGACAAATACTGAAACTAATGCTACCTTGGAACTTCTCAATATCAAGCTTCATTGATGACATTATAAGTGCCAAATGAAAAATAGGGCTCTGATACCAGTTTGTTGCAAAGAAACCCAAGAAAACAAGTTTGAAATGGCACTCAAATGAAAATAAAATAAAGATAAAGAGAAAGCAAACACAGAGAACACACAAATTTATATGGTTCGGCTTATAGCCTACGTCTGTGGGCGAAGGAGGAATATAAATCCACTATGTAGTAGGTAATGGAGAAGAAATATATAGTTGTGCTCTTAAAGAAAATCCTAAGCCCCAAAATACACCCAATATCACTAAAGACTCTGCCTTTTGTATACAAGATGAATATGGGTTAGGTCCATACCGCCACGGGGGCTGTGCCCCCACACCCCCAATGGTGATTTGTGGTGGGCAACGGGCTTACGCATCCACCATAAACCACTATTAAATTTTGTGTTCGGGTTTTTTTCAAATTAATTCGAAGCAGATTCATGAAGTGGGTCGCCACAATGAATTCAAGGCACAAACATAACATATCATATATATGCATTTTAAATGTATATGGTTACTTTTGATGCTAGTTTAGTTAATGAAAATTTCTTAAAGAATTTCTATTATTTGATTGCAGAACAGATATACAATAAGAAAACAACTGGACAAATTGATGTCTACAGCTTTGGCCTCATGTTATTAGAGCTTATT
Source organism: Nelumbo nucifera (assembly GCF_055504915.1). Classification (NCBI taxonomy): domain Eukaryota; kingdom Viridiplantae; phylum Streptophyta; class Magnoliopsida; order Proteales; family Nelumbonaceae; genus Nelumbo; species Nelumbo nucifera. The sequence goes on from NC_142650.1 coordinate 109,635,491, forward strand.
ACTGGTAGACAAACTAAGCAATTGGAGTCTATAGTCTTGGCTAATGTTGTAAGTGAAGTGGGAGTAATGAAGTGTTCTATGTGTATGATATCAAGATCTCCAGTTCATCCCAATAGGAGATGTTCGATGCTCTTGCAGTTTCCCTTCATTGCACTTTTATCATTTTAGAGAAACAACCAACAATGTTTGAACCTTGAACTTATTCAATCACTTCAGTCCTTGGACTCTAAGACCTACATTCTAAGTTCATTTTTCAGTGATAGCGAATTCTACACCTTAGACGAGCATTTAGACCCAACCAGAACTTGAATAAATAGTAAAGTAATCCTTTCAGGCTATGTTTGGTTTGAAGGAAAAAGTAGGGAAAATAAAGGAAAGGTAGGGAAACCTATACACGATTTGTGAAGGTTTCCCTAACTTTCCTTTCCTTTCCCTACTTTTTCCTTTAAACCAAACATAGCTTTAAGGTTTCCTTTCCTTTATGATCATAGTTAATTGCAATGCAATCTTTACATTAGTAATGCAAGACATGAATTCTTTAAAAACATTTTTCTATTTTTTTGAAAGTAATTCCTTTTAAACTTTTTTATTCATGAGGCTAAACAACAAGAGGTAGCCCATTGCCCATCCCTAATTTAATCCCAAATCTCTCCAATACAACCAATCAGAGACCTTATCAAACATGGCACCTTGATTCTTTCTAAACTTGAGAAGGATAAATAGAATGTGCTTTTTTGGAAAGGAATCTCCTATAAGCTACTGCTTACCTTTACCATAACTCACACAATTATGGTCTAATATCTTCACATCTAACCTTGGCCCAGGAGTCATAGTTGGAATTAAAGATGTAGCCTTGGTCCAACTCACAACCCAAATTTAAAAATGAAAAGAAATTGCACAAAGTAAAGGAGATCATACAGCATTTTGAAAGGATATCAAAACAAATGATAAATAAAATTGGAAGCCCAATTAGTCAGGGAGTTGATAGAAGGAAGAAAAGAATACTCTTATGAATGTTAGGATTTAAACAAATACCATCAGTGGAAAAGTATTTAGGAGCCAAACTAAAATTTTGGAAAACCAAAAAAGTTAAAACAACTGGAAGCTATCCAAAAAATTGAAAATAGATTGACATCTAGGAGAGCAAAACTTTTATCACAAAAGGAAGAACTACTATATCCTAGGATGTGTTCTGTAGACCATAAAAAGAAGGTGGATTGTGTTTTTGTAGTATGCATGAACTTAACAAAGCACTATTCGCCAGACAAGCATGGAGATTATTTTCTTTCTCAGACTCTCTATGGTCAAAAGTGATTAAGCAAAAATATGTGAAGGATACCTCCTTGTTCTCATCAAGGAACAAGTCCTCATACTCGAAATGCTGGAAAAGAATTGTAGAAATATATATCAAACCAAATAAAGTGGAACATAATATAGCAAATAAAAGAAAGATGTAAGGCAAAAGTAGTTGATCTTTGGGTTCCCAACATACTAGATAGCATTCCAAAAATAAAATCTAAATCCCTGAACTTGCTGCCTTTCTGTCATGTGGAAGAGCTCAATAACAACTAGGGTGTTTGGGATCAACACAGACTCAATATGATCTTCCAAGAAGATTGAATTCCTCATATTTCCCAAACATTATTTTCCACTCACCTTTCTAAGGACACTTTACTACTAAAAAAACAAGAAAGGCACTTACACTTTCAGTTCGGGCTACAAGTTCTTCATTGAAAATCAACCATGCACTGTCCTCTCGACAAAGGGTAAACTAAAACATCATCTGGAGGGCCTAAACGCCATTGAGATTTAAAATATTCATGCGGAAGTCTTGGTGGATGGTGTTGAAAGGAAGGATAAACTAACCTGCTTCCTACCAAAAATAGGAAAAAAATTGCTTATTCAGTGACACAGGAATGGAGTCATGGTAGCATCTCTTCATCTCATGCCACCATGCAAGGGTTGGCGAAATAGTTGCGCATTTACTTTGAAGACACATAGAGGAGGCAATTGGGCGGGTTGGGTTGGGTTCGGTTTGGGTTGAGTGTTAACCCAACCCATCTAACCCGCCAACCCATTAATGACCCAATTAGATAGAATTAAATGGGTTGGGTTCAACCCAAATCAACCTAAATCCAACCCAACTCATTTAGATAAAATAATGAAAATTACACAAAAATAATAAAAATTGCAAAAAATAAAATAGAAATTAAGCAAAAACACAAAAATGCATAAAATTAATATAAATTACATAAAAATTGAAAAAACAAAAATTACAAAAAAAACTGAAATTGCATAACTATATAATAAAAATTATACAAAAACTTATAGAATGAAGAAAAATAACATAACTTACAAAAAAAAAAAAAGAAAAGCTAGAAATTGAAAAAATAAAAAGAACAAAAAGTTGAGAATGATATGAAAATCATAGGAAAACATAGAGAGTGAAGAAATATAATAGAAATTATAGACAATATAAATAGCTACCAGAAAAATTACAATAATTTGCAGAAAAACCGGTGTCGGGCAAATGCCTCTCAGCTCATATAAGGATACTTGTCGTTTAGATATCTAGCAAACAATAGTTGTAGCCCCATTGCACACACAACTTAATACTATTGATTCCAGATTCTAATGATCCTCTTCCCCACCCCCCCACCAAAAAAAAAAAAAAGTTGAACGGAGCTAATCCAAGAAAAAACCCTAACTCAAATGATGGTTTCTCATCCTCTAACAATCGATCTTCTTTCGAACTAATACTACTACCATTAGAGGTGTAAAATGGGTCATGTCAGCCATGACTTGGCATGGCCTGACACGAATTTGGACAGGCCCGACATGACGGTCCGTAGGCCATTGCAGGCCTAGCACAATCGTGTGGGTCGTGTTGGGCTTGGGATTTTAGGTCCACGGGCTAAGCTGACATGTTATGACCGAGCAGGCCGCCGCCAACGACCCTCATGCCAACACAACCCAACCCATAACCCATCCCAGCACGGCCTAACATAACCCATATATATTATTTTTATATTATATACATTATATTTATATAACATTATATAAATTATAATTATATAATAACATATAGTATATAATATATTAAAATAAATATTTTTTTAATTTTATTATACTAATTTATTTAATTATTCTATATATAAGAAATTTTATACATCGAAATTCATATAAAATTAAAATTTGAACTTTTTTGTCAAATTTTTAAATAAATAGCTTTAGTCTGATGCACGACCCAACCTGGCCCAAGGCTCGGCCCATGGGCCAGCCCTGCCCACGACACGACATAGGCCTAGGCCGTGGGACCTATCGGATCAACCCCCCAAGTTATCCCTAGGGGGCCATAGCCTGGGATGGCACGTGTGTCAGCAAGGCAAGACCCGCACTTTATGTGGGCCCATGACCCGTTTTACACCTTTATCTGCCATTAGATTAGGGTCCTTGTCCAAAGAGAGAGATTAGTAGAGGAAGAGGCTTTTCGCCCTCATATCTCAAATATGTAGAGAAGGAGACTTATCGACCTTATATATGAAAGTTGTAGAGGAGGAGGAGACTTGTTGCCCTCAAATTTCAGACTTGTAGAGGAGGAGACTTACTATTCGTAAAGGAAGAAAATTTGTCAAGATTTCTCTCCAAGATATAAACAAATGATGAAAAAATAGAATCCTTAATTGATGAATATTCGTTGACACCCATGACCCAACCTGCCCAAAGCATTTAAAATTTTGTTATTGGGTTGACCCACCTGCTAAGAATCCAATATTAAAAATTACAACCCAACCTGTCAAAAGAGATAAAAAACTATTATATAGTTTACAACAAATAGAAGATTATAACTAACTAGAGAAAAAACTATTATGTATAAAATACCACAAGAGACCTAACTAGTGAAAAAAGCAAAGCAATAACCAAGCACAAAGATTATAACTAAATATCTATTATATGTGGACGGGTCGAAACAAACAAAGCAGCAACAGGTTTTATCATCCTAACAAGACCAAATGTTACTTTGTTTGCAGCAAGTAGAAGAATTAAAAGGCATTGAAAATATCTAGTCACTTTTTGGCTTTTCTGACTCAAAAGGCATTGTAAATACCATAGACATTAACTGGACTATCGAGTGGAGCATGAACGCCATATATACAAGAGAAGGTCAAAAGCCTTATGAGCGTTTTTTATGTTATTTTAGTAAATCATGTTAGTACAATGTCAAATTGTACTACCCACAATCTAGTATACTATGCCATGTAAGTATAATCACTTAGTTGATCATGAGGCAGCATAAAGTCTTCCAGTAATGATATTGACATATGAATGAAGTCATTTACTTTTGGAAAAAAGAAATTGTTTGGTTTATGGTTGAACTGGCCTTGGGTGTTGTGTGTCCCTTCCATGGCTGCCTTGTCACTTTCAGCCACATCGGCACCACATAAGGTGGATAAACGCGACCAAGGAAGGAGAACCCCAAACGGATAAGGAGGACGGCTCCAGTAGGGATCAAGACATATCCTGAAGACCTCGGTGGATGACATCATCCCAACAACCCTAGAAGCCTCATCCGAATAGGACACGGATCCTCAATTATAAATAGATAATCCCCACCCAAGGTAAGGGACTTTTGACTCTTCAGCATCCATAATGTTTTTATGCTTTTGCTCGGACCAGCACGTTGCCCGACCACCCACTGTCGTTGACTAACTTGAGTGTTGGAGTACCTACTTGGGGAACAACTCCTCGGGCCTCTGACCATATTCTTGTTTCAGCCCTTGGTGCGCAGCTTTGTCCTTCCACCTCAGCTTGGTTAGTTGGTAGGATTATTTGACTGTGATCTTGGTTTGGGATACCTCGAATTAGACAACATCAGATTGGTGTCGTTTATGGGAAATGAACAAAAAGTCATTCCCAATTTTCATTCAACACAATCAAGAAACATGCCAAGAAATGCATTTGATTGCTCCATAGGCCGATCTACATCTCAGGAACATGAAATTAAACTTAATGATATACTCTTTTTTTTGTAGTAAGGTAAAATTGAAAGGCCTATCGATAGCAAAGTTGCACTGAGAACATGAAAATATATCCATGCGAGTTTAGAGTGTCGAATGTGTGTACCTTTGGAGTTGAAGAAAACATGAATGAATTGGAATTGGATGGAAATTCATGACTATCGCATGTGTGTACCTTTGGAGTGAAAGATGATTTTCGTCCCCTTTGAAAATTCAAGACTACCTTCTTAACTCCTCGATTTGAAGCACTGTGTCTACTCATGATGAACTGGAAATCGCTCCAACGGCATCGGCCAAGAACAAAGAATCCCACAAACAAAATAAACAATATATACAAAAAGAAAAACAACAGATCTGATTAAGATACCACCGAATTCGGGAGGGTTCCACCTATATCAACTATGACTTGGGAAGGCATTGGATTGGGTTGACCTCAAATTGTTTTCAAATGAGAATGATGCTGCAAGAATGTGATATCTCGAATCCAAACAAAAGCATGATAGGGATAGGCTTTGGCAACACCAATATACGTGAAAGAAGAAAAAAGAGGCGACAAGATTCGTAGGCAGGGAAAAGGCCCCCCTCCCCCCTTAAAGCACTGTGACGTATCTAAATTCAAGAGATTGAAGATAAAAAGAAAACATGGCAGTGATACTCGGATCAGAATGTCGATCACAAAGTGATCCAACAACTGCTAGAGGTAGACTTAAAAATGAAGAAAAACAAAGAAGTGGATTGAAGATACCGGCAATTCAATTTAGCTACAAATACCACAGAAGGCAAGACAGGTACGCCATAACAGTGATTCTCGAAAGAAGAGAAAAAATGTACATAAAAAACAATCACCAGACAATCTAGCAGCTTCCTGAGACAAAAATCAAAACATAGAAAAATAGAGAAGTAGATTTATGATTAAAAATAAATGAAGACAAGAAAATAGACAAAGGGTGCATGGTAATCGTACAGACAAGAAAAAGGTGGAAGTCATTTAGCAAGAAACTAGGCATCAGTATTGGACTTCTAATGTTCCCTTCCGTGACGACAAAGCTATGCCTCTCCATTTGTTGAGGCAGGCTCAAGTAAAGGAATGATCGAAGAAGAAGAAGAAGAAGAAAAATAAAGGGAGAAAAAGATAGAGAGAGAGATTGCAATGAGGGTGGGAAGGGTTCTAGTAGTGAGACGGTGCTCTGTATTCAGATGGGACCAAAGAGACGAATCTAGTAGTGGTAGTGGTGGTGAGGAAAGAACAAACCAGGGGATGGGAAAAGTGTTCAGGAAGACTCCCACTATCGTAAACTTTTGTTGCCGCTGTCAATGAATTTTGGGGAACTCCTACTAGTCCAAGTTTCCATATCGGATTTGGTGTCTCTAGAGTTCTCAATAATGGTTACCGCATGAGGTTGGAGGCTCCTACTTGTTGAGTTGGGGTATGATGGCTACAATCCTGTGATCATTGTCTAATGATGCCCAAGGAAGAGGAAGGTAGACAGATGCCTTGTCATGACTGGAGTCGGTCGTGGGAAGTGGTGATAGGAGACCACACTAGCTTGTCGTCTTGATTACAATGAAAAATAGGAGGTTGGAACAAGGTCTTTGTAAATCTCTGCAAATCCTTTCCTTCAACCACCATCCTTAGCTCTCACCCAATGAAATTCTCAGAGATCGGAGATGGTAACCAGAGATTCTAATTTAAGCACCATGGCAAGGAAAAGGTTGGTTAGTCTTCGAAGGTCTAGAGGTGGTGGCGGGATAGAGAGAGGATGTGGGGAAGAGAGGAGAGAAGGGAGTTGTTTCTCTCTCAGAAATCCTAGGTCAAGGTTATATTATGTTGTCTATGGGGAAGAATTTCTCTCCTCCTTTTATAGAGAGAAAGTTAAGGTTATCAAGCAAGAGTTTCCTATTAAGAAAGAGGATCTTTTCTATTAGGGAGGGAGATATTTCCTTTTATTTGAATATTAGCAGATCATTATTAGAGAATCCTATCCCTTCAGATAGACTCATATGCATAATTTAAAAGCACACGTGTAACCGACATTTATTCCCGATCTGCTGTGATTCCACAGTTTTTTAACGGTGTCAGGTTCAAGGCAACTCTGCACGTGTCCAAAGTTCATCTCGAATCCATGCATGTCTTTATAGATCATCGTAGATTCATGCGTATCTAAGCATTATCGCAAGTTTATGTATGTCTAAGGTTTATTGCGGATTCGTGCTTGCCAAAGTTCATCGTAACTTGTTTTGATTATGAGTTCATCACAATCGCAGATCTGTGATGAACTTATCGTAAATGTGCGATGGGTTATGGATAGGCGTTCGTGTAATGTTTGTTTGACACCTTCTGTACTCTGGTAGTCTTAGTGACCACTATGTACCTACAATAGGAAGAAAATAATAACATACATGTCAAACACATTTACACGAAAGCAAACCAACTTATTACGTATTACTTGACTAATATTGGCTAAGAAGTGGATGGAAAACATCTCTCCCCCATGCATTTGAATGCAATCAATGGGCTCCCCCCTAGTTTTGCTAGTGCGCTTGTTCTTTTCCCCCCTTTTTATACAAAACACACTTTAGAATGTTTCTTAAGTAGTACTAGTCTAATCTCTACCATATGCCTTTTCTAAATAAAGTTGTATTATTAGCCTTGGTCTACACAAGTCCCACTCGCCTCTTCGGCATTGGCAAATAAGTCCCAGTCGTCTCTTTGGCATGGGCAGACAAGTCCTAGTTGCCTCTTCAGCATAGGTAGACAAGTCCTAGTCGCCTCTTCGGCATAGGCAAACCAGCCCTCATGCCTAAGGCATAGATAGTTCGGGTATAAACCCTACGACGTCTAGCCCAGTTCGGCATATAATAACAAGTTGGACCCAATAGCTCTAAGGTACAATCGACATCTAAGCGAGTAGCCTGTGTGTAGATAGGTCGGATATATACCCTCCAATGTTCGCTCACCTTGGTGTACAATATGCGAAGTTACCCCTACTTGTAGTCTAGCTCAGTAGCTCAGTAGTTTGAGGTAACCTACACTTGGAAAAATTTTATTTCGGTTACCCCTACTTGTAGTCCAGCTTGTTAGCTCGACAGTTCGGGGTAACCTACACATTTCGACTCCTACTTGGTTAGTTTGCCAGTTCGGGAATTATTTACACTTAGAACATTTTTGAACAAAGATAAGTCAAAATGTGTATTTCATTGATATAAAATTTTGAGTAAAAAAAAAGAAGAAATTCACTATAGACCGATCTTGGAGGCCCAGGTATACAATATAGGAGATAAAGAGGCCTCTATTCATCTTGGTGCTCTTCGCCCTTGTCCGAGGCTTCAGCAGGAGGGTCCATACACTCATCAGCACCGGTCTCCTCGACGTCATTGAGCAGGTCATTGTCGCTTTCTGCTTCAGAGTCCGAATCTTCAGCAGCTTTGGCAGCCATTTCCTCTATGACCCTCAAAGTAGTAATGGCACTAAGGTCAAGCTGAGGGAATTCACCTCAGGTCAGACACCTACTAAGCTTGAAGCCTTTGTGGTAGCTTTCTGTCCCCACCTCGATCATTTCCCTCAGGTACTCCTCTGAGGCCTTGTATTCCTCAATGGCCTTGACCTTGGTCTCCTCCACTGCATGAAGAAGTATCTCAGTCCGCTCCTTTACGGGGGCCTTGAGGTTCTCCACCTCCCTCTTCAATGCTTTCTTCTACTCCGCGAGCTCCTCCTTCTCGGACATCAGTAGTGTAATCAGCTCCTTTTAACCCGTGCATCCTTCTTCAACTGGTTTACTTCATTGTGGGCTAAATTAAGCTCGGCGTGAGCCTCGCGAGAAGATTCCTCAACTGCAAGAGCCCGCTTCAGATGCACCTTGGACTAGTAAGTCAAGGTGTGGATAGCGGAGTTCACATGCCAAGAGAAGAGAACAAGCGTTAGTACATGAAAAACCAAGTACAAGATCGAAATAGACAAGTCAAAAACTTACCACCATGTAGTGGGTAGCCGCTCGTACTCTGAGCTGAGCAACCGGTAGTTCGGCCCAACCAGCAACCTCCTCGGTGTACACTGCGCTTTTGTTCTTGAGTAGGTTGTATTTCAGAGTCAAAATGCTCCAAGCTGCGTCTTCGCTGCCTGAAGAAGTGGCAACTGCAGGGGCGGGCTCTGAAGACATTGCCTCATCGGGCGCGCGGGGCGGGGAGAGCTTCCCGGATTCCTCCTCAACCAAGTCAATCACAAGAGGTTGCTCTGCAGACGTTGACTTCTCGGGCTCTGGATCGGCAGCCAGTAGAGACTCAATGCGAGTTCTTTTGGCAGCTCGCTTCTTCTTCCCCTTCTTCATGCTGCCGAAGAGTTCGTCGCAGGGATTTTCATGGTTACTGCAATAAAAGCAAACTATCAGAAACAACACCGAAATAAAACAAAGACAACACAACAAGTGGCAACCTACTAGGACTTAGACCGGCTTGCATGAGCTTATCCATGGTCACATAGTCCTCGAACTTCAAACTGAGCTCTGCCCAAGATCGGAGTGCTTCCCTTCTCTTTAGGTTCAGCCTGACACTGAGATCTTGGATGGCCGCCCTCATATGGGTCGGGAAAGGCCACCCCTCAGTGTTGCGAACCACAAATTAATGCCTTTTCTAGGCCGGGACCTTGTTTGGGAGCTCGTGCAAGAGTTTATAGCTCGGACAAGGGGACAGGTAGTAAGTTCGCCTGTGTTTGAGCAGAACATAGGAATAGTTCTTCTTTATAGAGAGAATGGAAGAGAAGATATCAAGGTCAAGAGGAAGGTTATAGTCATGGAAAAGAGAGATGGTTACTACTACATTACGAATGGAGTTTGGGTGCAGCTGGTCAATGGTAATGTTAAAAAGCTTTATGACATCGACTATTAAGGGGTGAAGTGGAAGACGAAGACCAGCTATGAGTTATTCCTTGAAGATCATGATCTTGTCGAGACTGTGTTCGCAAGGAATGTTACCTAGAGGGATCCTATAGACTAGGTCGTTCGAAAGCCTATACCGGGTTACCAGGGATAGGAGTCTGTCCGCCGTCATTGTCGACGGGCCAAAGTTGTTCGGCTGCCAACCTCAATGCGAGGTGGAAGCCAGACCACCTGAGGCCCCTCGTGCCTCCCGGGGTGATTCCACCTCATGAGGATCGCGGACCGCATCTTGACCCAAAGTAGCTTCTTCGGTATGGCGATCTACAACCTGAGCCGAGGTACCTACCTCGGCCCTAGCGGATCCACTGCTCCCATCTAAAAGACTATCAAAACTAAAGCTAGACATGGAAAAGACACTGAATCGAAAAGGAGAGTAGGGAAGACTCACCAAAGAGAATCCAAACTGAAGGAAGATGACCTCAGGAAGACACAGGACTGAAGAGACACCGAGCTAAGGAACCTGAGCGCAACCTCAGACCGAAGGCTAGTGAATTTGTGGTGAAGCAAATGAGTCTCAGGCCCCCTCTTTATAGCTGTTGTGTTCGAGAATCAACGATCGAGATTAAAGTGATCCAACGGCTCCTAGGAAAATCGACTGCACAAGCCCCGATGTTGAAATCGGTTTAACGCGTGTTTTGACGTCCGCGGAGTTTATAGATCGCGTGATATCCGCGCGTAGACTAGACGCGACCTGGAGCCGAGTGGCCGAACAGGTTTGACCAATGATTCGCCCGACAAGCCGCCTAGACCTCGGGCCAAATCCACCTGGACTCGTTATGAACTCCCCACATCGGGTTGGGACCCTAGGCTCAGGGAGTGGAGAGCAATTGAGGGCGATTTGGCCCGACCTAGTAAAAAGGGGACATGTGGACACGACTTGACTAAGATGACAACTCAGCCTGACATGCCTAGTCCGCAATAGATTGAGCTCGGATATTCAACCACCTTGGTACAGAAACCAAATACCCCCTCACTCTTCTCTCACCTGAACCTCCAGAACCTTTATGTTTTTCAACAGCAGCTAAATCTTTAGAATGACACATGGCTATGGCAGAGGAATATAATACATTGCTTAAGAATGGTACCGGGGTCTGGATTGCACCGGATCCTTCTTATAAGTTATAATGCCATCGGTTGCAAATGGGTTTTTGAGGTTAAGATTAAGAAACGAGCTGGTGGGTCAACTGAAAAGCGCAAGGCCCGTCTTGTAGCTAAAGGCTTTCACCAATGGGCTGGTTTAGATTATCACGAAACCTTTAGCCTGGTCATTAAGCCCACTATTGTTTATTTGGTTTTATCATTGGCTGTGGCCCATGGTTGGCCCTCTCATCAACTAGATATCTCCAATGCTTTTCTTCTGATGACTTACATGAACAAGTGTACATGTGTCAACCTCCTAGCTTTATCGATCCTACTATCCTACACATCTTGACTTTGTTTGCCTCTTGTGCAAGTCTTTGTTTGGCTTCAAAAATGGCTCCATGCACTTGGTCCACTGCATTGCCACGTCACAATGCAACATGCATCAGATTCTGATTCCTATGTTTGCATCCATGCAGTATTACTTAACTTCCAATTTATAGGCCTCCTAGACATAATGAGAACTCCAGTGGTCCAACCAACGGCGAGCAAACAAATCAAGATGTTGAGTTAGAGAACCTCCAATTATACCTTATCATGAAGTCCCCTCCAAACCCTGTGTGTGGCTCGACCAGTAGTTGTATCAGCTTCTTTGTTGTCGTCTACAGTCACCTGACCAGCAAAAGAGAGGCTTTAGTTTAAGGAGTCCCATATCACCGAAACTGTCAACCGAATAGATGTACATACTCCATCACTGCCAGTCCTTCTAGTTGTAGACAAAGTATAATATGCCCCATTGGCACCTCCATTAGTAATAGTGGAACTCTGAAAGCTATAATTACGAGCCTGGGGATGTGCTCTATCTGTACTAAACATGCTTGCTCTTCCTCTTTGAAAGATAAAACACAATGAATCTCTACTTCAACAGTATTACAAGAATATGAATATAATAGCAACTACAAGAGTATGAATATAATAGCAACTACAAGAGTATACATATAGTTTTAGTTTGTAATTACAGCAAAGACTTAACCTTGAGATTCATCATCTGGATCCTCAACATATGGTTCCTTTGACCAAGATTGCTTCCTAGGGTTTTCAGTCTTCTCTTTGGCTTTGGCTCCTTGTTCTTCTTTGGCCTCATCTTCAGATGTTATCTCTTTGATAATCGGCCCCTTTGGTTTACTAGATTGTGCAGCTTGATGCTCCAGGAATCGAGGTGGATGCATATCTGAGTATCCAAAAAACCTTGAACTTTACCCAAACATGTTTGGTCCCATCATACTAGATTCAAACATGCTTTGGAATGGACTAGTGAAGAAAGGATCATCAAAAGGGTCCCTTGCCCCCAAAAGGCTAGAGATTAGACTCCTGTGGCTACCAAAGCCACCAAAACCACCAAATTCAGCAAGAGGATCGCCAAAATTGAAGAAATCACCTCTACCTCTCTGCATTTTTTTCTATGCACTTATTCCCTAAGAAAATCCATAATAACATAACATCCCAAGGAACCATAAATGAAGGAAGATTTAATAAAGCGAATAGATTAAAGATTCAATAGGAAAATGAAGGAAGATTCAAGAAAACCCATAGGACAAAGAAATATCATACGTAACTCTTATGAAAAGGAAAATAGATGGATTTGGAGTTCAGATCTCTCTTCCGATGAGGGTAGTGACCTAAAAATGAAAAGAAAATCAAAATAAGAGTTCGATGCGCCTGCTCCCAGAGAGGTCAACATGTCTTAGGCTCTTCATATTTCCAATATTTGCTGGCAATTCTTCAATACCACCACAATCTATAAGTTTCATGGTCTGCAAATTTTGGAGCTTAGTAATTGATGTAGGGAGTGTCTTAATTCTATCGTTACCAGAGAGGTCAAGGTACCTTAAGTGCTTCGATTCACCTAAGCTACTTCCCAGTGTTCTCTCTGCCGGTGGTAATCCTCCGCACTTCTTGACAATCTTCTTTCTAATCTTGACATGGTTTTGATGCCTTTGCTCCTGTCCTGCCTTAAATGCCCGTTTCTTGAACAACTCCCAACATTCATCATCACTTAACCCCTTCAAATGATATGCTTCAACTGTGCCCATGATTGTCGCCACCTTTTCATTACGGGTTGTCACTAAGATTTTACTCCCCACGGATCCACCCATCAACAATTCTTTAAGACCATCCCACTTCTTTTGGTCTCTATTCCACACATCGTCCAACACCAGTAAATATCTCTTCCCATCCACTTCTTTTCCAAGGATAGCCTGCAATTGCTCCATCTTTTTGTTGGAATAATCTATTTTGGCGTTGGCACACATTATAATATTTTCTGTAAGCTTTGTCACATCGAAGTCATCGGACACGCACACCCACGTACATTCTTGGGTGGAAGTGTTCCGCCAACTATGGGAATGATGGCCACATTCTCAGTTGGATGAACACCATCACCACCCAAGTTAAAGAAGTTGGGGTTCAATAAAAGCTCTACAATGTTCCTTTTGTCTTGGTCTCGTCTGATAACATTGGATTCACGTACGACGGAGTGGGTTTTCTCCTCCGTAATTCATCCAGACCACCATGTAACGATCCCGGAAGTCTATCCAACAGACTCTAAACTTTACGAGATCATGCCGCGTAACGGCATGCTTAATCTTCTCCCCACTCGGATTGGGCGGAATTGATAATCTTTATTAATTGATAACGTTACTCCCCAATTAAAGTGGGAACAGATCCCATCAGGGCGAAGATCATAGAACCGATCCGCAAAACCTGCGAGGGCTCAACTATATAAAGGCACCAACCCCAATGAAACAAGGTACGTGTGATTTTTTTACTCTCTAGTTCTCTAGCTCTCAAAGCTTTTCAGCTCGCATCATAGTTTACTGACTTAGCATCAGAGCGACCTCGCCGGGTTAACCACCCTGGGTTCTCTGATCCATTGTCTTGCAGATTCACCTAGCTAGCTTCTCGACTGAAAGCCAGATCATCCTCCAGTAGGGAGTAGTCAGATCGCGCTACATCAATTGGCATCGTCTGTGGGAAATCGATCAAAAAGTCATCTTCTTTATAGTCATCAACCTTCTTCTGAATCAATGGCATCTTCTTGTCACACTGGACAAAGCAGCAAGATGAACGTCTCCGGGGGACAGCCCCAACTCCCTTCAGTGTGCATCGGCCAGTTCACCATCCCACTTACTGCGGTTGGGGTTCCAATGCTGACCATGCCACCAAACACCACACAGGTGAATGCCCCACTTCCCCTAGTGGTAGGCGCAACCTTTTTTGACCCTTCTGTGGTTTCCCCCGGAGTTGGACAGTCGTAGTTTGACGACCTGATGTAGTGTGTGCAGGCCATCCAGTTCCAAATGCAGCAGGTTCAGCAATTCCAGCAGTAGCAGCAGTACCTATTCTACCAGCAGTACTAGCAGCAGTTCCCCCCACTACGCAGAGCCAGCAGCCGGTTCCTCCTTGGCACCTAGGGGCCCAACAGAATCAGAATCGACCTAGCGTGAACCAGGACATCATTTGATCTCCCCACCGAAGCGAAGAGACTTCCCAAGTCCCAGTTCCTCCTAGGAGTCAGGTCTTACCCCACAGGTAGACCTGTTCATGGGTCGGGTGGCCCAATGGGCCAACTCGGCCCCCGGATGGGTTTGAACGTTGTTATAGGCCCAGGGGCTTAAATTCGGGCCAAAAAGCCCGACCTGTAGTAAATTCGAGCCGGGCTCGGGTTTTGTCAAAATAGCCCGTCCCGACCTAATATTAGACTTAAAGTGAGTAATGTGATTATGTCCATTTTATTAAATTTTTTGATTTAAGAATGTAAAACTGTGTTTTAAAATATAAAAGAAAGGGGAAAAAAACCATCTTGTAGGCCCATTGTTCATTTAAATAGGAAATAAAACTATTTGAATTTTTAATTTTAATTTGAATAGGGAAAATTGTTTTTTCTTTTTATTAGGTCGGGCTACAGGCTCGGGCTCGTGCTTCGGGCTTTTTATCAGGGCCAGGCTCGGGCCCAAGTTATAGGCCCATTGGTTGGGCCGGGCTTGGGCTCGGGCCTAGCATATTTCCCTTAATGACAAGTGAAAGCCCAGCCCGAGCCCGGCCTGGCCCGGCCCATAAACAGGTCTACCCACGGGAGGAGAGACGCAAATCACACCACCTGCTTCACAAGGGAACCTAGGAAATAGGCCCGAGGATAGTCAGCCTAACAGGATCAATCTTTCTCGGCGTTCGTAGCAAGAAGGTGGGTTGCTTGCAGGTAACCAGTTTGGGGTTTGGGGCGCGAACTCAAGGTAAGGCCTCTCTGTCCGTGATAGCCAGCCCCATAATCCCACAAGGAACCAAGAGCTACCTCGTAGTGGAACAATACCGGAGCATACCGAAATCAGCAGCACCAATGCTGAGCCGATAAAGAGGCAGCAACGGAGGCATCGCAAGGCACGCCGTACTTCAGCTCAGAGCAGCTAGCCAGCGAGACCGAACAAACAAGAAGGACAAGTTAAAGGTAAGGTGGAGGCAAGCTCGGTAGCTACAAAGGACACTCCTCCCCTACTTTCTGGGTCGTCTTCCATGTCTCCCGAGCTCTTGGCGACCCCGATGCCCAAAGACTTCAAGATGCCTCCCTTGGACAAGTATGATGGGTCTTTTAATCCTAATGATCATGTTGGCTCCTTCCAGTCCTAGATGCACCTAGTTGGGGCTGAAGAGTCTTGTATGTGTGTGGCTTTTTTCACCACTTTTAAGGGGGTAGTTCGGACCTAGTACTGGAACATCGCATCGGGATCGATCAAGAGCTGGGCGCAGTTCGCAAATTTGTTTACCTCACACTTCATCACCAGAAAGAAGTGCCCGAGGTCGCAGGAGAGCCTCCTCAATGTGGTTTAGAGAGAAAGAGAGTCGATTAGGAAGTACATCAAGTACTTCAACGACACCTGCCTGCAAATCCCCCACTTAGACCTAGCGGTAAGACTCACAGCAGCAAAGAAAAGAATAACTCTCAGAGAGTTTAAATGGCATGTGGTGGCCAATAAACCAAAAGACATTACTGAATTCCACAAGCTAGCTGACCAGTTCATCAGAACCAAAGAGGAAATGAACCCAAAGGCTGACAACCCGGTAGAAAAAAGAAAAAGAGATAGTGATAACATAGGTAGTGATGAGCGCAAAAGAAAAAAGAGCAAGTCCCCGAGCAGGGGAAGAAACAAATCTAGAAGTCGATCTCCATCATGATCTCGCAAGTTAGGTCGACACTCCAGGGCCCCACCTATTGAAAGGACAAACTACACACCTCTCAATGTTATGTGAGGAGAAATCCTAATGGCTATCAAGGACTCCTCCTTTGTCAAGTGGCCTCCTATGTTGAGGGGAGATCCTGCAACAAGAAACCGGAATGTCTACTGCCATTTCCATAGAGAACACGGGCATAGCATGGAGAATTGCAGAAACCTCCGCAATGAGATTGAGGATCTCATCCGCCGCGGGTACTTAAAAAATTTTGTACATCGAAAAGAAAGAAGCCAGGAAGATCGACATGCAGACCGGCACGGGGACCAGAGAAAGAATGCCCCCGAGATCGGCAACGAGTAGTCACTACGACAGTTGCCCGAGGAAAGACCAATCAACAGGGTGATCAATATGATTATTGGTGAGTCCATCATCGCAGGGTGTACTTCGGCAGCTGGACGAACCTCAATTCACGAACTAGAAAACGAAGAGGAGAACCCGCCAAAGAGACCCCGACTTAAAGAACCAATTTACTTCACGGAGGATGATGCACGTGGGATCTAGTATACTCACGACGATGCTTTGGTGATAAAACTGAGGCTCAACTACTTCGTAGTCAAGTGCATCCTGGTGAACTCGGGTAGCTCGGCAGACATATTGTTCAAGGATACCTTCAACAAGCTACAGCTCCAAAAAAGCGACTTAAAGCCGACAGACACTCCCCTGGTAAGCTTTAGCGGCGAGGAGGTTAGACCTCTCGGGCGAGTCTCAATACCCGTAGAGGCCAACATGTTGTCGAATATCGCAAGGTTCGAGCATACGTTTCTAGTGGTTGCAACTCCTTCTCCTTATAATGCCATAGTAGGTCGACCCATTACACACGTCTTACATGCAGTAGTATCCACCTACTACCCGGCAATGAAGTTCCCAATTGACTATGCAGTAGGAGTTGTGCGAGGTGACCAACTCGAATCTCGCAAGTGCTACATAGCCGCCCTCAAGGGGAAAGCAAAGCTAGCGGCTGACATCGAGCTCGAGCAACCAACAGAGTATGCCGACGAGCGAGCTGCCCCAACAGAGGAGACGGTCCACATCTTAGTCTCAACTAATGACCTAGCCAAGACTCTCCAGATCGGTGTTTCGACCGATGAGCCACTTCGTTCTCAGCTGGCCAGTTAGATAGAGAAAGTGCAACCTCACCCCAGAAAGCTAGAGGATAGTCAATGAAGAGGTCGGGAAGCTCTTAGCGGCAAACTTCATCAAGGAAGTCAATTACCCGAGCTGGGTAGCTAACCCAGTTTTGGTAGAAAAGGCCAATGGCAAGTGGCACATGTACATCGATTACACCGACCTAAATAGAGCCTGCCCGAAAGACTGCTTTCCGCTGCACAAGATCGACCACCTAGTGGACGCGACATCCAGGGCATGAGTTGTTGTGCTTCCTCAACGCCTATTTCGGTTACAACCAAATTAGGATAGACCCCGCTGATGAAGAAAAAATTGCCTTTATCACTGAGCTCGGGTTGTATTGCTACAAGGTCATGCCCTTTGGACTAAAAAATGCCAGGGAAACTTTTCAACGCCTTGTAAATAAAATTTTTGAGCCGTTAATCAGCAATAAAGTCAAATGCTATGTTGATGAGATGGTCGTGAAGACCTAGTATTCAATTTTTTTTGCTAGATGATTTGCAAAGTGTTTCCAAATTTTGTCGGCACGGTACTAATCAAAGAGGTAGATCGAGTCCAACGACCCATCTACTACGTTAGCAAAGTTTTGCAGGACACAAAAACTAGGTACCCGAAGATTGAGAAACTAGCGTACACGCTAATCATAGCAGCTCGCAAGCTTCATCCATACTTCCAAGCCCATACCAATGTCGTCCTCACCAACAAGCCTCTGAGATAGATTCTGTTCAATCCCAAGGTGTCTGGCAGATTGACAAAGTAGGCTATTGAGCTATGTGAGTATGACATCTAGTATGAACCTTGGACGGTAATCAAAGCCCAAGCCTTGGCCGATTTTGTGGCAAAATGTACATTCAGTACCGCAACTCCAGAGCTGACCAAGCTCGAGCACACTGTAGAAGCTTAAACTAGTGCGACAGTCAGAACCGGTCCAACTTGGGACGAGGAGCCTTGGATTCTCCACATTGATGACTCGTCCAACCAATAGGGAAGTGGTGTAGGAATAATTCTATACGGCCCAAGTGAGGTGAAGCTGGAATACACACTCCGGTTTAGGTTCGTGGCATCAAACAACGAAGCAGAGTACGAAGCATTGGTCTTCGGGCTCACCCTAGCAAAGGAAATGAAGGCAAAGCACCTCATCGTATGCTGTGACTCTCAGCTCGTAGTCAACCAAGTCAGCGGTGAGTATGAAGCCCGCTACCCCACCATGGCTGCTTACTTTGCCAAAGTTAGGGAGATCTTGCGCGACTTCATTTCCTACTTCATTAGAAAAATCCTAAGGTCTGAGAACACTGAGGCCGACGCCTTGTCCCGATTAGCAAGCACAAGTAGTAACACCATGCGGACTGTGTATATAGAGGACTTACCTCAGCCTTGCATTCTCGAGGGGGCAAGAGAGGTCACTCCTGTAGCATAAGCAGAACCGAGCTGGATCAACCCACTCATGAGTTACCTACTCCACTGGACCCTCCGTGCAAAACGCAATGCGGCCTGGAGGGTGAGCGCTAGCCGGCTAAGTACATCATTATAGATGGACAACTGTATAGAAGGTCCTTCATGCTCCCCTACTTGTGCTGCTTGCGACCCTTAGAGGTCGAGTACGTACTCCGTGACACCCATGAAGGCTTGTGCAGCAGACACTTGGGGGACAGGGCTCTCGCACAAAAGGCGTTATGGCAAGGCTACTACTGGACCACGATGAAGGCAGATGCACTCAAGCTCGTCAAGAAGTGCGATAAGTGTCAGAGGCACACCAATCCACCACCGACCTGCTCCCAACCTGAAATACCTAACCAACCCATGGCCCTTCGCATAGTGGGGAATCGACATACTTGGTCCATTCCTGCCAACGACAGGACAGAGGAAGTTTTTGGTTGTAGAAGTAGACTATTTTATGAAGTGGGTGGAAGTTGAACCTCTAGCAACAACCACAGTCCGCAACATACAAAATTACTTTTGGAAGAATATAGTATGTCGCTACGGGCTACCTTGCATACACATCTCTGATAACGGGAAGCAATTCGAAGATATTAAGTTTCAGAATTGGGTGTGCCAAAATGGGAATTTAGCAAAGTTCACCTCGGTGGCACACCCCTAGGCAAACGGACAAGCGGAAGTCACCAACGGAGCCATACTTCACAGACTGAAAGCTCGCTTAGCTCGAGTCAAAGGGTTGTGGATTGACAAAATGCCCAGTGTACTATGGGCCTACCGGACTACTGTCAAGACTGTCACAAGTAAGACTCCTTTTAACCTCACTTACGACACTGAAGCGGTAATCCTAGCAGAAATTGAGGTACCTACACTATGCTTGGAGGCCTAAGATGAAGAGACGAATGATGACGAGCTCCGTACCAACCTAGACTTGGTGGAAGAGGTACGAGACCTGGCATACATCCAAGCTATAGCATACCAACAAAGAGTAGCTCGATACTTTAACACCCGGGTCAAAAAGCGATACTTCTGCATCGACAACCTACTTCTTCGACGGTTATGGTACCTAAGCCCAGCGTTGGTAAGTTCGAACCAAATTGAGAAGGTCCATACCGAGTAAGACAGGTATTCGGGGAAGGTACGTACGAGCTTGAGACTCTAGAAGGGAAGCAAGTATCTCGAGCGTGGAACATCGACAACCTAAGAAGATATTACTTGTGATCATCGAATTGGAGAGAGGACTGCAAGTCACTCCCAGAAGCCCAAGGGCTATGATGCCGAGCTAACATAAGACCTTGGCACTATGATAAGACCCAGTCGCCTCTTTGGCATGGGCAGACAAGTCCTAGCCGCCTCTTCGGCATAGGCAGACAAGTCCTAGTTGCCTCTTTGGCATAGGCAAACCAGTTCTCATGTTTGAGGCATAGACAGTTCGGGTACAAACCCTACTATGTCTAACCCACCTCGGCATATAACAACAGGTTGATCCCACTTGAAGTTAGGCCTGATGGCTCGACACTAAGGGATAATCGACACCTAAGTGAGTACCCCATGTGCTATTAGTCTAGCTCATTAGCTTTACAGTTTGGGGTAACCAACACTTAAATAAAATTTACTCCTATTTTTGGTATAGTTCACCAGTTCGGGAGTTATTTACACTTAGAAAAGTTTTTGTACCGAGATAGACAAAATACTTATATTTCATTAATGTAAAGTTTTGAGTACAAAACAAGAAGAAGAGAAAAGAGAAAGTTTCACTATGAATCGAGCTCGGAGCCTCACCCTTGTTGGAGGCTTCAGTAGGAGGATCTGTCTCCATGCGGCTCTTGCCAGCATTGGTCACCTCATCATCATCGGACAAGTCATCCTCGCTTTTTGCTTTGGAGTCCAGATCTTGGGCAGCTTCAACGGCCATTTCCTTTGTGACCCTCGAAGTAGTTATGACACTGAGGTCGAGCTGGGGGAAATCACATCGGGTCAGCCACCTGCTAAGTTTAAATCCTTGGCGGTAGCTCGCCGTCCCCACCTCGACCATCTCCTTCCGGTACTCCACCGAAGACTTGTACTCCTCAACGACCTTGACCTTGGCCTCTTCCATTGCCTGAAGAAGTATTTCAGTTCGCTCCTTCACGTGAGCCTCGAGGTTCTTCACCTCCCTCTTCAGTGTTGCCTCCCGCTCCGTGAGCTCCCTCTTCAAAGCCACCTTACGCTCTTCGAGCTCCTTCTTTTCTGACATCAGCAATGTGATCAGCACCTTCTTAGCCCGCACGTCCTTTTTCAGCTGGTTATTTTCATTGCGGGCTAATTTCAGCTCGGTGTGGGCCTTGCGGGAAGACTCCTCGGCTGCGAGGGCTTGCTTAAAGTTCACCTCGAACTGATAATCCAAGGCGTGGATGGTGGAATTCACCTACCAAGAGAAGAAAACAAGCATCAACATATAAAAATCCAAGTACAAGATAGATCAAAGAAAGTCTGAAAACTTACCACCTTATAGTGAGTAGCCGCTCGGGCTCCGAGCTGAGCAACCAGTAGTTCGGCCCAGCTAGCAACCTCCTCAGAAAACACGGCAAACAGAGGAGACCCATCCAATCTCAAGAAACCCATTCATCCAATCTCTAGCCATCGTATTCCTCATTCACAGGTTCTGAACTTTTACTATGGGCGTTGCCTTTTACGGTGTAAAGTGGGCTTTGTCGTGCTGGCCCGCGGGCCATTACAGCCTGGGCTGGCTTGTGGGTCGGGCCGTGCATCGGGCCAAAGCTATTTATTTAAAAAATTGACAAAAAACTTAAAATTTTAATTTTAGTGGCGATTGTGGGGAGGAAAGAACAAACCAGGGGATAGGGAAAGTGTTCAGGCCATTACAGCCTGAACTTTTGTTGCCACTGTCAATGAATTTTGGGGAACTCTTACTAGATGCAGCTTTCTCGACCAGGTTTCCATATCGGATCTAGTGTCTCTAGAGTTCTCAGGTCCACTCCCTTCCCTTGAGGCTCTATGGCTATCTAAATTCATATCCCTCAAGAGCATTACAAGTAAATTGAGGAAAGGAGATGGATTCTTCCCATCCTTAAAGCATCTCTACCTCTGGAAATTGCTTAAATTGGAGAATTGGTCAGTAGTAATGGAAATATTAGACGGTGATCAGGAAGTAGTGGTAGTAAAAGAAGAAGAAGAGGAAGAGCCACATAACTCATTATCACTGTTCCCTCACCTTCCCAATGAATGTCAGATTTTTATTTGTCCTAAATTGGAAAGTATTTCTTGGGGTTGGCCGGCACGTGAAAGAGTGGAATTATCTTTGATTGATGCCAAGCCATTGGAGTTAATTCTGAAGAAGAAGACGAAGAAGGATAAAACCCCCATCCCCATCCCCATCCCCATCCCATTAATGTTGACATCATCATCATCATCAAGTACAAACTCATCATCCTCTTCTTCTTCTTTTCAACACTTCCTTCCCACTACTCATGTAACCACCACATCATTGACAATTGCATCCTGCAAAGACATAGAGTCTTTTCCTTCGGAGGCGATGGAAGGCTTGACTTCTATCCGAATTTTACAAATTTCAGATTGTTGGGATTTGAAATCATTGCATCCTCAAGCAGTGAAGCAATACCTCGCCGATCTTGAAGAGCTTCAAATTGAGTCTTGTCAAATCTTTCATTCGTTGGAGGGCATCGGAGGTCTTTCTGCCCTAAAAGCTTTGAGGATTAGGGATCTGCCCAAATTGGTTGCATTTCCAGAGGAGCTTGGAGACCTCAAATCCCTTCGGAAACTTCACATTGAAAATTGTCGTAATCTATCATCACTACCTCAAGGTATGCGTCGTCTGTCAGACCTCAAATCCACAACATCAGACTTCCTCTTCTACCTCTGGTACGTACGTAGTCACTTTATTTTATCTTCACGACCAAACTATTTCATTGTGCTTCTTTTAATGTTCATCTACAACAGGGGAGGCCAATTAAGTTTGGTCTATTTCTATATTCTTTCTTATCTTTTATGGGAAAATTGACAATTTCTTTTAGACCTTACAGTCATTTCCAAGGAACAAGAAACAGAGGAGGCCAATAGAAAATGGTCTCGCATTTTAATTAGTTTTAAATTTAATTTACATCAACATTAAACCATTGTTGTTGGGTAACCAATATTGTGTTAAACATGGAATACAATCCTCTATGCATATCCTGAAAAACATGCATCGACAATGCCCCATAAGATGAACGCTTATGGATATATCTTCCCTTAACTTTGTTTAGTGTTCCTGCTTTTACCACAATGGGTCACAACAGCTTCTACTAGCTGTTGTGACTAGTTGTTGAGACTTGATCCTAACTCGGCCACAACTTTCTAATTCTGATAAAGATCCCCTCTGTTTGCATCTCATCAATTAATTGAAAAAGATTCTCATCATAAGATTATTTAGATATTTTTAAATCCCCAAAGTACCATTTATTCATGGATTTTCTAAAATAAGCGTTGGTGTTCAGTTTAGCATTTTTTTTTTTTCAATTTCCATTTCTTATTGGTTTAGTTGATATTAATTGCATGTTGTGTTTGTTGCAATTCAAGGTTTTTATAGAATTTTCTTGGGTTTTTTTGTTATGATTTCCATTTTATAGAAGTTTCTGAAATGGGTATTTTGGTAAGTTAACTTCTTTGTCACTCAACTTAACGAAGATGGGGTCTTTGTTGGAATTTGAATGTTTATGGGGGTTTGTGGAATTTGTTTATATTATATTGTATAATCAATTAGATTTTCTGTTTAACCTTCTTATTCTGATTCTGATGATGCCTTTGGACTTATGTTTTTCTTTCTTTTAAGCATTGTAACAAAATAAAAGGACTACAAACTACTATCAACAAGAAGAAATAGAGTTGTTCAACAAGGCAATCACATATAGGGGCTATCTTGGTGTTATAAATACACATGCAAAGTCTTTGTGTTTATAGCTGTCAAATAAATGAGAGACTATTGTAGTGTCCATTTGTATAAAGAGACTTTGACTAAATCCAAACAGATATATAAGTTTGTTTATATCCCATTAATGCACTAATTATTAAATGTTTGAACAGATAAAAATAGAAGAATATTCAGCTTTTTCGGCTGCTAGAAGAGCATAATTGCTCCACAGACAAATATCGTGTTAGAAATTTATTCAACCTGTGAGTATCATCTAATTTTATTGATTAGCTTCTTTTTACCCATTTTCATTTTCCCTCTTTAGAATTTTAAAAGTTCCAAATCCTCATTGTTTTTCTAGCCTCTGCATAAAAGTTTGTGTTGTTGTTTCTTCTTTTGTTGTACAAATTTGACTACTCCTAATATTTGTATATCTTTACAAATATCTTTTACTTGGATCTCAGTTTTAGAATTTTCCCCAATTAGGCATTTCAAATTTACCTTTAAACCAAAAATATTCATTCAGGTGAGGTGCAAATTTTCTCTTGTACATCTGAAGAATCATGTAGGGATCATCATTTCCTGTAATAGTCAAATCTCTAGTTGAGAAGCATGAGACATGCATGGGTTCAAGCCTAACAATGGCCACTTTGTGAAAAAATTTCCAAAGATTAGGGTTTATATCCTCTCCTTCCAAAGACATTGGATAACCAACTTGGACCAATATTGGGTTAAGGAATCATATGATAGTAGCAACAATTATTGTTTTATTGCACACTTTCTTTCTATTCATATTTTCTTGATGTGTTTCTTGATATCATGGTCAGTCCTATTAAAACTTGCAGATCTTCTGAGGGTAATTGTTTTTTCTTTGCTCTTTGTGTCTCTTTTATTGTGTAGCAGGATCAATTGATGATTCTTGGCACATGGCACATGTAGAGAGAGCAACCAAGTTGTAGATATTCTTGCAACTTTGATGTGACAACAAGGAAAATTGTTTTTTTCTAATTTGTAATCAATGCATGACCGACCTCATGAGGTATGTATTTCAGTAAAAGAAGATTTTCATTTGGATGGCCTAAAATTAGGCATCCTTGGTTAAATCTAAATGTTTTGTAAAATGGAAATTTGAACTAAAACTTGTTTCTTTTTCTTCTGCTTTGGTTGCCCACTGTTAAAAGGAACTAAAAGGTCTATGTTTATGTTCCCCTCTCAAATAGGGGTCTGTATGAAGCCTTCTCTAGTTGGAAGATGGGTAGGGGAGGTTCAAGTCACCTACAAATTTGGTTGCAAACTTGCTGGTAGAAATTTGGATATGCTTGAGTCCTTTTATAACCTAGCCTTTTAGTTGTAAAAAACCATCTGAGATGCACTATGTTTTATGGTAGAAGTTTAGTTATTTGCTTATGTAGGACTTTATGCACACAATTTGTCCATACCTTACATTCATTAACTAAATTCTTACTTTATATTAAAATTAACATATAATATTATCTACAAACTCACCTCAATTAAGCCTTATCCGAACCATATATATGGGGTTGGCTCCATAAATCCTCTTAGGCCATTTCACTTTCTTTATTGTCATAAATCCTATTAACCCAACAAGATTTGATCATGGGAATAGATGAGAAAGGTAGAGTATGCTATTGGGTAATTTTTAGCAGAGTTCACATAATTAAGCTGGGTAGTAGTGAATTCAGTGCTATAATGAAGTTAAACATTGAAGGTATGTCTGTAAATCTTTGAAGGCAAAGATCAAGACATTAGCCTATCTTTGGCATAAGAGCCTGATTAAATGTTTGAGATTTTTCTGTCCCAACGAGCCTGATTAAATGTGGGAAAGTAGTAATGTTTCAATTCTTTAGTTTTACAGTATAGCATACATTTTTGTGAAACTTTTCTAATATTAAAAACAACTGAATAAGAATTCTTAATCAACTTGAAAGCAGTCATACTAACATATCATGGTGTAGAGAAACCCAAGAAAGCAGATTTGACGCTGTTGTGACTAGTTGTTGAGACTTGATCCTAACTCGGCCACAAATTAATGAGTTAAATAAAATTTAGGGTAAATTATAGAATAGTACACTATACTTTTGGGGTGGTAGGAATAACCCTTCTCAACTTTCAAATTTCGAGAAAGATCCCCTCTATTTGTAATCTCATCAATTAAATGAAAAGGATTCTCATCATGAGACTATTTAGATATTTTTAAATCTCCAAAGTACCCTTTGTTCATGGATTTTCTAAAATAAGTGTTGATGTTCAGTTTAGCATTTTTTTTTCCAATTTCCATTCCTTATTGGTTTAGTTGATATTAATTGCATGTTGTGTTTGTTGCAATTCTAGGTTTTTATAGAATTTTCTTGGGTTTTTTGTTATATTTTCCATTTTATAGAAGTTTCTGAAATGGTATTTTGGTAAGTTAACTTCTTTGTCACTCAACTTAACGAAGAGGGTTCCCTTGTTGGAATTTGAATGTTTAGGGGGGTTTGTGAAAGTTTGTGTTGTTGTTCTAGCCTCTGCATAAAAGTTTGTGTTGTTGTTTCTTCTTTTGTTGTACAAATTTGACTACTCCTAATATTTGTATATCTTTACAAATATCTTTTACTTGGATCTCAGTTTTAGAATTTTCCCTAATTAGGCATTTAAAATTTACCTTTAAACTAAAAATATTCATTCAGGTGAGATGCAAATTTTCTCTTGTACATCTGAAGAATCATGTAGGGATCATCATTTCCTATAATAGTCAAATCTAAAGTTGAGAAGCATGAGACATGCATGGGTTCAAGCCTAAGAGTGGCCACTTTGTGAAAAAATTTCCAAAGATTAGGGTTTATATCCTCTCCTTCCAAAGACATTGGATAACCAACTTGGACCAATATTGGGTTAAGGAATCATATGATAGTAGCAATAATTATTGTTTTATTGCACACTTTCTTTCTATTCATATTTTTTTGTTGTGTTTTTTATATCATGGTCAGTCCTATTAAAACTTGCAGATTTTCTAAGGGCCACTTAGAATTTGGAAGTCATCAAGTAACTTTACAAGTTTGAGCTGCAAATGAGATGGAACCACAACAAGTACATTGCACAAGCACATAATAATGGCATATTCAAGATTTTAGTATAGTTTAAATTTGTGACATCTATGAACAACCAATAGAGTTATTCTTTGCTCTTTGTGTCTCTTTTATTGTGTAGCAGGACCAATTGATGATTCTTGGCACATGGCACATGTAGAGAGAGCAACCAAGTTGTGGATATTCTTCCAACTTTGATGTGACAACAAGGAAAATTGTTTTTTCTAATTTGTAATCAATGCATGACTGACCTCATGAGGTATGTATTGCAGTAAAAGAGGATTTTCATCTGGATGGCCTAAAATTAGGCATTATTGGTTAAATCTAAATGTTTTGTAAAATGGAAGTTTGAACTATAACTTGTTTCTTTTTCTTCTGCTTTGGTTGCCCCACTGTTATGAGGTAACTAAAAGGTCTATGTTTATGTTCCCCTCTCAAATAGGGGTTTTTATGAAGCCTTCTCTAGTTGACTTTGGCTCTTGGTTGGAAGATGTGTAGGGGAGGTTCAAGTCACCTACAAATTTGGTTGCAAACTTGCTGGTAGAAATTTGGATCTGCTTGAGTCCTTTTATAACCAAGCCTTTTAGCTGCAAAATACCATTTGAGATGCACTATGTTTTATTGTAGAAGTTTAGTTATTTGCTTATGTAGGACTTCATAGACACAATTTGTCCATACCTTATATTCATTAGCTAAGTTCTTACTATATATTCAAAAGTAACATATAATATTATCTACAAACTCAACTCAACTAAGCCTTAACCCAACCATATATATGGGGTTGGCTGCATAAATCCTCTTAGGCCATGTCACATTTCACTTTCTTTATTGTCATAAATCCTATTAACCTAACAAGATTTCATCATGGGAATAGATGATAATGGTATAACATGCTATTGGGTCATTTTTAGCAGAGTTCACATAATTAAGCTGGGTAGTAGTGAATTCAGTGCTATAATGAAGTTAAACATTGAAGGTAATGTCTGTAAATCTTCAAAGGCAAAGATTAAGAAATTAGCATATCTTAGGCATAAGAGCTTGATGTAATGTTTGAGATTTATCTATTCCAAAGATTTGATTCTCTTAATATATGAGTTTATACAAAGAGATAGTTCAAAAAAAAATTGATATGTAAATCAGGATTTATTTAAGGTGGAGTACAATGCTATAGGAGCTACCAAGGACTAGTTTACCTTCATGAGAATTACAATTGACATTTGCTTCACAGGAATATCAAATCAAAGAATATTCTTCTATACATGGAATTCGAATCCAAGTTTACATATATTGCATTTGATAAAACTATTGGAGTCTTGGCGAGACTGTTTATAAGTTGTCCATGGCTTGTAATAAAGTAGGATCGACCTGTTTTATGGAGCTAGGTTCATAACCATTCTTTAGTGATAAAATATGTTTATTGCTTGATTAATTTGCTCAAATTAAAGTGGATTAGTTTTAGACGATTGTTAATTTGACTTAATTATAGAATTCCTTGAGAGTGAGGTTTTTGCTAATTTCTTTAGTTTTAATCCATTTGATAGGGAGAACTATGGAAATTCAAGTTAAGCCCATGGAAATTGCTTTATAACATACTAAAGACTTGTATTCAAATCGCATATTGAAACCTTTTAGCACGTACAAGCCTGAAGGATGGCTGTGGCCGTGTGGGAAGGTAGTAATGTTTCATTTCTTTAGTTGTTCGGTATAGCATTGATTTCTCCTATTTAATTATACCTCCTTACTGAAATTATTTTGTAAGATTACTTTGATCTCTTATTTATTTATACTCTTTGTTGACACTTTTGTGAAACTTTTCTAATATTAAAAACATCTGAATAAGAATTCGTAATCAACTTGAAACCAGTCATACTAACATATCATGGTACAGAGAAACCCAAGAAAACATAATTGAAATGGCAATCAAATGAAAATAAAATAGAGATAAAGAGAAAGCAAACACAGAGAACAAACAAATTTACGTGGTTCGGCTTATAGCCTACGTCCACGAGCGGAGGAGGAATAGAAATCCACTATGCAGTAGGTAATGGAGAAGAAATACAGAGTTGTGCTCTCACAGAAAACCCTAAGCCCCAAAGTACACCCAATATCTCTCAAGACTCCGCCTTCTGTACACAAGAGAGAAAACCCCCAAAAAATACATGAATCTTCGTATTTGATTTGGACCTATAAGATGAATATGGGCTAGGTCCATACCGTCGTGGGGGCTCCGCACTCGCACCCCCACTGGTGATTTGTGGTGAGCTACGGGCTTACGCATCCACCACAAACCACTATGAAATTGCCTTCGGGTTTTTTTCAAATTAATTTGGAGTGGATTCACGAAGCGGGTCACCACAAAGAATTCAAGGCACAAATATAACAAATCTCCACCTTGGCTTGAATTCTCTCAAGCATCACAGAATATTAATCTCCCTCCACCTTCTCCAACAAAAGCCCCAATGGGCAAACTCAAATGCTACAAACACCAATCAAGTCCAAGCAATGCTTGAACTTATCCATAGGAAGAGGCTTTGTTAACATATCAGCAGGGTTATTTGTGGTACCAATCTTCTTCACAATGATATTCCTTGTTCTAAAACATCACGAACAAAATGGTACCTCACATCAATGTGTCTCATCCATCATGGTACATTTGATCCTTAGTCAGATGAATAGCACTCTAACTATCACAACAAACAACAATCACCTTTGAATCCAAATTGAGTTCACCAAACAAACCTCTCAACCAAATAGCTTCTTTAACTGTTTTGGTCACTGCCATATACTCAACTTCTGTAGTAGATAAAGCAACTGTAGACTATAAAGTAGCTTTCCAACTAACAGCACAACCACCAATAGAAAATACATAACCTGTGAGTGATCTTCTCCTGTCAAGATCACCAACATAATTTGAATCAACATAACTCATCAAACTGTCACTACTCCTCCCAAACTCCAAACAAGTATCTGATGTACCTTTCAAGTATCCGAGAATCCAGTTCACTGCCTGCCAATGTGTCTTGTTAGGACATGACATATATCTGCTCACCATACTAACTGCATGTGAAATGTTAGGTCGTGTGCAAATCATGGCATAAATAATACTCCCAACTGCATTGGAGTAGGGGACATGTGACATATATTTTTCTTCTTCATCTGTCTGTGGTGACAAGTTTGCTGAAAGTCTAAAGTGGGTTGCAATAAGAGTACTTACTGGTTTAGCATTTTTCATGCCAAAGCACTCTAAGATATTTTCAACATGCTTCTATTGTGTCAAATACAGTTTTCCTACTTTTCGGTCCCTCTGAATCTCCATGCCAAGAATTTTCTTTGCTGCACCCAAATCTTTCATTTCAAATTTACCACTCAACTGTGTTTTTAATCTGTTTATCTCAAATATTTCTCTTACTGCAATAAGCATATCATCAACATAAAGCAGCAAGTAAACAAAAGAATCATCTGCAAGAATTTGATAGGGACGATGTTCAGCAACGTCGTAATTCTTGGCATGATGGTGTTCTGGGAACAAATTGTCCTATCCCTATGGATTATAACTGGACTTACCAGTTTCACGTTAAGGATTAGATTGGGAGTTTTTTCTAATTCCCTTCGCTCAATTTCCAGAGAGCCATCGGTGGTTATGGAAGCTTTATTATAAACGGTCAGTGTTATAATTCTGATCTTTCCGTTGTGATCTTTTCGATGCCTTTTGGGACCCCAGATGGAGATTACACTATTCTGCTTGGTGACTGGTACAATTGAAACCATATGGTTGTGATCTTTCGATCTTACTGTGTTGCTTGGCAGGGATTGGCGTATCTAGGTGCACGGAGATTTTATCTTCGAACCCAAGGCTTGTACAACTGAAGCTCTTCAACAATAGTTTTTTTCCGGCACTCTACATTTGGATTTAGGCTGGAATTCAAATCTCAAAGACTTCAATGTTTCCAGTAATAGTCTCGTAGGAAAGCTGCCCCCATACCTGTGCTACGGAGGGAAGTTTCAACAATCGGTTTTCTAGAGAACTCCTGGAACCAATACAGTGATTGCAAAAATCTCACATACGTGAGGATCTTCAGTAACGAACCGGAAAAACAATCCTCCAACCCATTGCAAAGACTTCTGCAATGAGTGGAGTTTCTGAGTTTGAAAGGTTAGGGTTTTGATGAACCAACATCTCTTTCCCTTTTTTCTGTTTTACTTTGTAAATTTGAAGAAGTCATTGATGAAAGTGATGAGATACAGACGGTGACAATGGTGGTGATGGTAGCGGAAAAATAGGGAGTGGAACGGTTGCAGAGTAGTTCACTGTAGCTACAGCCGGGGAGAGGGTAGAAAAGAAATAGGGAGAGAGACGAAGGGCAAAATTGAGTTTTGAAAAAAAAATTATACATCATGCAGTGTCACGTGTGTTTGAATTTCGATGAAACATTAACAGATATTAACGGTAGGGGTAGAACTAAGCAATTGTCAAAAACTTAAAAGTACCACAAAAACAATAGCTAAACAGTAAGAATACCATGTATCAATTTGCTAAACAGTACGGATAGTTTAAGAGATTTACTCTTTATATTATATAGAATCATCCACTAACATGCGCATTAGAAGATATGTTAAGCTTCTACAACTATCGAAATCTCAACCAAAAATTTGGTAAGGCGCTCATGGCTCACGTTAGCTTTTGCTGATAACAGGAATGCCTTCAATGTCTGAAAAAGGAAGTTTTTTTCATCCCAAAGACAGCATAAGGACGAAGAGACTCCAGCAATGAAGATTTGAGACTGACAGGTGGCAAGAGTAAGCCATGCTGTCCTTAGCTTCTTTCGGGTGGCAAGAGTAGGCCATTCGTTTGGTTTGTTTTGCATTTGTTAATTGTTATTATCTAGCAAGTAAACCAATGCATGGAGTTAAAAAGAAGGATAAATTATAAGGACCCCCTGTACTATTAGGTCAGTGGTAATTACTTACCTAGATTTTCATTTGCAATAATGAACATGAGCTTTTACTTTGCTCTAAATACCTCCCTCCATTCCACAATTAACTATAAAAAAGATTTTAATTCAAACGTTTAAATTTTTTAAATCCCCAAACTACTATTTTCTCATTTATTTGAACAATTTTACGATTCATTTAGTTTTCTAAATATAATATGGAAGTTTCTTGGTTGCTCCAATAGATCTTTGTAAAATTTTGCCTGGATTCAGTGTTTAGATGAAATGATAAAGGTTTCTTTCTATAAATATAAATTTAATTTTCCATTTGTTTTTTCTTGATTTATTGGAGAAAGAAGTGGAAAAAATTTATATTTTAAAATGAAGAAAGATATTCATGTTAGTGGAATAAAACAAGAATTTAAAGAAACTTGTTTTTCTATACCAATAAAATGGCTCTTGTTGTTTTAGTTGGTTTCTTTTGAAGGAAAAGAGTTTTTTTTTTGTGTTAATTGGGGTTTAATAGAAAAAGGCAAGGAAATTAATAAGAAAAGTTCATGTGGATATTTTGGTAATTTAATACATTTATCATCTAACATAACAATTAGCTGGTATTTGTTGCAAAGTAAAAGTTTAGGAGGTAATTGTCACCAACCCCATAGTATAAGGGGGTCTCTCTAATTTACCCTTAAAAAGATGTAATAGTACAAATATAGATGTATACAGTGCAAATACAAGGTTTAGAAATATTGTATACAAGGTTTTGCATTGTACACATTTTTATATGTACTCTATTCAAATTGAGCCTTAAGTTTTGACACTAAGGAATAGCCACAATCCAAAAGAATACTAAGGAATAGGCACTCATTGATCACAGTATTCAGTTTCCATGGCTGATCCACCTACTTCCTTAAATGGTCAATGACTAACTTTGAATATCCCTTGATGAAGATTGGTTGATTCCTAGAAGTTGAGTGCAATATTATGGGCTTCCCATGCAACCCACACTTTAGCAAGATTGATTGTAGTACTCTCTAAAGCACATACTTTCAAGTCAATGAGCTAACCATGATGATTTCTAGCAATACAAGCAATGGTGCAAAATTCATTAGAATCACAAGAAGATTTGGCCCTAAACCTGACCCAAATACATTAAATTTATACTCCATCTTTATTATAGAGAACCAAAATGGATTAAGAGACATTTAAGAGGAAAGAGAGAGAGATTTAGAATTATTACAAATAATTAAGATATAAAAGGTTGTTATTAGAGTAGTAATGGATTTGATTATTAGACAATGTATGCACTTAGCTCCAATCAGAAAGATGTAGATAAACATTTATTTGTAAATGGATAAAGTACATTGTTGTTACGTGTTGATATTGGTATGTTTTTGTGTATTACCCCTTAAACTGGATACTTAAGAGACTTATGTTAGTTTACAATATTCTCATCCATTGGATAGACTTAAGGAGTTTATCCTAACAAGGTTGACACTAGTATGCTGCCAAGGAGTTAGAGTAACTTGTTTCAGTTGTTAGAGTTAGAACCCAAGCACAACTAGTGAGTATTTAACAAAAGCATTGATCCCGGACCAATTTTCAGTTATGCCCTAGACCTTGGAGATAGATGAGCAAAATTGGAAAATTATATATAACCTCAGGCTTGATTATGGTACTGCAATAGGTGTTGGAGTGAGCTATTTTTTATAATGCCAAACAATTAGATCCATTAAGGGTCAAATACTTGGGTATGTTGGGACAACCTAAGAATCACTCACTCTGATGGAAAACCTAAACTGCCAACAGTGGATTTCACTTATGTTTGAAATCTGGTTTTGCAAAATGAGTGTGGTTGTGTGTGTATGGTATATACTACTATTTTATGAAAAATGTTTGCAAAAGTTTTAATTCCAAGATCCATCTAAGTAGAGAGTGTGGCACTGCACCTTGCAGCCAGGGGAGAGGTCCTTCCCTATCGGGTAGTGTTTTATTCAATACAGGTCGAAAACTTAAGTGTAAGAAACCATCACATGATTGATTATTTGATGGGATTTGTCTTATATGAATACATTATCCTTGGGTCTTCATAGGGTGGTTGAATTCAATGATCATTTAGGTGTAAATGTTGGGCCCAAAGTGGACCATTGTTGACTGAGTCAGGGGTTCATTGCCTTGAGTAGTGAATTCGGCATCGCCTCTTTTAGATGTTAAGATGAACCCATATGGGCTTGTTTGAAATCATTGTGGGGTCCCATGCCATACAATATCAAGCCTAAAGTGGCCATGCAATACCTTGGGTCGTTAGCCTTTGAAGTAAATGGGCCTAAGGCCCAAAATTAATAAGATTAATTTTGTTGTCACAAGACAATGTGCTTTAGGTCGAATCTGGATTTGGTATTAGGTATGGAGCACCTATCCTCTTAAGAGGATAAGGCTTATCTCTTAATAAAGTCCAAATCCAAATCAAATTTGGATAATCTCCTAATTAGATTAGGAGAGTGCTTCATAAGGAGATAAAAGAGAAGAGGGCAAATTAGGCTAGGAGTATTCATACTCTTGCTCTTTCTTCTTCTCTCTTGTATTCCAAGAAATCCTAATTTGACCTAGGCTTTCAAGAACTGGTTTTTTTATCAATTTTTCTTCTAGTTTTTGAAAAAAAAAAATGCTGAGGAAGATTAGGCTCACTTACCCCATTCGATTTAAGCAAGTTGGATATCTATTTTAGAAAAAAAAAACAATGTTTCTAAACCGACTTCACTATACACTATGCCATCTTCAATTGAGGCTAGTTTTAAGACCGATTTGGGTGTGAACTTTCACCTTGGGATTTGTGCTTGTAGTATCCATATCAGATATAATTTCCCCTTTTAATTTGGTTCCAAATCTGGTCCGATTTAGTAAAGGATCGATCCAGAAAACTGCAATTTTTCAAAACACCGGGAAATTAGTTCCCAGAAGGGTTAGAAAATTTTTAAAATTTTGCTCAGTCATCTAACATGGTTTAGCCATCCATAAGATGGATTCTAACACTTCCAACATTTATGAAAGAAAATTAACACCTAAAAAGATTTTTAATTTGAGTTCATATATCTTTAATAATTGGGAAAATCTATGATGCAGAAAAGATATGATATGGAAAGAGTTTTGACCAATCAAAACCCACCCATGTATTTTGATAAATAATACCTTATCGCTACCACACTTATGATTCCAATTTATTGGTCAATTATTTTTCAGATATCATATCTTTTCCATATCATAGTTGAAACCTTAATAATTTAATTTGAAAATAAACAACTACATGCATGTGAAATGAGAGGGAAGGACGTTCAGGTCCCCTCACCTCCCCTCTTGCCAACTCTATTATATCCAATTGTAAGTTATAGATGTTTAACTTTGCAAATTGAGGACAAATCCATTGATTCTCTTATTCTCTCTTCAGAATATTTAGAGTTAAACTATGGTGTATTCATTGATATTAATTTTGCATTAAATCTAGATCTCAATTAATCATGTTAAATACACCTTACTTTTCATTGTTTCACACTTTACAAAGTGTATTCTCAGCCTTAACAATGTATAGTTTGATGTTTAATAAGTCATGAACCTTGGGAGTATGTAATATCAACATAGCTTGAAAAGGAGTATGTAATAATTTATTCAATATTGGCATAGTATAAATGAGACAGGGAATTCTTTTAAGCAAAAACTCTATACATTGGGAATCCCGCCATGCATTGGGAACATCTCCCCATGATATGTGAGCAAATATTCCCAACATGCGATTGGATGCTATTCCAACTCAAAACATTGTATGTTAACTCTTATC
The DNA here is from genome assembly GCF_055504915.1 of Nelumbo nucifera. Lineage (NCBI taxonomy): Eukaryota > Viridiplantae > Streptophyta > Magnoliopsida > Proteales > Nelumbonaceae > Nelumbo > Nelumbo nucifera. The sequence goes on from NC_142650.1 coordinate 109,671,123, forward strand.
TAAACCATTTCCTCTCATCTTTATCTTATCTAAACAATTCAACCACTCAATCTTATTTCATTCCCTAATACGCCCCCTTAAACACTTGGGGATCAAAGATCTTCATGTATTTGATAAAAAAGAGAGCGTTGCAATTTCATGTTGTATCCAAAATGCTCCAATTCTATTGTGATGTTGACCTTGCCAATGCTCAAAATCTGCTATGATGATGATGTGGCAAGGATCTTGTTTCTCCTACAAAAGGAGAGATTCCATGTTTTGATGATGAATGTTGTTGGTGGCCAACATGGGCTTGACTAAGAATGAGTCAAAATCGGGACCAAAAATGCCATTATAGGTTGGCTTATTGAACCAATACAAGAATGGGCCACATGGGGCTAATATGAAAATAACCCAATGGCCAATAAAGACCATGGGTGAAATCGAAGATAGGCCAATATGGGCCAAAAATCACCTCAATGGGCTTCCCCTTTCTTTTATAGTGAAATGGGTCACTGTGAGCAACAAAGTGCCTTAATAGGCTTAACAAAGATGGGCCACTATGGGCCAAAAACAAACAATGCCTTAATGGACTTCCATTTTTGTGTTTTATTAAGCTGAAATGGGTGTCCATGGGCCACATTGTCGTAATAAGCATGGCCTCTATCTCTATAGGCCAAAATTAAGATGCCTCAATGGGATAAATTATAAATGGGCCCAAATGGAAGAAGAGCAGTAGATTACTCAAGCTAATATGTTTAAACCAATTCAATTTATAATTGTAGAGAAAAGACAAGCAACGGAAGAAATGAATAGTTGGAAGTGGTATATAAGGAAACAAACAACGAAGCAAGGACCTCTAATAGCAAAACCTGAGTATGGGATGTGCATTAAGATCTGAAGATTATTGGAGAAATGTGGAGTTAATATTTAATGGAAGTTTCTAACCAAATGAATAAATTATTAATTGTTAAAATTTGAATACCCACCTAGGCCTAATCTATTTTGTTTGTATTTGATGCACTCTCCTCCCTTTCTTTCTCTTGTTCTCACCCCGCCTCCTCCGCTTTCAGTTCTCCCTTGTTCCATTGTCCACCAATGACAATTGCGCAAAGAAAATGTTGCACAAAGAACATGTTAGAACTCTAACATTGTCTACATGGACTCTCTGTTGGGATATGGGGTCACTGAAACTTGGAGGAAAAGCTCTGATGCGCGTTTGAAGACATTGTCTTTAGAACGATATTTGCCCCCATTTAGTTTTTATTGAGTTTGTTGTTGGGTTACAGTCAAATCTATTCCCAAGATACAACAGAGCTTTGGGCGAGAATTTGCAATCAGCAAAGTTGAAGAGTCTCCAAAGAAACCTTTTATGAGACTGTAGCAGACCAGACCGAGAGAGAGTGTGTGTGAATTTCGAAGTTGTATGTGAAAAGTCTGATTCAGACTCCTTAAATAATTTTTGAAGAGTTACGAAGAAAAAGTAGGTGCTGGTTCAGAGAAAAACACCTTGAACAGTTGTGAATGTTTAAAAGGTAGTTAACAGTTAATGTTTATTAATTTTGAATTGTGCTTCTTGATCCCACCCGACAAATTGTGACAGTTGATTACATCAACAGTTAGCATCGCACCAAAAGGCCAAAGCTGCCCTTCGCGAGCCACACACACAGTGTGAGCAAAGTGCACCTCTAAAGCAACTCATTGCGCCGCACACACGTGCGCGCGCATTGCGCCACACACATTTGCACGCGCATTGCATGGTAGCAAGCCTCCGTACTCTCTTCTACTATTTCTAAGAAAGTAAATTAGGTCCTATTAAAAAACTCAAAACAAAACTTGTAATTTCTAATGTGGGACAAGTTCAAAACTGGTTTTTGTAAGAGAATAGCTGATTTCTAAAACAAGTTTGCAGGTGTAATTTCTTATGTAATTGACCAATCAAACCCATTGGATTTATTCTCATTAGATATTAAAATCCAACACTCCCCCCCTTTTGTTGTTTCTTCTTCTGCTTTATTCCTCCGAATTGACAACTCAACACTCTGGTCGGGCCATCGCTGCAACCACCGGTGTTGTTGCAACCATCAATCATTGAACACTCTCAAATCACAACACCAAGATAAAGTTAGAACCATAACCTCCAGTTTTTAACCCTAACTATCAAATGGATGGTAAAATATAGGGAAAATTTCTTAAACTACACTTATGGTATAGCTAATTGACTAACTCACCCTTACCTAAGATCATTATCTTTGCTAAATGGGATGACCATTTTGTTCTTTTGAATCTTTACTTGTGATAGTATGATAGTTGTGATTGATTAATTATGTATACTCTATGCGTCAAGTAGAGGCGAACTTGGTTGTGTCACTGCATGCATCGATTTAAGATATTCGATGGCAAACAATGTAAACCAAGATATCCCAAAATATTTATAATGTAATTTCAACAAAAGAGTGGATCTCAAATAAGAGATGGTCACCATGCCACAAATTGTCTAGCTTATGATTCATTGAGCTTACTTGAGGTAGCAAAAAAGTTGGGGGTTTTTGTACACAATTGAACTGTGAATTCTACCCTATATGGGATTTGAGAGTAGGATTTCAATTCAATTTGTTTACAACCCTAAATGTTTCATTCCCACTATCTTTGGCAGCAAATAACTAAAATTTCCCCTAAGTATATTTATGGGACTAAAAAGGCTAGATTTGCACTAAGCCACAACCATGTTTCTTTCTACTAGAAAATCCTATAAATTGAAAACAATAGCTAGGTAGAAGGCTAGGTAGTTGTAAGAAATACATAAAACAAGAAACCGCAATCCATGTTTGGTTTGATAGAAAATAAGAGATATAGTAACAATGAATATAAAAAATTTCTGTTACCATTTATAATGATAGAAAATATTCATTGGATTGGAATGGACTTGGTCCATTTGTAATGGATTAATATTGGATTGGATCGGATTGGACCAAATCTAGTCTGACACCCCTAGGTCATAGCCCCTATCACAAGTGCAAAGCATGTGCTTGCCCAGCCTATGATCACCCCCTAGCCTAGGCAGCTAAGTACCTAACTTGAGCCAGCATCTCCTAAGCAAAAGTGAATCTAGATCTGCTACTCCACTTCTTAAAAAATTGCAGTACAGGTTCTTAGCCAAATTTATAGTTCATTTGGATGTCTACGTGATTGGAGAGTTTTTGAACAGATACATAAAAAGAGAAGGAATAAGTTAGAACACCAAAGGTTCAATGACCTAGTATGTGTTCACTATAACCTTTGTTTGAAGGATTGGTATGCATTTTAGTGTTCATTTTATTATTCATTTAATCCAGTTAATTATTAGTTTGTTGGTTAACTAAACACTAGTTACTAGCCCATTGCTTATGTTGTTACATGCTTTATATGATTACTTGTGACTATAACTTGTAGGAAGAAAGTTCAGATCTATGACTCTATTGAGGTTGAACACATTGAAATTACAGAAGATTGGATAGTATATGATAATGAGGAACCTCTATTATTTGATTATGCTGACTTAGAAAATACATTCGACGGGGATGAGGCAACATATCCAATAATGGAGGCACATAATCAAATGCCACTTAACGGTTGGTTAACGGACTAATTGACACATTTTAAATGTTTGGATATTAAAGTATCGTGTTTTAAAGTTCAGGAACCAAAATAACACCAGATACAAGATACTAATGGAAAATTTTCCTTTTAAGTTTTTGTCCAGATTAATAATTGGTTTGGGACCAGTTCTTGCTGTTCTGAACTGATTAAGACCCAAACCGATTGATTATATAGTAAATCATATATATAATTTTTGTTAACTGATTAATAATTGGCCAGATTAAAATTTTTGTTATATTTATGTTTAGAAAGGTAAATTTAAAGGAGTATATAAAATAATGAAGGTTAAAAGCACATTTTATCAATAGTGTAAAATGTCCCTTGAACAGATTTAATCACTATCAGTTGATAGCACTTCCTTTTTTATTTGCTTCTAGACCTTAGTGTTGTAGACTGGAGTCATTGGACTTTTACGGAGAATTTGAATAAAACACCAATGGTATGTTGTTTATTAAAGAAAAAACATGGTTTTCAAAACCGAATCGAACCAGATGGTTGGACTGAAAACATCAGGAATTGTTCAGGTGATCAATTCCATTTTAGTCCAAAACCGTTATTTTACCAAAAACCATTGATTTGGTCAACAAACCACTGACTTATACAGTCGAATCATTCAAGCCATTCAAACCATTCAACGGTTTTGGCCTTTTCTTAATATTTTTGTCAGAATGGGTCGTTCATTCAGTTTGAATGGTTGGACTGTTCAACCCAGGAATCAGACCCCTGATCGGTTTGTTGTCCAATTCAGTTTAAAAACCTTGGAAAAAAAACAACTTGTACAAACCCTATACCAAAGTGGTCATTGGTCAAAAACTATATAATCTTCTGCTCTTGTATAAAAACCTAAGAAGGAAAAAAAAAACCTAGAAAGGAAAAAAAAAAAGTCCACTATCATCTCAGCCACAACCTTCAATTGATTTCTCTTTTAAGGGCTGAACGGCTAATAACACTTCACAACCACTAGTCCTCGAGCAATTATGATCAACGTGGGATTTGCAATAGTTCAGTGGTCCAAATAGGAGACCTAATCAGCCCCCCACAATATCCCACAGCACATCCCTGCCGTGTATTGGGAATATCTTCCAATGATAATGACTGAAATGATGATATCATCATCGGGAGATGTTCTCAATACACAGCAGGGATGTGGTGTGGGACGTTGTGGGGGGAAATCTTAGGGGGAGGGGGGGAGGCTGATTTGAACTCTCCAAATGGTCTATATATAACAGTATGAGGTGGAACCAACCTCAGCCCAAGCTATTGGTGGCTGCCCTTAATTGTAATTGAAAGTTGGGGCTGGCTAGGTCTGAAGACACAGTCTTCATAAGTTTTAGGTGTGAGGTGGAACCAACCTCGCGTGATACATGTGTTTTAGGTCAGGATTAGTAATTAGATAGATTTTACCTATATATTTGTATATATATAAATATAGTTTAAAATATTGAAATATATTGATACGTTGAATCTAAAGAAAAACTATTTAAAGTGATTACTAGTACATGTCAATTTTAGATAACAATTATAATTTTAATATCTTTATTAGAACGCATTAGAAAAAAGATAAGTAATCAAAGCATAGGTGTGCTGTCGATTTAAATTTTGTATTTCATTTTTATTGTTAATAAAAGCATTTCTTGTTTATCATATTTATTTTTATTTAATATGATAAATATATAATATTGACTAGAGATGTGTACAAGGTATAACATGCTCAAATGTCTTTATAACCGTTGATTAATGCATCATCTTCAAAGTTTTCAAAGAGTTAAAACAAAGTCTAAATATTGGGTCATACAAGCCTATGAGAATCATAGAGTATAGAGAAACCTCAGATTCTCATTTCATGGTCACTATTTGATTTTCATAGCACAAGTTTCCACATATCTACCCTAAATATTTCCTTCAAAAAAAATATACACATTTTACCTGATTTTAGAAATCAATTAATCTTCAACTAGGACTTATTGAATGGTGGATCCTAATAAAGCGGGATAGGTGGCAAGTTATTAATGGCCCAAACGGATAATGGGTTATGTGATTTAAGACCAATCTTTTGCTTGTAAATTTTAAGGGAAACTGTTTGATGCTAGAAAGGATTTGACCAATCAAACTCTTGGTGAAATTTTTTGAAAACTCATCTGATTGATTACCACTTTTATGATGTTGGTTGATTGGTTATAAGGTTTTCTGGTATCATATCTTTTCAGCATTATACTCAAACCCAAATTTTAAAGATCAATTTGCAATTTGCATGGACTTGGCACCCATTTGGGAGGGCTTTCACGTAGTGGCTTCTAGCATTGCAAGGTAGACCTCACATGGAAATCCATGAAGCAGTGTTTGGTGAAAAATCCAGAAAGCCAAATAGGTTTACATTAGCTGAGAAAAAAACTTTCCGATGAAGCTATTTTTTGTAGCTTCTCATATATGGTTAAGTCAATGCAGCTCAATGATGTTGAAGCCCTCCCAAATGGGCCCTAGGAAATATTTTTGGACTCTCACAAGGATAATTGTTACATTTTAGAAATCAATTATTCTTATTGTTTATTTATTTCCTCTAATCTTTTAATTAAGGCTCAATTTGTTTGTAGTGCAAATTTGAAATAGAAATTAATTTTACACCCAGTTCAGTTTTGCATATGCTTGTTCGTAATAATAATTTGTGCTCCTATCTAATACAAAATTAGTGCTTTTGTCTCACTAGTAGTTAACCTCCGAGAACTTTTTCTTCATATTAATTATTTGAATTTTAGATGTATCATAGTTAAGATAGAAATTGGAAATTAACAAAAGTAACAATATGAATAAAAATAAACTTAAATGCTTGTAGTAAAATATTAAGTGTATGTTTAAAAACAAGGAAAAGTAAAAGATATGATACCATGTTCATGGTGTTATGGAGAGAAAACAGAATGGTGTTGTGGAATGTTTGAATGTTTGAATAGATAAAAATAGAAGAATATTCAGCTTTTTCGACTGCTTGAAAAGCATGATTGCTCCACAAACAAATATGGTGTTAGAAATTTATTCAACCTTTGAGTATCATCTAATTTTATTGATTAGCTTCTTTTTACCCATTTTCATTTTCCCTCTTTATAATTTTAAAAGTTCCAAATCCTCATTGTTTTTCTAGTCTCCACATAAAAGTTTGTGTTGTTGTTTCTTCTTTTGTTGTACAAATTTGACGACTACTAATATTTGTATATCTTTACAAATATCTTTTACTTAGATCTCAGTTTTAGAATTTTCCCTAATTAGTCATTTCAAATTTACCTTTAAACCGAAAATATTCATTCAGGTGAGATGCAAATTTTCTCTTGTACATCTGAAGAATCATGTTGGGATCATCATTTCCTGTAATAGTCAAATCTCAAGTTGACAAGCATGAGACATGCATGGGTTCAAGCCTAAGAGTGGCCACTTTGTGAAAAAATTTCCAAAGGTTAGGGTTTATATCCTCTCCTTCCAAAGACATTGGATAACCAACTTGGACCAATATTGGGTTAAGGAATCATATGATAGTAGCAACAATTATTGTTTTACTCCACACTTTCTTTCTATTCATATGTTCTTGTTGTGTTTCTTGATACCATGGTCAGTCCTATTAAAACTTGCAGATCTTATGAGGGCCATTTAGAATTTGGAAGTTTGAAGTCATCATGTAACTTTACCAGTTTGAGCTGTAGATGAGATGGAACCACAAGAAGTACGTTGCACAAGCACATAATAATGGCATATTCAAGATTTTAGTATAGTTTAAATTCGTGACTTCTATGAACAACCAATAGAGTTATTCTTTGCTCTTTGTGTCTCTTTTATTGTGTAGCAGGACCAATTGATGATTCTTGGCACATGGCACTTGTAGAGAGAGCAACCAAGTTGTGGATATTCTTGCAACTTTGATGTGACAAGAAAGAAAATTGTTTTTTGTTATTTGTAATCAATGCATGACCGACCTCATGAGGTATGTATTGCAGTAAAAGAAGATTTTTATCTGGATGGCCTAAAATTAGGCATTCTTGGTGAAATCTAAATGTTTTGTAAAATGGAAATTTGAACTATAACTTGTTTCTTTTTCTTCTACTTTGGTTGTCCACTGTTAAGAGGTAATTAAAAGGTCTATGTTTATGTTCCCCTCTCGAATAGGGGTCTGTATGAAGCCTTCTCTAGTTCTCTTTGTCTCTTGGTTGGAAGATGGGTAGGGGAGGTTCAAGTCACCTAGAAATTTGGTTGCGAACTTGCTGGTAGAAATTTGGATATGCTTGAGTCCTTTTGTAACCTAGCCTTTTAGTTGTAAAAGACCATCTGAGATGCACTATGTTTTATGGTTGAAGTTTAGTTATTTTCTTATGTAGGACTTCATGGACACAATTTGTCCATACCTTATATTCATTAACTAAATTCTTACTATATATTCAAAAGTAACATACAATATTATCTACAAACTCAACACAACTATGCCTTATCCCAACCATATATATGGGGTTGGCTTCATAAATCCTCTTAGGCCATTTCACTTTCTATATTGTCATAAATCCTATTAACCTAACAAGATTTGATCATGGGAATAGATGAGAAAGGTATAGTATGCTATTGGGTAATTTTTAGTAGAGTTCACATAATTAAGCTGGGTAGTAGTAAATTCAGTAAAATAATGAAGTTAAACATTGAAGGTATGTCTGTAAATCTTCGAAGGCATAGATCAAGACATTAGCCTATCTTAGGCATAAGAGCCTGATGAAATGCTTGAGATTTTTCTGTCCCAAAGATTTGATTCTCCTAATATATGAGTTTATACAAAGAGATAGTTCAAAAAATTTTGATATGTAAATCAGATTTTATTTAAGGTGGAGTACATTGCTATAGGAGCTACCCAAGGACTAGTTTACCTTCATGAGAATTACAATTGACACTTGCTTCACAGGAATATCAAATCAAAGAATATTCTTCTATACATGGAATTCGAATCCAAGCTTACATATATTGCATTTGATAGAACTATTGGAGTCCTGGCGAGACTATTTATAAGTTGTCCATGGCTTGTAATAAAGCAGGATCGGCCTGTTTTATGGAACTAGGTCCATAACCATTCTTTAGTGATAAAATATGTTTGTTGCTTGATTAATTTCCTCAAATTAAAGTGGATTATTTTTAGATGATTTTTAATTTGACTTAATTATAGAATTCCTTGAGAGTGAGGTTCTTGCTAATTGCTTTAGTTTTAATCCATTTGATAAGGAAAACTATGGTTATTCAATTAGGCCCATGGAAACTGCTTTATAACATACTAAAGGCTTGCATACAAATCACATAATGAAAACTTTTAGCACGCACAAGCCTGAAGGATGGGTGTGGGAAGGTAGTAATGTTTCAATTCTTTAGTTTTTCGGTATAGCATAGATTTCTCCTATTTAATTATACCTCTTTATTTAAATTATTTTGTAAGATTACTTTGATCTCTTACTTATTTATACTCTTTGTTGACACTTTTGTGAAACTTTTCTAATATTAAAAACAACTGAATAAGAATTCTTAATTAACTTGAAACCAGTCATACTAACATATCATGTTACTGAAAAACCCAAGAAAACAGAATCGAAATGGCACTCAAATGAAAATAAAATAGAGATAAAGAGAAAGCAAACAGAAAGAACAAACAAATTTACGTGGTTCGGCTTATAGCCTACGTCCACGGGTGAAGGAGGAATAGAAATCCACTATGTAGTAGGTAATGGAGAAGAAATATAGAGTTGTGCTCTCACAGAAAACCTTAAGCCCCAAAATACACACAATATCTCTCAAGACTATGCCTTCTGTACACAATAGAGAAAACCCCCGAAAAATACATGACTCTTCGTATTCAGTTCAGACATATAAGATGAATATGGGTCAGGTCCATACCACTGCGGGGGCTCCGCACCGCACCCCCAATGGTGATTTATGGTGGGCTACGGGCTTACGCATCCACCACAAACCACTATGAAATTGCCTTTGGGTTTTTCTCAAATTAATTCGGAGCGGACTCACGAAGCAGGTCACCACAAAGAATTCAAATCACAAACATAACAAATCTCCACCTTGGCTTGAATTCTCCCTCCACCTAATCCAACAAAAGCCCTAATGAGCTAACTTAAATGCTGCAAACACCAATCAAGTCCAAACATTGCTTGAACTTAGCCATAGGAAGAGGCTTTGTTAACATATTAGCTAGGCTATCCGCAGTACCAATCTTCACAATGATATCTCCTTGTTCTACAACATCACGAACAAAATGGTACCTCACATCAATGTGTTTCATCCTCTCATGGTACATTTGATCCATAGTCAGATGAATAACACTCTGACTATCACAGTAAACAACAGTCACCTTTGAATCCAAACTGAGTTCACCAAACAAACCTCTTAACCAAATAGCTTCTTTAACTACTTCGGTCACTGCCATATACTCAGCTTCTGTAGTAGATAAAGCAATTGTAGACTATAAAGTAGCTTTCCAACTAATAGCACAACCACCAATAGAAAATACATAACCTGTGAGTGATCTTCTCCTGTCAAGGTCACCAGTATAATCTGAATCAACATAACCCAACATGCTGTCACTACTCCTCCCAAACTCCAAACAAGTATCTGATGTACCTTTCAGGTATCCGAGAATCCACTTCACTACCTACCAATGAGTCTTGTTAGGACATAACATATATCTGCTCACCATACTAACTACATGTGAAATGTTAGGTCGTGTGCAAACCATGGCATACATAATACTCCCAACTGCATTAGAGTAGGAGACATGTGACATATATTTTTTTTCTTCATTTATCTATGGTGACAAGTTTGTTGAATGTCTAAAGTGGGCTGTAATAGGAATACTTACTAGTTTAGCATCTTTCATGCCAAAGCGCTCTAAGACCTTTTCAACATACTTCCATTGTGTCAAATATAGTTTTCCTACTTTTTGATCCCTCTAAATCTCCATGGCAAGAATTTTCTTTGCTACACCCAAATCTTTCATTTCAAACTTACTACTCAACTATGTTTTTAATCTGTTGATCTCAGATATTTCTCTTGCTGCAATAAGCATATCATCAACGTAAAGCAGCAAGTAAACAAAAGAATTATCTACAAGTTTCCTAAAATAAACACAACTATCATACTTGCATCTAGAATACCCAAGGGCCACCATAAAAGAGTCAAATATTTTGTACCATTGTCTAGGAGACTGTTTTAAGTCGTATAGAGATTTCTTAAACAAGCAAACATGGTCTTCCTTCCCTTCAACAACAAAACCCTTGGGTTGGTGCATATAAACCTGTTCATCAAGTTCTTCATGCAAGAAAGTAGTTTTAACATCTAATTGTTTTAATTCCAAATTATGCATGGCAACCAAAGCAAGAAAAACACGAATGGAGCTATGTCTAACAACTGGTGAGAAAACATCATTAAAATCAACACCTTGTACCTAACTGTAGCCTTTTGCAATCAATCGTGTCTTATATCTAGCATCCTCTACACCTAGAGTACCTTCTTTTCTTTTGAAAACCCATTTGCATCCAACAATCCTCTTTCCTCTAGGTGGTCTTACCAAATCCCAAGTCTAGTTCTTATGTAAGGATCCAATCTCTTCATGCATAGTTGTCAACCACTTAGCAGAATTAATAGATGAGATAGCTTCTAAATAAGTATTGGGTTCTATAACATCAACATTCTTTGCAACTGACAATGCATAGGCAACCAGATCAGCATAACCATATCTCTGGGGTGCTTTAATCTCTCTCCTTGTTCTGCCTATAGCAATAGAATACTGCTCCTCCTCTTCTTCCTCTTGTACATGTTCTTCTATCTTAGTAGAAATGGGCACCTGGACTGATGTAAACTGAGGTGAGGAAGCACTTTTAACTTCTAACTCCACCTTCTTTCCTAAACCTTGTGTTTTATTTGCATCACAAGAATTTGAAGACTCCTTTCTTGGGTGAAGCAAAGCAGATTCATCAAAAGTAACATCTCTGCTAAATATGAACTTTGGTGATTTAGGATCAGGATACCACAATCTATATCCCTTCACACCTGAAGCATAACCAAGAAATCTGCACTTCTTGGCCCTAGGCTCAAACTTGCCTTCATTAACATGTGCATATGCTGGACAACCAAATATTTTCAAATTTGAATAATTGGGAGGGTTGCCAGGCCATACCTCTTCTAGAGTCTGACATTCAATGGCTGTAGATGGAGATCGATTTACTAGGTGACAAGCCAAATTAACTACTTCCGCCCAAAAATCCTTTGAGGGACCAGCATTTGACAACATGCACCTTGCTCTCTCTAGTAGAGTTCTGTTCATACGTTCTGCAACTCCATTCTGCTACGGTGTTTTAACAACAGTACGATGCCTTACAATGCCTTCATTTTTGCAAAACTTATTAAACTCATTTTTCACAAAACTCTAAACCATTATCTGTTCTCAACCGCTTGACATGTTTTCTTGTTTGCTTTTCAAGCAAAGTTTTTCACTGTTTAAAAATCACAAATACATCATTCTTATGCTTCAGAAAATAAACCTATACCTTCCTGAAATAGTCATCGATGATGGTAAGAAGATATCGAACACCACCTTTTGATGGAATTTGGGAAGGTCCCCACAGATCTGAGTGAAGATAATCCAAAGTTCCCTTTGTCATGTGAATGGCTGTATTGAAACTAGTTCTTTTCTGTTTTCCAAAAACACAATGTTCATAGAAGTCAAGATTTCTTGTACTTTGGCCACAAAGAAGGCCTCTCCTACTTAACATAGTAAGTCTCCTTTCACTCATATATCCAAGCCTCATGTGCCATAACTTGGTGGCATCAGACTCAATAAAAATGATGTAGAAATTGCAACTAAACCTGTGATAGTAGTACCCTGTAACACATATAGACTTTCTATCCTCATGCCTTTCATCACAATAAAAGCACCCTTACTAATTTTCAAAACTCCACCTTCAATTTAATATTTACAACTTTCAGCATCTAGAGTGCCAAGGGAGATGAGATTTTTCTCTAAGTCTGGTACATGTTGTACATTTGTTAATGTTCTCACAACATCATCATGCATTCTGATGAGAATAAAAATTATCATATTTTTATCCCTAAATATTCAGTCTTTTATACTTAATTAGTACTTAATTGGACTCATTATTCGTGTATTTCGATTCAGGGCATGAAAGAAGGCGTCAGGAGAAAACAAGGCTAATCGGGTAACTTTGCACAGTTCCGGCGCCGTGTAGTAATGTGGGCATAACTCTCCCATCCAGACTCCGATTGAGATGATTCAAGATGCATTGGAAAGATAAGGAAGAACTCTACAACGTTCATGTTTTTAGTTTTGATAGATTCTGACTGTATCGAATACAAAATCGGACACGAAGTCTGAGAAAATTCACAGCAGAAGCCCAATTCGTTGAAGAAACCCAATACGAATACAAGAATAAGGAAACTGCAAAGAGTCCTATTAGATTCAATTTTCTGTTATAATTATAGAAAGATAAAGGAGATTGAGATTACCAGATAAGTGTATCGAATACAAAATCGGACACGAAGTCTGAGAAAATTCACAGCAGAAGCCCAATTCGTTGAAGAAACCCAATACGAATACAAGAATAAGGAAACTGCAAAGAGTCCTATTAGATTCAATTTTCTGTTATAATTATAGAAAGATAAAGGAGATTGAGATTACCAGATAAGAGATAGGATATGATTAGATCTAAATTAATCCTTATGAATTAGGACTTTATATTTTTGAGAAAGAACTCCAAAAAGGAGTTGGAAACAGCCCCTCCTTCTAAAGCTATATAAAGGGAAGGCGGATTAGCACCAAGGCATCAATCACTGGATCAATCAAGAATCCTCCAAGGGAGCTTCAGCCCTCAGGGAAGCAGACAGCAGCCCAAGGGGGAGAAAAAGAGGAAGGCGGCGGCAAGGAGAAGAAGTTCATTGATCTCAACCTCAAGGGCGACATCATGAGTTCTTTCTTATACCTTGTTTGCTTAACTTCCTTTATCATGAACTAATTTATTTGTAACTAGGGCTATGGAAAGCCTAACCACGACCATGGATTGAGTTTTATTTAATTCAGCCAAGCTATTTTTATTTTCATATTGTCTATGAGTTATTATGCGTAATGCAATTAGGAGCGTGGCCACCTCTTAGTTGATTTGGTTTATGTGAATGAACTGGAAGGGGAATTCATATAATAGACTAAATAATTCATAGTGTGAATTGAATGGTATATAGGAATATATATACATGATTCATCAGATGATACAGGTTTTTCATAGAACTTAATGCACTTTCTATTTCGAGAACTCTAATCATGGAATCGAAGGGTTACTTGATATAAGTGAGATTGATATATCCTGGAAGGGAATATTAAATAAATTAGGAAAAACTTCAGCTTATGAAAATAATAAATTATCTTGGTTAGTTTAATAAATTGATATTCATTGGAAAGGTTAGGTGGACTAATAGTCCTGGCACTTTCAGTTAAATCATTGCAATTTCAGTCATTGATTGCCATTGTTTTTATCTCTTTTCTTTTTCCTATCTTTAATTTTCAGTAGTATCTATCGTTAGATCCAAAATTCGGTTATCCAAATAATTGAGGGAAGCTTTATTTCTAATACTTATTTTGTTAAATCCTCGTGGGAATGATACCTTTATACTACTTGATAACTAGTGCATTTTCTAGGGTTATATAATTATAGCTATCAAGTTTTTGGCGCCGTTGCCGGGGATTTAATCCTAAAATAATATTAGAACTTGTTAACCTTGGATAATTTGGATTTTACTCTTTATTTAATGTGTTCAAGTTCTTGCTGTGTTCAGATTAATTAGTTTATGATACGTACTAGGGGTGAAGAACTAGTAGAATTCAACCCTGAAATAGAGAGAACTCTTCACATACTGCAAAGAGCCAACAAAAATAAAGAGAGAGAGAAGGTTGAAGAAGGCGAACCAACATAAGAAGTTGAGGAAGAGATGGCTGACGAAGCAAATCGAACTCTTTTGGACTATGCTTGTCCAACAATTGATGGGGCTACTTCTAGCATTAGCAAGCCAACAATTCAAGCCAATAATTTTGAGATCAAACCTGCGATTATCCAAATGATCCAAACGAGTATTCAGTTTAGTGGGTTGCCGAGTGATGATCCTAATGCACATATTGTTAACTTCCTGGAAATATGCGATACATTTAAGCATAATGAAGTTAGCGATGTTGCTATTAGGCTTAGACTTTTTCCATTTTCATTACATGATAGACCTAAGGATTGGCTTAACTCACTCCCTGCAGGAAGTATCACTACTTGTAACGACTTGACTAAAAAATTTTTGGCTAAGTATTTTCCTCCCTCTAAAATAGCAAAATTGATCAATGATATCACTACTTTTGTTCAACTAGAGAGGGAATGTTTGTATGAGGCCTGGGAACGATTTAAAGAGATGCTTAGGAACTGTCCTCACCATGGAATACTAGTTTGGCGTCAAAGTCAAACTTTTTATAATGATATTACTCCATCTAATCGCTTCATTATTGATGCAGCTGTAGGAGGCACAATCATGAGGAAAACTCCAGAGGAAGCCTATGATCTAGTGGAAGAAATGGTATCAAATAACTACTAATGGAATAATGACCGAGCTGATCGAAGGCCAAATTTCAACCCTTATTCGAATACATACAATCCAGGGTGGAGGAGTCATCCAAATTTTTCATGGAATAACAACCAACAAGAAGCACCCATGGAATTTCAACAATAGCCGCCCCCACAAGAAAAGAAGGGAAATTTAGAGGACATGATTTCTAAGTTCATTAATACTGCTGAAGCAAAGTTCCAAGATCACGAAAAGAGATTCTTAAATCAAGAGGCATTTATTAAGAACTTAGAAGTTCAAGTGGGGAAGATTGTGAGCATGTTGTCAGAAAGAAGAGAGGGACGACTGCCTAGCAATACAAAGAAAAACCCAAGGGAGCAAGTGAATGCCATTTCCTTGAGAAGTGGAAAGACTATTGGCGAGAGTAATGATTATGATCAAAAAGTTGAGGTAGATGATTCACAAATGGAGATCAAAGGGTGTACACCTAAACTAAATTTAGATGCTATTAAACTTCCTCTCCCCTACCCTAAAAGAGTTTTGAAAGCTAACTTGGATAAACAATTCAAAAAATTTTTAGAAGTATTTAGAAAAATACATATTAACATTTCTCTTCTTGATGTATTGTCACACATGCCAAAATATGCCAAATTTTTGAAAGAGGTAATTTCAAATATAAGGAAATGGGAGGAGTGCAAAAAGGTGAAACTTAATGAAGAATGTTCAGCAATTTTTCAAAATAAATTGCCTCCAAAGCTCAAGGACCCAGGGAGTTTTTCTATTCCTTGCACCGTAGGAAATACTGAGTTTGAGAAAACTTTATGTGATTTAGATGCTAGTATAAATATAATGCCATATTCTATTTTTGAAAAACTTGGGTTGCATGAACTAACACCTACTACTATTACCTTGCAATTAGCTGATAGAAGCATTAAATATCCTAGAGGAATAGTAGAAGATGTTTTAGTCAAAGTGGGCAATTTTATTATACCTGCTGACTTCATTGTGTTGGATATGGAGGAAGATAGGACAATGCCCTTGATTTTAGGGAGAAATTTTCTTGCTATTGGTAATGCTTTAATTGATGTACAAAAAGGTCTACTTACTCTTAGAATCAATGGTGAAGAAGTAGTATTTAAGGTATTTAAAACCATGAAGTATCCCAACACAATTGAACATGAAATATATGCAATTGATTGCATTGATGTTTGGGCAGGTGAAGTCGATGCATCTAAATCAGATGATCCTTTAGAAAGTTGCATTCTTAATTCTTGTAAAAATGTGTAGGTCTTAGATGAAGAAATTAAGGAGGTTTTGAACTATTTGGAGGCCGGTCAAGAAGAGTTCAAGCCAAGACAAGGAAAATTTTTACCATTGGATGGACCGACCTCTACCAAGCAATTGTGACCTTCCATTGAAACACCTCTAATTAGTTTACCTCCATCTCACAGAAAACTCCTCCCATCCATTGTGCAGGCCCCTATTCCAGATTTAAACCCACCCATGATGGATGAGAGGGGAAAACATCAGAAGTTGCAACTACAAGACCTGGAGGATCCAGTTTATGATTAAAAACAGGGAAGTTTGTTTTTCCTTTTGTTTCTCTTCTTGTTTTTATAGTTAAGTTATTTCCACCTTTTCTTTTTACCTTACATTGAAGACAATATGTAGACTAAATGTGGGGGGGGGAGAGTACAGGATTTTAATTAAGTTCAAAAAAAAAACCAAAAAAAAAATCAAAACCTCAACTCTTTTGAAATCAATTGAAACAATGTTCTAGGAAAATTTTTGTGAACCTAGTAATGAGGTACGATCAAGGAGTACATGACTTATCTGAAGTCATTTCTAGTTAATCTAGTCCTAAATTCAGGTTTAAGTAAATGGGGTTGTTGTTTTACCATTGCTACAATTGGTAGGATGGAGCATAAAATGCACCTACCAACCAAGTAATTCAATAGTAGGATGGAGCATAAAATGCACCTACTAGCCAGCAAATTCAACAGTAGAATGGAGCATAAAATGCACCTACTGGCTGAGTGATCCAAAAGTGAGACAGAGCATAAAATGCACTCACTCCCAAAAAAAAATAAAATAAAATAAAAAGAGAGGTTTTCCCTGATTTACTACCTGGTTTGCAGTAGCAAAAATTGGATTGACTGATGAATGAGTCGTGTATGACTTGGTTGTGTTGATTTAATGGTTTGCAATAGTTAACCTAGAATATTTGTGGAGAAAGATAAAGGAGAGTTGTGTTTAAAGATTGGAAGGATAGTTAGTTTGTTCTTGTTTTATTTTTTCTTGAATTTTGTCTTGCCCGAGGATGGGCAAGGTTTAAGTGTAGGGGGATTTGATGAGAATAAAAATTATCATATTTTTATCCCTAAATATTCAGTCTTTTATACTTAATTAGTATTTAATTGGACTCATTATTCGTGTATTTCGATTCAGGGCATGAAAGAATGCATCTGGAGAAAAACTTGGCTAATCGGGTAACTTTGCATAGTTCCGGCGTCGCGTAGTAATCTGGGCATAACTATCCCATCCGGAATCTACTTGAGATGTTTCAAGATGCATTCGAAAGATAAGAAAGAACTCTACAACTTTCATGTTTTGCATTTTGATAGATCCAGATTGCATCGAAGTCAAAATTGGGCCCGACGTCTGAGAAAATTTGTAGCAAAAGCCCAATTCGTTGAAAAAGCCCAATACAAATACAAGAATAAGGAAACTGCAAAGAGTCCTATCAGATTCAGTTTTTTGCTATAATTCTAGAAAGATAAAGGAGATTGAAATTATCAGATAAGAGATAGGATATGATTAGATCTAAATTAATCCATAGGAATTAGGACTATATATTTTTGAGAAAGAACTCCAAAAAGGAGTTGAAAACAGCCCCTCCTCCTAAATCTATATAAAGGGAAGGTGGACTAGCACCAAGGCATCAATCACTAGATCAATCAAGAATCCTCCAAGGGAGCTTCGGCCCTCAGGGAAGCAGTCAGCAGCCCAGGTGGGAGAAAAAGAGGAAGGCAGCGGCAAAGAGAAGAAGTTCATTGATCTCAACCTCAAGAGCGTCATCATGAGTTCTTTCTTATACCTTGTTTGTTTAATTTCCTTTATCATGAACTAATTTATTTGTAACTGGGGCTATGGAAAGCATAACCACGGCCATGGATTGATTTTTATTTAATTCAGCCAAGCTGTTTTTATTTTCATATTGTCTATGAGTTATTATGCGTAATGCAATTAGGAGCTTGGCCACCTCTTAGTTGATTTGGTTTATATAAATGAACCGGAAGGGGAATTCAAATAATAGACTAAATAATTCATAGTGTGAACTGAATGGTATATAGGAATATATATACATGATTCATCTGATGATATAGGTTTTTCATAGAACTTAATGCACTTTCTATCTCGAGAACTCTAATCGAGGAATCAAAGGGTTACTTGATAGACATAGGTTTGATATATCCTGAAAGGGAATATTAAATAAATTAGTAAAAACTTCAGCTTATGAAAAGGTTAGGTGGACCAATAGTCCTGGCATTTTCAGTTAAATCGTTGCAAGTTCAGTCATTGATTGCTGTTGTTTTTATCTCTTTTCTTTTTTCTATCTTTAATTTTCAGTAGTACCTATCGTTAGATCCAAAATTCGGTTGTCCAAATAATTGAGGGAAGCTATAGTTCTAATACTTATTTTGTTAAATCCTCATGGGAACAATATCTTTATACTACTTGATAACTAGTGCACTTTCTAGGGTTATATAATTATAGCTATCACATTCTAATTCGAATTGTTCATTTTCCCATAGTTTTACAAGAGGCATTATTACCCATCAATACAACTCCACCATTAATAGATTCATAGGTGGAGAACTAGTCCCTATTGGGACACATATGGTAGGAACAACCTGAATCCGGAATCCGTTCATCCTTGGATCTGGTTCTATCATCTGTCACTAAGAAAACATCCACATTCTCATACTTAGCTACACTAGCCTCTACAGAGTTATTCTTTTTCTTTTCCTCATTCTGATTTTTATTTTCCAACTTATAACATTCTGACTTAATGTGCCCTTTCTTGTGACAATAGTTGTAGGTCAAGTTCTTATGTCTAGATTTTGACCTAGACTTTGATTTACCATTTGAGCCCTTATCCTTAGACCTCCCTCTTGCAAACAAATAGTCAAGTCTTCATCAATCACCTCTTTAAAGAGTAATGCCTTTTTAACATCCTCTGTACTAATGGTGTCTCTTCCATAAATGAGAAACTCTCTAAAAAATTTATATGAGGGTGGTAAGGAACAGAGTAACAAAAAAGGCTTTGTCTTCATCTTCAAGCTTAACATCAATATTTTGCAGGTCCATGATAATAGAGTTAAATTCATCAATATTAGATTTTATGGGTGTACCTTCAACCATCCGAAATAGGAACAATCGTTGCTTCAAGTAGAGCTTACTAGTAAGAGATTTTGACAAGTATAGAGACTCCAACTGTCGCCACAAACCCGCAACGGTCTTCTCATGAACGAATTCCCGCAAAACTTTCTTTGATAGCAGTAACCAAATTGTGATTAGGGCTTTAAACTATAACTCCTCCCATTCTTCACCACTCATAGTTACAGGTTTCTTCTCCTTCCCATACAGAGCTTTGTGTAGTCCTTCATGACCTTAAATGGCACGTATCTCGACTTTTCAAATATTGAAACTAATGCTACCATCGAACTTCTCAATATCAAACTTCATTGATGACATTTTAATGCCAAACGAAAAATAGGGCTTCGATACCAATTTTTTGCAAAAAACCCAAGAAAACATATTCGAAATGGCACTCAAATGAAAATAAAATTGAGATAAAGAGAAAGCAAACACAGAGAACACACAAATTTACATGGAGGAATAGAAATCCACTATGTAGTAGGTAATGGAGAAGAAATATAGAGTTGTGCTCTCATAGAAAACCCTAAGCCCCAAAATACACCCAATATCACTCAAGACTCTGCCTTCTGTATACAAGAGAGAAAACCACCAAAAAATACATGACTCTTTGTATTCGGTTCAGACCTATAAGATGAATATGGGTTAGGTCCATACTGCCGCGGGTGATTTGTGGTGGGCTACGGGCTTATGCATCCACCACAAACCACTATGAAATTTTGCCTTCGGATTTTTTTCAAATTAATTCGGAGCGGATTCATGAAGCAGGTCGCCACAAAGAATTCAAGGCACAAACATAACATATCATATACATGCATTTTAAATGTATATGGTTACTTTTGGTGCTAGTTTAGTTAATGAAAATCGCTTAAAGAATTTCTATTATTTGATTGTAAAACACGGATACAATAAGAAAACAATTGGACAAATTGATGTCTACAGCTATGGCCTTATGTTATTAGAGCTTATTACTGGTAGACAAACTATGCAACTAGAGTCTATAGACTTGGTTAATGTTGTAAGTGAAGTGGGAGTAATGAAGTGTTCTATGTGTTTGATATCAAGATCTCCAATTCATCCCAATAGGAGATGTTCTATGTGTTCAGTGCTCTTGCTGCCTTTCTATCATGTGGTAGAGCTCAATAACAACCAGGGTGTTTGGGATCAACACAGACTCAATATGATCTTCCAAGAAGATTGAATTCCTCATATTTCCCAAACATTATTATCTACTCACCTTTCTAAGGACACCTTACTATTGAAAAAACAAGAAAGGCATTTACACTCTCAGTTCGGGCTACAAGTTCTTCATTGAAAATCAACCATGCACTGTCCTCTCAACAAAGGGTAAACTAAAACATCATCTGGAGGGCCTAAACGCCATTGAGATTTAAAATCTTCATGAAGTCTTGGTGGAATGGTGTTCAAAGGAAGGATAAACTCACCTGCTTCCTACCAAAAATAGGAAAAAAATTGCCTATTCAGTGACACAAGAATGTAGTCATGGTAGCACCTCTTCAACTCATGCCACCATGCAACGGTTGGTGAAATAGTTGGGCACTTACTTTGAAGACACATAGAGGTGGCAATTGGGCGGGCTGGGTTGGGTTCGGTTTGGGTTGAGTGTTAACCCAACCCATCTAACCCACTGATGTGAATAAAAATAATTATATTTTTATCCCCAAATATTCATTCTTTTACACTAAATTAACACTTAATTGGACTCATTACTCTAGTATTTCGATTCAGGGCAAGCCAGAAGGCGACAGGAGGAAAACAAGGCTAATCGGATGATTTTGCACAGTTTCGGCACCATTCATTAATTTGGGCATAACTCTCAGATTCGGACTCTGATTGGGATGATTCAAGATGCAATATAACGATAAGGGAGAAGTCCACAATTCTCATGTTTTGGGCTTTGATAGATTCAATCTGCATCGAGGTCAAAATCTAGCCTGAAGTTGAAGAAAATTCATAGTAAAGCCCAGTTCACAGCTGAAGCCCAATTCGCAGAAATGCCTTGTAGCAGCCCAAATTATTAAAGAAGCCCAACTCGAATTCAAGAATGAAGAGTCCTATCAGATTTAAATTTCAAATGTAATTCTAGAATGATAAGAGGATTGAGATTACTAGATAAGAGATAGGATAGGATTAGATCAAAACCAATTTGAACTTTCTATTTTTTAGGATAATCTCCTAAAGGGAGTTGGAAAACAGCCCTCTCCCTAAAGCTATATAAACGCGGGGCGGACTAGCTTCAGCCACTCAATCAATCAGAAGATTAGTCCATCCATCTGGGAAGAAAAGCAAGAAGGAGTCGACAACCATGAGCGGCTGAACTTTTCTTTTCTGATTCAAGGGGGATTTTAGATTCATTTGTGTCATTGTGAGGTTGTGTTTAATTTGAATTCTTGCTTTTAATTCAAGTATTTGTTGATTATTGCGCATATTTTTTATGGAAGTTAATTCAAGTATTTGTCACAAATAGTGGTACAAGTAGCAATTAGGTTAATATCTTTATGAGTCAATTATTCATGACAGCCTTTGACCAATGTATTGGCATGTTTTAACCTAAAGGGAATCAACAGAACAAGATTCGATAATTGCAGCTATCTCAATTATTGTTATTTTGGTTTAACTGTTTTCACAGAGGTTATTGCTACCATTAATTGATATGGAACGCTATCGCACCCAGTCGGTTAATGGGAAGTGTTGATCGAATGTTGGGTTTAGTCAACTAATTTAGGAAAACACGAGATTTATTATGGCTATCCTAATAAATCCAAAGGTTAAATACTTTAATTGAAAGACTGCTGAAGTTAACGTATGATCAATGACCAATTCGAACCCTTGGATCAGAATTTGGTAAGACTGAATTTTCCTTATTAATTGTTAATTGCTCTTTTGTTATTTTAGAATTTTAATTATTCAAATTTCCCACTCTTTAAATTGCGCATTTGGCTGAGAAATTACTTACTAGCTCCCTGTGGGATTCGACCTGGTACCACTATTACTACAAATTTATTGTAAGTTGGGACTAGCATTAATTTTGAGGGCTTCGACAACCCGTCACCCACCAACCCATTAATGACCCAATTAGATAGAATTAAATGGGTTGCGTTCAACCCAAATCAACCTGAATCCAACCCAACTCATTTAGATAAAATAATGAAAATTACACAAAAATAAAAAAAAAATTGCCGGAAATAAAATAGAAATTAAACAAAAACACAAAAATGCATAAAATTAATATAAATTACATAAAAATTGAAAAAACAAAAAATTACAAAAAAAACTGAAATTGCATAACTATATAATAAAAATTATAGAAAAACATAGAGAATGAAGAAAAATAACACAACTTACAAAAAAAAAAAAAAAGAAAACCTAGAAATTGCAAAAAAAAAAAGAACAAAAACTTGAGAATGATATAAAAATCATAGGAAAACATAGAGAGTGAAGAAATATAATAGAAATTACAGACAATATAAATAGCTACCGGAAACATTACAAAAATTTGTAGAAAAATCAGGCCAATGCCTCTCAGCTCATATAAGGATACTTGTTGTTTAGATATCTAACAAACAATAATAGTAGCCCCATTGCACACAGACCTTAATACTATTGATTCCAGATTCTAATGATCCTCTTCCCCACCACCCCATAAAAAAAAAAGTTGAATGGAGCCAATCCAAGAAAAAACCCTAACTCAAATGATGGTTTCTCTTCCTCTAACATTCGATCTTCTTTTGAACTGATACTACTACCATTAGAGGTGTAAAATAGGTCATGTCGGCCGCGACTCAGCATGGCCTGACACGAATTTGAACTGGCCCAACATGGCGGTCCATAGGCCATGCCAAGCCTGGGACAATTGTGTGGGTCATGCTGGCCTGGGATTTTAGGTCCACGGGCCAAGCTAACATGGCACGATCGAGCGGCCGTGCCGCCAGCGGCCCTCATGCTAGCACAGCCCAACCTATAGCCCATCCCAGCATGGCCCGACATAACCCATATATATTATTTTTATATTATATATTATATTTATATAACATTATATAATATCATATAGTATATAATATAATAAAATAAATATTTTTTTTAATTTTATTATACTAATTTATTTATTTATTATATATATAATAAATTTTATACATCAAAATTCATATAAAATTAAAGTTTGAAGTTTTTTGTCAATCTTTTAAATAAATAGCTTTGGCCTGATGCACGACCCAACCTGGCCCAAGGCTTGGCCCATGGGCCAGCCCAGCCCACGACACGACATGGGCCTAGGCCGTGGGACCTATCAGGTCAACCCCCCAAGTAATCCCTAGGGGGGCATAGCCTAGGACAGCTCGTGGGTCAGCAAGGCAAGGCCCGCACAAAAGTGCATGCCCATGACCCATTTTACACCTTTAACTGCCAATAGATTAGGGTTCTGGTCCAAAGAGAGAGATTAGTAGAGGATGAAGCTTTTCGCCTTCATATCTCAAATATGTAGAGAAGGAGACTTATCACCCTTAGATCTGAAAGTTGTTGAGATGGAGGAGACTTGTCACCCTCAGATTTCAGAGTTGTAGAGGAGGAGACTTACCATTCGTAAAGGAAGAAAATTTGTCGAGATTTCTCTCCAAGATATAAACAAATGATGAAAAACTAGAATCCTTAATTGATGGATATCCGTTGGACATGCATGACCCAACCTACCCAAAGCATTTAAAATTTTGTTATTGGGTTGACCCACCCGCTAAGAATCCAAGATTAAAAATTACATCCCAACCTACTAATAAATGGGTGGGTTGGGCGGGTTGGGTTAAAAATTGCTGCCCCGGGTTACAAACAAGTTGGTTGACTTGTCAAAAGAGATAAAAAACTATTATATAGTTTGCAGAAAATAGAAGATTATAACTAACTAGAGAAAAAAACTATTATTTATAAATACCACAAGAGACCTAACTAGAGAAAAAAGCAAAGCAATGACCAAGCACAAGGATTATAACTAAATATCTATTATATGTGGACGGGTTGAAACAAACCAAGCAGCAACAGGTTTTATCATCCTAACAAGACCAAATGTTACTTTGTTTGCAGCAAGTAAAAGAATTAAAATCTCTGGAAATGTTCACACAGAATGGTGCACACTGGTTGATGGTTTGAGGAGGGCAATTTTGCAAGATATCTAGTCACTTTTTGGTTTTTCTGACTCAAAAGGCATTGTAAATACCATAAACAATAACTGGACTACTGAGTGGAGCATGAGCGCCATATATAAGGTCAAAAGCCTTATGAGCGTTTTTGATGATATTTTAGTAAATCATATTAGTACAACCTCAAATTGTACTACCCACAATCTAGTATACAATGCCATGTAAGTATAATCACTTAGTCGAACATGAGGCAACCTAAAGTCTTCCAATAATGATATTGATATATGAATGAAGTCATTTCCTTTTGGAAAAAAGAAATTGTTTGGGTTATGGTTGAACTGGCCCTGAGTGTTTTGTGTCCCTTCCGTAGCTGCCATATCACTTCAGCCACATCAACACCACATAAGATGGATAAACGCGACCAAGGAAGGAGAACCCCGTATAGATAAGGAGGACGGCTCCGGCGGGGATCAAGAGATATGCTGATGACCTCAGTGGATGACTTCATCCCGACAACCTTAGAAGTCTCATCCAAATAGGACATGGATCCTCAATTATAAATAGATAATCCCCGCCCAAGGTAAGGGACTTTTGACTCTTCAACATCCATAATGTTATTATGCCTTTGCTCAGACCAGCACGTTTCTCTCAGTTGCTTGGCCCGACCACCCACTATCCTTGACTAACTTGAGTGTTGGAGTACCTACCCAGGGAACAACTCCTCGGGCATCTGACCATATTCTTGTTTCAGCCCTTGGTGCGCAGCTTCGTCCTTCCACCTCGACTCCGCCAGTTGGCAGGATTATCTGACTGTGATCTTGGTTTGGGACACCTTGAATCAGACAACATCAGGCTGGTACTGTTTATGGGAAATGCAAAAAAAGTCATTCCCAATTTACTTTCTACACAATCAAGAAACATGCCAAGAAACGCATTCGACCGCTCCATAGGCCAATCTACATCTCAGGGACATGAAATTAAACTTAATGATATGCTGTTTTTTTTGTAGTAAGGTAAAATTAAAAGGCCTATCGATAGCAAAGTTGCAGTAGAGAACATGAAAATATATCGATGCGAGTTTAGCGTGTCAAATGTGTGTACCTTTGGAGTTGAAGAAAACATGAATGAATTGGATTGGATGAAAATTCATGACTATCGCATGTGTGACCCTTTGGAGTCGAAGATGATTTTCGTCCCCTATGAAAATTCAAGACTACCTTCTTAACTCCTTGATTTGAAGCACTGCGTCTATTGATGATGAACTGGAAATCGCTCAAATGGCATCGGTCAAGAACAAAGAATCCCGCAAACAAAATAAACAATATATACAAAAAGTGAAAATAACAGATTTGATTAAGATACCACCGAATTCGGGAGGGTTCCGCATATATCAACTACGACTTGGGAAGGCTTTGGATTGGGTTGACCTCAAATTGTTTTCGAATGAGAATGATGCTGCAAGAATGTGATATCTCGAATACAAATAAAAGCACGATAGGGATAGGCTTCGGCAACGCCAACTTCCGTGAAAGAAGAAAAAGAGGCCACAAAATTCGAGGGCAGGGAAAAGGCCCCCCTCCCCCCTTAAAGCACTATGACGTATCTAAATTCAAGAGATTGAAGATAAAAAGAAAACATGGCGATGATACTCAGATCAAAACGTCGATCACAAAGAAATCCAACAACTTCCAGAGGTAAACTTAAAAATGAAGAAAAACAAAGAAGTGGATCTAAGATACCGGCAATACAATTTAGCTACAAATACCACAGAAGGCAAGACAGGTACGCCATAACAGAGATTCTCAAAAAAAGAGAAAAAAATCAGCATAAAAAAATGATCACCAGATAATCTAGCAGCTTCTTGAGCCAAAAATCAAAATGTAGAAAAATAGAGAAGTAGATTTATGATTAAAAATAAATTAAGAGAAGAAAATAGAGAGAGGATGCATGATAATCATACAGACAAGAAAATGGTGGAATTCATTCAGCAACAAACCATGCATCAACATCAGACTTCTAATGTTCCCTTCCATGACGACAAAGCTATGCTTCTCCATTTGTTGAGGCAGGTAGAAGGGAAAGGAATGATCGAAGAAGAAGAAGAAGAAAGGGAAAAAAATAGAGAGAGAGATTGTGATAAGGGTGGGAAGGGTTCTAGAAGTGAGACGGTGCTTTGTATTCAGATGGGACCAAAGAGATGAATCTAGTAGTGGCAGTGGTGGTGAGGAAAGAACAAACCAGGGGATGGGAAAAGTGTTCAGGAAGACTCCCACTACCATGAACTTTGTTGCTGTTGTCTAAGAGTTTTGGGGAACTCCTACTAAACTAGGTTTCTATATCGGATCTGGTGTCTCTAGAGTTCTCAATAATGGTTACCACATGAGGTCAGTGGCTCTTGCTTGTTGAGTTGGGGTATGATGGCGACACTCCTGTGATCGTTGTCTAATGATGCCTAACAAAGATGAAGGTAGACGGATGCCTTGTCATGACTGGAGTCGATCGTGGGAAGTGGTGATAGGAGACCACACTAGCTTGTTGTCTTGATTACAATGGAAAATAGGTGGTTGGAACAAGGTCCCTATTAATCTCTACAAATCCTTTCCTTCAACCACCATCCTTAGCTCTCACCCAATGAAATTCTCAAAGATCAAAGATGGTAACCAGAGATTATAATGTAAGCACCATGGTAAGGCAGAGGTTGGTCAGTCTTCGAAGGTCCGGAGATGGTGGCGGGAAAGAGAGAGAATGTGGGAAAGAGATGAGAGAAGGGAGTTGTTTCTCTTAGAAATCCTAGGTCAAGATTGTATTATGTTGTCCCTAGGGAAGAATTTCTCTCCTCCTTTTATAGAAAGAAAGTTAATGTTATTAAGGAAGAAGTTCTTTCCTATTTAGAAAGAGGATCTTTTCTATTAGGAAGGGAGATATTTCCTTTTGTGTGAATATTAGCAAATCATTATTAGAGAATCCAATCCCTTTGGATAAACTCACATGCATAATTTAAAAGCACACGTGTAACCAACATTTATTCTCGATCTACTGTGATTCCACGGTTCTATAACGGTCTCAGGTTCATGGCAACTCTGCACGTGTTCGAAGTTCATCTTGAATCCGTGCATGTCTTTATAGATCATCACAGATTTGTGTGTATCTAAGTTTTATTGCAAGTTTATGTATGTCTAAGGTATATTGCAGATTCGCGCTAGCCGATGTTCATCGTAACTCGTTTTGAGTATGAGTTCATCGCAATCGTAGATCTGCAATGAACTTATCATAAACGTGCAATGGGTTATGGATTCATCATAGGCGTTCGTGTAGTGTTGGTTTGACACCTTCTATATGTTGATAGTCATAGTGACCACTATGTACCTACAGTAGGAAGAAAATAACAGCATACATGTCAAACACATTTACACAAAAGCAAACCAACTTATTACGTATTACTTGGCTAATATTGGCTAGGAACTGGATGGAAAACATCTCTCCCCCATGCATTTGAATGCAATCAATGGGCTCCCTCTAGTTATGCTAGTTCTCTTGTTCTTTTCCCCCCTTTTTGTGCAAAACACACTTTAGAATGTTGCTTAAGTAGTACTAGTCTACTCTCTAGCATATCTCTTTTCTAAATAAAGTTGTATTATCAGCCTTGGTCTACACATTTGTTTACCATTAGGATGCTATCAGTAATTTGTATATTTCTAACGAAAGAATATTGGTTTTCAAAGATTTCATCACCAATTACTCTTTAATTCTGTCTACTAAAACTAATGATGGATAAAAGTGGCTCACTAGTCACCCATCGCCACGTTGGCATCCAGTGCAACCTCAGATCACCTTGGGACTTTAAGAAGCGTCAGGTTGGAACTTGCTCGCCAATAGGAAGGATTCATGTCACAATGGAGTACCGGAGCTTAGTTGGAGACAGTTCGGTGAAGACCGAGCTACAACATCAATTGTCACCTTAGAGCATTTATACAGCACAAGCATCAGACAAGTTCCTTGATCTCATAATAGCTGACCTACATTACTCACTCATTTTGTACCAAGCAGACCACTTAATACCTTTAATATGCTTGGGGGCACACCACTCATTTAGCAGCACTTACAAAAGTCTCCCCTATTTCTTTGGAAAAAGGAAAGTGGTCGACTAAGTGACTGTCCTCAAGTGTCCCAAAGGTCCGGGAATTGAGGACCGTTCACACCAAGAATCTTGGAGATGTTCTAATCGCTTCCCAGAGCTTGCTTAAGGGCAGTCCCTCACCCTCAAATGGTACATGCTCTATTAGCCATTAAATTCTTACTCTGCTCTTTGCTTTCTACTTTCAACTAGATCTCCTGACTCGACACTAACTTGACGGTTGGGCCCTCACGCCTGGGTCCACAACCTGGGCACTCTAACACCATCTCCCTTGCAGAAATAGCTTAAGCGACCTCACCCAGCTCATCTTTCTAGCAATGACAGGAGCAAATCGAGCAAATCAAAAACCATAGGCACCTTCTAAAACACTAATGGTTTGTAGTCTTTTACTTCAAGATTGCTCTCTTTCTAAGGGATAACAGCTAAAATGTTAGAACTAATATTCCAAATACATTGCAATATTTATTGTATATTAAATCAAAATTCCAAGCAATCATATTAAAGACATCACATAGTCTAATTATTTTTCAATAGTTCATGTTACACAATATGTACTTATCATCAAAGTCTTTAACAACATTAAAGATATCCCTGTCACATTCTGCCTTATTATAATTCATTCACCTTCATATTATCTTACAACATTTTCCATAGAATGCACCATTTTGCCTAAAGTTAATTCTTGGTTCATTTAGGCATTGTGTTTGAGAAGCCAGATACAACCTTGGGATTTGGTGTGAATTCAAACTTGTAGAAAGGCAAGCTCTCCAAGTGAATGCCAGTGGGCCCATACATTCTCTTTTTCGGAGAATGACTATTCAGCACAGGGTCAGAATTTTTAGGCCCAAAATACAGTTGGGGTGGGTGCCAGCTCGGAATTAATGCCAATTTACAGGCAGGTATTAATGTATAAAATAGGGTATTTTGACATTTTGTCATTTTGCATAGGTATAGGTCTGTAATGGAAATCAGAAATCTGCATTAGGCCTATCTGTACTTTTTAGAAATCTATTATGACCACAGTTAAAAGGCCTTTTACTTATGACTAATAGTCATAACACAACTGAGGGTCTATGACAAGCCATCTTTTGGATATCTAAGGATAAAAAATATTGGTCCCCGACTATAATATTTGGGCCCCAACTATAATATGTCCCTATAACCCTACCCTTGAAATATATTGCATATAACAAGACGGGAAGGCCCGAACCCATTCCTGGGCCTCAAGTTAGGAATTTATTTGGGATTAAAAGGCTTGACCTCACTGGTGTTATAGTGGCCCTTTTCTTTATAACTTAGTCCGGTCAGCATTAATGGGTTCCATTACTGTTGTATTTTTGCATGAATCCATTCTTGATATCAAGTGTGGTAAAATCGTTGCAACTATATATATGTGTTGAGTCTAGTAAACCAAATTCCTATTTGAATGGACTGATTTAAGTTTAATTGTTTAAACTGATTTTAACCTTATTTTGAAAAATTGGACATTTGCTAATGTAGTGTCTAATGGCACTAATGACACTGGTTTACGTATATTAAACAATAATAAACAATCGCAACATAGTAATATGTGCCTTAGACTTTGTTTTTCCTAATTTTTAATGTTTACATCAACTACAAATATTTCCTAATTTTTAATGTTTTCCTAACATTATAATTGCATTCCAGCCGCCTGAAAAGCAAAGAAAAGACTAGAGACTAAATCAGAGGCCACAAAGTCCTCCCGAATGCTGTGTTTGTGCAAAATTCAAAGATGCTGAAACTGTCGGCAGCGTCATCATCTCCAGCTCTCCAAGTCTTTGAGTTTATTATTCTATTCCAAGTGCTTCTTTACACTATTGCCCTTGGACATGGGTTTGGTTGAATGACCCATAATTAAGTCCACAACTGGAGAACCATTCGCCGTGTCTTCTTGACTGGTGCCATCCCAAGGTGTTATATGCTCTGATCAGTGAGTGGAACGTTGTGACCGCTTGCTCTAGTCTGTTTTCTCTTTGGCAAAATATGGCAGAAGCTGTGCTTTTTGACTTTGTTGGAAACATAGTGGCGAGCTTGGCCTCCCAAGCTATTCAAGAGATTGGTCTGGCATCAAATGTCAGAAAGGATGTTGAAAAGCTCAAAAACAAGCTATCGGCGATCAAAGTTGTGCTTCTGGAGGCAGAGGAACAGCAAGCCAACAACGATGCCGTGAATGATTGGCTGAGAGAATTTTAAGTATTAAGTGATTGGAAACTGAATTACTTCTCAACTTTCACATTCGTCACATCACTCCAAAAAGGAGAAGCCATGGCGCGTCACCATCTCTGTTTTGCTTTTATCCACGACATCAGACTTCCTTCTTCTACCTCTGGTTCGTACGTAGTCACTTAACTTTATCTTCACAACCAAACTATTTCATTGTGCTTCTTTTAATGTTCATCAACAATAGGGGAGGCCAATTAAGTTTCGTCTATTTCTATATCTTTTATGGGAAAATTGACAATTTCTTTTAGACCTTACAGTCATTTCCAAGGAACAAGAAACAGGAGAGGCCAATAGAAAATGGTCTCGCATTTTAATTAGTTTTAAATTTAATTTACATCAGCATGAAACTATTGTTGTTGGGTAACCAATATTGTGTTAAACATGGAATAAAATCCTCTATGCATATCCTCAATAAACATCAATAATGCCCCTCAATGTCCAGCTGTGCAAAACTTTTATCACAAAAGGAAGAAATACTATTGTAAAAGTAGTGATAGAAGCTCTACCAACGTTGCTCGACCACCCACTACCCTTGACTAACTTGAGTGTTGGAGTATCTATCCAGGGAACAACTCCTCGGGCCTCTGACCATATTCTTTTTTCAGCCCATGGTGCACAGCTTCGTCCTTCCACCTCAGCTTTGCCAGTTGGCAAAATTATCTGACTGTGATCTTGGTTCGGGACACCTCGGACCAAACAACATCAGATTGGTGTCGTTTATAGGAAATGCACAAAAAGTCATTCCCAATTTTCTTTCTGCGCAATCAAGAAACATGCCAAGAAATGCATTCGACCGCTCCACAGGCCAATCTACATCTCAGGGATCTTGCTCTCATAGCAGCCCTCCACATTGCGAGTCTCAACAGTAGCCTCAACAGCAAACCATGGTCGACCCTGCCCAGTTCCTGGTGATAAAGTAGAAGGCCAACTAGATCCTCACGATGATGCAAATCCTGAGACAAATAGCGCAACCCCCTCAAACCACCCCCACTCTTGTCCAGATGCTTAACATAGTCGATCTCGCCCTGAGGACCCCAAAAACCAACACATGGACAAGAAAAGGGTGTGGTCGGACCAAGAAAGGCAGCAGTCATTAAAAAGATTGGACTCTTCAACATTATCTCGCGCACGCGATGAGCGTAGCAAGATGCACCGTTTTTCCCAAATTTCTGCAAAAGAAAGGCTCGGTCAATGAATGTAACAACAGCTAGTCTCCATTGCCGAGTCCAGCTCGGTCAAAGACCGCCCCATGATACCCAAGAAAGAAAGGGCCATGCACGTGGCTTCAAACAATAGAGATGTGGAGATCAAGGAGCTCAGACACTACCTAACTGAATTAGAATGCAGCCAAAGAGCTAGTCTTCACCCAAGACATCATGGATGAGCTCCCCCTAGCCGACTAGCGACCTCCACAGTTTGAGAAGTACGACAGAGCTGTATACTCCAATGACCACTAATGATGCTGCACGACTCATCTGAAGTTCCAATTAAACCTTCATCGCTACCCTCTAGGGAGTTGCCCAAACATGGTACCTCTCCCTTCCCCCACGCTCTATCTCCTCTTGGGAATAGTTGGAGAGCCAATTTCTAGCATAGTTCATGGCTAGCCAACGACATTAGAAGAATTTGGCCAGCTTCAAGCAAGTGCGACAAAAGAAGGGAGAGACCTTCAAAGAGTACTTGGAGAGGTTTAATGTTAAGGCCCTACAAGTCTATGGTAGTCACAGCCACAATGCAAGGCCGGTGCCCCTTCACATTTAGTTTCTCACTGTCAAAGAACACTCCTTAGACCGTATCCGTGCTGATGACACACACCCAGAAGTAGATCAACACCAAATAAGCACAATCGCAACTGAGGGATGAGGAGGAACAACATGACAGGAAGAGAAGGGGCCCTTACGAGAACATGATAGAAAGGGTGGATTGAGACAACAAGAGACAAGACCGTTAATCTAACAGAAGACCGAGGACTCCACCACTGACCTATAGGAACTCCGCACCTCTGAATGTACCTCGGTCAAAGATTTTGTTAGAAATCTACAACCGCAGCTACATCATGTGGCCTAAGAAGATGAAGTCCCAGAACAACAAGAGAAGCAGAGACAAGTACTGTGACTTCCATTGGCAACATGGCCTTGAGATGGACAATTGTCGCGATCTATGCCAACACCTCGAGGACCTGATTAGGTGCGGATACCTAGAAGGATTCATCGACATCAAGGATTATAAGCCGAAGGAAGAACCACGCCAGACAGACAGGCCTCCAGCCCAAGCTCCCCCGATCGGGGTCATTGTAATGATCTTAGGAGGAATGGCCTCTGGGGGGGAGAGTAGCTCGGGCCACAAGGCATATGCATGACTACTTAAGATCTATGACATGGCATAGAAGAGAAGACAACAAGACGACCTGATCACCTTCATAGAAACAACCATAGGGGGGCATAAACCCTGCATGATGACACCCTCGTGATAACTACCGAGGTGGCCAACTTCAAAGTTTGGCACATCCTAGTGGATACAAGAAGCTCGACCGACATTCTCTTCTAGGAAGACTTCGAACAGCTCAGCATCAACAAGG
Organism: Nelumbo nucifera; assembly: GCF_055504915.1. Classification (NCBI taxonomy): domain Eukaryota; kingdom Viridiplantae; phylum Streptophyta; class Magnoliopsida; order Proteales; family Nelumbonaceae; genus Nelumbo; species Nelumbo nucifera. Next base: position 109,704,907 of record NC_142650.1, read on the forward strand.
GTTGTCTCACTCCAGTCAACACTCCCCTAGTAGGCTTCTCCGGAGAGACCCTCATGCCCCAAGGGAAGATGGAGACATCACCACCACAATGATAGTCGACTTTATCGTCTTCTGAGTCCTCTCACCCTACAACGCCATCCTCAGCCGACTGACCCTAAATGCTCTATGGGCCTCGATTTCCACATGCCACTTAGCTATTAAATTCCCCACCCCATATGGAGAAGGCGTGGCACGTGGTGACCAGAGGGCTGCATGGTGATGTTACCTGACCTGACGGTCTGCTGAGGAAGGCCCCATGCCGTGAAAGCACTGACAACGAAGCACATAGACCTATGAGACGAGTTGAAGACACATCGCAACTATCCCATCAAAGACCTCATGGGTGGAGGCCATGAGGGCAGAGATGGACTCAATGGAGACCAATGGAGTCTGGACTCTAGTAGATCCGCCCTCCGGGGTAAAGGCAATCGGTTGCAAATGGATTTACAAGAGGAAGAAGGGCCCCGATAGTAAAGTTGAGACCTTCAAGGCTCGTCTGGTGGCAAAAGGGTACACTCAGAAAGAGGGCATCGATTATGAGGAAACCTTTTCGCCTGTGGCCATGCTTAAATCCATTAGGATCCTGCTAGCTGTAGCAGCATACCATGATTATGAGATTTGGCAGATGGATGTCAAAACTGCATTCCTGAATGGAGATCTTGCTGAAGATATCTATATGCAGCAGCTGCAAGGCTTCGTTGCTGCAGGTCAGGAAACCATGGTATGTAAACTTAACAGATCCATTTATGGGCTTAAGCAAGCTTCTAGAAGTTGGAACATCCGTTTTAACTCTGCTGTCAAATCGTTTGACTTCGAGCAGAATCCGGATGAACCCTGTGTCTACAGGAAGTACAGTGGGGATAAGGTTACCTTCTTGGTCCTGTATGTAGATGACATTCTACTCATTGGGAATGATGTGGGAATGTTAACTACGGTGAAAGTATGGCTTTCGCAGCAATTCTCCATGAAAGATCTTGGAGAAGCCTCCTATATACTGGGTCTTCAACTCTATAGAGATAGATCGAAGCGGATAATAGGATTATCCCAATCTGCTTACATTGACAAAATAGTCAAAAGATACAGCATGGAAAACTCCAAGAAAGGAAATGTTCCTTTCAGGCACGGAGTCACTCTCTCCAAGAAGATGTCTCCCAAGACTTCTGAGGAGATTAATGGCATGAAAGACGTTCCTTATGCCTCAGCCGTAGGGAGCATCATGTATGCCATGCTGTGCACTTGTCCTGACATAGCTCAGGCAGTGAGTGTAGTAAGCAGATTTCAGGCCAACCCAGGGCAGGAGCATTGGACTGCTGTGAAAAACATACTTAAGTACCTTCGAAGGACAAAAGAGTTTTGTCTGGTGTTCGACGGTAGCTCACTACAGATCCAGGGGTTTACAGATGCCGATTTCCAGTCAGACCCAGATGATAGAAAGTCTACATCTGGATATGGTTTCACGATAGGATCGTGTGTTGTTTCCTGAATGTCAGCAAACAGGGGTCCTAAGTAGCAAATTAATAGTCCACAACCCAAGCTGAAAGCATTGCCGTAAGTGAGGCTGCCTTATGAATGAAGGTGTTCATTCCTGAATTTGGAATTCAGCACATCACCCATTCCACTGTTGTATGACAATGCTGGACCTACGGGAGGATAGTGTAAAGAGGTAGCATCAGCGGAGAATGTGGTAGACCCATTGACTAAGCCACTATCACAGAAAGTGTTTGAGAAACACGTGGAAAGCATGGGACTCCGGCTAGTACCTGATTGGACCTAAGTGCAAGTGGGAGCTGTTAGACAGTTTTGTATGCCCTTAGCTTCAATCAGAATGATGTACTTTATGAGTTTATTGTAAATGAATAAATATACATATTTGATTCATGTTCCCTTGGTATGTTTCTGTGTAATACCCTTAAACTGGACACTTAATGAGACTCGTGTTAGTTTAGAATGTTCACAGCCAATGGGTTGGTCTGGGAGACCTATCCTGACAAGGCTGACACTGTAGTGCCACCAAGTCGGTTGGGGTGGCTTGTCTCAGCTGCCAGGGTGAGACCCTAGGCACATACAGTGTAGGATTAATTGAATCTTTGAACTGGACCAGATTTCCAGTATTACCCTGGACCTTGGAGATTGATGGGCAAAACTGGAATGTTACACCCGACCCCTAGACTCGATTATGATACTACACTAGGTGTCGGATTGGGCTGTCTTTGATGTACCAATCAGTGAGATCCTTAGCGGGGGTCAAAACCTGGGTATGTTGGGACAGTCCGAGAATTCATCTGAGTGGGTGATCATAGTGACAGGATCAGCCCCTTTGTCGGACAAAGGTAATGATCGGGGATGCACTCTCACTGATGGAAACCAAGACTGCCGGCAGCCGATTTCAACCGTTGAGATTTGTTTTGCAAAATATATTTTATATAAGATATAAAAGTATATATGTATGGTTTCTAAATTGTTTGCAAGAAGGTTTTAATTCCCGGGATCCATATAAGTGGAGAGTGCAACACTGTTCCTTGCAGCCGAGGGAGAGGTCCTCTCTTGTCGGGCAGTGTATGATCATTATGGGCTGAGAGGTTAAGTGTAAGACCATTGAGGATAATGCCTAATGGGCTAATCTTGCATCTGCCCACAGTCCCTGGGTGTTACAAGGTGGCTTGGCCCAGGGACCACTTAGTGTGAGTGTTGGGCCCATAGAGCTCATTTGATGGGTTTCAGGGGGTACACTGTCTTCAACAGTGCATTCGGCTAGGCCTTGTAACAAAGGCTGGGCTGAGCCCATGTGGCTGATGTGTAGATCAATGCTTGGGTCCCACGCCATACAAGGAAGCCCAACTGGGCAGCAATTTGGAAGGTTTTTGAGTACATAACCTTAATGGGCCTTAAGCCCATTTCGAACTGGGCTGATTTGATCAGTCATTTAAAGGGGGCGAATTCTGAAGTGGGTCAGCTAAAAGGATTGGGCTTAGACCCTATCCACTCAGAGAGTCCAAGATCTAAATAAGATTTAGATCTGGAAACCTCCTAATTAGATTAGGAGACAGCTGATCTGATTTGCAGATAAGATAAGGATTATCCCTTATCACTAAGGGACTTCTAACCCAAATATGATTTGAATTAGCAACTCCTAATCTGATTAGGAGCTGATCCCTTTGAGATTATAAAAGGGGAAGGGGGCGGCAGCCTTTTACATCATCAAAAGCATTCTTCTCTTAAAGAAAGAGAGATTGAGAGATTTCCTACATACTGCGAATTCTCTCCTGCCGCCACCTTCCTGCCATTGCCATTCCTTCAGTTCGATCTCCAGTTCTTGGGAGCAATCAAGATTGGATCTTGATTTCAATCTTTTGTGAAAAGATTGGTTGGAGCTGTACTCAAGTCGTCCAGTTGATCCTTACGAAGGATCAAGTTCTTTTGAAGAACGTTGCTGATTCTGCTCCACCCTGCACTGCGCCATCTTCAGTGGGAGCAGATTTTGGATCCTTCCTTGGGCGTGAACACCTCCATTGGGAGATAGTATTTCTCCGTATCAGGTATAATCCTCTCCCACTCCTTTTGGTTCAGATCTAGTTCAGTTTATGGTTCAAGATTGATCCTTGAAAATATGATTTTCTAAATGGGGAATACGATTCCTAGTTGAAGGGAGAGATAAAATTTTTGAAATTCGCCCCTTATTCCGCAATCTTTGGGCGTCCATAGGATGGATCTCTCATCCCTTCACACCGACCATAGAGCAATGGACAAAACAAAGTGGCCAATAGAATCCTACTACACGGCCTGAAGACCAAACTTTAAAGGGAAAAGGAAAGGTGGGTCAAGGAACTACCAAGCATCCTCTAGGCATAGAAAACCACACCGTAGACAACTACTATAGAGACACCATTCAGACTAGCATACGGGGCCAAAGCCCTGATCCCTGCAGAGAGATACTCCCCGACTCTTTGGACCAAGCTCTATGATGATGAGTAGAACAATGAGAACCTTCACATAGAACTTGACCTAGTCAAAGAAGCATGTGACAGAGCATACCTTATGATGGCAACACAACAACACCGAATGGCTAAGTACTATGACTCCAATGTCTAAAGAAGAGAGTTTAAGATAGGTGACCTCATCCTTTAAAAAGTCATAGTACCCATGCCAGGAGAAGGGAAGCATGGACCAAACTGGGAAGGACTATACAAAGTGACCGAAGTCCTCGACAGAAAACCCGTACCGAGGAGTTGGAATACCAGGAACTTGCGGATGTACTATCAGTAGATCATGTCAATAAAGACCTCAATTTTTACATCCAGATGTTCAGCACACACTACACAGAACACTACATAGTGTACACTACACAGCACACACCGTGTAGCACACTGCCGAACCAAACTCTACCCGCACACTACTTTCATTCATTACTATACACACGATCACACTTTGGAAACACATAGCTGACCAAGTTTACCAACTGGCTCGGCCGACCCACAACGGCCAATGCTCGAAGTGGGAATGACGCCCCCACTTCCAAAGTCTAGAGTGCAGCCATCGAACTCCACACACCCGACTAATAACTTGTTAGATAAAAGATAACCAAGGACTACAACTTACCCGAAAAGAGTGTCAAGCTCCCCGAGACCATGTGCCACTAAGCATCCCCCAAGCAATGAGAGCTCCGAAGCACCTCAACATTACAAAGCCGAAGACTAGGACATCAAGATCTCAACTACTCTAGACCTCAGCTAGAATAAGATCGAGGCTTATGAGTAACCCGTTCATTTCAGTTCAACAAAAAAAAATGAGAAAAAGGTAAAGAAGGAAACACAAAGCTTGGGACAAAAGTTGCTTTTCATGAATAACTAAACATAATTACAAGTGAAAAGGCTCAACATATCGAGCCATGTACATCACAACACAAAAAAAGAAGGATAACATCAAGAGAGCAGAATAGAACAGTGGCAACAGCAGAAAGTAGACGCTTCAATTCTTAGTTGGATGCTCCTTGGCCTCCTTAAGCACCTCGGAAGCAGTAGTGCCATCCTTGCTATGTGTAGGGGCATCATATGGGTCCAAACCCTTGCAACGTTGGCAGTGATAGGAAGTTGGCACACGATCCTCTTCTGACAAAGGTCGAAGCCTTCCTCCCAGGTGTAAGAAGCCCAGTTGTCTAGCTCGATCTGGTAGGCATCCTAGGCCTTGCACATGGCGACCCCTTCTTCCTCTACCCGAGTAACTTTCCCCTCGACCTCCTTCCTCAAGGCTTCCTAAGCATCCTTCAACTCAGTGGCATGGTCTTTCGCTTGCGAATGGTGTCATTTTTCTTGCCGGTGTCATGCTTTAGCTCAGAGTTCATGGTCTCAAGCTCGGCCAACCAAATCCTCAAATGCTCGGCCTCAATCTCTCAAACTTCATAAAGGCACCACAACATCCAAAGGCGGCCAACTTGAGTGACCACGGAGCAAGCGTTCTACAAGAAAGGACCAACTATCAGCACAATGGAAGTTATAATCAACCAAAGCAAAGTGACCAAAGAAACAAGAAGAATTACCGCCATGGCCTGATGCAGAGCCACACTCTCTAGAGAGCTACTCTTTAAGCTGGCTACTTCATGTTTGATGGCCGGCGTCAGCAGACCCTAAACAAGTTGCTCGAGAACATCCTCGATCTCAAGCCCATCGCCAAGTTGAACATCCCACTACAGCATGTAGACACCAGTGCTGCCACTCTCAAGTACATTCTCTCGCAATGGCGGGGAGTGGTCGGTTGGAGCACCCTCCTCTGGGTCAACCACCACCACTTCTTACTCGGCCTGCCTCAACCTCTTCTACTGTCGAGGTGTGCAATCCACAGACCTCGGCTATGTCTCAACAACCTAGGGCTGGGTCCCTTGGGCCCATCCAGACCACACTCCTTCACCCATGGTCCTCATACAATGAGCAACCTCCTTACTGCTAGCCATCTCAGCACCTGCACAAAACACACACCAAGTCAGTCACCAAGTAAAAGATTTTGGATACAAGAAATCTAGGAACCTCAGCATGACATGGACCGGTCTCACTCATAAGCTCGTCGTAGATTAAGATCAAGAAGGACATGCACTCCATTGCGTCAATCCTCTTGATCATCTTATTATGCCTTGCCCCCCAGGTGACCTCAATCACACTCAATGCCTTCACCTTAGTCCTCATCTTTTGAAGCTCGGCCGGTAGATGCCAAACTCTAGGGCAACGCACAAAGAAGAACCTCACCTTCCAGCGCTTCACTGAAGATGGTACCCCAACCAACACCTTATGTTGCTATCATGCCGGGAAATAATAATAACCCAGATGGTGATGCTTCAGATGAAAGAAGTATACAAACATTGGTAGGTTAACCTCAAGGCCATGAACAAAATAGTAACACAATTGGCTCACCATATATCTAAATAAGTTCGGCATCAACTAGACAAGTAGGACCCAGTACCACTTGAACACCTCAACAGTCCCCTCAATTAAAGGAAACCTTAGCCTGGCAATCAGGCTGTGCTTGTATACACAGAGCTCTTTTGGTCGATGCGAGGTGGCTCTCTCACCAATGCCTAGACACCTAAGTTCATACTCCTCCGGTATATAGTACAGACAACACGGGGTGGTCCCAAACCAACTGTCGGCCCATGAAGGGAGGATGGCCCCCTCCTTAGTCAACAAGTCGACCTCAATCTCCCAATCCGGGGCCCCCTCAAGATCAAAGGCCACCTTCTCAAATTCTTTGGCCTTGGCCCCCTAGCCATTGGCCTCATAGATAACGAACACGGTAGACTTGATGAGAGACCCCAGCTCAGACCCACTACTAAAGGAAGAAGAGGAAGAGGAGGAAGATGAGTAGGGGGACTTAGTAGACGAAGAAGAAAACATCATACTGGATTTACGGAAGTTTAGACCACGGAATTGAAGCAACACCGAGTTGAAGACTACTTCTCATCGAGCTGTACAAAGACTCCCTTCGAAAATGACAAAGCTAAAATTCTCTCCACTTCCTTTTATAGGACCTTCAACATCCTAGATCAAGGAAAATGAACCACGTAGGTCAAACACCACCCTTTGACAGCTCAGAAAGAAAAAATGACATAGTCGCCCTTCGCGGAGGTGAATATCTCTCCAATGAAATCAGGGACTACTTAAAGGACAATGGGATTATATCACAATTATCTCCTCTTGCTACACCATAATTAAATGATGTCTTAGAGAGAAGAAATCGAACTCTATTAGATATGGTCCGATCACTCCTCTTCCACTCACAATTACCTATATCTTTTTGGGGGCATGCATTGGAGACTACGGTATAAGTATTGAACCGGTTCCAACCAAATCGGTTCCTAAGACTCCACATGAGCTATGGACCAACAAGAAACCAAGTGTAAGACACTTAAAATTTGGGGTTGTCCTACACACATTAAAAGAAAAAATGTGGACAAATTGGAATCCAAAACCAATCATTGCATATTTGTAGGCTACCCCAAAGACTCTGTAGTGCATCTTTTCTATGACCCAAAAAACAAAAATTGTTTATTAGTCGAAATGCCTACTTCTTGGAAGAAGACTATATCCTAAACAATCATCAATAGGAAATTGTTCTTGATGAAGAGAGAACAAGAGTAGTGGGAGATAACCCACAAGTTCCAGAAAACACCCAACCTAAAAGATCTACCTGGGCGTCTAGACCTCCAGTTCGTTACAGTTATGATCAAGAAAGTTGCATGATAGAAGCCACGAATAATGAGGAAAATCCCGTGACTTATACGGAAGTTATGTTGGATATAGATTCCTTGAACTAGGTAGATGCCATGAAAGTCAAGATGGACTTAATGAAAACCAACGGAGTCTAAACTCTCTTATACCCACCCCTGGAGTGGAAGCAATCAGTTGCAAATAGATCAACAAGAGGAAGGACTTTGATGGAAAGGTTGAGACTTATAAAACCCGACTTGTAGTAAAATGGTATTTTCAAAAAGAAGGAGTCGGTTATGAGGAAACCATTTTGTTCATAGCCATATTAAAATCCATATGGATTCTATTACTTATAGCTACACATTATGACTATGAAATATGGCATATGGATGTCAAAACCGTGTTCCTGAATGAAGATCTTATTGAAGATATCTATATGCAACAACCGCAAGGCTTTGTTGCCTTGGGTCAGGAATATATAGTGTGTAAACTGAACAAGTCCATTTATGGGTTGAAGTGGCTTATAGAAGTTGGAACATCTAATTTGACTCAATGGTCAAATAGTTTGACTTTGCGCAGATCTGGATGAACCTTGTATTTATAAAAAGACAATAGGAGAAAAAGTTACATTTATGATTTTGTATGTAGATGACATTCTACTCATTGGGAATGATGTAGAAATGTTAACTACGGTAAAGGTATGACTTTCACAACAGTTCTCTATGAAAGATCTTGGAGAAGCCTCCTATATCTTAGGACTTCGACTCTATAGATATAGATCGAAATGGATAATAGGATTATTTCAATCTACTTACATTAATAACATTATCAACAAGTACAACATGGAGAACTCCAAGAAGGGATTCGTTCTTTTAGACACAGAGTCACTCTCTCTAAAGGAATGTCACCTAAGACCGTTGAGGAGATCAAGGGTATGAGAGAAGTTCCCTATGCCTCGGTCATAGGGAGCATCATTATGTCATATCGTGCACTCAAGCTAGACATTGCTCAGGATGTGAATGTGGTAAGTAGATACCAGTAAAACCCAGGATATGAGCATTTGACGCTGTGAAAAATATACTAAAATACCTACAAAGGACTAAAGACTATTGTCTTCTCTTCGACGGTAGTTCACTACAAATGGTCGGGTATATTGATGCTAAATTCCAGTCTGACCCAGATGATAGAAAGTCTACATCTAATAACATCTTTACAATGAGGTCCTAAGCAGTTAACTAGAAAAGCATCAAACAAGGGATCATAGCAGATTCCATGACCAAGGCCAAATAAATTTTTGCAAGTGAGGCTACTAAGTAAGTAGTATGGGTTAAGAAATTCATTGCTCCATACATCATATCACCCATTCCATTGTTGTGCGACAATATTAGAGCCATTGCTTAGGCTAAGGAGCATAGAGCCCACTCAAAGTCAAAGCACATCAAAAGGAATTACCACATATTACAGGAGATTATTGATAGAGGAGACATCCAAATTCAGAAAATAGCATTAGTGGAGAAAATGTTAGATCCATTGACTAAGCCACTAACACGGAAAGTGTTTGAGAAACACATGGACAGTATGGGACTAAGGCTTGTACATGATTAGATCTAGGTGCAAGTGGGAGCTGTTAGACAGTGTATGCCCTTAGCTCTAATCAGATTGATGTACAGATATATTTATTGTAAATGAATAAAAGTACATTATTGTTTCATGTTGTCATTGGTATGTTTCTATGTAATTTACCCCTTAAACTAGACACTTTTTAGACTCGTGTGATGCCAAAGAAGTTGGGTCAGCTTTTCTTAACTGCTAAGATTAGACTTGAAGCACATGAAATGCGTATTTCGTTGAAACACTAAACCCGGACCTTTTCCCAATTATGCCTAGGATATTGGCGATTGATGGGCAGAATTGGAAAGTTACACATAACCCCTAGACTTGATTATGGTACTATATTGGGTGTTGGATTTGGTTGTCTTTGATATACCAATCAGTGAGATCCATTATGAGTAAAAACGTAGGTATATTGGGGTAGTCTAAGAATTTACTTAAGTGGGTGATCATAGTGATAGGATTGGCCCATTTGTTGGATAAAGTGAATGATCAAGTTTACACTCTCTCTGATGGAAACATAAACTGCCGGTAGTGGATTTCAACTATGTTTGAGATTTGGTTTTGTAATATATATATATATATATATATATATATATATATATATATATATATATATATATATTAAGTGTAAGAGACCATTAAGTGATGATTGCCTAATTGGCTATATCTTACTTAAGTCCATTATCCTTGGTTTTTCATAGGATGGCTGGATTCAAGGATCATTTAACTATAAATGTTGGCCCATATTGAGCCTATAATGATGTTCTCAGGGCTTCATTCCATTTAGTAATGAATTCAGCCAAGTCTTTTCATAGAGGCTGAGACGAACCCATGTGGGCTTATATGAGGTTATTGTAGAGTCCCACACCAAATCAAACCTAAAATAGCCGAGCAACATTCTTGGGTCGTGAGCCATACAGCTAAAGGGCCAAAAGATCATGATTAATATGATTAATTAAGATGTCACATGATTGCTTAAGCTGTCATGTCACATAGGCGAATCTGGGCTTGGAAATGGGTTTAGACCACCCATTCTCTTAAGAAGATAAGACCCATCTCTTGATAGATTCCAGATCCAAATAAAGATTTGGATATATCTCCTAATTCGATTAGGAGAAGTGCTCCACAAAGGATAAAAGAAGAAGAGATCGAACTGCTCAAGACATCTCTGGATTCATGCATTCTCTCTTCTTCTCTTGTTGCCCAAGAATACCTACTTCGACCTCACCTTTTGGGACTGATAAAGATCAGTTATTTCTCTAATTTTTACAATAAAAGTACAGAGAAAATCCGTGCTCACCTTCCCAAGTCGATCCGAGGAGTTGGATTGCAGTTTTGCTGAAAATTGCATTGTTGAACCGGCTTCAACCTATAGTTGTGCCATCTTCAATGAAAGCTGGTTTTAGGGACTGATTTGGGCATGAACTTCCACCTTGGGAGCTACACCTATGGAATCTGTATAAGGTATATTTCTCCCTTTTGTTTTGGTTTCAATGCAAGATCAATCCTAGAAAAATGCAATTTTTCTATTTTCATGGAATTCGATTCCCGTAAAGTTAAGAAACTTTTTGAAATTTTGCCCTGTCATATAGCATGGTTCAACCATCCATATGATGGATCCTAACCTTGCTTCATGAACGATTCACAAACCTTGCCCATACTAGCCTTCCTGATCAATTCTGTAAATTGTCTATTTCGAGAGTCATGTGATGAGTAGCACCCAAATCTAGATACCAAGTTGGGTCAAACATTGAATTCCCATTGGATTGATAGTGAGGAGTTTGCAACCCTCTACATAATGCTAAAAGATCACTGGCTGAATTATCATTTTGAAAACCAAAGGCATACTTGGCTTTGTGGCATTGTAGTGCACTATGTCCAATTTTGTTGCAGACTTGACATATAATATCAGAATTCTTATTACCATGACCTCCATTGGGAAATTGAGGAAAGAATGGTTGTTGTTGATTGTGCGGATAAAATTGTTGATTTGGATGGGAAGGGTCCTCAATCCTTACCCCTACCGTAGCTATTACTGGAATTAGAGAAATGTTGAAACTGTTGATTAGGTTTCCTTATTGTGAAAAATTTTTATATTTTGTGCTAGCAAAATTAGGATTAACAGATTCGTCATTCAAAGAGTGAGAATATTCCTCAAACCAATTTTCATGGTTGAGTAACGATCCCATAATCTCTTGAATACCAAGACTATTAGCATCAGGACAATTTGTAAGGGAAGTAACAATAAATTCATATTCACTACCAAGACTAGCAAGAATAAAAAGAACTAGATTAGATTTGGTTACCGGTTCAGAAACACTGGAAAGACTATCTACGATTATTTTTCCTGCTAGATGTAAGCAGAGATAAATAGAGATCCCTTCTTCAAATTCTGAAGTTGTCTTTTTATTTGTAAAATCCTTGACCTAGAGTAGGTCGAAAAACTCTTTGCAAGTGTTCCCTATACTTCTGCTAAAATGGAGAGACCAACTACTTGTGCCATCACTCCTTTAGTAAGAGATGAGATTAACCAGCTTAGCACAAGCTGATCAAGATCATTCCATCGTTCAAATTCTGGATTCAGGATGATTTCAGTACCATTTGAGTTTTCGATCTCTAGGGGAGGAGGTTTCTTCTTACCTTCTACCATCTCCATCAAATGATGATGTCTGAGAATAGGAAGAAACTGTGCTCACCAGAGTAGGTATTTATAGCTCCCTAGTTTGATTGGGAGATAATGCAGAACATTTTGAATTGAAGGGACTGAAGAACTTCCATGCGATATAACTCCACTGCTACCAATATTGGAGGCGACATTGCTTGCTTCTTGATTGGCAGCCATTGGTTCTAATACCAAGTTAAATTATAGAAAGAAAAATAAAATAACAAAAGTAATTTGGGAAGAAGTTGAGTACAACTGTGAGAGTACAAGATAATGAACAAGAGTAACTATCAGGATAAGATAGGATTCACTAAAAAAGGGGATCTATCCTAATCCTGATTTGCTATTGCTAACAGAATTGTTGTTGCGGTAACTTGCCTTGTAGTGTGGTGGATATCCATGAAGGTTGTAACAGACGTCATGGGAGTGGCCCAGCAGCGTTCTTTGGACTTCAGAGATTGGGAAGCAGCAGCAACAAGTTGATTTAACTTGGGTTCGGTGGTAGTTTTTGCTACGAGTGCAGCACTATTAGCAGATATTGTTGATTACGAGTGGATCATGCGATGGGTTTCATCTTGTAGGTTAGAGAAAAGATCTCGTAGACATAGGGAAGAGGGTTAATCAATAAAATTTGGAACCTGACGCTTGAATAGGTTAGAGAAATTGCATTAAATGTTGTTGTGTATGCGTCACGTATTCTTTGGATGCCGAATATGAGCAGGCTAGCGATGGACAATAAGTAGATAATTCATCCCAATGGCGTTTCAGAATGTTGTAATATGTTCCGACGGAGAGGATGTGCTGTTGGAGAGTGGATATGGCTCGTTGCAGTTGATAGATCTGCGGACCATTGCTCAGTGAAAACCGCTCCTTTAAATTGTTCCAAACGGTGGCAGTTGAATCCACATACAGAATGGTAGGTGCCAGGTCTTTGTGAAGAGAGTTCAATATCCATGCTAAAACCATGTTATTGACTTGCGACGATTGGGAGTAGAAAGAGGGTCGATTGAGTTAGGCTGTTTGATTTTGATGGAACCAGGTTGCGTGATGGAGATAGTATGGATTGTAGACATCGTCAAAGGTGGTGTCGGTTGTGGTGGAGGCTGAGGTATTAGCAGCCATCGTTGTACTTGGAAAAGTGGTTGCTCCCATACCATGTAAAATAAGAATTTGCTTTAATCAGGACAAAGCCTGTTAGAGCTTTACAGCCTTGCATTGAGAATATCTCCGTTCTTATGTGTTTTATTTCATGAAGAAATATTCCCAATGCAAGGTTGCAAAAGGTGGTTGGAAGGGTGTATGCATGGGCTAGCCTTGATAAAATCGTACAATGCTTAAAGAGTTTATATACAAGAAGAGATAGAGGTTACAAAAAGAGACAAGGAGATATCTAGGAGATACATACAGAGATTTTTTTTTTTTTTTTTCAATGTTTCAATCATGTTTCATTCATTCAAGAGATTGGTACAAAGAAATGCCAACCCAGCCAAGTAAAGATCAATGATACATTCTCAAGAAGAACAAAACAAAGAGATGGATTCAGGAGAATCGGAAGAACTTCTGCAACCAAAGCAAGGTGGCTTAACATCACCAACAAAAGTGGATAAGTACATCTCCAAACCACTATAACTAGTAAGCAAACTAACAAGAGGAGTTACCAATCAAACCAAAAACTGACAGAGGATGTTACATAGCCACAAGCCATGAATTGTCGAGGAAGACTTTGAACAGCTCAGCATCAACAAGGATCGTCTCACTCCCGTCAACACTCCCCTAGTAGGCTTCTCCGGAGAATCCCTCATAACCCAAGGGAAGATGGTGACATCACTACAACAATGATAGTCGACTTTATTGTCATCCGAGTCCTCTCACCCTGCAACGCCATCCTTGGCCGACCGACCCTGAATGCTCTGCGGGCCTTGATTTCCACATGCCACTTGGAAATTAAATTCCAAACCCCATATGGAGAAGGCGTGGCACGTGGAGACCAGATGGCCGCATGGTGATGTTACCTAACCTGACGGTCTACTGAGGAAGGCCCCATGCCGCGGAAGCACTGACAACGAAGAGCATAGACCTATGAGATCAGTTGAAGACACAATGCGGCGAGCCCATCAAAGACCTCATACAAGTGCTGCTCTCTGAAGAATTCCCCAAGAAGACAGTCCAAGTTGGATCCCTCCTAGAAGATCATCTTCAGAAAGACCTCATACAGTTGTTGAAGGACAACACCAACATATTTTCTTGGTCGACAGTAGACATGTCAGGGGTCGACCCCAAGGTCATCACCCACCACTTAAACACTAACCTGTACTACCGACCCATCAGGCAGAAGTAGAGGAGCTTTGCCTCATAACGGTGGCAATTGATCAATAAAGAAGTCCAAAAGTTGTTCGACATCAGTTTCATCCAAGAAGTAAAGTACCCCGGACTGGCTGGCGAAAGTGGTAATTGTGAAGAAGGCCAATGGAAAGTGGAGGATTTTTATCTTCACCAACCACAACAAAGCCTGCCCCAATGACAACTTCCCCTGCCAAGGATTGACCAACTCGTCGATCCAACAGCGGGGCACGAACTCTTGAGCTTCATGGATGCATTCTCAAGCTACAATCAAATCCATATGCATCTGGATGACCAGGAGAAGACAGCCTTCATCACTGACCAAGGATTTTGCTGCTACAAAGTGATGCCCTTCGGTACCAAGAATGGCGGTGCTACTTATCAGCGGTTGGTGAACCATGTTTTGAAAGATCAGCTTGGCCGCAATGTGGAGGCATACGTGGACGGCATGCTGGTAAAGAGCAAGAAGGTTGAGCACCACCTGTCCGACCTCAAAGAAGTCTTCGATACCCTCAGGAAGTATCGAATGAAGCTAAAGCTGACAAAATGTGCCTTCGGGGTCAACTCTAGAAAATTCTTGGGGTCCATGGTTACATAGAGAGGAATCGAAACCAAGCTAGAGAAGATCAAGGCCATCGTCAATATGCAATCACCTTGAACTTACAAATAAGTTCAGCGTCTCACAGGATGAGTAGCCGTACTCAATAGTTTCATGACAAAGTCCATGAACCAATGCCTACCCTTCTTCAAGGCTCAAAAGAAAGTGAAAGATTTCCAGTGTACCGAAGAATGCAAACGGTCCTTCTAGGAACTGATAAGGTACTTGAGTTCACCATGCCTACTCAAAAAGATGAGCCCCTGATACATGTTACTACTCTACCTCTCGGCTAGAGACGAGGTGATCAGCTCGGTCCTAGTGAAGAAGGAAGACCAGACACAAAGATCAATCTACTACACCACCAAGGTCCTCAACGGTGTAGAAACCTGGTACTCGAATCTAGAGAAGGTCGCCATGGCCTTAGTCAACTTAGTGCAAAAGCACAGGCCATACTTCCAAGCCCACAATGTCCAAGTGCTTACCAACCAGCCTCTCAAACAAGTTCTACAAAGGTCAAAAGTATCTAGCCACCTAGTCGACATCAACTACACCTTTTCGACACAAGACCTAGTTGCACCCCCACCAGTTTGGACTCTAAACGTGAATGGCTCATCCAATCAACAAGGTAGTGGAGCTAGGCTTATCCTCCTCAGCCCATATGACATTGTACTAGAGCACACTCTCATATTCGAATTCAAGGCAGCCAACAATGAAGTTGAGTATCAAGCTCTAATTGTCAAACTCCGGCTTGCCTAAGACCTTGGCGCCCAACGAGTCAAAGTCTTTAGTAATTCCCAACTAATGATCAACCAAATCCTCAGCCACTTTGAGGCAAGGACACCAACCGTGGAAAACTACCTGCAAAGGGTGCTAGAGATCATCCAATAGCTCAAACATTTCACTGTCCAACAGATACGTCAAGCCGAAAATGGACGAGATAATGCACTCTCAAAGCTCGCTAGCTCACCATAGGCAGACATTGACCCAACAGTCCAAATGGATACACTAGCTTAGTCCAGCATCTCAATAACAACCTTCCTCATCCTCCCTATTCAACAAGGCCCATCCTAGATGGACCCCCATAACTAGTACCTTCGGGACAACAAACTACCAAAAGACCGATCCAAAGCCAAGAGGCCCATACACCGGTCGACTCGATAATGCCTCATCTAGGGAAAACTCTACCGCTGATCACACACTCTACCCAACCTAAGGTGTCTCACCCCTTTTGAGGATGACTATGCCCTTAGGGAGATACACAAAGGTATATGCAGAGATCACCCTAGCACTTGAACCCTGGCTCATAAGGCACTTTGGCATGGCTGCTTCTACCCAACCATGAAGCAAGACACAACCCAACTCATTAGAAAGTGCAACCAATTTCAGAGGCACTCCAACCTTCATTATCAGCCAATGGTTCCACTAAAGCCGATCATGAGTTTGTGGTCCTTATCCCAGTGGGGAATGAACATCCTTGGACCATTCTCTACCGCGATCAGGCAAAAGATGTTCCTCCTCGTCGTAGTGGACTATTTCACCAAGTGGGTAGAGGCAGAACCCTGGCATGCACTACCGCGTAGAATGCCCGAAACTTCTTCTAGAAGAGTATTTTTTGTCGATATGGCATTCCTCAGGTCCTCATCACCAACAACGGCGCTCAGTTCACCAATCATAAGTTTAAAGCCTTCTACGTCAACCTGAAGATATATAACCAAACAAGGGCTATTCACTGACCATAGAGCAATGGACAGAACAAAGTGACCAATTGAATCCAACTACATAGCCTGAAGACCAAACTTGAAAAGGCCAAGGGAAGGTGGGTCAAGAAACTACCAAGCATTTTCTAGGCATACAGGACCACACCGTGGACAACTATTAGAGAGACACCATTCAGCCTAGCATATGGGTCTGAAGCCCTGATCCCTGTAGAGATAGACTCCCCAACTCTTTGGACCAAGCTCTATGATGATGAGTAGAACAACGAGGACCTTCACATAGAACTCGACCTAGTGGAAGAAGCACATGATAGAGCATACCTTAGGATGGCAATGCAACAGTACCGGATGGCTAAGTACTACGACTCCAAAGTCTAAAGAAGAGAGTTCAAGACAAGTGACCTCATCCTTTGAAAAGTCATAGTACCCATGCCAGGAGAAGGGAAGCTTGGACCAAACTGGGAAGGACTGTACAAAGTGATTGAAGTCCTTGAACCTAGCACCTACAGGCTGGAAAACCTCGACGGAAAGCCCGTACTGAGGAGTTGGAATACCAGAAACCTGAGGATGTACTATTAGAAGATCACGTCAATAAAGACCTCAATTTTTACATCTAGATGTTCAGCACACACTACACAACACACTACACAGCGTACACTGCACAGCACACACCATGCAACACACACTGTCGATCCAAACTCTAATGGCTGAGGCACCCGCACACTACTTTCATTCATTATTATACACACGATCGCACTTTGGCAACTCATAGTTGACCAAGTTTACTAGATGACTTGGCTGACCCACAATGACCAAAGCCCGAAGCGGGAACGACGCACCCACTTCCAAAGTCTAGAGTGCGGCCATCGAACTCCATACACCCGACTGATAACTTATTAGAGCAAAGACAACCAAGGACTATGGCTTACCCAAAAAGAGTGTGAAGCTCCCCGAGACCAGGTGCAATTGAGCATCCCGCAAGCAATGAGAGATCGGAAGCACCTCGGCCAGTACAAAGCCGAAGACTAGGACATCAAGATCTCAACTACTCTAGACCTCAGCCAGAATAAGACTGAGGCTTATGACTAACCCGTTCATTTCAGTTCAACAGAATAAAATGAGAAAAAGGAAAAGAAGGAAACACAAAGCTCAGGACAAAAGTTGCTTTTCATTAATAACTAAAGATAATTACAAGTGAAAAGCCTCAACATACCGAGCCGTGTACATCACAACATAAAAAAAAGAAGGATAACATCAAGAGAGAAGAACAGAACAGCGGCAGCAACAGCAAGTTGACACATCAATTCTTAGTCAGATGCTCCTTGGCCTCCTCAAGCACCTTGGTAGCAGTAATGCCATCCTCGCTAGGTGTAGGGAGATCATATGGGTCCAAGCCCCCACAACCTAGGCAGCGACAGGAAGATGGCACACGATCCTCTTCTGACAAAGGTCAAAGCCTTCCTCCTAGGAGTAAGAAGCCCAACCGTCTAGCTCAATCTAGAAGGTGTCCTATGCCTTGCACATGGAAACCCTTTCTTCCTCTACCCGAGCAACTTTCTCTTCATCCTCCTTCCTCAAGGCTTCCTAAGAATCCTTCAACTGGGTGGCATGGCCTTTCAGCTTGCAAATGGTGTCATTTTGCTCGTCGATGTAATGCTTTAGCTCGGAGTTCTCGGCCTCAAGCTCAGCCAACCAAATCCTTGAATGCTCGGCCTCAATCTCTCGAACCTCATAAAGGCGCCGCAACATCCGAAGGCGTCCAACTTGAGTGACCACAGAGCAAGTGTTCTACAAGAAAGGACCAACTATTAGTACAATGGAAGCAATAATCAACCAAAGCAAAGTGACCAAAGAAACAAGAAGACTTACCGCCATGGCCGGATGTAGAGCCACACTTTCTAGAGAGCTACTCGTTAAGCTGGCTAGTTCATGTTTGATGGCGGGCGTCAGCAGACCCTAAACAAGTTGCTTGAGAACGCCCTCGATCTCAAGCCCATCGCCAACTTGAACATTCCACTACAGCATGTAGACATCAGTGCTGCCACTCTCTGGCACATTCTCTCGTAGTGGCGAGGAGTGATCGGTTGGAGCACCCTCCTCCGGGTCGACCACCACCACTTCTTCCTCGGCCTACCTCAGCCTCTTCAACTGCCATGGTGTGCGCTCCATAGACCACAGCTATAGCTCAGCAACCTGGGGTTGGGTCCCTTGGGCCCTTCTAGACCACACTCCTTCATCTACGACCCTCATACGGTGAGCAACCTCCTCACTGCTATCCATCTCAGCACCTGCACAACACATACACCAAGTCAGTCACCAAGTAAAAGATCTTGGATACAAGAAATCTAGGAACCTCAGCATGACCAGTACCACTTGAACACCTCAACAGTCCCCTCACTTAAAGGAAACCTTAGCCTGGCAATCAGGCTGTACTTGTATACACAGAGCTCGCTTGGTCGAGCCGAGGTGGCTCTCTCACCAATGCCTGGCCCCCTCCTCGGTCAACCACTCGACCTTAACCTCCCAATCTGTTTCCCCCTCAAGATCAAAGGACACCTTCTCAAATTCTTTGGCCTTGCCCCCCTAGCCATTGGCCTCACATATAACGAGTACAGTAGCCTTGATGAGAGACCCTAGCTCAAACCCACTACTAAAGGAAGAAGAGGAAGAGGAGGAGGAAGATGAGCAGGGGGAGTCAGTAGACAAAGAGGAAAATATCTTACAGGATATACGAAAGTTTAGATTGCAGAATTGAAGCAAAACCGAGCCGAAGACAACTTCTCATCGAGCTCTACAAAGACTCCCTTCGAAAATGACAAAGTTAAAATTCTCTCCACCCCCTTTTATAGGACTTTCAACATTCTAGATCATGGAAAATCAACCACGTATGTCAAACACCACCCTTTGACAACTCAAAAAGAAAAAATGATGCAGTCACCCTTCGCGGAGGTGAATATCTCTCCGATGAATTCAAGGACTAGTTAATGGACAATGGGATTATATCACAGTTATATCCTCTTGCCACACCTCAAATAAATGATGTGTTAGAGAGAAGAAATCGAACTCTATTAGATATGGTCCGATCACTCCTCTTCCACTCAAAATTACCTATGCCTTTTTGGGGGCATGCATTGGAGACTCCGATATAAGTATTGAACCGGTTCCAACCAAATTGGTTCCTAAGACACCACATGAGCTATGGACCAACAAGAAATCAAGTGTAAGACACTTGAAAAATTTGGGTTGTCCTACACGCATTAAAGAAAAAAGTGTGGACAAATCGGAATCCAAAACCAATCATTGCGTATTTGTAGGCTACCCCAAGGACTCTGTAGTGCATCTTTTCTATGACCCAAAAAACAAAAATTGTTTATTAGTCGAAATGCCTACTTCTTGGAAGAAGATTATATCCTGAACAATCATCAATAGGAGATTGTTCTTGATGAAGAGAGAACAAGAGTAGTGGGAGATAACCCACAAGTTCCAAAAAACACCCAACCTAAAAGATCTACCTGGGCGTCTAGACCTCCAGTTCGTTACAGTTATGATCAAGAAAGTTGCATGATAGAAGCCACGAAAAATGAGGAAGATCCTGTGATTTATACGGAAATTATGTTGGACATAGATTCCTTGAAGTAGATTGATGCAATGAAAGTCGAGATGGACTCAATGAAAACCAACGAAGTCTAAACTCTCATATACCCACCCCTGGGGTGGAAGCAATCAGTTGCAAATGGATTAACAAGAGGAAGAAGGACCTTGATGGAATGGTTGAGACTTATAAAACCCGCCTTGTAGTGAAATAGTATTTTCAGAAAGGAGTCGATTATGAGGAAACCTTTTCGTTCATAGCCATATTGAAATCCATATGGATTCTATTACTTATAGCTAAACATTATGACTATGAAATATGGCATATGGATGTCAAAACTGCGTTCCTTAATGGAGATCTTATTGAAGATATTTATATGTAACAAATGCAAGGCTTTGTTGCCTTGGGTCAGGAACATATGGTGTGTAAACTGAACAAGTCCATATATAGGTTGGTGAAGCCTTATAGAAGTTGGAACATCTGATTTAACTCAGTGGTCAAATTATTTGACTTTGAGCAGATCTGGATGAACCTTGTGTTTACAAAAAGATAATGGGAGAAAAAGTTACATTTATGATATTGTATGTAGATGACATTCTACTCATTGGGAATGATGTAGGAATGTTAACTACGGCAAACGTATGGCTTTCACAAAAATTCTCTATGAAAGATCCTAGAGAAGCCTCCTATATCTTAGGACTTTGACTCTACAGAGATAAATCGAAATGGATAATAGGATTATCCCAATCTACTTACATTAATAACATCATCAACAAGTACAACATGGACAACTCCAAGGAGGGATTCGTTCCTTTCAGACACAGAGTCACTCTCTCTAAAGGAATGTCACCTAAGACCCCTAAGGAGATTAAGGGTATGAGAGAAGTTCCCTATGCCTCGGTCGTAGGGAGCATCATTATGTCATGTTGTGCACTCAAGCTAGACATTGCTCAAGATGTGAGTGTGGTAATTAGATACCAGTAAAACCCAGGATAGGAGCATTTGATGCTGTGAAAAAATTACTAAAATACCTACAAATGACTAAAGACTATTGTCTTCTCCTTAATGGTAGTTCACTACAAATGGTCAAGTATATTGATGCTAAATTCCAGTCTGACCCAGATGATAGAAAGTCTACATCTAATAACATCTTCACGATGAGGTCCTGAACAGTTAACTAGAAAAGCATTAAACAAGGGTTCATAGCAGATTCCATGACTATTGCTAATACATTGCCGCAAGTGAGGCTACTAAGTAAGTAGTATGGGTTAAGAAATTCATTGCTCCATACATCACATCACCCATTCCACTATTGTACGACAACACTGGAACCATTGAATGGGCTAAGGAGCCTAGAGCTCACTCAAAGTCAAAGCACATTGAAAGGAAGTACCACATACTACAAGAGATTATTGATAGAGGAGACATTCAAATTCATAAGGTAGCATTAGTGGAGAATATGGTAGACCCATTGACTAAGCCACTAACACAGAAAGTGTTTGAGAAACACATGGACAGTATGGAACTAAGGCTTGTACATGATTAGACCTAAGTGCAAGTGTGAGCTATTAGACAGTATATGCTCTTAACTCTAATTAGATTGATGTACAGATATATTTATTGTAAATGAATAAAATTTCATTATTGTTTCATGTTGTCATTAGTATGTTTCTATGAAATTTACCCCATAAACTAGACACTTATTAAACCCGTGTTAGTTTAGAATATTCTCAGCCATTTGATAGACTTGAGGAGTTTATCCTACCAAGGCCGACACTGATTTGAAGCCAAAGAATTTGGGTTAGCTTTTCTTAACTGCTAGGGTTAGACCTGAATCACATGTAATGTGTGTTTGGTTGAAACACTAAAGCCGGACCATTTTCCAGTTATGCTTTGGAAATTAGAGATTGATGGGCAGAATTGAAAAGTTACACATAACCCCTAGACTTGATTATAGTACTATACTGGGTGTCGGATTTGGTTGTCTTTGATATACCAATCAGTGAGATCCATTATGAGTAAAAACCTAGGTATATTGGGGTAGTCTAAGAGTTCACTTAAGTGGGTGATCATAGTGATAGGATTGGCCTCTTTGTCGGATAAAGTGAATGATCAATTTTACACTCTCTCTGATGGAAACCTAAACTGTCGGTAGTGGATTTCAATTGTGTTTAAGATTTGGTTTTGCAATATGTATATATATTATGTTTTATGAAAAAGTGTTTGCAAAAGGTTTTAATTCCCGGGATCCATTCGAGTAAAGAGTGTGACACTGCACCTTGCAGTCAGGGGAGAGATCCTTCATTGTCTGCAATGTTTGATCATTATGAGCTGAAAGATTAAGTGTAAGAGACCATTAAGGGATGATTGCCTAATGGACTATATCTTACTTAAGTTCATTATCCTTGGTAGTTCATAGGATGGCTGGATTCAATGATCATTTAACTATAAATGTTGGGCCCATATTGAGCCCATAGTGATGTTCTCAGGGCTTCATTGCATTTAGCGGTGAATTCAATCAAACATTTTCATAAAGGTTGAGCTGAACCCATGTGGGCTTATATGAGGTTATTGTAGAGTTCCACACCATACAAATCAAACCTAAAGTATCCAAGCAACACTCTTGGGCCATGAGCAATAAAACTAAAGGGTCAAAAGCCCATGATTAATATGATTAATTAAGATGTCACATGATTGCCTAAGTTGTCATGTGACATAGGCGAATCTGGGCTTGGAAATGGGTATGGACCGCCCATTCTCTTAAGAGGATAAGACCCATCTCTTGATAGAGTCCAAATCCAAATAAAGATTTGGATACATCTCCTAATTCGATTAGGAGAAGTGCTCCACAAAGGATAAAAGAAGAAGAGATCGAACTATTCAAGACATCCCTGGATTCATGCACTCTCTCTTCTTCTCTTGTTGCCCAAGAAAACCTAGTTTGACCTCTCCTTTTGGGACTGATAAAGATCATTTATTTCTCTGATTTTTACAAGAAAAGTACAAAGAAAATTCATGCTCACCTCCCTAGGTCGATCCGAGGAGTTGCTGAAAGGGAAGAGAGATCCATCGTATGGACGCCCAAAACTTGCGGAATAGGGTGGGTGAATTTCAAAAATTTCTCTCCCTTCAACTGGGAATCGTATTCCCTATTTTAGAAAAATCATATTTTTCAAGGATCAATCTTGAACCATAAACCGAACCAGATTTGAAATGAAACAGTCAGAGAGGGATATACTTGATACAGAGAAAAAGTATCTCTCAATGGAGGTGTTCACGCCCAAAGAATATTACCAAAGACTGCTCCCACTGAAGATGACACAGTGGATGGACGAGCAGAATCAGTAGGGTCCGTCCCACGAACCAAATTCTTTAGAAAGAATCCTATGGAGGCAGTGAGCATAACTTCCTATCAGCCTTTCACCAAAGACTGATGTCAAGATCCAATCCTGACCACTCCAATAATGTTGGAGAACGAAATGGCAGTATGGCGACGGCAGGATGGGATCACAGGGAGAAGACGCAGTCACACTGTTTTTATAGGATGGTTCGCCCCCTCCTGTTTTTAAAGGATTAAAGAGATCAGCTCCTGATCCTATCAGGAGTTTCCTAATTCAAATCATTATCTGAATTTGGACTCTCTTTAAGTGATAAGGATAAGACCCTTATCTTATTTGTAGATTAGATCAGCCTTCTCCTGATCTTATCAGGAGGTTTCCATATCTGAATTCAGATCTGGTCTCTTTGAGTGGATAGGGTATGACTCTATCCTGTCTGCTGATTTAATCCTAGATCCGCCCCAACTATTTAACTAATCAAATTAGGCCAGTTTGAAATGGGCTTCAGGCCCAATAAATCTATGTGCTCAAACTGCTTCCAAACTGCTACCCAGTTGGGCTTCTTTGTATGGCATGGGAACCAAGCATTGATCCACACATCAGTCACATGGGTTTGGCCCAGCCTTTGTTACAAGGCCTGGCCGAATAAACTATTATGGACAGTGCACCCCTAGAAACCCATCACATGGGCTTCTATTGGGCCTAACACTTACATTAAGTGGTCCCTGGGCCAAGCCACCTTATAAAAACCCAGGGACTGTGGGCAGATGCAAGATTAGCCCATCAGGCATTACCCTCAGTGGCCTTACACTTAACCTCTCAGCCCATAATGATCAAACACTGCCCGACAAAAGAGGACCTCTCCCTCGGTTGCAAGGAACAGTGTTGCACTCTCCGCTTATATGGATTCCGGGAATTAAAATCTTTTGCAAACAATTTGAAACCATAATATATATACTTTTATATCTCATATAAAATATATTTTGCAAAACAAATCTCAACGATTGAAATCGACAGCCGGTTGTCTTGGTTTCCATTAGAGAGAGTGCATCCCCGATCATTACCATTGTCTAAAAAAGGGGCTGATCCTGTCACTATGATCTCCCACTCAGATGAATTCTCAGATTGTCCCAACATACCCAGGCTTTGACCCCTGTTAAGGATCTCACTGATTGGCATATCAAAGATAGCCCAATCCGACACCTAGTGCAGTATCATAATCGAGTCTAGGGGTCAGGTGTAACTTTCCAATTTTGCCCATCAATCTCCAAGGTCTAGGGCAATACTAGAAATCTGGTTCGGTACAAAGATTTAATTAATCCTACACTGCATGTGCCTTGGGTCTCACCTTGGCGGCTGAGACAGGCCAACCCAACCGACTTGGTGGCACATCAGTGTCAGCATTATCAGGATAGGTCTCCCTAGACCGACTCACTGGCTGTGAACATTCTAAACTAACACGAGTCTCATTAAGTGTCCAGTTTAAGGGTATAACACAGAAACAAACCACAAGAACATGTGATGAGAGTAAAATTTGTCATATCTTTATTCCTCAATATTCAGTATTTTACACTTAATTGGTACCTAATTGGACTCATTACTCTTGTATTTTGATTCAGGGCAAGCAAAAAGGTGATTGGAAGAAAACAAGGTTAATCGGATGATCTTGCACAGTTTCGGCACCGATCAATGATCTAGGCATAACTCTCAATTACAGACTCCGATTTGGACAATTCAAGAAGAACTGGAAAGATAAGGAAAAGACCCACAACTTTTATGTTTTGGGTTTAGGCAGAATTGGTACACATCGAAAATGAATTCGGGCCCAGAGATGGAGCAATTTCGTAGCAAGGCCCATTTCACAAGCTGAAGCCCATTTCGCAGAAGAGTCTTGAAGCAAGCCCGAATTGTTAGAGAAGCCCAATTCGAATTCAAGATCCAAGAGTTCCATTAGAATAGAAGTTGAATGTGATCTCAATAAAAGAGTTTTATCAAATTTAAATTCTCAAATTGTAATCCTAAAAAGATAAGAAATAAGAGTTAGGTAGGATAAGTTCAAATTAGACTAGGACTTTCCAAATTGAGGATAATCGCCTTAAGTGGTCCCTGGGCCAAGCCACCTTGTAACACCCAGGGACTGTGGGCAGATGCAAGATTAGCCCATCAAGTATTATCCTCAATGGTCTTACACTTAACCTCTCAGCCCATAATGATCAAACACTGCCCGACAAGGGAGGACCTCTCCCTCGACTGCAAAGAACAATGTTGCACTCTCTGCTTACATGGATCCCGGGAATTAAAACCTTTTACAAATCATTTCGAAACCATAACATATATATATATATATATATATATATATCTTTATATAAATATAATTTGCAAAACAAAATCTCAACAATTGAAATCGGTTGCCGGCAGTCTTGGTTTCCATCAGAGAGAGTGCATCCCTAATCATTACCTTTGTCCGACAAAGGGGCTGATCCTGTCACTATGATCACACACTTAGATGAATTCTCGGACTGTCCTAACATACCCAAGTTTTGACCCCCACTAAGGATCTCACTGAATGGTACATCATAGACAGCCTAATCTGACATCTAGTGTAGTATCATAATCAAGTCTAGGGGTTAGGTGTCACTTTCCAGTTTTGCCCATCTTTCTCCAAGGTCCAGGGCAATACTGGAAATCTGGTCCAGTTCTAAGGTTCTATTAATCCTACACTGCATGTGCTTCGTGTCTCACCCTGGTAACTGAGACAAGCCACCCCAACAGTTGGTCGCACACCAGTGTCAGCCTTGGCAGGATAAATCTCCCCAGACTTACCCAATGGCTGTGAACATTTTAAACTAACACAAGAGTCATTAAGTGTCCAGTTTAAGGGTATAACGCAGAAACACACCACAGGAACATGAATCAAATGTGCACTTTATTCATTTACAATAAATTCATAATGTACATCATTCTGATGGAAGCTAAGGGCATACAAAACTATCTAACAGTTCCCACTTGCACTTAGGTCCAATCAGGTACAAGCTGTTAAACAGTTTTGTATGCCCTTAGCTTCCATCAGAATGATGTACTTTATGAGTTTATTGTAAATGAATAAAGATACATATTTGATTCATGTTCCCTTGGTATGTTTCTGTGTAATACCCTTAAACTGGACACATAATGAGACTCGTGTTAGTTTAGAATGTTCACAGCCAGTGGGTCGGTCTGGGGAGACCTATCCTGACAAGGCTGACACTGTGGTACCACCAACTCGGTTGGGGTGGCCTGTCTCAGCTGCCAGGGTGAGACCCTAGGCACATACAGTGTAGGATTAATTGAATCTATGAACTGGACCAGATTTCCAGTATTGCCCTGGACCTTGGAGATTGATGGGCAAAACTGGAAAGTTACACCCGACCCCTAGACTCGATTATGATACTGCACTAGGTGTCGGATTGGGCTATCTTTTATGTACCAATCAGTGAGATCCTTAAAGGGGGTCAAAACCTGGGTATGTTGTGACAGTCTGAGAATTCATCTGAGTGGGTGATCATAGTGACAGGATCAGCCCCTTTGTCGGACAAAGGTAATGATCGGGGATGCACTCTCACTGATGGAAACCAAGACTGCCGGCAGCCGATTTCAACCATTGAGATTTGTTTTGCAAAATATATTTTATATAAGATATAAAAGTATATATATGGTTTCTAAAATGTTTGCAAAAGGTTTTAATTCCCGGGATCCATATGAGTGGAGAGTGCAACACTGTTCCTTGCAGCCGAGGGAGAGGTCCTCTCTTGTCGGGCAGTGTATGATCATTATGGGCTGAGAGGTTAAGTGTAAGACCATTGAGGATAATACCTGATGGGCTAATCTTGCATCTGCCCACAGTCCCTGGGTGTTACAAGGTGGCTTGGCCCAGGGACCTCTTAGGGTAAGTGTTGGGCCCGTAGAGCCCATTTGATGGGTTTCAAGGGGTACACTGTCTTTAACAGTGTATTCGGTTAGGCCTTGTAACAAAGGCTGGGCCGAACCCTTGTGGCTGATGTGTAGATCAATGCTTGGGTCCCACGCCATACAAGGAAGCCCAACTGGGCAGCAGTTAAGAGGGTTAAGTGAGCACATAAGCTTAATGGGCCTAAAGCCCATTTCGAACTGGGCTGTTTATTTAGTTAAAAAAGGGGCGAAATATGAAGTGGATCAGCTAATAGGATTGGGCTTAGACCCTATCCACTTAGGGAGTGCAAGATCTAAATAAGATTTAGATCTGGAAACCTCCTAATCAGATTAGGAGATGGCTGATCTGATTTCCAGATAAGATAAGGATTATCCCTTATCACTTAAAGGGACTTCTAACCCAAATATGATTTGGATTAGCAACTGCTAATCTGATTAGGAGCTGATCCCTTTAAGATTATAAAAGAAGAAGGGGGCGGCAGCCTAAAGGATATACACACAGATCATCAGGTTTTCTTTAGTGCTGAAATCAAGAAGAGAGAATTCTACTCCCTGCAAATACTCTCTTGCCGCCTCCCTGTTCTTGCCGCCCTGTTTACTAGTTCGATCTCCACTTGTGGGAGAAGTCAAGATTGGATCTTGACATCAGTCCTTTGAGAAAGGATTGAAAGGAAGCTGTGCTCACGTACCATCTTGCTGATTCTTGCGAATGACAGAGTTCTTGGAGAAGAACACTGCTGATTCTGCTCCACCTGCACTGCGCCATCTTCAGTGGGAGCAGTCTTTGGATCCTTCCTTGGGCGTGAACACCTTCGTTGGGAGATATTACTTCTCCGTATTAGGTATAATCCTTCCCACTCCTTTTTGGTTCAGATCTGGTTCAGTTTATGGTTCAAGATTGATCCTTGAAAATATGATTTTCTAAATAGGGAATACGATTCCCAGTTGAAGGGAGAGAAAAAATTTTGAAATTCGCCCCTTATTCCGCAATCTTTGGGCATCAATAGGATGGATCTCTCATCCCTTCACCTATTCCTCCTCTCTGAAACACCGTTAAGTTGTGGTGTAGCTGGAGGAGCTAACTGTGATACTATCCCGTTTACCTTTAAGTAGTCCCTAAATTCGTCAGAGAGATATTCGCCATCTCGATCTGATCAAAGGGACTTAATTTCTCTCCCTAACTGTTTCTCGACCTCTTGTCTGAACTCTTTGAACTTTTCAAAGGATTCAGACTTATGTCTCATTAGGTACATGTAACCCTACCGAGAATAGTCATCGGTGAATGTAATGAAATACACGTGTTGGTTATGGGTCCTAACACTTAGGGGACCACATACATCAGTATGTATAAGGTCAAGCGTGCCTGTACATCTTTCAGGCTTACCGTTAAATGGCCTCTTTGTCATCTTACCCTGAAGGCAAGACCTACAAGTGGGAAGATCTTCTACAGTTAGAAAATCCAAAGGACCATCCTTTACCAGTCTTGTGATTCGGTCAATACCGATATGGCCATCGGTAATGCCACAAGCACGTGGGATTAACTGTATCACGTGCTCTTTTCTTGGGGATTTCGGCCGACGTAGTTTTGGCTATGTTAGTTTCAAGAGAAGGATGTAGAACATAGAGACCGTTCTCCAATTCCCCATATGCGATGAATTTATTATTTCTTTTAATAGTAATCGTATTACTGAAAAAGACAGAATATCCATCCGCACACAGTTTTGAGACAGAAATCAAATTTCTTCTTAGATTTTGCAAAAAAAAAACAATCTTAAAATACAATATTTCCTTCTCTAAATTTTAATTCTATGGTGCCTATTGTCGTAGCTGCAACGCTTCCAGAAGTCCCCAAGTAGAGCATCACTTCTCCATCATTCAGCCTTCTGCTTACCTTGAACCCCTGCAATGAGTTACACGCATGAGTTGAAGCCCCAGAGTCAATACACCAGGATGTAGAAGCCACCAATAAGTCGGTTTCTATGACACAATATTCAAAATTACCTATCTTGGATTCTAGGTACTGAGGACAGTTCCTCTTCCAGTGGCCGGTTTGTTTGCAGATGTGACATGCATCTGCTGTCCTGTCCTTCTTCTGCTTCTTGGGCTTGGTAGTCTTCTTCTGAGGCTTCTTTGCCTTCCTCTTTTTCTTGCCCATTTTGTTAGATTCAACAAGCATCACCACATGCTCATCCTTCTTAAGTAAGTCCTCGACTCTTTGCAACGTATTGCTTAGCTCTTGGACGCTGACATTTAGCTTGTTCATATTGTAGTTTAATATGAACCCATTGAAGGAAGAGCGCAAGGAGTTCAGAATGGCATCTACTTGAGTGCCAAGATCTAGCCCGGATCCAAGGGCTTCTAGCTCGTTAATGTATCCCATCATCCGAAGACAATTGTCGTGAAATTTTTGCCCCTTGGATATCTGAGCGGTCATGAACATTTTCAAGACCTTCTGCCGAGTAGAATGGTTCTGCTCTTCGTACATTGTTTTCAGACTGTCCAATATGTCCTTAGCGAGTTTGATCTGATCGAACTGCCTCTGTATTGAGAAAGAAGCAACGACTTAGCAGCGGGCTAGGGAGTTTTTATCCTCCCAATCTTGGAATTCTCTCCTACGGGCTTCAGAAGCCCTATCACCCGGACGTTCCGGGGTAGGAGACTTGACTACCTTATCCAATTTTTCAGATGTTAAAACTAGCATTAGGTTACGGTACCAGTCGGCATAGTTTGGGCCCTTAAGCTTGTTGTCGTCAAGAAGCTTTGCAAATTGTCCATTTGCCATTTTCTGATAAAACAACAAATATCAGTCCACAACCTTACTTGATTCATGTTCAAATCATAGACCTGGATTTTAATCTGTGTTCCATTCCCATTTATTCATCTATGAGTTTTCCCTCCTTCTCATGGACGGAGACAGCGACTTGTCTCTGGAAATGTGGGAAACCACATAGGGTGCATGGAGCCAACTGTTTTAGCTGCAAAACCCCACCACCTTTTTGTGAATGATCATATTCACTCATCATATGAGTTTTCCTTTTGGCCTCTGTCAAACAAGGTTCAGAGTCATTTTTTGGTAAACCTTTCTGTCCAGCGAGTGCTCACCCATCATATTCGTGAACGCCAAGGTACCGTGAGAGAGTTCCCATTTTCTGGTGAAACCCCTCCCACATCGGTCTATGACGCCGCTATCATCTTATGAAACACTTGGACAAGCCCAACAGCAAATGCATAGCCCATTTTCTACTGCGTTTCCTCATTACTGAAGGACCCATCCTCATGCTAATGATGGAAGGCCTTTAGAGTTCATCACATGAATCTCCCTATCGCGTGCACTCATATTTACTGGAGGGAACAAGAATTACGCCCTAGTTTATTTTAGGTCAAACCAAAGTGTCTCCCACTAACTTTCAAAAAGCCAGATTTCGGTGGGCCTAAATCGACTAGGGTTCCGCATGCAACCTCTTCAGGAGGTGTGGGGCCCACCATTGAGGGAGGTCATCCAATGACCAGGAGGGACATCATGGCAATGATGTGCATTTAGCCATGGTGTGCGCAAGAGCCACTATCGAATCTGCATGGGCCAAGCACTTATGGCCCATGAATGTAGCACATCACACATCCATACATCACATGAAGGGAGGAATTGATCCAATCAATTAATTATCTGTAAAAGCCCATTTGAAGCCCATTTTAATCCATAATATTAACAATTAATATCATCAAGGTATATGGGCTGAATAAGGGTTACCCAGTTCGGCCCATATAGCTTGTTCTTTTGAAGTTGGCTTTTGGCAGTTTTAACAATTTAAAACTGGGCCTTACAGGTTGGGCCAAATTAAATATCCAATTAATTATCAATCCTTAGGCCCATTAATCAAAATTAGGGCTGATATACAGCCTTAATCGAACCCCAGATTCGGTCCAAACAATTTGAACCAATCTTGGTTCGAATGGGTCTAGGGTTTGATTTTTAATTAAATCTTTAATTCAAGAAAATAATCTGAAATTAAAGAACTGATAAAAGAAAACAAGAATCAGTCAATCCAGGGCTATTCGTACAATCCATCCTACAAAACAGAGGTTAGATCACAGAATGCAGTTTCATAAACTGCAAATCGTAGGTAGCGAATGTCCCATCTATGAAATCTCCTTCCTTGCGCCGCCATCTTCGATCCAAAAAAATAAAATAAATAGAAAACCTAATTTCTATTATAATTACATCAGATCAAATACCTAATACATTGAGTCTAAAAATAAATAAAAAATAAAAAAATTATTTACAGACCAAATGTAATGAATAAATCAAGAAACTGCAAATCTTGCAGTTTCCCTGCACAAACCAAGAATTTGATCTCCTCTTGTACGAACAGCCCATAAATCAAGAAAATCATAAAGAACTATTCTAAACAATAATCAGATTTATATAAAATTAATTTCAGATTATTCACCCATTAATTTTGGGAACAAATTTCCCAAAACCCATATCTGCGCAAATCAGGTAGAACACTTTCTGCCCATTTGCGCAGGTTCAGATCTGAATTAAATTGATTCAAGATTTGAACCATGGCTCTGATACCAGTGAAGGGATGGGATATCCATCACATGGACGCCCAAGTCTTGCGGAATGGAATGGGCGAATTTCAAAAAAATTTCTCCCATCTTTGCAGGGAATCGAATTCCCTATTTTAGAAAACATATTTTTTAAGGATCAATCTTGAACCATGAACCAAACCAGATCTGAACCAAAAGGAGTAGGAGGGAGGATGTATCTGATACAGAGAAATAGTATCTCCGAATGAAGGTGTTCATGGCCAAGGAAGGATCAAAAATCTGCTCCAACTGAAGATGGCACAGTGCAGGATGGAGCAAAATCAGCAATGTTCTTCCAAAAGAACTTGACCCTTCGCAAGAATCAACTGGATGGCTTGTGAGTACAGCTCCGACCAATCTTTTCCAAATAGATTGGAATCAAGATCAGATCTTGATTTCTCCCAAGAACTGGAGATCGAAATGAAGGTAATGGCGGCGGCGGGAAGGAGAAAGCAAGAGAGTATTCGCAGGGTGCAGAATTCTCTCTTCATGTGATTTCAGCTCTTAAGAGAATTGAATATCAATCACTAACAGTTTTTCGCCCCTTTCTCCTTTCATAATCTTAAAGGGATCAGCTCCTAATCCCATTAGGAGTTGCTAATCCAAATCATATTTTGATTAGAAGTCCCATTAAGTGATAAGGGATAACCCTTATCTTATCTGCAGATCAAATCAGCCATCTCCTAATCTAATTAGGAGGCTTCCATATCTAAATCTCATTTAGATCTTGGACTCCCTAAGTGGATAGGGTCTAGGCCCAATCCTATCAGCTGATCCATCTCAGAATTTGCCCTTTTTAATTGACTGATCAAATCAGCCCAGTTCGAAATGGGCTTAAGGCCCATTTAAGGTTATGTACTCACTTAGCCTTCCAAACTGCTGCCCAGTTCGGCTTCCTTGTATGGCGTGGGACCCAAACATTGATCTACACATCAGCCACATGGGTTCAGCCCAGCCTTTGTAACAAGGCCTGGCCGAATACACTGTTATGGACAGTGCACCCCCTGAAACCCATCTTATGGGCACTATGGGCCCAACACTTACCCTAAGTGGTCCCTGGGCCAAGCCATCTTATAACACCCAGGGACTGTGGGCAGATGTAAGATTAGCCCATCAGGTATTATCCTCGATGGTCTTACACTTAACCTCTCAGCCCATAATGATCAAACACTGCCTGACAAGGGAGGACCTCTCCCTCGACTGCAAGGAACAGTGTTGCACTCTCTGCTTACATGGATCCTGAGAATTAAAACCTTTTGCAAATCATTTCGAAACCATAACATATATATAAATATAATTTGCAAAACGAAATCTCAACAATTGAAATCGGCTGCCGACAGTCTTGGTTTCCATCAGAGAGAGTGCATCCCCGATCATTACCTTTGTCCGACAAAGGGGCTGATCCTATCACTATGATCACCCACTCAGATGAATTCTTGGACTGTCCCAACATACCCAGGTTTTGACCCCCACTAAGGATCTCACTGAATGGTACATCAAAGACAGCCCAATCCGACATCTAGTGTAGTATCATAATCGAGTCTAGGGGTTAGGTGTAACTTTCCAGTTTTGCCCATCTATCTCCAAGGTCCAGGGCAATACTGGAAATCTGGTCCGGTTCTAAGGTTCTATTAATCCTACACTGCATGTGCTTCATGTCTCACCCTGGTAGCTGAGACAAGCCACCCCAACAGTTGATCGCACACCAGTGTCAGCCTTGGCAGGATAAATCTCCCCAGACTTACCCAATGGCTGTGAACATTTTAAACCAACACAAGTTTCATTAAGTGTCCAGTTTAAGGGTATAACACAGAAACAAACCACAGGAACATGAATCAAATGTGCACTTTATTCATTTACAATAAATTCATAATGCACATCATTCTGATTGAAGCTAAGGGCATACAAAATTGTCTAACATAAAATTTGTCATATCTTTATCCCTCAATATTCAGTATTCTACACTTAATTGGTACCTAATTGGACTCATTACTCTTGTATTTTGATTCAGGGCAAGGAAAAAGGCGATTGGAAGATAACAAGGCTAATTGGATGATTTGTACAGTTTCAGCACCGATCAGTGATCTGGGCATAACTCTCAATTACAGACTCCGATTTGGACAATTCAAGAAGCACTGAAAAGATACGGAAAAGGCCCACAACATTTATGTTTTGGGTTTTGGAAGAATCAGTACGCAGCGAAGACGAATTCGGCCCCAAATTCGGGGCAATTTCGCAGCAAGGCCCATTTCACAAGCTGAAGCCCATTTCGCAGAAGAGTCTTGAAGCAAGCCCGAATTGTTAGAGAAGCCCAATTCGAATTTAAGATCCAAGAGTCCCATTAGAATAGAAGTTGAATGTGATCTCAATAAAAGAGTTTTATCAGATTTAAATTCTCAAATTGTAGTCCTAAAAAGATAAGAGATAAGAGTTAGGTAGGATAAGTTCAAATTAGACTAAGACTTTCCAGTTTGGGGATAATCTCCTTAAGGGAGTTGGAGAGCAGCCCTCTCCCCAAATCTATATAAAGGGGGGGGTGGACCAGCACCCAAGGCATCAATTTTCCTCCAAGAGAGCTTCACTCTTCGGAGAGAGAAATGAGCAACCAAGGAGGAAGAAGCAAGAGTTCGCCCCCTTTCTCATCTGGAAGCTGCGATTTCATCATGAGGTGTCTATAAGTTTTTATTTCTAGTTGAAGGGTTAGGGAAGCATTGGTTCTGTAACATTGTGAGATCTAATTGATTTTTATTTCAGTTCATTCTTTATGGGTATTCATATGTTTTCTACGAATTAA
This sequence comes from Nelumbo nucifera, assembly GCF_055504915.1. Taxonomy (NCBI): domain Eukaryota; kingdom Viridiplantae; phylum Streptophyta; class Magnoliopsida; order Proteales; family Nelumbonaceae; genus Nelumbo; species Nelumbo nucifera. The sequence continues at coordinate 109,739,828 of NC_142650.1, forward strand.
CTGTGAGGATTATTTTCATTGATAAAGCAAGAAGGGCCCCTTGCTCATTCAATGGAAATAATCCATGGCCGATTGAACCTCTAGTTTCGTATATGATTAGTAGGTTCGATCATGGTGGCAACTAACATAAATTGATTGCAAAAAAGTTTTCGATCTATCTTAGGAAAATATATGATCTGGTTTAAACAATCCGAGCTTGTGAGATCACTGACCAGAATTGCGTCTCTCCCCTCTTAATGCTATTAATAGGTTAAATCCTAAGAGCTTGTTTAGAACTGCCTATTAATAAGGGAAGCAATCAAAGAGCTTGTTTTGGTTGTTGAATAAAAAGAGTAGAAGCTGGCTGTTAGAGCTTGTTAATAGCTATAACCAATTTTTTCATAAACATATGAATCTATCTTTGCATCAAGGATCAATGCTATGAATCAAAGTTGAACTTGTCCCTTCAACCGGAAGCAATCTCCCATCGATTTAATCTTTGTTTTCTATTATTTTCTGCTATTTTCTTATTTCTCTTTGCTTTAGGACATCCCCTCTACCAACAATCTCTCGCAGTACGTGGTACTTCCTCTCGATGTGCTTTGACTTCTAGTGGGCTCGTGGCTCCTTAGCCTGAGCAATTGCTCCATTGTTGTCGCACAACAACGAGATGGGTGATGTGCTGGATGGAACTACTCCCTACTCATGGACGAACTTCTTCATCCACATGTTTTCTTTGGCAGTCTCGCTTGTGGCAATGTATTCGGCTTCGGTTGTGGAGTCTATCATGGACCCCTGTTTGCTGCTTTTTCAGCAAACAACACACGATCCTATCATGAAAACATATCCAAATGTAGACTTTCTATCATCTGGATCCGACTAGAAATCGACATCAGTATACCCTTGGATCTATAGTGAACTACCATCGAATACCAAACAAAACTCTTTTGTTCTTCGTAGGTATTTGAGTATATTTTTCACAGCGGTCCAGTGCTCCTGCCCTAGCATACATGATGCTCCCTACGGCAGAGGCAAAGGGAACGTCCTTCATGCCCTCAATCTCCTCAGAAGTCTTGGGAGACATCTTCTTGGAGAGATTGACTCCGTGCCTGAAAGGAACATTTCCTTTCTTAGAGTTCTTCATGTTGTATCTTTTGACTACTTTGTTAATGTAAGTAGATTGGGATAATCCTATTATCCGCTTCGATCTATCTCTATAGAGTCGAAGACCTAGTATATAGGAGGCTTCTCCAAGATCTTTCATGGAGAATTGCTGCGAAAGCCATACTTTCACCATAGTTAACATTCCTACATCATTCCCAATGAGTAGAATGTCATCTACATACAAAACCAATAAAGTTACCTTATCCTCACTGGACTTCCTATAAACAAAGGGCTCATCCGGATTCTGCTTGAAGTCAAACGATTTGACAGTAGAGTCAAAACGGATGTTCCAACTTCTAGAAGCTTGCTTAAGTCCATAAATGGATCTGTTAAGTTTATATACCATGTGTTCCTGACCAGCATCAATGAAGCCTTGTGGCTTCTGCATATAGATATCTTTAGTAAGATCTCCATTCAGGAATGCAGTTTTGACATCCATTTTCCAAATCTCATAGTCATCGTATGCTGCTACAGCTAGAAGGATCCTAATGGATTTAAGCATGGCCATAGGCAAAAAGGTTTCCTCATAATCGATGCCCTCTTTCTGAGTGTACCCTTTCGCCACCAGACGAGTTTTGTAGCTCTCAACCCTACCATCGGGGCCCTTCTCCCTCTTGTAAATCCATTTGCAACCAATTGCTTTTACCCCGGAGGGTGGATCTACTAGAGTTCAGACTCCATTGGTCTCCATTGAGTCCATCTCAGCTCTCATGGCCTCCACCCACTTCTGGGAATCTATGTCCAACATAGCTTCCGTGTAAGTCACGGGATCCTTTTCACAAGTCAAGGTTTCCACCAGGTAACTATCCTGGTCATAACCATAACGGACTGGTGGCCTAGATACCCGAGTGGATCTTCTAGGTTGGTCACTACCTGGAACTTGTGGGACATCTCCCACTGCTCCTGAGCTCTCCTCATCAAGAACTACTTCCTAACGATGGGTGTCCAGGATGTAATCAGTTTCCAAGAATTGTGCATTTTGGCTGCAGAACACCTTCTGCTCACTTGGGTCATAGAATAGTTAACCCACAGTGCCTTTCGGGTAGCCTATAAATAGGCAACGGCTGGTCTTAGATTCCAACTTGTCTGCACTCGTTCTTTTAACGTGTGCGAGACAACCCCTAATCTTCAAGTGTCTGACACTTGGTTTCTTTCCGGTCCAAAGTTCATATGGAGTGTTCGAAACCGATTTGGTTGGAACCCGATTCAGCACGTAAATCGCAGTCTCTAATGCGTAACCCCAAAAGGATGTGGGTAACTCTGAATGTATGAGAAGTGACCGGACCATATCCAATAAGGTCCTATTCCTCCTCTCTGAAACACTGTTAAGTTGTGGTGTAGCAGGAGGAGCCAACTGCGGTACTATCCCATTGTCCTTTAAGTAGTCCCTGAATTCATCAGAGAGATACTCGCCACCTCGATCTGATCGAAGGGCTTTAATTTCTCTTCCTAACTGTTTCGCAACCTCTTGTCTGAACTCTTTGAACTTTTCAAAGGATTCAGATTTATGTCTCATTAGGTACACGTAACCATATCGTGAGAAATCATCGGTAAAGGTGATGAAATACACATGTTGATTGCATGTCCTAACACTCAGGGGACCACATACATCACTATGTATAAGGTCAAGTGTGCCTGTACATCTTTCAGGCTTACCGTTAAATGGTCGTTTCGTCATCTTACCTTGTAGGCGAGGCTCACAAGTGGGAAGATCTTCTACAGTTAGAAAATCCAAAGGACCATCCTTTACGAGCCTTGTGATTCGGTCAACACCGATATGGCCAAGTCGGTAATGCCACAGGCATGTGGGATTAATTGTATCACGGACTCTTTTCTTGGGGATTTCAGCCAACGTAGTTTTGGTTATGTTTGTTTCTAGAGAATGATGTAGAACATAGAGACCGTTCTCTAGTTCCCCGTATGCGATGAATCTGTTGTTGCTTTTAGTAATCGTATTACTAAAGAAGATAGAATAACCATTTGCACATAGCATGAGTTGAAGCCCCGGAGTCAATACACCAGGACACAGAAGCAACCAATAAATTGGTTTCAATAACACAAGATTCGAAATTACCTTTCATGGATTCCAGGTAGGCAGGATAGTTCCTTTTCCAGTGGCCGATCTGTAGGCAGAAGTGACAGGCATCTTATGCTTTGTTTTTCTTCTGCTTCTTACCCTTTGTGGCTTTCTTCTGAGGCTTCTTTGCCTTCCTCTTTCTCTTGCTTGTCTTGCTAGCTTCAACAAGCATAGCTACAGGCTCATCCTTTTTAATCAGTTCATCCGCTCATTGCAACATGTTGCTGAGCTCTTGTAGGCAAACATTTAGCTTGTTCATGTTATAATTCATGATGAACGAATTAAAGGAATGAGGCAAAGAATTAAGGATGGCATCTATCTAGGTCGCAAGATCCAGCTCGGATCCAAGAGCTTCAAGCTCATTGATGTAGCCCATCATCCGAAGACAATGGTCATGAACTTGTTGCCCTTTGGACATTTGAGCGGTCATGAACTGTTTCAAGACCTTTTGGCGAGTAGAGCGATCCTGCTCTTCATACATCGTTCTTAAACTTACCAATATGTCCTTGGTGAGCTCGATCTGATCGAACTGCCTCTGTATCGGATTGTCTAATGAGGCAATGATGTAACACTGGGCAAGGGAGTTTTTCTCCTCCCAGTCCTGATAGTCTCTCCTCCGGGCCTCAGAAGCCCTATGACCCGGATGCTCTGGGGCAGGATTTTTAGCCACTTTGTCTAACTTCTCGGAAGTTAGGACTAGCATAAGGTTTCTGTACCAATCAGCATAATTTGGGCCCTTAAGCTTGTTGTCATCAAGAAGCTTTGCAAATTGTCTGTTTGTCATTTTCTGATAAAAAAGCAAACATAAGTCCATAACCTAATTTGATTCATGTTCATTACATATATATGGCTTTTAATCTACGTTCCATTCTCATTTATTCGTCTCTGAGATTTCCCTCCCATCTCAGAGACGGAGACTATGAGTTGTCTCTGGAAATGTGGGAAATCACATAGGGTTCATGGATCCAACTGTTTCAGCTACATAACCCCACCACCTTTCTGTAAAGGATCATATCCATTCATCATAGGAGCTTTCCCTTTGGCCTCTGTCAGACAAGGTTCAGAGCCGTTTTCAGGTAAACCTTTCTGTCCAATTAGTGCTTACCCATCATATTCGTGAACGCCAAGGTACCATGAGAGAGTTTCCATTTTCTGGTGAAGCCCCTCCCACATCGGTCCATGATGCCCCTATCATATTATGAAACACTCAGACAAAGCAAATGGATAGCCCATTTTCTGGTGCGTTTCCTCATTACTGAAGGACCCATCCTCATGCTAATGATGGAAGGCCATTAGAGAGTTCATCATATGAATCTCCCTATCACATGCACTCATATTAGCTGGAGGGAACTGTAATTATGCCCTAGTTTGATCTAGGTCAAACCAAAGTGGCTCCCACTGACTTTCATAAAGCCAGATTTCGGTGGGCCCAAATCGGCTAGGGTTTCGCACCTATCCTCTCCAGGAGGTGTGGGGCCCACCACTGAGGGAGGTCATCCAATGACCAAAAGGGACACCATGGCAATGATGTGCATTCAGCCATGGTGTGCGCAAGAGCCACTATCGAAACTGCATGGACCAAGTTCTTATGGTCCATGCTCGAAGCACATCACATGCAAGGATAAATTGATCCAATCAATTAAATATCTGTAAAGCCCATTTGAAGCCATGGTGTGCGCAAGAGCCACTATCAAAACTGCATGGACCAAGTTCTTATGGTCCATGCTCGAAGCACATCACACATCCACACATCACATGCAAGGATAAATTGGTCCAATCAATTAAATATCTATAAAGCCAATTTGAAGCCCATTTTTAATCCATAATATTAACCATTAATATTATCTAGGTATATGGGCTGAATTAGGGTTGATCAGTTCAGCCCATATAGCTTTATCCGCGAATTGGGCCTTTAGCAGTTTTAACAACTTAAAACTGGGCCTTTACAGGTTGGGCCGAATTAAACATTTAATTAATTATCAATCATCAGGCCCATTAGTGGGAAAAATAGGGCTGGCATTCAGCCTTGATCGAACCCTAGATTCGGTCCAAATAGTTTGGACCAATCTGGTTCGAATGGGTCTAGGGTTTGATCTTTAATAAAAGATTTAATTCAAGAATTAATCTAAAATTAAATACTGATAAAAGATCAAACAAGAATCAGTCAGATAGGGTTATTCACACATTCCATCCTGCAAAACAGAGGTTAGATCCCAATTTACAGTTTCTCAAACTGCAAATCGCAGATAGCGATTTTCCCATTTGTGAAATCTCCTTCCAGTGCCGCCAGCTCTAATCCAAAATAAAATAAATAGAAATCCTAATTTTCTATTAATACTACATCAGATCGAATCCTATACATTCAGTCTAGAAAATAAAAAAAAAATATTTATAAACCAGAATGAATGAATAGAAATTGCAAATCACAGGTTTACTACGCCAATCAAGATTTCGATCTCTCCAGTTGTATGAATAGCCCATAAATCAAGAAAATAATAAAGAAAATTTCTAAATAAATTCTAGATTTATAAAATTTAATTTTAGATCATTCACCCATCAACTGGGAACAAATTTCCCAGAAAAAACTTTAAACTGTGCAAATCTGGTAGAACACCTTCTACGTATTTCTGCATGTTTCAGATTTGGTTTGTTTGGTTCAAGACTTGAACCATGGCTCTGATACCACTAAAAGGGATGAGACATCCATTGTATGGACGCCCAAAACATGCGGAATAGGGTGGGGGAATTTCAAAAATTTCTCTCGCTACAACTGGGAATCATATTCCCTATTTTAGAAAAATCATATTTTTCAAGGATCAATCTTGAACCATAAACCGAACCAGATTTGAAACGAAATAGTAGGAGAGGGATATACCTGATACAGAGAAAAAGTATCTCTCAATGGAGATGTTCACACCCAAAGAAGATCACCAAAGACTGCTCCCACTGAAGATGACACAGTGGATGGAGGAGCAGAATCAGCAAGGTTCGTCCCACGAACCGAATTCTTCAGCAAGAATCCAATGGAGGCAGTGAGCACAACTTCCTATCAGCCCTTCACCAAAGACTGATGTCAAGATCCAATCTTGATTACTCCTATAATGTTGGAGAATGAAATGACAGTATGGCGGTGGCAGGAAGGGATCACAGGGAGAAGACGCAGTCACACTGTGTATTCTTCTCTCTGTAATTTGAGATCTGGTATCTCTGAAATTTCTGGGATGGCTTGGATGGTTCGCCCCCTCCTGTTTTTATAGGCTTAAAGAGATCAACTCTTGATCCCATCAGGAGTTTCCTAATTCAAATCATTATCTGAATTTGGACTCTCTTTAAGTGATAAGGATAAGACCCTTATCTTATTTGTAGATTAGATCAGCCTTCTCCTGATCTTATCAGGAGGTTTCCAGATCTGACTTCAGATCTGCTCTCTCTGAGTGGATAGGGTAGGATTCTATCCTGTCTACTGATTTAATCCCAGATCCGCCCCATCTATTTAACTAATCAAATTAGGCCAGTTCGAAATGGGTTTCAGGCCCAATAAGTCTATGTGCTCAAACTGCTTCCAAACTGCTGCCCAGTTGGGCGTCTTTGTATGGCGTGGAACCCAAGCATTGATCTACACATCAGCCACATGGGCTTGGCCCAGCCTTTGTTACAAGGCCTGGCCGAATACACTGTTGTGGACAATGCACCCCTTGAAACCCATCACATGGGCTTCTATTGGGCCCAACACTTACATTAAGTGGTCCCTAGGCCAAGCCACCTTATAAAAACCAAGGGACTGTAGGCAGATGCAAGATTATCCATCAAGCATTACTCTCAGTGGCCTTACACTTAACCTCTCAGCCCATAATGATCAAACACTGCCCGACAAGAGAGGATCTCTCCCTCGGCTGCAAGGAACAGTGTTGCACTCTCCGCTTATATGGATCTCGGGAATTAAAACCTTTTGCAAACACTTTGAAACCATAATATATATACTTTTATATCTCATATAAAATATATTTTGCAAAACAAATCTCAACGACTGAAATCGGCTGCCGGCAGTCTTGGTTTCCATCAGAGAGAGTGCATCCCGGATCATTACCTTTGTTCGACAAAGGGGCTGATCCTATCACTATGATCACCCACTCAGATGAATTCTCAGACGGTCCCAACATACCCAGGTTTTGACCCCCGCTAAGGATCTCACTGATTGGCATATCAAAGACAGCCCAATCCGACACCTAGTGCAGTATCATAATCGAGTCTAGGGGTCAGGTGTAACTTTCCAGTTTTGCCCATCAATCTCCAAGGTCCAGGGTAATACTGTAAATCTGGTCCGGTTCAAAGATTTAATTAATCCTACACTGCATATGCCTTGGGTCTCACCCTAGCGGCTGAGACAGGCCACCCCAACCGACTTGGTGGCACATCAGTGTCAGCCTTATCAGGATAGGTCTCCCCAAACCAACCCACCGGCTGTGAACATTCTAAACTAACACGAGTCTCATTAAGTGTCTCGTTTAAGGGTATAACACAGAAACAAACCACAAGAACATGAATCAAATATGCACTTTATTCATTTACAATAATTGTCAAAAGTATATCTTTCTTATTGAAGCTAAGGTACAAAGACTGTCTAACATTCGCAAACCTCTACATAATGCTGAAGGATCACTAGCTGAATTATCATTCTGAAAACCAAAGGCATACTTGGCTTTGTGGCATTGTAGTGCACTATGTCCAATTTTGTTGCAGACTTGACATATAATACCAGAATTCTTATTACCACGACCTCCATTGAGAAATTGAGGAAAGAATGGTTATTGTTGATTGTGCTGATAAAATTGATGATGATTGGATGGGAAGGGTCCTCAACCCCTACCCCTACTACAGCTACTATTGGAATTAGAGAAGTGTAAACCGTTGATAAGGTTTTCCTTGTTGTGAAGAATTTTTATATTTTGTGCTAGCAAAATTAGGATTAACAGATTCATCATTCAAAAAGTGAGAATATTCCTCAAACCAATTTTCATGGTTGAGTAACGATCCCATAATCTCTTGAATACCAAGACTATCAGCATCAGGACAATTTGTAAGGGAAGTAACAATAAATTCATATTCACTACCAAGACTAGCAAGAATAAAAGGAACTAGATTAGATTTGGTTACAGGTTCAGAAACAGTGGAAAAACTATCTACGATTGATTTTCCCGCTAGATGTAAGCAAAGATAAATAGAGATCCCTTCTTCAAACCTTGAAGTTGTCCTTTTAGTTGTAAAATCCTTGACCTAGAGTAGGTCGAAAAATCTCTTTGCAAGTGTTCCCTATACTTCTGCTAAGATGGAGAGACCAACTACTTCTGCCATCACTCCTTTAGCAAGAGATGAGATTAACCAGCTTAGCACAAGCTGATCAAGATCATTCCATCGTTCAAATTCTAGATTCAGGATGGTTCCGGTACCAATTGGGTTTTCAATCTCTAGGGGAAGAGGTTTCTTCTTACCTTCTACCATCTCCCTGAAATGATTATGTCTGAGAATAGGAAGAAACTGTACTCGCCAGAGTAGGTAGTTATCGCTCCCGAGTTTGATTGCGAGATAATGCAGAACATTTTGAATTGAAGGAACTGAAGAACTTCCATGCGATATAACTCCACTGCTACCAATATTGGAGGTGACATTGCTTGCTTCTTGATTGGTAGCCATTGGTTCTAATACCAAGTTAAATTATAGAAAGAGAAATAAAAATAACAAAAGTAGTTTGGGAAGAACTTCTAGGATTCAGTAAGTTTCGACTGATCTATTTATAGATACAGTAGTAGAAATTGAGTACAACTGTAAGAGTACAAGATAAAGAAAAAGAGTAACTATCAGGATAAGATAGGATTCACTAAAAAAGGATCTATCCTAATCCTGATATGCTATTGCTAACAGAATTGTTGTTGCGGTAACTTGCCTTGTAGCGTGGTGGATATCCATGAAGGTTGTAACAGACGTCATGGGAGAGGCCCAGCAGCGTTCTTTGGACTTCAGAGGTTGGGAAGCAGTAGCAACAAGTTGATTTAACTTGGGCTCGGTGGTAGTTTTTGCTACGAGTGCAGCATTATTAGCGGATATTGTTGATAACGAGTGGATCATATGATGGGTTTCATCTTGTAGGTTAGAGAATAAGATGTCGTGACAAAGGGAAGAGAGGTTAATCAATAAAATTTGGAACCTCACGCTTGAATAGTGATGAAGGGTGATTTGGCCCGACCTCATAGATAGACAATGCGTGTACGTGACTCAACACAAGTGACAACCTGGCATAAGCCAGCTCGGTATAAAGTGAGCTCGAGTATGCTAGTACTCCGAATTGGGACATCCTCAGCCCAAGAACACTTCAGCATTCACAAAGGCAGACCAAGGCGCGAGCTCGAGAAGCTCGCTACTCACTTGCTCGCTACCAAGCAATCAGATATCCCGCAGATAGCCCATCTACCATACAGATCTCCACATGGCCACCTCGAGGAGCACCCCCCTTTTTCCTGAACCCCGCTGGACCGTAATTATAACGGTAATATTATTTCACCAACTCCCCATTCTGGCGGGAAGTGATAGTATTACCATTTGGTGGCACTTCAACCACCTAACACGCGACAGGTTCCATCGTAATAGGGGTTCAGTAACCGTTCCACCTACCCACCTGAGCCAGTGTATAAAAGACCCCACACTCACCTGGGGCAGAGGTATGTTCAATTACTATTATTGATTGTGCAAAATCTCTACTCTCACTGTTATCATCGTCAATCTCAACATTATCACCGTGTACTGACTTAACCATCGGAGCATCCACGTCGGGTGAGCCACCCCGGGATCTCTGAGCTCCTCTCTTTCAAGAACCCATCCTCGCCATCGCTAGAAGACAGGTTACCTCCAGCAGGGAGTAGCCGGATTACGCCACATCATTTGGTGTCGTCTGTGAGAATTTCTTACAAAAAGCCTTTTTATCCCCATTCTGAACACCTAGAAACTCAGAAACCAGACCTATGGCTTCCTCCAGCAATGCCAGACAACTCAGGGAAACGAATGCCTCTGGGGGAAAACTTCAGCCCCCAACTGTCTGTGTAGGCCAGTTTGCCATACCGCTTCCCGCTAATGGGATCCCAGCACCTGTGGTGCCCCAACCCTTTGGGCCTGCGAGCACCCCCTTCCCTCCTGTAGTAGGCCCAACCTCCGTTGAACCATTCGTAGCTCCCCCGGGAGCAGGACAAAACCAACTAAGCGACCTAGTATACTATGTACGAGCTATGGAAGCCCAAATGCAGCAGGTCCAACAGTTCCAGCAATACCAACAACAGATTATGCACCATATATACCAACAGCAGTTTCCATCGCTGTGGCAAAACCAACAACCTACCCCACCTCAGTGCCCGATCACCCCGAGCAAGCCTCACCACCAAGGCAGCCGCCCTGACTAGGAGGAAACCTCCCAAGCCTCGTCTCGCAGCAGAAAAGAGAAACAAGTCCACCCCACCTCACTCCAAGCGAGCAGGTCGAAAGATGCTCGACCCACCAGAGTCAGCCCACCTCGGCCTCCATGACCTGAAGGCCATCTTGCAAAAAACCAGTTCGGAGTCTTAGCTAAGGACTCTAGGCAGGGTCTCTCGGCCCACGACAGCTGGCAGTCCGAGTCGCACCCGACCAAAGCACCATCCGATAGTACGTAGGTCAGCAGCACTACTGCGGAACCTTCCAAGCAATGCCAAAGGCCTACTAAAGCATCCACCCTACCTGCGGAGCCTAAAGGTAGAGCACGGGTAAGCTCGAAGGTCACCAAAACTGCTCCCCTCCTTTCTGTACCCTCTCCGCTATCCCCCGAGCTCCTAGCCTCCTCGATGCCAAAAAACTTCAGGGTTCCTCCCCTGGACAAGTATGACAGGTCTTTCAACCCCAATGACCATGTAGATTCATTCCAGTCCCAAATGCATCTCGCCGAGTCTGATGAGGCCTGTATGTGCGTCGTCTTCTCCACGACTTTCAAAGGAGTAGCCCGCACTTGGTATAGAAACATTACGCCTGGGACAGTCAAAAGCTGGGCACAACTCATGCAACTATTCACCTCACACTTCATCACCAATATGAAGTGCCCGAAATCACAAGAGAGCATTCTCAGTATAGTCCAAAGGGAAGGAGAGTCAATCAGAAGCTACATCATGCACTTCAACGACACCTGCCTGTTGATCCCGGACTTAGACCTAGCCATTAGACATGCGGCAGCCAAAAAGGGAATTACTCATAGAGAGTTTAAATGGCATGTGGTGGCGAACAAACCCAAGAACATTACAGAGTTCCTGAAGCTCGCGGATCAGTTCATCAGCACTGAGGAAGAGATGAACCAGCAGACTTTAGCCCCAACGGAGAAAAGGAAAAGGGAAGACCACAGCTCGAACAACAAAGTCGGCAAGAGAAAGAAAAGCAGGTCCCCTGTCAGGGGGAACATGTCAGATTTCCATCCCCGAGCTCCCCCGGTTGAAAGAACAAGCTTCACGCCCCTCAACGCGAAGCGTGGGGAAATTCTAATGGCCATAAAGGACGCCTCCTTTGTAAAGTGGCCACCAAGGTTGAGGAGTGACCCGACCCATAGAAATAAAAATTTATATTGTCATTTTCACAAGGACCACGGTCATAGCACTAAAAACTATAAGAACCTCCATGATGAGATCGAGGAGCTCATCCGTCGTGGAACCTGAGAAACTTTGTACAAAGAAGTAAAAAGGGCCAGACAGACCAGCAAGGGGAGCAAATGAAAGACGTTCCCGAGTCTAGCACAGGCCAAGAGAATAGAGACAACTACCTGAAGAAAGACCAATTCACGGGGTAATCAATACGATCACTGGCGGGTCGGTTGTTGCGGGCTGTTCCGCGGCAGCAGGAAAGACTTCATCTCGTGAGCTAGAACGTGAGGAGCGGAACCCTCCAAAGCGGCCGTGAACTGAGGACCCTATATTCTTTACCGAGGATGATGCGCAAGAGATTCAATACCCCCATGACGACGCGCTAGTCATAAGAATGAAGATCAACGACTTCGAAGTCAGGCGCATCCTGGTAGATTCGAAAAGTTCGACCAATATCTTGTTCAGAAGTACCTTCGACAAGCTACGGCTCCGGGAAAGTGACCTCCAGCCCACCAGCACTCCTCTAGTGGGCTTCAGTGGAGAAGAAGTCAGACCCCTCGGACGAGTTTCCTTACCTGTGGAGGTCGGTACATGGCCCAACATCGTGAGGTTCGAGCACACCTTCCTAGTAGTCGCAACGCCCTCCCTGTACAACACCATTGTAGGATGGCCTGTCACTCACGCGCTTCACGCAGTGGTGTCAACTTACTACCTGGCCATGAAGTTCCCCACAGACTTTGGGGTAGGGGTGGCCCGGGGCGATCAGCTCGAGTCCCGAAAGTGTTATGTCGCTGCTCTCGAAGGAAAAGGCAAACTGGCATATGACCTCGAATTAGAGCGGCCTACAGGATACTTCAAAGAACGAGCCACAACCACCAAAGGAACAATCCACATTTTGACCTCATCGGAAGATCCAGCCAGAACTCTCCAAATTGGAACCACGATCGAAGAGCCCCTTCGCTCTCGACTGGTAGGTTTTCTACATGGAAATTTAGATGTATTTGCCTAGTCCGCGGCAGAAATGCCTGGCATAGATGCTAAGGTTATAACTCATAAGTTGAACATTGATTCTTTAGTCAGGGCAATTAGATAGAGAAAATGCAACCTAGCCCTGGAGCGCTGGAAGATAGTTGATGAGGAGGTTGAGAAACTCCTCGCGGCCGATTTCATTAGAGAGGCCCATTACCCGAGCTGGGTGGCTAACCCCGTTCTGGTAAAAAAGGCCAACGGTAAATGGCGCATGTGCATTGATTACACCGACCTGAATCGAGCCTGCCCGAAGGATTGTTTCCCTCTCCCCAAGATCAATCGTCTAGTGGATGCGACCTCAGGGCACGAGTTGCTGAGTTTTCTGAATGCATACCCGGGCTACAACCAGATCAAGATGGACCCCTCCGACGAGGAAAAGACAACGTTTATAACCGATTTAGGCTTGTACTGTTATAAGGTTATGCCCTTCGGGCTAAAAAATGTTGGGGCAACCGTTCAAAGACTTATCAACAAACTTTTTGAGCCGTTGATCGGTGATAAGGTTGAGTGTTATGTAGATGACATGGTCGTCAAAACCCGGTTTTCAGACTGTTTAATAAGTGACTTGCAGTGTGTTTTCGAAATCCTGCGCAAGTATAATATGAAGCTGAATCCTAGTAAGTGTGTCTTTGGTGTCACCTCGGGAAAATTCCTGGGTTACATAGTTAACCAGTGTGGAATCGAGGCAAACCCCAAAAAAGTCAAGGCTATTCTAGAAATGAAGCCACCTCGCAAGTTGAAAGAGGTTCAAAAGCTGAATGGCCGCATGGCTGCCTTAAGCCGCTTTATGTCCAAGTCGGTAGATCGCTGCCACCCGTTTTTTAAGGCAATAAAGAAACGTAAAGACTTCGAATGGACTAAAGAGTGTCAGCTCACCTTGGATGAGCTAAAGAAATACCTAGTTAGTATCCTGGTTCTGACCCGACCCGAGGAGGGTGATATTTTAAAGTTGTACCTCTCCGCGAGTGATGAGGTGGTCAACTCGGTACTAATAAAAGCAGTAGATCGGGTCCAACGACCTATCTACTACGTAAGTAAAGTTTTGCAGGATGTAGAAACCAGGTACCCAGAGATCGAGAAGCTGGCGTACGCACTGGTCACGGCAACTCGGAAGCTCCGCCTGTATTTCCAAGCCCACACTATTGTAGTCCTCACAAATAAACCGCTGAGACAAGTCTTACTCAAGCCAGAGGTATCTGGCAAACTTACGAAGTAGGCCACCGAACTCAGTGAATACGACCTCCAATACGAACCTCGGACGACAATTAAGGCCCAAGCCTTGGCCGACTTCATAGCAAAGTGTACCTTCAGCACCGCAATCCCTGAACTACCAGAAATCGGACACGGAGAAGAGGCTTCAGCCAGTACGGCACCAATCCTGGTCAAAGCAGGGCCAACTTGGGATAAAGAACCCTAGATCCTTCATGTGGACTGGTCGTCTAATCAACAAGGAAGCGAAGCCGGCGCCATACTACACAGACCAAGCGAAGTAAAACTAGAGTACGCACTTTGGTTCGAGTTCGCGGCATCCAACAACGAAGCCAAGTACGAAGCACTGCTAGCTGGACTCGCATTAGCAAAAGAAGTACAAGAAAAGCACGTCACCATCTGCAGTGACTCCCAGCACGTGGTCAATCAGATCACCGGTGACTACGAAGCCCACGGTCCTGCCATGGCCACCTATTTGGCCAAAGCCAAAGAAATCCTGCAAGGCTTCTGGTCTTTTTTCATCAAGCATATTCCAAGGTCTGAGAACGCTAAGGCCGATGCACTGTCCTGATTAGCTAGCACAAGCAACAACACCATGAGGACTATACACATAGAGAACCTGCCCGACCCAGCATTCTCAGGGGGGCAGAAGAGGTCGCTCCTATTACACAAGCTGAGCCAAGCTGGATCGACCCACTCGTGAGCTACCTACTTCATGAAATCCAACCTATAGATCGCAACACAGCCAGGAGGATAGAACGACAGGCAGCCAAGTATGTCATGAAAGACGGGCGATTAAGACCCTATCCTATCTGCTAATCCATCTCAGAATTTGCCCCTTTATTAACTAAATAAATAGCCCAGTTCGAAATGGGCTTTAGGCCCATTAAGCTAATGTGCTCACTTATCCTTCCTAAGTGGTGCCCAATTGGGCTTCCTTGTAAGGCGTGGGACCCAAGCATTGATCTACACATCAGCCACATGGGTTCAGCCCAGCCTTTGTTACAAGGCCTGGCCGAATACACTGTTAAAGACAGTGCACCCCTGAAACCCATCGAATGGGCTCTATGTGCCCAACACTTACCCTAAGTGGTCCCTGGACCAAGCCACCTTGTAACACCCAGGGACTGTGGGCAGATGCAAGATTAGCCCATCAGGTATTATCCTCAATGGTCTTACACTTAACCTCTCAGCCCATAATGATCACACACTGCCCGACAAGAGAGGACCTCTCCCTCGGCTGCAAGGAACAGTGTTGCACTCTCTACTTATATGGATCCCGGGAATTAAAACCTTCTTGCAAACATTTTAGAAACCATAATGTATATTCTTTTATATCTCATAAAATATATTTTGCAAAACAAATCTCAATGGTTGAAATCGGCTACCGACAGTCTTGGTTTCCATCAGAGAGAGTGCATCCCCGATCATTACCTTTGTCCGACAAAGGGGCTGATCCTGTCACTATGATCACCCACTCAGATGAATTCTCGGACTGTCCCAACATACCCAGGTTATGACCCCCGCTAAGGATCTCACTGATTGGTACATCAAAGATAGCCCGATCCGACACCTAGTGCAGTATCATAATCGACTCTAGGGGTCGGGTGTAACTTTCTAGTTTTGCCCATAAATCTCCAAGGTCCAGGGCAATACTGGAAATCTGGTCTAGTTCATAGATTCAATTAATCCTACACTGTATGTGCCTAGGGTCTCACCCTGGCAGCTGAGACAGGCCACCCCAACCGACTTGGTGGCACCACAGTGTCAGCCTTGTCAGGATAGGTCTCCCCAGACTGACCCACTGGCTGTGAACATTCTAAACTAACACGAGTCTCAATAATTGTCTAGTTTAAGGGTATTACATAGAAACATACCAAGGGAACATGAATCAAATATGCACTTTTATTCATTTACAATAAACTCATAAAGTACATCATTCTGATTAAAGCTAAGGGCATAAAAAAATGTCTAACAAAACCCCCTTTAACCTCACCTATGGCACGGAAGCAGTAATCCCAGCCGAAATCGAGGTACCCACACTACATTTAGAAGCCTACGACGAAGAGGGAAATAATGACGAGCTCTGCACCAACCTCAACTTAATAGAAGAAGTACGGGACCTTGCGTACATCCGGACTGTAGCCTACCAGCAAAAAAACATCCCGGTATTATAACGCCCAAGTCAGAAAGTGATACTTCCACGTTGGAGACCTAGTTCTACGAGAAGTCATGGTGCCCGAGCCTGGTATAGGTAAGCTCGGACCAAACTGGGAAGGTCCCTACCGAGTGAAGTGGATACTAGGAGAGGGCACGTACGAGCTCAAAACCCTAGGTGAAAAGAAAATACCCCACACATGGAACATTAGCAACCTAAGGCAGTACTATCTCTGATTACGAACCAAAGCATCTGCCCCAAAAACAAGTAAGCATGTTGAAACTCTCAGATTGTGATTTCTAAGCCCGCAGTCTAATATTGGAGTACTAACCTAGCCACCGGAGCAACCCCGCTAGGTTAATACCCTGGGTCCTCTGACATTTAGTTCCTTACAGGTCTCTAAGGAGAAACTAAATCCAGGAGTGGACTATGGATCCCTCCCAAAGCCTAAGGGCCACAAGAAGACCCTAGTTGCCACTTCGGCCTGGGTAAAATCCAGGAGCGGACTACGAGTCCCTCCAAAAGCCTAAGGGTCACAAGAAGACCCCAGTTGCCACTTCAGCCTGGGTAAAATCCAGTAACGGACTGCGAGTCCCTCCAAAGACTAAGGGCCACAAAATGTCCAATTGACAAAAAAATCGGTTATCTCTAACCCCTAAGGGAAAGACAGCTCAGGTATGAACCCTACGGTGTCTACTTCACCCATGCTGCTCTTACTCAGCTCAGAAGCTCGATAGTCCGGGGTAACCCGTGCAACCCGAAGTAACACAACATCACTCAGTTATCCTCACCACCGACTCGGTGGCTCAATAGCTCAGGTAACCTATATATTAAATTGCCCAGCTCGGAGTCCACTCACACTTAGAAGTATTTTTGCACTCAGAAATACTCAAAAGAAACTATACTTCATTAAAATAGAGTTCGGATACAACAATTTTTACCCGAGCTCAAAGGCTCAGGACAGTACATTCACAGTTTAGAAAGAGAAAAAAGAAAGGAGCCATCACTCAGAAGGGCCTGTCGTCTTGACCTCAATGTCGCCCTCCTCCCCCAAAGAATCAGGCTCTGCGTCCGCCTCCTTGGCCACTTCAGGGTCCAAGTCCGCCATTGTGATCCCAATTAGATCATGGTCGGGAAACTTCTAATGAACTAAGTAACGACACAATTTGAACCCTGTGCGGTAAGAGTCCAATCCATATTCAACCTGCAAAGCCTCAAATTTTGCAGACTCCTTGAAGCTCTCGAGGGCCTTGACCCTCTCTTGCGGGATAGAAGCTTCGAGGTCTGTAATCTCCTGCTCCATACGTGTTTTCTCCTCGCTCAGTGAGGAAATCTGCCTCACCTGAGTCAGGATAAGCTCCTTCTGGGCCTCAACCCCCTTCTTGGCCCTAAGCGCCTCACCCCGAGCATGGTTCAAGTCACGGTGGAGACTCTGCATCTGCATTCTGGCGTCGATGGCTTCCTTCGTGTGGATCGCCGCCTGGCAAGCCAACGCACGGCCAACGGAGTTAACCTGCAAACCAGAAAGCCGAGGTCAAAGAAAAAAAGAGAGAGAGAAGAGAAGAGAAAGGGGGAGAGGAAAGGTAGAAGGCTTACCACCATATAGTGGCTGGCAACTTGTCCCAGGAGAGCGCCCAGAGCCAGCTCGGCCCACTTCAAGACTTCTTCTTCGAAGATAGCCTCCCAACTTTTCCGCATGGCCTTGACATGGTCGATGATACTGTCCTTCACAGCCGAAAGATAACCTTCTGGTCCATCCACAGGTATGAACAAACTCCCTGGCTCTTCGTGTTAGACAGTTTTGTATGCCCTTAGCTTCAATCCGATTTGATGTACTTTTGTTATTTAGTGGAAATAAATTAAAGTGCATGTTTGATTCATGTTGTTTGGTATAATTCTATGTAAGACCCTAAAACTGGACACTTATAGAGACTTGTGTTAGTTTTAAATGTTCACAGCCATTGGATAAGTCTGGGGGGGTTTATCTTGCCAAGGCTGATACTGGTGAGCCACCAAGTGTTGGGATGGCCTGTCTCGGCCACCAGGGTAAGACCCAAGGCACATGCAGTATGGGATTACTTGAACCCTTGAACCGGACTAGATTTCCAGTATTGCCCTGGACCTTGGAGACAGATGGGCAAAACTAGAAAGTTACACCTAACCCCTAGACTCGATTATGACACTTTACTAGGTGTCGGATCGGGCTGTCTTTGATATGCCAATCAGTGAGATCCTTAGATGGGGATCAACACCTGGGTATGTTGGGACAGTCTGAGAATTCATCTGAGTGGGTGATCATACTGACAGGATCAGCCCCTTTGTCGGACAAAGGGTAATGATCGGGAATGCACTCTCTCTGATGGAAACCAAACTGCCAACAGTTGATTTCAATCGTTGGAATTTTGTTTTGCAAAATTAATATATTTATATATATATATATGTACGGTTTCGAAATATTTGCAAATGGTTTTAATTCCCGGGATCCATGTGAGTAGAGAGTGCCGCACTGTTCCTTGCAGCCGAGGGAGAGGTCCTCTCTTGTCGGGTAGTGCTTGATCATTAAGGGCTGAGAGGTTAAGTGTAAGACCATTTAGGATAGTACCTGATGGGCTAATCTTGCACCTGCCCACAGTCCCTGGGTTTTTATAAGATGGCTTGGCCTAGGGACCACTTAATGTAAGTGTTGGGCCCATAGGGTCCATATGATGGGCTCAGGGATTTACTGAGTTTTTCAGTGAATTCGGCTAGGCCTTGTAATAAAGACTGAGCCAAACTCATGTGGCTGGTGTGTAGATCAATGCTTGGGTCCCACGCCATACAAAGAAGCCCAACTGGGCAGCAGATTGGAAACTAGTTAAACACTGAAAACTAAATGGGCCAAAGGCCCATTTCGAACTGGGCTGATATGATCACCCATCTATGGGGCGAATCTGAGATTAATGTTAGTAAAAGGATTGGGCCTCTAACCTTATCCACTCTAGGAGACCAAATTCAAATTAGATTTGAATCTAGTAACCTCCTGATAAGATCAGGAGTAAGCTAACTTAATCTACAGATAGGATTAAGATAATCTCCTATCCAAATACAGATTTTGATTGGGATAACTCCTAATTAGGAGGTTTCTTAATCAAGAAGAAAGGAGGAGAAACCTAAGAGAAATATATCAGATTTCGAACCAGGTTTTTTGTGTGCAAGGGATACCTCCTACGATTTGAGATTAGATCGCATACAAAACTCTAGAGACAAGAGAAGCAGTTCAGCCATCTTCGTCCCAGGAGTTCTCCTCCAGCCACCGCCATTCCCTCTTGCAAGATTTGATCTTTGCAGCAATAGGGAGTCAAGAAATCAGTTCTTGGCATTAGTCTTGCAAAAGGACTGAGAAAGATTCAGTGTTCAGAGTTTCCAGAGAATTCTTGTGAAGGATCCAATGTGTAGGGCACACCCTGCTGGTTCCGTTCCATTCACAGCTATCTCATCTTCAGCAGGAGCGGATCTTGGTTTCTTCTTTGGGCGTGAACACCAACTTTGGGAGATACTGCTTCTCCGGATCAGGTATATTCCTCCCTTTTGCTTTTTGGTTCAGATCTGGTTCGATTATGGTTCAAGTAGGATCCTTGAATATTGTATTCTAAATTTAGGGAATGTGATTCCCAGTTGGGAGAAGGTAGGAAAGTTTTTGAAATTCGCCCACCCATTCCGCAACCTTTTTGGTGTCCATTAGATGGATCCTACCATTCTTTCACTTCGGACCGAGCTTCCTCATGCAAGACCTCAGCCGAGGTCTCAGGGGAAGCAGACTGGGCCTCCTCCTAAGGAATAGACGGTTCCACGATGACGACCTCAGGAGATTGTTCGGCCTCCTGATGCAGCCTCTTCGCGCCCCTCTTTCTCCCCTTCTGGGAGCTCCTCAGAAGACTCTCAGCATTGACCGGCATGGTAGCTACCAAAAATAAAAGGTAAAATTAGTTACGAACCAATCAAGATCTTGAGGAAAGTAAAAAGCTCAATACGACCTACCAAGACTCAAGTCGGCCTACACGAGCTTGTCTTCGGCAAGGTAGTCCAAGCAGAGGAAGCCGAGCTCTATCCAAGACTTAAGTGTTTCTCTTGTCTTCAGGCCCAGCCTAACGCCGGGTACCTGAACTGCCAACCTCCATTGGGTCGGGAAGGGCCACCCCTCGGGGCTACGAACTACGAAATAACCTCGTTTCCAAGCTAGGATTTTGTTAGGGAGTTTGTGCAATAGCTTGTACCCCGGGTGAGGGGATAGGTAGTAGGTTCTCCTGTGCTCGGGGAGAACATAGGAGGAGTTTTTCTTGATAGACAGGATGGTGGAAAAAGTATCAAGGTCAAGGGGAAGACAATACTCATGGAAGAGTGAGATGGTCCCTACCACGTTACGAACAGAGTTTGGGTGTAACTGATCTATGGTTATATTGAAGGACTTTAAGACCTCAGTAATCAAAGGGTGTAGCGGAAGACGAAGACAAGCCACAAGCTCCTCTTCAAAAACCATAATCTCGTTATGATCGTGCTCCCAAGGGAAGTTACCGCGAGGAAGGCTGTAGGAGAACTCCCTCGAGAGGTAGTACCGTTGAACTAATGCCTGAAGTCAGTCCAAGGTCATGGTTGAAGGATCGAAGTTGTCTGGCTCCTGACCTCGGCAGGAGGTGGATGCCTGACCACCCGAGGCCTATTGGGCCTCTCAAGGAGCTTGTGCTTCAGAAGGGCCACGAGCTGCCCCCGAACTCACGATGGCCCCATCCTGGCCACCGACCAGGGCCAAGGCACCCACCTCGGCCTCATCAAGAGGGTTGTCAGAACTAGAAGGCGACATGGAAGATAAAACTGAAAGAAAAGAAGAAGCGAAGGAAGACTCACCAAAGATGGATGACCTAACTAAGAAGGAACGACGAACTGAAAAAACCCAAGCTGAAGAAGCAAGCGCGACCTCAAGTCAAGAGTTGACAAATTTGTGGCAAAGGAAAATGGGTCCCGGAGGACACTATTTATAGCCACTGTGCCGAGAAAGCAACGGTCAGGATTGAAGCAATCCGATGGCTGCTAAGAAAATCGGTTGCACGAACATCGAGACCGAAATCAATTTAGCACGTTTTTTGGCGTCTATAGAGCTTATAAGATCGCCTGACGTCCGCACGTGAATCGCACGCAGTCCATCCCACATCAACTTAAACTCCAAGCCAAATCCACTTGTCACATCATGAACTCCCCGCACCAGGTCAGGACCCCTAGCTCGGGGAGTAGGGGGCAATTGATGAAGGGTGATTTGGCCCGACCTCATAGACAGACGACATGTGTACGTGACTCAACACAAGTGACAACTTGGCATAAGCCAGCTCGGTATAAAGCGAGCTCGGGTATGCTAGTACTCCGAACTGGGACCACCTCAGCCCAAGAACACTTCAGCATTCACAAAGGCAGACCAAGGCGCAAGCTCGAGAAGCTCGCTACTCACTAGCTCGCTACCAAGCAGTCGGATATCCCATAGATAGCCCATCTACCGTACAAATCTCCGCATGGCCACCTCGAGGATTGCACCCCCCTTTCTCCTGAACCCCGCTGGACCGTACTTACAACGGTAACATTAGTTCACCAACTCCCCGTTCTGGCGGGAAGTGACAGTATTACCGTTTGGCGGCGCTTCAACCACCTAACACGCGACAGGTCCTATCGTAACAGGGGTTCAGTGACCGTTCCACCTACCCACCTGTGCCAGTGTATAAAAGACCCCGCACTCACCTGGGGTAGAGGTATGTTCAATTACTATTATTGATTGTGTGAAATCTCTACTCTCTTAGCTCTCACTGTTATCATCGTCAATCTCTACATTATCACCGTGTACTGACTTAACCATCGGAGCATCCACGCCGAGTGAACCACCCCAGGATCTTTGAGCTCCTCTCTTTTAAGAACCCGGCCTCGTCGTCGCTAGAAGCCAGGTCACCTCAAGCAAGGAGTAGCCGGATTACGCCACATCAAATAGGTTAGAGAAATTGCATTAAATGTTGTTGTGTATGCGTCTCGTATTCTTTGGATGCCGAATATGAGCAGGCTAGCGATGGACAATAAGTAGATAATTCACCCCAGTGGCGTTTCAGAATGTTGTAATATGTTCCGACGGAGAGGATGTGCTATTGGAGAGTGGTTATGGCTCGTTGCAGTTGATAGATCTGCGGACCATTGCTCAGTGAAAACCGCTCCTTTAAATTGTTCCAAACGGTGGCAGTTGAATCCACATACAGAATGGTAGGTGCCAGGTCTTTGTGAAAAGAGTTCAATATCCATGCTAGAACCATGTTATTGACTTGCGATCATTGATAGTAAAAAGAGGGTCGATTGAGTTAGGCTGTTTGATTTTGATGGAACCAGGTTGCGTGATGGAGGTAGTATGGATCGTAGACATCGTCAAAGGTGGTGTCGGTTGTGGTGGAGGCTGAGGTATTGGCAGCCATCGTTGTACATGGAAAAGAGGTTGCTCCCATACCATGTAAAATAAGAATTTACTTTAATCAGGGCAAAGCCTGTTAGAGCTTTACGGCCTTGCATTGAGAATATCTCCGTTCTTATGTGCTTTATTTCATGGAGAAATATTTCCAATGCAAGGTTGCAAAAGGTGGTTGGAAGGGTGTTCGCACCGGCTAGCCTTGATAAAATCATACAATGCTTAAAGAGTTTATATACAAGAAGAGATAGAGGTTACAAATAGAGACAACAAGGACCTATCTAGGAGATACATATAGAGATTTTTTTTTTATTATTTTGAATGTTTCAATCATGTTTCATTCATCCAAGAGATTGGTACAAAGAAATGCCAACCAAGCCAAATAAAGATCAAAGATACATTCTCAAAAAGAACAAAACAAAGAGATGGATTTAGGAGAATCGGATGAACTTCTACAACCAAAGCAAAGTGGTTTAACATCACCAACAGAAGTGGATAAGTACATCTCCAAACCACCATAACTAGCAAGCAAACTGACAAGAGGAGTTACCAATCAAACCGAAAACTGACAGAGGATGTTACATACCCACAAGCCATGAACTGTAACTTCTAACCATGCCAAAAAAAACCGCAAAAGACAGCATCATCTGTAACTGCAATCCAGCACACCGAAGAACTGTCAACTGCGAACTGCCTTCCAAAGAACGCCAGAGAACTGTAACGTCCATCCACAACGCCGGAGAATTGAACGTCCATTCACAACGCCAGAAAACTGTAACTGCCATCCAAAAAGCTGGAGAACTGAAACTGCCATCCAGGACGTCGGAGCACTATCTCAGCCATCTAGAATGCCGAAGAGTTGAAACTGTTTTCCAAAACATTGGAGATGGCAATACAAGGGGCAAATCCACTAGTGGTTTTTGTAGAAAGGAGATTAGAGCAGAAACTTCATATCAAAATGCCCGCAGAAAGAAAGCAAACAAAGAAAAACACAGAAGATGGGAGAAAGAGAGAGAGAAGGGGGGTGATCCTCGAGAGATCTAAAAAGATCTCAAGAGAAATAGAGATCGAGAGAGAGAGAGGGGGGGGGAACACAGAGATCTCGAGAGAGAGGGGAAAAAACACAGAAGATGAGAGAAACAAAGAGGGAAAAAACACATAAGAGGGGAGAAAAACAAAGAACTTAAATAAAAACACAACCACGAGAGATCTTGAGAGTAAAACCTCTCTAGAAACAGAGAGAGAAGGGGGCTGACCCCTAGCAAACTTCTATACGGCGGAAGACGGACTACATATAGAGATTTCGACATATTAGCTAGAGGTTGAGGTATCCATGTAATGCATGGTGAGGAAGGATAATTAATGCAACGTAGGTCCCAAAGAAAAAATGGACCACATGTAAAACCATGAATATCTTTTCAAGGTTTATATCAACGTTTTCGAACCGTTGTTGATCCAAACGATTAGATGCCGTTCGGCCTGGGAACTGTTCAGGTAACTAGTTTCGTTTTACTCAAAATTTGGAATCTGGTCAAAAACCATTGAAAAAGTCAATAAACCATTGATATGGGCGGTTGAACTGTTGATCCGTTCAATGGTTTTTACCATTTTTTATTTTTTTTATTTTTTTTATTTTACTATCAAAGCAAGCCATTCATTCGAACCGAACGGTCGAACTATTGGCCTAAAAACCAATGGCTAGAACGATTCCATTTTCAGATTATTTTTTAAAACGTTGGTTTATATTTACCTTAGCCAAAATAACTTTACCTTTATGAATTTTCTAATAAATAAATTATGCAATCAAAATTAAATATATGAAGTAATTAATAACTGATTTTGCATCCAGACACATCATCAACAAAAGGAAGATACTACTACCAATGAATTGCTGAATATTTTAAAGTCCCAACTCGCAAGGAATTGTTTAAAGCTATGGGGTCGAGGAATGGCACTTTTTAACACCAAAATTTCGCTCAGCCCTTCGTAAACCTCAATTCACTCCGAAATCCCAATTAAACCATTTCGATTTCTTTGAAACCCAAATACCTTCAAGGCTTAAAAATACTCCTTGTGCCAAATGACCAAAATACCCTTTATTCTCAAAATTTCCAAGATACCCCTTGACTGAATTAACAAAATCCCTTACATTTTCTAAATCACTAGAACACTCTTCCCCATTGCCAAGATACCAAAATTCCCGTACACCATATCACCAAAATATCCTTCAAAGCTAAAACATCAGAATTCCCCTTGACCAAATTACCAAAATACCCTTCATTCTAATTTTCCCAAATATCATTGCAAATCCTCAAAATACTCTTCAAAATAAATCCCCAAGATATCCTTCACACCAAATTATCGAAATGCCCTTCATCCTAAATTACCAAAGTACGCTCGTTCTAAATCATCAAAAATACCATTCATGCCGAATAACCAAAATACCCTCCATTCCAAATTCTCAAAATACATTCCTTCAAATTACTAAATTACCCCCAAAATCCTAAATTACAAAACTACCCTCTGGACCCCAAGTTATTAAGACCCGCCTACTCCTTTAAATCCTTACCTACCCTCCCCCCCCCTTCACATTATAAATAAGAATGGGAGGGAGATTGTTCATTGTCTTCAAGCTTGTGACGAATGCAAATTGATGACGACAGGTACTTCTCCCCTCTACATCAACAACAAATCACACTCTAATCAGGCGACCAATCTTCCATTCATCTGGCTTCTACTTCGACGACACCACCAGCAGCATTCAGCCCTCATTCAAAGGCTACATAGATGTAATGCTCTTTTTCTTTTTTAGACCCTCTGTACTGGGGTCTGTGACAAAGACTTCCCTGTACTTTGTTTTACTACAAAGATCCTCCTTGTACTATGAGGTCTGTTACTCTCAGCCATAGCCGGCTCAACTCATTGTTCAGATGCCCAGCCGACAAGCAGTTCGGTAAAGTTCATCCTTGTCTCTGAAGGTGCTAATCCTTCTTTGAACCAAAGCGCTGCAGAGATGATCAGTGGAGTTTTTACGAGTGTCTTCGCCACTGAAACTCAAGAGTCAAAGAAGACATCATAATTCCAACGAATAGTACTAGTAGGGGAAGGATAATGCATGCAACATGGATCCCACAGTAATACTAGTTTCTAATAACCAGACCAAAATGATTCTACCTTTTTGAATTTTCTAATAAATAAAATATATAATAAAATTAAATGTATAAAGTAATTAATAACTGATTTTGCATCCAAACACATAATCAACAAAAGGAAAATGCATTGCTACGAATGGAATTTAAACATGCCGTGAAGTTACCAAGGAATTGCTGAATATTTTAAATTCCCAAGGAATTGTCTAAAGCATGGTTTTAGGAATGGCACTGTTGCCCATTAAAGCTTATTGCTGATTTTTTGCACTAAAAACTAGGTTAACTACAGTTATGTTAATTATAGAAGTAACATGAAGATCCAATCTTTGTGTTAAACATTGACCAAAATCTTTCACTGCTGAACAAAGTCAAATTTGGGGTGGGGGGAGGATTTTCTCTACCCTATCAAGGCTAAATATCATAAGTGAATATTAATATTTAATTTATAATAACGGGTTATTTTATTTCCCTAACATTTCTTAAAACAAGATAGTGCATAGCACATGTTTTTAATTTATTTATAGGCATGCAACTATTAGACCAGTCATTCATACTTACAAGTGTTGTCAATTCTACATAGCATTAATCTAAAGTAGTGTACGAATTTAGTCCTTGCTGATTGGGCGGTGTCAAATTTATAAAGATGGTGTCGCGCTATGTAACCTGTGATCAATAAAAGTTGTCAGAGGCCCGAGGAGTTGTTCCCGGGTAGACACTCCGACACTCAAATCAGTAAGAGGGAAGTGAATGGTCGGGCCGAGCAATGAGGTTGCTGGTGCGAGCAAGGTAAGAGTGCGAGTGCTAGAGGTTTGAATCCCTTACTTTGAGCATGGAGCACCTTTTTATAGCCAGGGGTTCGTCTCCTGGTCGGATTAGGCTTCTGGGGGGATCAGGATAAAGCCCTCCGCCGAGGTGAATGGGGTAGAGTCCCACTCCTTGGCGGAGTTGTCTGCCCACTCCCTTATTCGCAGTTGAGCTTATCCACGAAACGTGTAGCTGACATGGCTGGAGGGTTAAGACAGGGACCACGATAACAACATAGCTTGACCAAGCTGAGCCGACGTGGCCGAGCTATGCCGACGTGGCCAAGTTAGGCTGATGTGGTTGGGTTATGCTGTCGTGGTTGGGCGATGACTGAGCAGCCACATGTTTCTCAGGACCAGCTAACCTATGACCCTAACACCACTCACCCAGTTCCGAAGTCTGTTGGCTCATTGCTCGGCTAAGGAACTTCCAAGTTGTTGTCTTGTCCGCGCAATGTTGGCCATTGCCGGGGAATTTCTGAGTTGTCGTCTTATCTGCGTAATGTTAGCCGTTGTCGAGGAGTCCTCCAACCGTCGGCTTTAGAACATAAATAAGAACCAAAATTTCGATTCCCAAACCACTCCCCCAATTCTGTTGTCAAAGAGGGGGAATGCTCGGTCGGGCTATTGTGTGGCCATGTAGCCTTGTTTGGCATCAGGGCTTGGATCCGGTCAGTGCTAGGCGTTCCAGTTGGGCCAACGTCCTTGGGCAGCCCAATTGAGGATCCGCGTTGGTGGTTGGATAGGTATTGAGGGTCGAACTGGTGCAATTAATGGTCACAACCATTGCGTGTCGGGGCTGTCACTTCGGTTTCCAATGATTTGCGTGTACGTCATCAGTCACATCGATTGGTCTTTCGTGGTTTTGTCAGAGGTGTTTCATTTGTACCGTTGATCTCTCCTTGGGCTATGCCCCTGGTGGTTATAAAAGAAAGGGGGGACCCTTTCTTCTGTGTCATTTGCGAAGAAGGTGGTTGGCATTGCTCGGTAGATTGCTTGGTAGATTGCTCGGTAGATTGCTCGGCAAGTTGCTCGGCAGATTGCTTGGTAGATTGCTCGAGGGTTTCTCACAGATTGCGTGATCAATTGCTCGACATTTTTCGTTCCTCAACTCTGTAGATTGCCTAGTATGTCTCTTTATCTTGTCGGTCCTCTTCCTCTTCCGATTCCTTCAGTAGTTCCGGTTCTAGCTCTTCTCATGGATCGAACTATGAGCCTAATCTGAAAGATTTTTTGGCTGCCAAAGTCGAGGAGGATGAGGTTGGCCTCTTTGGGATGGAGGTAGAACTTCCTCTATGTACTCAGTGCCAGTTTGGCACCATGCCCCGCGTCTTGACGCCTAGGGATATGGCTAGGATCTGAGCTATGTACGTCATCCCCACAGAGTACCAAATGAGGTGTCCACTGCCCGGTGAGATGGCCACTGATGCTCAGCCCGGTGAGGTATACATGAATGAGCATAGCTTGGAGGCTGGGTTGAGGTTCCCATTGAGCGAGGGGGTCACCGAGGTACTGGGCTAGTACAGGGTGCTATCGGTGCAGTTGATGTCAAACTCTTTCAAGTTCTTTCTTAGCCTCATGTCTTACTACGCGGTCTGTGAAATCGAATTTAACCCTGGGGATGGTGAGCTTTATGCTCCAGCTGAAGCACCACCAACAGGGGTACTACTATTTCTCTAGTAGGAGGAATGTTCGGTCACTGGTCGGGGCTCCTTCTTCTGTGAAGCTGATGAGAACGAAAAATATCATATTTTTCTCCTTTAATATTTAGTCTTTTATATTTATTTTATGCCCAAATGCACTCATAATTCTTATATTTTGGTTTGAGGCACGAAAAGAGGCGTTAGGTGAGAAACAAGGCTAATCGGGTCATTTTACACAGTTTCAGCGCTGTGTGGTAGATGGAGCATAACTCTCTCATCTGGACTCCGATTTAGATTATTCAAGATGTGTTGCAAAGATAAGGAAATGTTCTACAACTTTTCTGTTTTGAGGTTTGATAGATTCCAAGTGCATCGAGATCAAAATCGGGCCCGAATTCTCTGCAACTACACTGATGACGTGTTGAAGACATTCCTTAGCCTTGAAGCTTTCATCCGCGATTTCATCACTCTCCCACTCACACAAGAACATTGTTTTATCTTATTTTTGAGTCTTTCCTGGATAAGTGAGACTTGTAGATTGACTTAGAGGAATTTTAGGAGATTTTGAAGGCTTCTCTTGGGGGGAAGTAGATAAGAGGAGAAAACCCTAGAGGGAAGGTAAGCAGATTGGGAGCAGTCAAACCTCTCTTCTCTTTTCTTCTCTTCTCTCCGCCCCTCTCTTCTTGACTCTCTGATTTTCTTGGAGTTTTCACCATGACCATGCATGGCTAAACTCTTGTACTTGGTCAAAGGAAGCAGAAGCCTTAGAATTCCACCAAACTGTGAGATCTAATTTGGTTTTTATTGTTTAATTCATGCTTTGGATATTGAATGCTCTTCTATGTTCATATTTATGATTGTTTTGTTTGATTACTAGGTAGGCCTACTAGTTTATTATTCGTTACAATCTATTGCTAGATTAGATATCAAATCCATAATTGTTTGATCCCTCTAATCTGCGAAGCAAGTAGGGTTTAAGGATTTGCTGCGTCAGAAATTGTTAGATCCTACGAAGAACAGTTGACTAAATTAAATGCAACCACTTGTGCTTGTGTTGTTTAGCTTCATCGATCTCTAATGCTTAATGCTATTGCTGGATTAAATCTTTAACGCTTGTTTAGGGGTTGTTCAGTAGTAAGGGTTAAGAGGATCGCTTGTTTTCCGATTAACTGATAGTAGGAAGATGCAGGAAATTAATTCCTACGATGAATATTCAGTCTGAATTGATTTATCTTTGCATCGATAAGTAATAGTGTAATTCTGATGGTGGATGTTATCCTAGACCAAGATTTGTTCCTTGATTAATTTCAGCACTCAAAGTTACCTAAATTCTCATTTAAATTGCGTTCTTTATTAATTCTAATTTTCCTTATTTTAATTCTGATTTTCGTTACATACACCCCCCCCCCCTCCATCTTTGATTCGCGTAGCACAAAGATTGGGTTAAATACTCTCTGTGGGAACAATCCCTAATCGCACTACTACATTCCATCTTTACGAGTAGAGGTTTATTTTTGGGTGCCTACGACAGCACACCAAATTTTGGCGTCGTTGTCGGGGAGTATTCTAATCAGTTTTGTGCTTCTCGTGATCATTGTTTAGTTCTCGAAATTTTTGAAAAAAAAAATCCTTTTTTCTATAGATCGTTTTGATTGTTTGTGTTTTAGCATAGATTATTTTCTGTTTTATTCATTTATTTATTTGTTTAATTGTTCTAGATTTTTATTTGTATTTTTTTTATTATTTTTATTTGTTTTATGGTATGTCATTTAGGGTTCTCTAGGTTTTCCTCAATTTATGCCTGTAACCCAATTCTCTAAGAAAGGTAATTTGCAGTTCAATCCGGAAATAGAAGGGACTTTGCGCAGGTTAAGAAGGGAAGCTCGGAGTCATTCCGAGGAAAATGATCCAGCCTTTGATTCTCTATCTGTTAGCGGATCTGATTCGAGAGAAGAGGACGTCATGGCCGGAAATCGAACCTTGAAAGAGCTTGTTGCACCGGATTTAAATCAGCAACCCTTATGCATAGCTTTTCCTGCTTTAGATGTTGATGTTAATTTTGAATTAAAATCTAGATTGATACATCTCTTACCCATTTTTCATGGTCTTGCAAGTGAGGATCCTCACAAGCATTTGAAGGAGCTGCATGTGGTATGCACGAGCATGAAACCCATGGGGGTAACCGAAGAGCAAATCAAATTGAGAGACTTCCCATTTTCTCTGAAGGATTCGGCTAAGGATTGGCTCTATTATCTACCTTCCGAGAGTGTTACCACATGGAACGAGATGAAGAGGCTCTTTCTAGAAAAGTACTTCCTAGCTTCAAGGGTGACCAATATCAGAAAAAAAATCTGCAAAATAAGGCAATACAATGGGGAGTCCCTACATGAATACTAGGAACGCTTTAAGAAGTTATGTGCAAGCTGCCCCCATCATCAAATCAGTGAACAACTACTTATTCAATATTTTTATGAGGGACTTCAAACCACTGATAGGAGCATGATCGATGCTGCTAGTGGAGGGGCTTTAGTGGATAAAACCCCCAAGGCTGCGAGAAATTTGATTGCAAATATGGCAGCCAACTCCTAACAGTTCGGCTATAGGCTCAACCCTCCAACAAAGCATGCTAACGAGGTAAATATCTCTTCCCTAAAACAACAAATTGCAAGTCTGACCTCTCTTGTCTGTCAAATGGCTATAGGTAACATGCAAACGGTGAAGGCTTGTGGGATATGTTCGACAGTAGGACATCCAACTGATATGTCCCAAACTCTTCAAGAGGAGTCCGTCGAGCAAGTAAATGCGGTAGGTGGTTTTCTAGGGCAACCGCAAAGGAAATATGATCTGTATTCGAGCACGTATAATCCGGGATGGAGGGATCACCCCAATCTCAGCTATGGGAACCCATAAAATCACCCGACTTTCCAACAATATCAGCCATACCCTCCAAGACAACAGCTAGACCAAACTTCTAATTCAGGTATGTCTTTAGAAGATATTGTTAAATCTCTTGCCACTATCCAACGTTTGGACAATCAGATGGGCCAAATGGCGACGACAATTAGTCGGTTAGAGGCACAAAGTTTGGGGAAATTACCCTCTCAAATGGTTGTGAATCCGAAAGAAAATGTAAGTGCCATCGTTTTGAGAAGTGGTAAAGAGTTTGAGACTCCAGCAAGAGCAGCCCCTGCAATGTCGAATCAAGGAAAGGAGAAAGGCATCGTTCACGATGACGATGAAGTACCTAAGCGTAAGTTTCCTCCCCTTTTTGATTATAAATCGATACCTCCTTTTCCTAATGCTTTAGTAGGAACGAGGAAAGATGAGCAGTTCAAAGAATTTTATGAAACTTTTTGTAGATGCGAGGCAAATACCCCCCTTTTTAATGCTCTTTAAACAAGTGCCTCATTATGCTAAATTCCTGAAAGAACTGTGTACACATAAGAGGAAACAGAAACTGAAAGGATGTGAGAAGGTGAAAGTAGGGGAAAATTTTTCTGCAATTATTCAAAGAAAACTCCCTACAAAGTGCAAGGATCCAGGTATGTTCACCATCCCCTGCATGATAGGTAACACTAGAATTGAGAAGGCCATGTTAGATTTAGGAGCTTCTATTAATATCATACCATATTCTATATATGCTTCTTTGAAACTTGGACCTTTGAATAAGACTGGTGTAGTGATTCAATTGGCTGATAGATCGAATGCATATCCTAAGGGTGTAGTTGAGGATGTTCTTGTGAAAGCAAATGATTTAGTTTTTCCTACTGATTTTTATGTGCTTGATATGGATAATGGTGATCAAACCACTCCTATTTTGCTAGGAAGACCATTTTTGAAAACATCCAAAACTAAGATAGATGTTTATAGTGGCACACTCACCATGGAATTTGATGGTAAGATTGTTAAGTTTAATATTTATGATGCCATGAAATATCCTACTGATGATAATCCTATTTGTTCTGTTGATGCAATTGATTCTTTGGCACAAGAAGTCTTCGAACTTAAAGGAAATGATGGATTAGAAGTTTCCATTAGTAAGCATCTTGAGAAAGAGGGGCCAATGTTGAATGTTGATTTGCAGGAAACGGTTGTAGCATCGAATGATTCTCCAGAATTACAACAGTCAGGTAATGCTCCTTATGTTATATTGCCGATTTCTGACAGGAGACCTTTACCCTCTGTTTTGCAGGCCCCCATTCCAGAATCGAAGCCTCCCCCTAGTCACCTCAAGTATATATTCCTTGGAGGCGGAGAGACATTACCGGTGATCATCTCTAGTAGCCTTAGCGCACCACAAGAAGAGCAGCTTGTACAGGTTCTCAAGGAGCATAAGACGGCTATCAGTTGGACGATTGCAAATATCAAAGGAATCAGCCCGTCTACATGCATGCATTGCATCTTACTTGAAGAGCAACCAAAACCTTCCTGTCAACCACAAAGAAGGCTGAACCCACCAATGATGGATGGAAGGGGAAAGCATCGGAAGTTGCAACCACAAGAGTTAGAGGATCCGTTTTTTGATGATTAGAAAAGGGGAAGTTGGCTTTTTCTTTTTCTCTCCTTTTTGTTTTTGCATTTATAGTTTAGTTGTTTCCGCCCTTTCTTTGCATTTTACCCTACATTGGGGACAATGTAAGTTTTAAGTGTAGGGAGGGGATTTAGGTTGCATTTTAAAATTTAATTTAGGTTGTGTTTTTTTGCATATGTTTAAAAAACAAAAGAAAAAAGAAAAAAAAAACTCAACTCTTTTGGAATCAATTGAAACAGTGTTCTGGGACAACTCTTGTGAACTTAGTAAAGAAATATGATTAGAGAATACAAGATTCACCTGAAGCCATCCCCTTTTTAAACTAGTCCTAAATCCAGGTTTAAGTAAATAGGGTAAATATTTTACCAAGCAATTCAATTGGTAGGACGGAGCATAAAATGCACCTACCAACCAAGCAATTCAATAGTAGGATGGAGCATAAAATGCACCTACTAGCCAGCAATTCAATCAGTAGGACGGAGCATAAAATGCACCTATTGACCAAATAATCCTAACATTGGGATGGAGCATAAAATGCACCCACTAACTAAGTTCTAAAAGTGAGATGGAGCATAAAATGCACTCACTTCCACCAAGGAGAGGAAAAGGAAAAAGAGAGTGGATCAAAAAGGGAAAGAAAAAAAGAAAAAAAAGGGGGGGAGAGAAAGAGAGGAGATAAAAATATTTTCCCTAGTTTACTACCTGGTTTGTAGTAGCAGAAATTGGATTGGTTGATGGGTGAGTCATGTATAACCAGGTCGTGTTGATTTAACGGTTTGCAATAGTTAACCTAGAACACTTGTGGAAAAAGATGAAGGAAGATTGAGTTTAAAGATTGGTAGAATAGTTTGCTTAGTGGCTTAAGTTCTATCTTGCCCGAGGACGGGCAAGGTTTAAGTGTGGAGGAATTTCATGAGAACAAAAAATATCATATTTTTCTCCTTTAATATTTAGTCTTTTATATTTATTTTATGCCCAAATGCACTCATAATTCTTATATTTTGGTTTAAGGCACGAAAGGAGGCGTGAAATAAGGCTAATCGGGTCATTTTACACAGTTTCGGTGTCATGTGGTAGATGGAGCATAACTCTCTCATCTGGACTTCGATTTAGATGATTCAAGATGCGTTTGAAAGATTCAGAGTGCATCGAGATCAAAATTGGGCCCGAATTCTCTACAACTACACTAATGACATGTTGAAGACATTCCTTAGCCTTGAAGCTTTCATCCGCGATTTCATCACTCTCCCACTCACACAAGAACATTGTTTTATCTTATTTTTGAGTCTTTCCTGGATAAGTGAGACTTGTAGATTTACTTAGAGGAATTTTAGGAGATTTTGAAGTCTTCTCTTGGGGGGAACTAGATAAGAGGAGAAAACCCTAGAGGGAAGGTAAGCAGATTGGGAGCAGTCGAACCTCTCTTCTCTTCTCTTCTCTTCTCTCCGCCCCTCTCTTCTTGACTCTCTGATTTTCTTGGAGTTTTCACCATGACCATGCATGGTTAAACTCTTGTACTTGGTCGAAGGAAGCAGAAGCCTCAGAATTCCACCAAACTATGAGATCTAATTTGGTTTTTATTGTTTAATTCATGCTTTGGATATCGAATGCTCTTCTATGTTCATATCTATGATTGTTTCGTTTGATTACTATGAAGGCCTACTAGTTTATTATTCGCTACAATCTATTGCTAGATTAGATATCAAATCCATAATTGTTTGAACCCTTTAATCTGCAAAGCAACTAGGGTTTAATGATTTGCTGCATCAGAAATTGTTAGATCCTAGGAAGAACAGTTGACTAAATTAAATGCAACCACTTGTGCTTGTGTTGTTTAGCTTCATCGATCTCTAATGCTTAATGCTATTGCTGGATTAAATCTTTAACACTTGTTTAGGGGTTGTTCAGTAGTAAGAGTTAAGAGGATCGCTTGTTTTCCGATTAACTGATAGTAGGAAGATGTAGGAAATTAATTCCTACGATGAATATTCAAAGTCTAAATTGATTTATCTTTGCATCGATGAGCAGTAGTGTAATTCTGATGGTGGATGTTATCCTAGACCAAGATTTGATCCTTGATTAATTTCAGCACTCGAACTTACCTAAATTCTCATTTAAATTGCGTTCTTTATTAATTCTGATTTTCCTTATTTTAAATTTGATTTTCTTTGCATACACCCCCCCCCCCCAATCTTTGATTTGCGTAGCACATAAATTGGGTTAGATACTCTCTATGGGAACGATCCCTACTTGCACTACTACATTCCATCTTTACGAGTAGAGGTTTATTTTTTGGTGCCTACGACAACACGCCAGAAGCATTGGAAGGAGTCATTCTTCTTTGTGCGCATTCCTAGGGATCTCCCTTTCCGAGCTGAGCTACAGGAGCCGAGGATAAATGTGCCACAGCCCCAATGGATGGCACTCACTTCAGAGGAGGTCAGCCCTGAGCATGATCCACGAAATAGATGTGATCACCTAGACATGCTCGGAGATGCTAATGCTCGCCAATTTGATGGAAAGGGTGGCTGGTGTGTTTTCTTTATTGTTTGCTTGCTAAGTTGTTTCTTCCTTGTTTGCTCTCTACTTATCTTGGGCGTTCTGTGTTGTAGGTATTAGGATGGCCAGCGAGGAGGAGATTGTTCACTGCATGAGGTCACTTTGGAGAGGTAGGGGTAGGTTGCACACAACAAGAGGCTCAGCCCGAGGCAGCGGACCAGCCACGATCCGTGGATAGGGTGGCTCGTAGGCATAGGAGGGTTCGGCAGTGGGATACCGAGGAAGATGATGTCATGGTGGTTAACCCTAAAGGGGTTCGTTGTCCTACAAGTGCGTCGGGGATAGAGATGGGCGGCAGCAGCTCGGGCCTGCACATGTCGTGATGGCCGTTTCGTGTCGATGACAACCTGGAGACACCTGGGGTTCCCAAGCAGTTGCTACGAGGGATCATCACTATGTCCATGGCTCGAGAGTCGATGGGGGTTGGCAGCGGAGCCTTAGAGTGTGTGCTTCTGCGGTCCGCGGCCTAGGTGAGTTCCTTACTTGTCCCTTGTGTTTGTTTTTTTTTTTGCATATGCTCATCTCTCTTCCACAGAATGCTTGTGCCATTGTCACATTGGTCGATCATCTCTGGGACCTTCGATCTTTATACGAGCAGGAGCATTCTGAATATCTGCAGCAAAAGGCATAATTGACTGAGCTTTAGGCTACAGGAGAATGGTCAACCACACGAGAGAGAGAGGTGGCCAAGATGAGGCTGCCGAGGAGGCAATTGACCGGAGCTATAGACGGAGCGGGAGAGGCTAAAGCAGGAGGCTACCGGGGAGGCAATTGACCGGTACAAGGCATCGGAGGAGATGAAGCTGCACATGGACGAGTACGCTAAGGCTTCCTTTAAAACTGGATTTAACGTTTTCTACCGATGGATCCTTCACCGCCACCCAGAGCTGGACGAGGAGTCGCAGGGCTGGGGAGCTTGCAATCCAAATACTCCACAAGGTTCCACCAAGGAATCCAACGAAGAGGTTGGGGACGAGGTTGAAGCTGCTG
Source organism: Nelumbo nucifera (assembly GCF_055504915.1). Lineage (NCBI taxonomy): Eukaryota > Viridiplantae > Streptophyta > Magnoliopsida > Proteales > Nelumbonaceae > Nelumbo > Nelumbo nucifera. The sequence goes on from NC_142650.1 coordinate 109,776,224, forward strand.
ATGGGGCTACCGACTCTACAATCGAGGATTGAGTGGATATCTCTTCTGAGTTGTGGTTTCTTTTGTCTTTGTTGTGTTCTCCTCTTTTCTTTTGTATTGGCTCCGCATACCGAGCCCTAAACGATGTAATGCACCGGCTTAAGTTGAATATAAACTCTTCTTTGTGTTGACTACATATGTGCATTTTGTTGTTGTTGTTATTTTTACTTGTGCATCTTTTGTAGTCGGGGCATGGCCGCCCGGGCTATAGTGAGTGCCGAGCCGGGCTATGCCTCGACGTCTTCTTGTGCATGGACGGGGTATGGGCGGCCGGTCTATGCCTCGACGTCTTATCGCTTGTTCAAATTTCTTTTGCTGGCCAAGGCATGGTCGGTCGGGCTATTGCATGGGCCGAGTCAGGCTATGCCTTAGGTATCTCTGTGCACCTTTCTTTTTCTGGCTGAGGCATGGCCAACCGGTCTATTGTGTGGGTCGAGCTGGGCTATGCCCCGGGTATCCTTGTGCACTTTTCTTTTGCTGGCCAAGGTATGGCAGGTCGGGTTGTTGCATGGGTTGAGCCAGGCTATGCCTCGGGCATCCATGTGCACTTTTTCTTTTGTTGGTCGAGGTATGGCCGGCCAGGCTATTGTGTGCGCTGAGTCGGGCTATGCCTTGGGCATCCTTGTGCACTTTTCTTGTAGATCGAGGTGTGGTTGACCGAGATCTTTCAATTTCCAAGCTCTCAACCATGGGATGCTCAGTTTCTGGTCTCGGGAGCCTTTGGGGCCCATCTATGGTTAGTCGTTTCCCAGCTTGCATGGTCGTTAATCGATGGTTGTGCAGAGTTCCATGACCGCCCTCAATCCTTTGTGGGCAGGAGCATTCTTTTTCCACATTTAGGCTCAGTCGTGGTCAGTTGAGTTGGGTAGCTTAGTTGGTGATGCACTGACGATCTGGGCATTATAGGCTCGATCATTCTAGGGTCGGTGGAGTTGTCTTGTTTGGTAACAGTTTGGCCTATGCATGTGTAGTGTGTGTGTGGTGAGCGTGTTTGTGTCCATAGGTCACAGATGTAGCTTGGGGAGAAAAAGAGACTTTTATTGCTTGTTAATTTACTAGTAGTACATCCTGAGATTTCCTGAGTTCCAGCTTCTCGGTATTGGTCAGCCTTCGCGGTCTTCGAGTCTATAAGTGCCTGGTCCAAGGACCCTAGTGATTCTGTACAACCCTTACCATTTTGGTCCGAGCTTGCCTTCTCCGAGAGTGGGGACTATGACTCTGCGAAGGACGAAGTCGCTTGTCCTGAATTCGCATCTTCTGGCCTTGGAGTCATAATGCTTTGTCATTCTCTACTGTTATGTGGTCATTCTTACGTGTGCTCGGTCTTGGGCTTTTTCTACTAGATCCAGTTCAGCGCGTAGGTCTTCGTCATTCTGCACCTTGTCGAATAAATCGGTCCAGAGAGTCGGGGAACCTCTTTCCACGGGGACTATGGCTTTGGCCCCGTAGGTTAGGCTGAAAGGGGTCTCTCTAGTGGCAGCCCGCGGGGTCATCCGGTATGCCTAGAGTATGCCCAGCAGCTCTTCAACCCACCTTCCCTTGGGTTGGTCTAGGCGCATTTTTAGCCTATGTAGTAGGGTTCAATTGGTTACCTCGGTCTGCTCATTACTCTGGGGTCGATGCACGACGGTGGTCTGATGATCTATCCTTAAGTCAGCATAAAGGGCTTCAAACTTCTTGTCGGTGAACTGTGTCCCATTGTTTGTGATTAGCACGCGAGGGATATCGAAGCGGCAGATAATACCCTGCCAAAGGAAGTTCCGGGCACTATGGGCGATAATGCGTGTCAAGGCTTCAACTTCCACCCACTTCGTGAAGTAGTCCACTACTACAAGAAGGAATTTCTTCTGTGCAACCACGGTGGGAAAGGGGCCAAGGATGTCCATTCCCCATTAAGCGAACAGCCATGGGCTGGTGATCAGTTTCCGGGGGACTATAGGCTAGTGATGGAGATTGGAGTGCCGCTGGCAGCTGTCGCACTTCCAAACTAATTAGGCGGCATCCTGCTTCATCATCGACCAGAAGTAGCCCTGCTGGAGTGCCTTATGGGCCAATGTGTGCACGCCGGGGTGATCTCCGCAAATGCCCTCATGTATCTCCCTAAGGACGTAGTCTGCTTCGACTAGGGGGAGACACTTCAAGTATGGTAGAGTGTGGGAGTGGCGATAGAGCTAACCCTGGATAAGGTAGTACCGGGCTACTCTATGTTAGAGCTTCTTCACTTCTGTCCAGTCTTCTAGGAGAGCACCTTCTCGAAGATACTTAGTTATGGGGTCCATCCAAGATAGGTTGTGTTGTACTAAGAAGACGAGAAGGGTTGTCGGTGCAATGCTCGACTAGGCTAGTGTGTCCAGTGGTACGGTCGAGTCAAGGTCAGTTTGCAGCAAGCTGGCTAGCTTCAAAAGGGCATCTACTCTAGTGTTCTCGGCTCGAGGGATCTGTTGAATATTGAAATGCTTGAGCTGTTGAGTGAGCTCCTACACCTTTTGTAGATAGCTCGCCAGAGAAGGGGTTCAATCCTTGAACTGGCCATGGATTTGGTTGACCACTAGTTGCAAGTCGTTGAAGGCCTCAATTCTTCAGGCCCCGAGGTCCAAGGCAAGGCGGAGCCGAGCAATCAAGGCATCATACTCCGCCTCATTGTTGGACACCTTGAACTCGAACCTGAGGGTGTGTTCCAATACTATGTCATCTGGGCTGAGGAGAATGAAGCTGGCACCGCTGCCCTACTGATTCAATGAGTCATCTACTTGCAGAATCCATACTGGGGGCGGCGGGGCTGGTTCCTCGATGGTGAATGTACATTCCATGATGAAATCAGTCAGGGACTGGGCTTTGATCGTCGGTCGAGATGCGTACTCAATGTCAAATTCACTTAGTTCCATGCTCCACTTGACTAGGCAGCCAGATACTTTCGGCCTCTGTAGTATCTGCTTAAGGGGCTGGGTAACCTGAACAAATGAGTCCACAAACTTGCTAAGGGCAGCTAACCTTCCAGTGTGTCGCTGCAACTCTTTATGGGTCCGGGGAGATGGCATATCGAGGATGACCTTTATCTTCTCCGGATTGGCTTCAATTGCTCTCTATGTCACCATGAACCCCAGGAACTTGCCGAAACCGACCCCAAAAGCGCACTTGGTGGGGTTTAACTTCATCTTTTATTTTCTGAGGGTGCCGAAGACTTTGCGAAGGTCGGCCAAGTGATGTTCAACTTTCTTGCTTTCCATGAGCATATCGTCAACATATGCCTCTACATTCCGGCTGAGCTGTTATGTGAATACCTTGTTCACCAGCTACTAATAAGTGGCACCGACATTCTTGAGGCCAAATGGCATCACCTTGTAGTAGTACAGGCTGCAGTCGGTGATGAAAGTTGTCCGCTCCTGGTCATCCGGGTGCATCCGGATCTTGTTGTAGCCTGAGAAGGCATCCATGAAGTTCAGTAGCTCATGCCTCATTGTTGCATCAACGATTTGGTCGATCCTCGGCAAGGGGAAACTGTCTTTGGGACATGCCTTATTTAGGTCGATGAAATCGATGCAGATCCTCTACTTCCTATTGGCCTTCTTCACCATCACCACGTTGGTCAACCAATCTAGGTATTTGACTTCCCAAATAAAGCCAACATTGAGCAATTTTTGTACTTCATCGGCAATCACTTGCCACCGCTATGTAGCAAAGCTCCTCTTCTTCTGCTTCACAGGTCGGTAGCGTGGTTCAACGTTGAGCCGATGTGTGATAACTTCAGGGTCGATCCCGAGCATGTCTGTTGACAACCAAGCAAACACGTTGGCGTTGTCCCTTAGTAGTTGTACAAGCTCTTCTCAAAGGTGGTCGTCTAGTTGGGAGCCGACTTGGATTGTCTTCTCGGGATCTTCTTTAGAGAGGGGAACCTGGATGAGATCTTCCAAAGGTTGGCCGCGCTATCACGGGGGTAGTTCTACAGCGGAAGAAACCCGTGCGGCGTCCTGGCCAAGGCAGGCCAGGACAAGCCTTTATGCGCTTAGAGGCTAGGAGTTGCCCAATGGGATGGCTCCACCAACGTTAGTAGCACTGGATCATGATGGAAGGCGACCATGCGCCGATGAGGTGACTTGGCACCGATGTGAGGGGTCTCCTGTATGCCGATGATGACAGGCACCTGTGTGCCATGATGATAGGCAACCACTTGGGCTGAAACACACCCGTGCGCTAGAGGCAACGGGATAGCTCACTCAACTTGGGCGAGGGACTGCGTGGTGAAGGGTCATGCTTGAGCCAAGCCCGCATGCCAAGCCTCCCTTGAGTATCGGTAGCGCAGTGCCGGTCCAACACTATCCCCATGAGCAAGCATGCGCCCATGAGGAACCCTGGTAGCCATGCTAGCCATTAACCAGGGCCGCCCCGCAAGGGGATGAAGGTCTAGGAGTGCCAAGGTTAGGCACCCAAGGAGGTCGACCACCCCTCCTCAAAGAGTATGTTAAGCTTTTGGTGGTCTGCCTGAAGATGACATCAGTTCTCCTAAAAATCTTATAGGCGAAAATGACGAGCATGTCCCTAATGTAAGCCTGCCAAGCGTAGGCAAGGCTAAGCCTGTTTTTGAGCCATAACAGCGCTGCACCTTTACTTCATTGCACAGGTCATAGGACTCCGCCATCAGTGTTTCAGTTAGGTGTGATCCTCGATAGGAAAGCTGATAGCACTGGCGCATTGTTCTCTGGTCTCCGAGTGCCACCCCTATGCCGTACTTGGTCAAAAACTTCATGGCAAGGTGGTACGTCGAGACTGTGGCCAAGTGGGCATTGAGGGTCGGCCTGCTAAGATTAACATTGTATAAAGAGAGGCAACGTACCATGATGGAGTCCACCATGGTTGTTGCAGTGACATCGCCATCCCCAATCAAAAGGGGAAGGGTTATTCTCCCAGTGGGCAAGAGGGGCTCTCCGAAGAATCCCATCAAGGGAGTTTTAACTAGCATGATCCGCTCTCTATCGATGCAGAGCTTTTCAAATGCATCTTCGAATAGTGCTTTGGCCGATCTCCCTATGTCAGCGAGGATTAGCCACCTCGAAGTTAGCCACCTCGACCGTGATGACCAAGGTGTCATCATGCGGGGTCCGGACTCCTCAAAGGTCATCATTGGTCATGATGACCAAGGCCGGGTTACGCTTCTTCCTATTGTCTCGGTCATCGATCTCGCACAACTGAGCATATTTCTTCCAGCCCAAGCTGCTTTCCCCTTTGGCAGCGGTTCCTCCTGATATGATGTGGATCATGCCGGTCGGGGGGCCTCGGGGCGGCAGTTGTCAATCTACCTCCATTCTCTGCTCTTCTTAGGCTGGCTTCTCACTTCTATCGATGAAGTCGTTGAGGTAACCACACCTAATCAGATCTTCAATGTGGTTGCAGAGGTCGAAACAATTCTCTGTATCAAGGTCATGGTCTTTGTGGAACTCACAATACTTGTCTCGGTTCTTCTTGTTACTTTGCGTCTTCATCTTCTCAGGCCACCTGATGTAGTTGCGGTCTCGGATTTGCATCAGAATTTTAGACCGCAAAATATTGAGTGGCATGAAATTCCGATAAGTCAATGAAGGGGTCTGAGGTCTATGGTATGGTCGGTCCTATCTCTTGTGATCTCTATCCGACCTCTCGGAATTCCACTCATCGATGTCTCTCTTCTTCTTGTCGAGCTTCTCATCTTCGTCTCTTAGCTGCGCCTAAGCCTCTTCAGCGTTGATGTACTTCTGCGCATGGCTCATTAGCGCGACTAGGGTTTGAGGAGGATTTTTAAAGATGGAGATATTGAACGGGGAAGGGCAGAACCCATGCTGTATGGCCGTAATTGCGACTGACTAGTTCAAGTTTCTAACCTAGAGTGCTTCTTTGTTGAGCCTCGCCAGGTAATCTCTGAGAGTCTCCGCCTTTCTCTGTCGGATCTGCATGAGGCTGGTCGAAGTTTTCCAATGCTTCTGGCTGGCGGTGAACTACACCAAAAACTGGGTCTCCAACTGGTCCCGTGATGCTATAGAATGCAGCGGCAGGGAGGAGTACCATGCCAAATCTGGCCTTGCAGGGTAGCTACAAGGGCTTTACACATCAACCCTTCCAATGTGTTGTGCAACATCATCTGGGATTTGAGTGCCACAACATGGTCAAAAGGGTCGGTGTTCCCATCATACTTGTCGAATTGGGGGGCTCACCATCCAGTGGGGGGCATCTCGTCCATGATTTCCTAGAAGAAGGGTAGCTCCTTGACAGTATGCGCGGCGAAAGGTTTTTCTGGGAAGGCTTTTTGTGTGTTCCCACAGACGGCACCAATCTGATGGTGCTCAATCCGAGGTGGTGCACGAACTGAGGAAAGCAACCAAATAGTTCTTGTTGATTGGGTGGTGTCGAGCTTATAAGGACGGTGCCGTGCTATGTAACATGTGATCAAGAAAAGTCATCAGAGGCCCGAGGAGTTGTCCCCGGGAAGACACTCCGACGCTCAAGTCAATAAGACAGTGGTGAATGGTTGGGCCAAGCAATGAGGTTGCTGGTCCGAGCAAGGTAACAGTGCGAGTGCTAGAGATCTGAATCCCTTACCTTGAGCATGGAGCACCCTTTTATAGCCGGGGGGTTCATCTCCTGGTCGGATTAGGCTTCCGGGGGGATCGGGATAAAGCCCTACATCGAGGTTACCGAGGTAGAGTCCCACTCCTCGGCGGAATTGTCATCCCACTCCCTTATTCGCAGTTGAGCTTATCCATGAGGCGCATAGCTGACGTGGCTGGAGGATTGAGACGGGGACTACAATAATAACATAGCTCGGTCAAGCTAAGCCGATGTGACTAAGCTATGCTGACATGACCGGACTATACCATCGTGGTTGGGCGATGACTGAGTGACCACGTGTTTCTCAGGGCCAGCTCGCCCATGACCCTAATAGTTAACTAGAGTTTATGTTAATTATAGAAGTAACATGAAGATCCCATCTTTGTGTTAAACATTGACCAAAACCTTTTATTGCTGAACAAAGTCAAATTTGGAGTGGGGAAGGATTTTTTCTCCCCTATCAAGGCTAAATATCATAAGTGAATATTAATGTTTAATTTATAATAACGGATTATTTTATTTCCCTAGCATTTCTTAAAACAAGATAGTGCATGGCACATACGTACAAGTGTTGTCAATTCTACATGTAGAATGAAAATTGGGAGCTTAAAGATAACAGGATCTGATAAGGTTAAATAATTAATATACAGATCCAAATAAACTAAGGTTGCATTTGATGGATGTTTAAGCCTTAACTAAGGTTGCATTTGATGGATGTTTAAGAAACTTCCTTTTTATAGATAAAGGGAGCGTCTGAGATCATATATACTTCTAATCAAGGTATAAAATGTCGATATGTATTGGTTTATATCGGTTTATACGTATTTTGCCAGTGACTTTTTGATACATTCTTATAGGGATTGTATTGGATCAGCCACTGGTTCAGAGGATAGTCGGGCTTTGAATTAATACCTCTGAACTAATTTCAAAAAAAAAATGGTGAAATATAAAAAATAAAAAAAAAAACACCAACATGTATAAGAAATGAGATCATGTCTTATATCAAAATTAGACACATTTCAGATGTGATGAAATGATGTTATTGCCCTTATTACCATCATCTATTTAATAATATTATTACATATTATTTAATAATATTAAAAATATTATATAATAATAAATAAATAATACATAAATATTACTGTAAGATGGTGGCATTTCATGAGTACCAGGACCCATCCAATTTGGATTGAACTCAGGTTATACCGGTCCATTTTCAACCTATTGATTAAGGATTCAAGTACTAAATATTCTAGAATGTTAATTAAACATGTGCATAAACAAGGGAAATATTCTAGGATAAGGGCAAAATGTAAAATATCAAGAAATTTCTAGAATTATTGTACCCACTTCTTCACCCTCGGTTGGAGAGGGAGAGTGAAGAGGGGTTTGGTGGGTTCGATTCTGTACAGAGAGAAGCGGGAAGGGAAATGAAAAAAATAATAAAAATTTTGATTTCATTTGAGAGAATAAGCTACTTGAGCCAACGGTGCGAGACAATGAAAGCTATGGACGTGTGGCGCATTCTCATAATGTAGGAACGGTATGACCACGGGGCTTGCACTGATCAAAGTCAAATTCTTTAGGCTGAGTTTGGAAGAAGTATAAATGCAAATTTGTAGAGTGTAGTGCATCCAAATTCAGACTTAGGCTCAGTTTGGAAGGAGTATAAATGCAAATATGTACAATGCAAATACATACAAAATATAAGGTCTTGCACTTTATATATTTGCATTTGTATTTCTTCCAAACTGAGCCTTAGGACCAGATTTGCTCTAATCTAATATGAGTCCATTACAGATGGATCAGGCCCAATCCAATCCGTCAATACTCTGGACCATTTTGGATAAGTCCAAGTCAATGTCTGGCCTTCCCATCTATTCAAATTGGTTTTAATTTAGAATGATTCCAACCCAGACCTGGTCCAATGATACCTGTATTCTTATCTTCTACCAAAGGACCGGATACTGATTCAATCCAACCCAATTCAATGTAAATCCATCATGGATGGACCAGGACCAATCCAATAAATAATTTGGACCATTAATCTGAACTGATCCAATTTAATACATCTTATTGGTCCATCCAATCTATTTAAATTGATTTTAATTTAGATAGGGTCGAATTCAAAACTGGTTGATTGACACCCCTAAATGGAATTTTTTTAGAATTTGGCATATAGGAATTTGACCAGGGTAATATGAGAAATAAAGAAACATAGTAGCGATTGGCTAAAATAGAGTAATGGCCATCTCTTTGCTTGGGGCTAGAGGACCTACAAAATTGTTTGGACCCTTTAGAAATCATAATAAAAGGTCTGACCCTCCCTATAAATATAGGTTCCACCTTTTAATTAGGTTTCAAAACAAATTGAAAGATGACAGTGACCGTGTCTCTCCCAGATTCATTTGTAATTGGAGGTCGAATGAAGATTTTTTTTTTCTTTCTTGTAACAGGTCTTAGAGTCTGTTTTTTGTTTCTTCATTGTTCAGGCAGAAATATTTCATCTATTATTTCATTGGCAAAATTTTGTTTTCCACCCTTTTCGGATTTTTTATGTAGATGACAAGAAAATTAATATTTTCAGCATAGAAGGGATTTTAATAACCTGAAAATACAAAAACGTTCACCACCAGCTACTCTTCAGCTGAAGTGGATGAACTGAGATTTTAAGAAGGTTAGGGGGATCTTTAAGGACTGAAGTTGAAGTTGGGTAGCTTACCATAATTTGAAATATTGTATTATTTAAGTATTTTATTCACTACAAGACAAAACAATAATCCACTAAATTCAGCAACTTCGGCTATTATTAAACAATCCATTAGACATCTTTAGCTTAGGACCCATTAAATGTTGGCTTTTTTGCTTGAATCTATAAGCATAGGATATTTGGGTGGGCTGGGCCTAGTTTAAGGTCAATCCATGCCAATCCAAAGAATTGGATTTAACGCCCGGCTTAGGCTGGGCTTGGGTTGCTCTATCGGACTCAAGCAAGTCTATGAGGCCCATTTATGTATTGAAAAGTTGTAAAAAATATTTAGTGTTAATAATTCAGACTTTTTAAATAAGAAGTTTATATACTTTTATGTATTCATGCTTGCATGTGTATATATAAATGTATAGTTGGGCCAGGATGGAGTTGGGCTAAGCTAGTAAGAACTTAGAATAGACGAGCTTAAAAAAATAGAAAAGCTCATAGTTTAGGGCCCATGATCTCAAGTTAGAGGTGTTTTGAATAACCTACACGTCAAAGTATCAATGGAATCACTTGTTCTTTCTTCTTGAACCAAGTTTTCGATTAATTGGTGCAACCTAATTTTTTTTTTTTTTTCTTTTTTATACAATGTGCAATCTAAATACTTAGGACCATGGTTTTTAAAATTGGACCGGACCGGATGGTTAGACTAGAAAACTGAGAATCGGTCAGGTGACTAATTATATTTTACCCCAGAATCATTATTTTGCCAAAAATCGTTGATTTAGTCTGCAAACCATTGATCCAGGCAGTTGAACCATTTAAACTGTTCAAACTATTAAACGATTTTGATCATTTTTTTTTTCCTAAAACAATCCGTCTGTTCAGTTTAAATGACCGGACCATTTGATCCGGAAACTGGACCAATAACCAATTCGATTTTAAAAACCTTGCTTTGAACAAAAAGTGCGATGACGAAACTAATTTGAGTAGTTTCGTGGTGATTTCTTCTAGACAGCACATGCAATAATGGTGGTGTTATTTGATAACATTTTAATTCATTCCATAAGTTTTCTAAAATTTTCTTTATACAATTTTAGAATTTGCATCTAATTAGTAAATGTTTTACTGATAAAATCTAATATTATTATTAGCGTAATTATTTCTAAATTCTGTTACATCCCATATTTTAGTTTTCCATCCAATAACTAATTTTATTAATTTACATTATAAGTGGAAAAATAAGATATTAACAAAGCTGACATCCTATAAATTTGGCAATCAACTATAAGTTTGCACTTGTGAAGAGATTACATCAAGAAGTCTCCGCTCCGCTACCAACCAGGTTGGAAACTTTTATGAATTTGAGCGAAATGTTATTAATTTGTTAGGTATCATATCTTTTCGGTACCGACGTACCGTAGTGGAAAAAAAAAAGAAAATTTCCCAAACAGGTAAGGGCCTCCATCACCAAGTCTAAATCTTATACATAGTAGGTTCTACTTTTATGGTGAGATTCATTCTCATGGTGATCGGTGTGCAGTGTTAGATCAAGTTGGCAGAGAGTTGGAACCTATTTTGTTGGCAGATGATCCCAATTTTACACATAGCTGCACCTTGAGTTGAGTAAGTCCAAACTTATGTTGAGTTGAGTTGAATTTCGATTAGGATTAGAGTTGAAAAGTATGGAAACCGGATTCAATCAGAGCAAAGTCCATTCGAACAGCCATCATTGTCTTGCATTGGGAATATCTTCCCATGAAATAAAACATAGAAATATGGAGATATTCCAGATGAAAGGTTGTAAAGGCTGTTCGAACACTATGCGAACCGACCTTGCTTTGACTGAAGCCGATCCCAAAAGTATGAGCCTGATTTCAGGTTGGGTCAGGTTTGAGGTTTTAACCAATACATAGCAATCCAAATCTGACTTAACTTTGTATTTGTATGTATAAATATTATATAAATATTTATTTCAAAAATCTATGATGCTAGAAAGACAAGATATATAAAGGCTTTGACCGATCAACACCCCCTCCTGAATTTTAATGAATACTCATCTGATTGGTTATCATTCTTATGATGTTGGTTGATTGGTTATCAATTTTTCAGGCATTTCTGGCATCATAGTCAAAGCATAGTTATTTATGTATAAGTGCAATTATATATTCATAAGTATATGTATGTATGTCAACCATTTTAAGTTTGAAAGCAAAAAATTTCCAAAAGCATAATAAAAAAGTTTGGTACAAGAAAGTAGAGAAATAAGTCCAACCAGACCCCAACTAGAGCCCTATTGGATCCTAACCCAACCTGAAATTTTTGGCCTGGTTAGGGTTGACCTCAACCACTTTCACCCCTAATTAAAATGACACAAACACCCTACATATAGTTCCAAGCAAAGTTTTAAATATTGATACAGGACGATATATTGGTTGGGCGTATGAATTTATATTAGTCGGTCAAAATCGATTCTAAGCAAATCGATTTAAGTCCTAACTACCCTCTGAATCATAGTCTGAGCATATCGGAAAGGCCTCGATACATTACAATATTATAAACCTTAATTCTAAGTAACCTGTTATCTCTTTACCTTGAATGAACCAAAAATCTGATTGGTCCATGTTGGAAGGTATGACCCTACAGTCCTCATGGTCCAACCTGGTTTAACTTCTACTCATGCATGCTCCTAATAAATTGCTTGTGAAATCTGATTGGTCCATGTTGGAAGGTATGACCCTACAGTCCTCATGGTCCAACTTGGTTTAACTTCTACTCATGCATGCTCCTAATAAATTGCTTGTGATTGTGAAGTGGCTGAAACCTTCCATTGTGAATTCTATGGGCCACAACAACCCAACAAAGAACTCATGGAATTGTCGGTAGATCCGGCCAACCCGACCAGAATCCTATTGGTTCTATTCCTCGAAGGAGTGTCGTTGTGTCTAGAACAGAACCATGCCTCTACTGTTTAAGATAAGGTTAATGGGCCCCTTAATTATTTTTAATTTTCTGCTGAGCCTAAACCCTAACCCTAATCCTACCTGTACCCCATAAACCCTAACCCTAATCCGAAACTCGTAACCCGAATGTGGGATTTGGTGCACGTACACAAACACTAAATAAGGATAAAAAATAAAAAAGAGCATCGTGTGTGTGTGTGTCCTCACGTGTTCCATTTCGAGGAGGCACGAGCATTCCCGGAGATATCTCCCACGCTCCCTCTCACTCGAATTTCACCACTTCGAAACCCTCACCAACCCCTTTCTTTGGATTTTCGAGCGCTCCTTTTGGAGCGACGCTCTGCTTAAAATATAATATTATCCTCCACGATATACAAATGCCCCTCTCCCTCTTCCAAATTACGAAAATAACCGCCAACTACCACCTCAACCAGTCGACGTCCAACCATGCAGACCTCCGCTTAGCTGCCATGCAACAACCAGAAATTTCTTCTTTATTGACGTTGATTTTCCATTCACATTCGCGATATCTATGAACTTATTCCAATCTGATGGCTGTGAATGATGCGATTCTGTTGTAATCAAGCTGTTTAGTAAGGGTAATTTAAGTAATTAAAGGACGAAGTGAAGGAACAGGTGGACTGGTTCATCTTCAATCCCAACAGTCATCAAGACTGACACACGTCGGTCGTAGACGTTGGAAGTTGGAACCTGGGCCGGCCGCCTGAAGGGAACCGGCGTGACGATTCATTGAAGCACAACGAATGGAAAGTGGAAGGAATTTACCGCAAACAGCCGGTGATAAATTCCCATCACCACTGTCACCGTATCCCCTCCTTTCATCAACTCCGAGGCCGGTCCCTCTGACGCGCGGAGGTGGAGGAGGGGAAGGACTCAGTTTTCTGCAGGAGACAGAATCCAACTGGGAGAAAAAATAAATGGTGTGTCTTATGTTTGACCGTCAACGTGGTGAGTACAAAGCATCTGTCTTCCTCTGAAAATTCCATCTCTCGTCCCTCTAATTTTATGGGGTTTTCTTCGTTTTTCGTGTTTGTTTGGAGTTTGGACAAAATGGGTTTTCTTGGGTTTTCGTTTCTTGTTTCTGGTTTATGTCTACTCTGATTCTATTTTTCAGGGTTTAGGGTTTTGCGGTGGGGAGGGGGTTCCGCGTCGAAAATCGAGAGACGTGGGTCCTGCCTCCTTATTGTGCGGCACTCCACTCCAGTCAACCTCAACTCCTACTTTCACTTTCTTTCTAACCTTGCAAATAAGCATCTCCTCTCAGTTTGTTTGTTAATCCTTGTTTGCTCTACAAAAGTACGTGGATACTGTGTTTCACCATTTCTGTTATTCCCTTTGTCTGATACCTTTTTCATCACATAAAACCGAACAAGTTAGATCGGAATAGACCCACCAAGGACTTATCTTCAGTTCGATTGTAAGCCTTCTAATCTATGAAAACAGCCTTCTCTAAAACCATTCTATAAGAGTTCACTCATTTGGGTCTATATATATAGCTAGCAACACCATCTCACGACTCAGAGCTTCAGACAATACAGTATGAGTCTTCTGCTACATTTGAAGGTGGTTTTCTAAGGAGTACAGATCCGCAATTTGTGCTTAACAATTAAATCCAGCGGTTTAGATGATCTGCTTAAAAAGTGAAACCCTTTTTTGGTACCGTGGAGCTTCTGATTAAGAAACTTCATGTGGATCATTTTCCATTTCATGCAAGCTTTCAGTTTTTCTTTTCTAGTGTTTTTTATCTTCTGGGTCGGTGTTCTGTGCTTTTATTTATTTATCTTTTTGTTAGACACAAGCATACAGTCTGGGATACAGTTGCATTAAAAACTATTAAAAATTAAACTAAAAAGAGAGGAAAAAAAGCAAATATGAATGAGAAGAATAAGAAGAATTTGACGAATGCGGATTCCAATTAAGTGGTCAACACCTTTCTACTTGGGGAACCTAATGAATCTTTTAATCATTCTTTAGTTTGTTTCCATTCGATTATTTTATGGTCATTGCAGTACAAAATTTTGACTCACTTATCATAAACATTTGCTTCTAGTTTTATAAGTTTCAGTATTTTCATTTGTCGGCTTTTGTTTTATTTCTATGCAAACTAAAGGCGCCATATATTAAAGAATTTCATGAGCCCAAGTACACAAACAACACATGCAGGACTGGCTGAACAACACCCCACATTTGATATTCAATGGGTGCCCAGCAACGAAGAGGTCTCCAAAGCTACAATATGAGACTATGAGAGAGAGAGAGGAGAGAAGCCATGAAATGGTCTGCATGTGAGCCATGTCTAAGACTACGGAGATCAACTTTTTTTTATTGCTATCTGCTTGATCTAAAAGAAACGGGTGGAGAGAAAGATTCAGTAAACTTTACGTAGAGATGGCGACTTTTCGGCTAAGAGAGGGTTCACAAATTTGCACAGAGTGGGAATGCTGGGCTTTGGGGGGTCATTTATTGCAGAGATCGAGAGCTACAGTTCCAAGAAACCATTTTGGATGTGGAGGAGACCAATTTTAAAGAACGTAGGATTTGTTTTCACTCGATTAAACATGAACACAGACAATACTTTAATGGATCAAAAATTCTTTTAATATTTATTACAGAAAGCATGTGGCTCAACCAACGTCTGACTGAGGGGTCCTGCAAATATTTGTATTCCAATAGGTCCCATTTTAATGGGTCTCAGTTACACAAAAAATATCACGCACAGACCCAAAGCTGTACATTCTTTACACTATCAACTTTGTTTTTTGAGAATCTTCAGAAGTCTGGTGAGACTATATTATTGTGATTTAATATCTGATGAAGCTGATTTTTAAACTTGAAAAACTCTTAATGTCTCCAAGAACTTATTATATAGTTGCAATGCTATCTTCTATCTATACTTGAATATTATTATAATACAGATAGTAACTTGCTTGATGAGTGAGTGGGGTGGCGATGTCTAGCTTACTTAGAGAGAGACAGCTGAGTGGATCTATCTTAAACATCCCTTTGTATTCTCACTCAGTCTCTCACCTCTCTAGAGAAAAGTAGTCTTCATCCTCAATAGAGGAGGGAGAGAGAGAGAGAGAGGGAGGAAAAATATCCCCGACGCAAAATTTTCATTTAGGTAACATATTCCTATTCTTTCTCTTCCATTCTTTACTTTGCTGCAAGCCTACAAGACTCTCTCTCTCTCTCCCCCTCCCTGGTCTTCCTGTTAAGTGAGAATGCTACTTTAAATCAAAAGAAATAGAGTAAGAGTTCTTTCACTCAATCCGTCTTAGTCTTCCCCAACCCCCATTCTCTCTGTGCCTCTCAATCCACTTTCCCGTTACAAGCTTTCCTAACTTGTCTCTTCAATTTTTTGCAGGAAAATCTTAACAATACTACCAAATCTGCTGTACATCTATCTATTTTACATAAAGCAAAAGCAAATATGAATTCAAACTGGCTTGCTTTCAACATCTCTAATACTCAGTCTTCTGTTCCTGCTAATCTCCATCCATCTCCAACTCCTCAGTTTTCTATAGGATTGGTAAATGATACAGTGGATAGCTCCTTCCAGATACAAGGTATTGAGAACTCCCCATTCTCTTTCTCCCTTCTTATTCTCTCTTCATCTCTGTATGACTGTTACTGGCTTGCAGAATGGAACTTGATGAATTCTCACGGTGGCGAGGAAGTTCCAAAGGTGGCGGATTTTCTCGGCATCAGCAAACCAGAAAACGAGCTAAACCTTGCAACATTTAACCAAATTACAACAACCCAGCCTGACTACCTCTTATCCAACAACACCCTACAGCAGGAGGATAGCTTGGAATCTCCTACCACTAACGATAGTGATTCTCGAGGAATTTCTAACAATTTACAGTCATTGACACTTTCCATGGGAACTGTTAAGGGCACTGAGAGTGTCAGCAGCTCGAGTAACCTTGATGTCACACCAAGAAGATCTATGGATACATTCGGTCAGAGAACATCCATATACCGAGGTGTAACAAGGTTGGTACCTCTCTAACCGCATCATTTAATGAGTTTCATCTCTCTTCAGTTGCACAGATATCTCTCATCATTCCATTTAAGAAAAATACTAATAGAATCAATATAATATATACTGTTTTTTTTTTATGTAAATGCAGGCATAGATGGACAGGAAGGTATGAAGCTCATCTATGGGATAACAGTTGCAGAAGGGAAGGACAATCAAGGAAGGGTCGCCAAGGTAGAACTTCAGTTTCTGGCTCTAGGGTTTGGTTCCCCCCAATAAAAATATCCCTTTTTTTCCCTTTTTGAGTTACTGACTATCTTTCCTTTTAATATGGTCTGCCGTTGGTCTCTTCACATTTTTAAGTGTACTTGGGTGAGTAGAGATAACTAATTCCATGCATTTATTCTTTTTCTAATTCTCTTTAGGTATTCCTAATTTCCCTTCAAAATTCATCCCATTTATCTGTTACTTGGTTTGAGCAGGTGGATATGACAAAGAGGAGAAAGCAGCAAGGGCATATGACTTGGCCGCTCTAAAGTACTGGGGAACATCGACCACAACAAATTTTCCTGTATGTAAAGAATTGATACAAACACATTGTGGATGTTCTAATAATACCTCTTTTGATTATTTTTCTCGTCTTGCTGATTGATGCTTGATCGCTTTGAGTGGCATTCAGATTAGTAACTATGAGAAAGAATTGGAGGAGATGAAGCATATGACAAGACAGGAGTTTGTGGCATCTCTTAGAAGGTAACCCAAATTGCTTAGCTTAATCCAAGCGTCCATTTTACGTGTAACTGATGGTGTATATGACCATTCTATATGAATGGACTTCAGTTTCCTCCTTTCTATTGCTTGTCTTCATCAAACATGAATTCATGGAAGACGGTTCAGGACCTATTGCATTGGTTATCCAGTAGTAAACCTCTCCTAATTAACTTCTTTCTCTCCCTTGATCTTTCAGAAAAAGTAGTGGCTTTTCCAGGGGCGCATCTATGTATCGTGGGGTTACAAGGTAACACAGAGAATACTTATACTTCTCTTCTCTCTCTCTCTCTCTCATTCATTCGTTCATGTTTACACAGGCATCATCAGCACGGAAGATGGCAAGCTCGCATTGGAAGGGTTGCTGGGAACAAGGACCTCTACTTGGGAACTTTCAGTAAGTCCAGAGAGAGAGAGAGAGGAAAGGAAGAAAAGAAGAAGGGAGAACTTCTGTGATTGAACCATAATGTTTTGTGTTGTTTAATGTATAGGTACTGAGGAGGAAGCGGCGGAGGCATATGATATCGCGGCTATCAAGTTCAGAGGCCTGAATGCAGTGACCAACTTCGACATGAGCCGATATGATGTGAAGAGCATTCTGGAGAGCAACACACTGCCCATTGGAAATGGAGCGGCCAAGCGCTTAAAGGAGAGTCAAGCGATTGAGTGTTCGAGGAAAAGGGAGGAAATCAGAAGTCGTAGCTCGAGTTTCTACAGCGGAAGCTCAAGCGGCTTTCAGGGGTACCCTCTAATGCAACCATTTGAGCAGCCTCAGACGTTACTAGCCTTACAAAACCAGCAGAGTCCTCAGTACGCTCATGAGTCTCAGTTTCCTCCAAACTACCTCCAGACCCAGCTCCAGCTGCACCAGCAATCCACCTCACTGTTTAATGCTGCCGGACATGAGAGTCAGTTTAACCAGAACTGCCTGGCCAACCATCCTGCTTTTCTTCATGGAATGATGAACATGGGACAACCACAGGCATTGTCTATCATGGAGAATAATGGAAGCGTTGTTTCTAGTTTCAATGGCAATGTGAACGCTGGAGGTGGGTATCTTGGTAGTGGGATTATGATGTCTCCCAACGCAACTGCGGTGAATGCAGCCGGCGGGATTGGTACAGGAGCTGACGCCGGGCTCGTTAAGGTTGATTATGACATGAGTCCGGCGGGTTATGGCAGCTGGGCGGGGAACTCAGTTCAAGCTTCGAATGCTGGAGTTTTTCAAATGTGGGATGATAATTGAGTGGTTTGCATGGGGGCGGTATGAAATTTTGGTTTTATGCTTCTCATCGTCAAAAGCTTCTCTCTTAATTGATACAATGATTCGATCAAATTTTGGTATATGGCCAATTGTAGAGGTGGTCATCCATGATCCATCTGGTGACTGCTTTTTCTTGCTAAAATTATTTACATTGAGAAACCGTGAATAAAATGTCTTCATCTGATCTTTGCGAACATGGGTTTTATTATAGACCCAGTTATAGATGAAATTAGGTTTAATTCTACGCATATAAAAATAAAGTTTTCCTGATATGCAAATATCTAATTGAGAGTGGATTATATAAAAATCAGATTGGGTTCAGGTGGTTGGATGGTCCGAGCTTGGTTGGACCAAGGAACTGAGGGAGGGAAAGGTAGGAAAAGGTTCCCATGCACAACCATAGTGAAATTACTGATTTGGGTACAAAATCTTTGTTATTTTGCACTCCTTTGTCTGATAAAGACAGATAAAAATGGGCTGTCCACAACTAATAATTTCTCTCTGTTTTACCAACAATGGGAACAAGTACCAAGTAAAAGAGACACGGTGGATTGGATGATGAATCTCTTCTCTCTGTTTCTCTAATTTTTTATTGAACCAACCAGTCTGCCTGTGCAAGGCCACGTGTGCTACAACGCATAACGAGATATATGTCCCCTTGCCCAACCAAAAGTTGCCAATTTTCTATTTTTCTTTCCCTAAAAAGGTATATCGAACCAAAAATGGAAGCATCACCATTTTGTTCTTCCCACGCGAAGAGAGCGTCCAGATATCTAGAAGCACACCTCCTCTGTACATCGGCTGATCCCCGTGGTTCGTCTTTTTGTGCGCGTAGGCTTGGCTACGCCCCAGCCGCACCCAGACTGTGCGCGTGAATGGGCACCCGACTGTGTGCGAGAATGGGCAAATAGGGGTTGGATACTTTTATTTAGGGGTGCAACTTGGGGGGGCCCAACCCGAGCCCGAACCAGCCCAGCCCGAAATTTTTACACGGACTGGGCTTGGATTTTTGGTCCTCAGGCTCAGCTTGGGCCCAAGAAATTGGGTTTTTCAATTTTTTGGACCGGGCCTAGGCCTAGCTTTTAGGTAGACCAAACCTGGCCTGACCCCGGCCCAACTATACACATGTATATATATGTTAGTTATGCATAAATATTTACATATTTGTATTGATTAACGCAAGTCCAGTCCAGGCCTGAGCCTAATCCGAGTTCATCAAATTACAGTGTGTGCTAGGCTCGGGTTAAGAAAATAGGTCTTAGTTCAAGCTCGGGCCTTAAGCCCAAATTTTAGGGTCAGGCCCGAGTTGATCATAAACCCGACCCAATCCACCCGATTTGCACCCCTACTTTTATTGTGTCTAGATTTTTTATCCTTGGATTGGAAAATTGACTGACGCTATCCCTATTGTTTTTGACAATTGACTAATACTTTCCTTACCGTTAGCATCCGTTATTATTCCGTCAAAACCCATATACACGTGAGACCCCATAGTGTTTAAAATTCTTTTAAAACCCAATATTACACCCCTCCCTCATCTCGATTCCCATGGAGCTATAGAAATCAGCGTTCCTAGAGAACTTACTGTAGTTCAACATTCTGATTAAAATTCGAACTCTTGAACCCTCAATCTTGGAGATAAAAAATCTCTAATGCCTCTCCTATCAAATGAGCTTTCCCAGGCTAATCACACATTTTCCTAAGTTGGTTTGCCCTCTACCGCCACTGGTTCAAGCGCCTATAATTTGCTTTGAGAAACCGGAACACGAGTTCCCTCAAATAGTTTGACCTTTCTAATGTCGGGGGGCAATAAATGCAGTAGATCCCCGATCATTTCAGATGTAGTGGTGGTGGCGGAACAGGGGAGAAAGAAAGCCCAGGTTGACCATAAACCTGGCCCAACCCACCTGACTTGCACCCCTACTTTGATTGTGCCTGGATTTTTTATCCCGGATTGGGAAATTGACTGATGCTACCCCACTGCCTCTCTAATGCCTCTCCTATCGTCCGAGCTTTCGCAGGCTAATCACATTTTCCTAAGTTGGTCTGCCCTCTACTGCCACTGGTTCGAGCACCTATGATTTGCTTTGGGAGACCGAAACACGAGCTCCCTTAAATAGTTTGACCTTTCTAATGTCGGGGGCAATGAATGCAGTAGATCGCTGATCATTTCAGATGTAGCGGTGGTGACGGAACAGGGGAGAAAGAAAAAGAAAAATAAGAAGAGGAAGAAGGAGCATAGAGCCCCTTGGCTGGACCTGAGATTTTCCTGTTAAGTTCTGCTAGAACAATTGGAAGATTATTTTCAGATCTGCTTCTAGGACTGTTAGGGCTTCTTTCTACTTCCTCGAGCTCCAATAGGGTTTGATGAACCAGCGTTTTTCTCCTTTTTCCCTGTTTTATTTTGAAAACTTGAAGAAGAATAAAGGGCAAAATAGTTTTTTTGTCTTTTTATTAACGGACCTAATGGTAAGAGATCAATTATCAGAAATAATAGAGATAGTATGAGTCATAAAGTGTAAATTTTAAAACAGTAGGAACAATAAAGGTTGGGAACCCGGCCTCACTAACATGTTTAGTATCCTTTCCAGGCCCAGCTCAATCCAAGACAAGCCACATAATCGGCTCTACACGGAAAAAAGAGAACTGATCCTCCGTCGAATTTAGTTCGCAGTAAAGGATTCAGTTGACCCCATCTGGCCATCTCGCAAATTTACACAAACTGGGATTGGGTGTTTGGTCCTCGAGCTAGGTCTGGACCCAAATTAAGGCCGGTCCGGGCCCAAATTCAAATGAAGTATGTAACATTTGTTTGAATGTAGGCTGGGCTTGGGTTGAATGGACCTTAAACCCAGCCCAGCCCAGCTGACTTGCACCCCCTAATTCGCAGAAGCCATTTGAGCCGCGGAAATGCGGAATTACCAGAGAAACGACTCGTTTTCTATTTGCAAATTGCAACCAACTTCAGAGTTTAGACGACTTTCCTTCCACCTCGGACCGGACAGCTCACTAGGGGTAGGGGAGCGTAACACAAGGAGTAGACATCCGCGTGCCACGTGTACGGATGATTTTATCCCACGTGTTCGGCAAGTTAGGGACGAGAGCGACCCCACCCCGTGAAAAGAAAGAGAAAAGGGCGGTCAGATAGGGCGGCTGGAGAGCAGGAAATCCCATCACTAAAAAACTGTGGGGTACCGATGATTTCTCTAAATTCCAATTTCACCCCTATATCATCTCAATATTGTCGATTCATCTCCAAAGGAGAGCCGTCGATTCCATGGGACCCACGAAAGTTGATATACAGTAAACCCATACATCAATTCTTCTCCCGCACGAGAAACGTCAACACGTCAGAGCTGATCCAGAGCGCAGGCATGTGATGTAATTTGGAGAAAAATAATAGGGGCATAATAGTAAAAGTAATGAAGAAAAACGTCTGATGCGCGTTCCAAAGAGGCCCATATTCCATCGCCATTACCGACCTTGGAATCCCCCCATAAAAAACCCCCCTCTCCCACCCCAAACCCAAATCTTTCTTCGTTCGTTTCCGCCGAGAACCCACCACTCCCTCTCACCGGCGCTGTTTTCTCTTCCGCTTCGAACAAGCGCAGATCGAAATCGAAAAGGAAAGATAAAAGAATGGCTCAAAGAGAGAAAGAGGAGACCGAATTCAAGGTCCCCGAAACCCTAACCCTCTGCATCAACAACTGCGGATTCCCCGGCAACCCCACCACAAATAACATGTGCCAGAACTGCTTCAAGGCCTCCGCCGGGGTCCTTACGCCCCTTAAGTTCTCGGGAAAGGACAAGCCCAGATCCAGCTCGGTCCGATCGCCGGAGAGATCCGACCGTCCGGCGGAGACGCGGATTTTTAAGGAGGTGACGAAGCGCGATACGACGGCGGCATCTGAGGCGGCGTCAGCCGCGGTGGTGAAGCGAGAGGTAAACCGCTGCTCGGGTTGCCGGAGGAAGGTGGGGTTGACTGGGTTCAGGTGTCGGTGCGGGGAGCTGTTCTGTTCGGAGCACAGGTATTCCGACCGGCACGAGTGCAGTTTCGATTACAAGGCTGCCGGTCGGGAGGCGATCGCGAGGGAAAACCCGGTGGTTAAAGCTGCCAAGATCGTTAGAGTCTGAGGATAATTA
Source organism: Nelumbo nucifera (assembly GCF_055504915.1). Taxonomy (NCBI): domain Eukaryota; kingdom Viridiplantae; phylum Streptophyta; class Magnoliopsida; order Proteales; family Nelumbonaceae; genus Nelumbo; species Nelumbo nucifera. Next base: position 109,798,675 of record NC_142650.1, read on the forward strand.
AGGGCAAAAAAGGATCGTGTGATTGTGAAGAAGAAAACTTAAGGACGTGTGCAGAATTGGAGACTCGATCTCGTGACCTCTGGTTACGCCGCTCTCGACCGACTAATTGCGAGCGAGAGACGAGAGAGAGAAAGAGAGACAGAGACAGAGAAAGAGGAGATTTGTGGAACTGTGAACAAAAAGTATAATGAATTTCTCTCTGGTTTACCTTGTTTTTATTTTTATATTATAAAAAAATTATTTTATTCTCTATATTTCTTGTGATTTGCTTCTGGTTTAATTTTCTGTTCGGTTCAGATTTTGTTTTAATTTATTTATTGCTTTTCCATTAATGCTTGGGAATGAATTATGAGTTGGAAAACGGTGACAGATTGAGGGGCATGTTTCTGGAAATTTATAAAATGAAGGAGGGTAATATCGGCATAAAAATTTCTTTAACTGCCATGTGTGGATAAAGAGAGACGACCATGCTTCTGAGTTCTGACTTTTTTTTTGAGTACGTTCTCGCTTCAATTACGCCTCCCCTCCTAAAGCTGAACCTGGGAGCCTCCTCTTGGGTCACGGACTCACCGTGTGGGTCACTAATCAATTGCACTTCGCCCACTTTGGTCTAATCCTGAGCCGACCCGACTCACCACCCTAGCCAGTTGTAGTGAAAGCCTCTAACCCAACGCTGAAATCGCCCTAAAGCGAGGGCCCACCTAAATAAAGGGAGAGACTAATGAAATATAGATATTCTCAATTCTTGGGGTCTTTATTATATGGTCCAGCCAAACCGAATCGAATGTGATTGAAATTTGTGGTTTGGTAACTTTGGTTTGATTTGAGTGTAAAAATGGTTTGGTTTGTGATTTTTAAATTATAATTTACGGTTTTGATTTTAGAAATCAAATCGTAAACCGTAAATTGAACTGTATATTACATACAAAATTACATATATATTATTTCGACTTTCTAAGTCTAATCGGATCAACATGAGTCCACCGCATGAAGTATGTGTTTGGTTGCTTGGGCTGTTTATTTGTATCTTTTTCATTTTAAATGTTTATTTATATTTTTTTATTTTAAATTTTTCATTCTTTTTGTTTGGTTGAATTCAATTCTCTATCTTAGATTAATAGTTATTTGGTTTCAAAAAATATTGGGGCATTGGGGAAACAAGAATATGACGTTTTTCCAAATGCTCTATTTACAAAAAGCAAAGTGTTTTAATTTTCTATCATTTATTTGACAGATGGTGAAATGTTTTATTTTGCTTCATACTAATGTGGTGGTGGTGTTCTTCCAATAAATGCCTACAGAACCAAACACAGCTTATGCTGACTTTGCATCAATGCAAGTCTACGTCAGTATACGATAAACTATTAAAAATTTTATTTTTACACGTGGCAAAAACTTTAAACTGGGTATTTGGAGAGGGAAATATATATGGGCCAAACTCCCACGTCCTTTTGTTTGTAGGAGAGAGAGATTAGATTTATTGGAATCATATCGTTTTCTAAGAGCTAAAATGGACAAGTAGGAGGAATATCAATATTCGGCATTGGAGAAGTGAGGCCTGTGACATTTATTAAAATGGACCACGATGTAATAGCCCACAGTATACGGCCAAGGAAACGGACCTTTGCGACAACAACCGCTTTGAAAATTGAAATAATACTTTTTTTATTGAAAAAGGATTGAATGCGATGAATTTTGTTTGTTCGAGTTTATCGATTTCTTTACTCATAGATGGAATTTGGATAGATATCTTTTGTGGGAAGAACCACCTTTTGACCATATCAAACAATTTTTACAATCCAACCCGGATTTCAGGCCCATTTGGCCCTTCCTTAGTAAAAGATACCTGAGCCAATGATCCAATGGTCCAGTTTGTCATATTTTAAAACTGTTTAACTCAGTTCGTGGGTCACGGGTTGGATATTAAATCTCCTTTTATATGATGAAATTCTCGGTTATTATTTTATTTTGTTTAGTATAAAGAATATATGATATTCGACACATGCTATTTTGTTTGAATTTTTTTTTATATTTTTTATATTATATGATTTATACCCATTTCCAAATTGTATTTTGAAATATATGGATTGTCCGTCATGTATTAAAAACATCTCCCAATGATGATATCATCATTCTTGGTTTATTATTAGGAGATGTTCTCAATACACGACAAAGATGTATTATGGGACATTATGGGAGGTGCTAATTTAAACTCCAGGCTAACATGCCAAAGGCTCTAGGCTTACTAAGAGCCCTCTTGGGATTGAGAGGACTTTAGCTCTAATTGAGCTGTATTGATTGAGACACCTTCAATAAACTATTTACGGTACAATCAATTTTTTAATTCAGTTAAAGTTGGTTTGGAGTTTTTTCATCAGCCCCCCACAACTCCCCAAACAGGCACTGCCACACTGAAACGAAACAAGCAAAAGTAATTACTCTAATAATCTAACCTTCAAGATTGTAACATACCACCATGGAGACCAGATCTACTATTCACATAGTGCATCTCACACTGACTTTACAGACTCGTCTCACCATTTTTTGTAAGCAAAGAGATCCATTGCAAAAACAATAAGGATACAAAAGAAGACCCCTCATGCTGAGATACGAGCTGTCTCAGGGGGAGGGGTCTAGGGGTCAAAATGTAAGTTCTATTTACATTGGCCCTTTTTGCTGTGTCATGGGCTAGGCCTACATCATTCTTGTTTACATACATAATTTTAAGTTCCACAAAAAAAGAGAAAAAAATTTGATATGCTCGATCAGTGCCTGTTCATTCCACCTTGTGTTTCCCTTGGTTTCTCTGAGTTTTTGCAGGATCTCCTTCGTGTCCTACAAAATTATTACATGGTTGATACCTAGCAAAATAAGTCTTCTCAGGCTTCTAATGATTGCCCAGATCTCAACTTATGAGGCGTTAATGGCATTGCATTGTTGTCCTTCTACAAAGCAAACATTATGTGTGTAAGAGACTGACTATATATAAACTTGTGGAGGCTGAAATAGTTGTTGGGTTCTAGGATCCATCAGCTATAGCTATCGAGGGGTAGATTGTGGGTAGGTATGTCATTTTGTTCAGGTTGGTGGTGAGATTGAGACCAATTTTGATCTTCTATATCTGGGATGTAAAAGTTTGCTTTCCTTATGACTTCAAGGGAGTCTGGGGACTTTTCTTTGAAGATCACTTCATTTCTATAATCCCATATAGCCCTCAGGATGGCTAGCAGCCTAGCCAAAAAGAAATCAGCAAGACTTTTCTTCCCAGGGTTCCTTTCAAGCCACCATGATAGGAAGTATAGTGTTCCTGAGACTATGAAGGCTTCTGGATTAAATCCAATTTGTGCTGACAACCAAACTGCCCTTGCTAGAGGACATTAAAAGAAGAGGTGTGCTGGTGTTTTTGGTGCATTGCCACAAAGGACACAAGAGGAATCCCCTGAGTGTCTTAGAATCCAAGTGGATTGCTTCGTCTTAACTCTGTTCATTAGGAATTTCCATCCAAGGAGTTGACATCAAAAGGGTGCTTTTGTGGTCCACAACCTTGACCACTTAATTTGTTCTCGAGAGGAGTCCATGGTTTCAGTGCTTGAGAAATTTTTGTAAGCCGATTGAACCAAGTATTCTCCATCCTTAGATCTTTTCCATTGAAGCTTTTCTGCTTGACATTGGGGGGTCAGGGGGGTGTTTAAAATAGCCTCAGCTAATAAGTCTATAAAGACATGGTATAAGAGTTGGGAATTCCAAACCCCATGGGAGGTGATAAAGTATTTTACAATCCAATCTCTGCCAAAGGGATCTTCTAGTTGTTGGGGTTGGGGTTTATTGGAGGGGAGATTCGAGATCCAGAGATCATTATGAGAGTTTATTCGAGCTCCATCCCCTACTTTCCAACAAAAGTGGGAGTGAGACTATTCCTAATACTTAGGATGTTCTGCCACCAATAAGAGAGCGAAATCTTTGGAAGGAACAAATTCAAGCAAAATACCTATAGAATAAGTCTATCTTTGAGGAGAATCAAGACTTTTAACCCTATGAAACATTTTTTGATATGATGAATAGTACATATTATAGGAAAATATATAAAGGCAGCGTTTTCGAACCATTGTTGATCCAAATGATAGGACCGCTCAACCTAGGAACCCGGTCCTTAGCCAAAAACCATTAATTTGTTTAACAACCCCACTGACCCAGATAGTCAAACCATTGACCTATTCAACAATTTATGACCATTTTTTATTTTTTATTTTTTTTCAATTGGAACAGGCCATAAATTCGAACCAGATGGCCAAACATTGACATAAAAACCAGTGGCTAGAACGGTTGCAGTTCTAGGTAGGTTATTAAAACCTTGGAATAAGGTCTGGGGACAGAAAAGGGCGAACAGGCAGCCAACTAACCATATTACAAAAAGCATGTGATTTTGTGGGTTTGATCCCACACCTATTTGGAGAGACGCCAACTGACAATCTCAACTAGTGGGTCATTGTTTGAAGGGTAAAATAATTGTACTTTGAAAAATAATTATACAATTAAATAATTTGTACCTTTTTTTTTCTTTTGTATAAGCCAATCACTTACAAGAAGGTTTCTAGCTTGGTGGAGGGTTTACAAGGAGAGGTGGGAGGATTTTTTGTTGTTGACTGGTTGGATAAACCAAACAGAACCTTAGAATTTGACTCGGTGCACAGTTTTTTTCAACGATGTAGGGATGGATATTCAACAATCAACATGATTGGTTTTGTTTTTTGAAAATAAAGACAACTGCAACAAAATGATATTGATTTGGTTGTTGTTCTTGTTTTTCAAAAACAAAACCATGCAACCATGTTGTTTACGTTAATGTGATCTGACTCGGACCATGTTTCAAAGCATGGTTTTTAAAACTGGGCCGGATCAGATGGTTAGACCAAAAAACCGGTAACCGGTCAGTCTCCTGGTCCGGTTTTGCAAAAAACCGGAAATTGTTAAAAAGCATTGAAAAGTCAGAAAACCGTTGACTCGAGCGGCCGAACCGTTAAACCGTTCGACCCGGGCAACGGTTTGCGGGTTAGTATTTTTGTTTCCAATGTTTTAAATAAAAAAACAAAAAATAAAATACCTTTTATATCCCCAACCCAGTTCGAATCCCTTACTCCCTTCACTTGCAGCGGCGAACGGCGAACGGCGAACAACAAACGACGAACAGTGAACAAAAAGTAAAACACCTCACCCTCACCAGCACTTGCAGCTGCGACTTGCAACGGCGAACAAAAAATAAAATACCTCACCCTCTCCAGCACTTGCAGCGGCAAATAATGAGCTTGCAGCGGCACTCGACACTGGGCAATGGTGACCAAGCCCACTATCGCCGTTCGCCGTTCGCAATCATCTCGATCCCGAATTGCTATCGTCTCGATCATCTCTATCCCGAATCCATCTTCGGCCGCTCCTCCCTCGTCTCTGCCTCCATCCAGCACCTCCGATTACAATGACACTTATGAAGACGACGTCCATGTTGTCGCTCACTCTACCTCCAAGGTCGAGCAAGCTTCCAACGCTCACAATTTCGGATCTCAAGTCCATCGCTGATTGCATGATTTCCTCGAGCTACGGTAAAGAGATCAAAGGTCTCTAGCGTCTCGGAATCAAGCAGCTCACCTCCTCTTGCATCCAAAAGATGGATTGGGAATTTGGGATGTCTTAGAGCTTAACAAAAACCTGGCTCAACGCCACCAAGCTCGCAGTCAAGACTCATTTTAAAGGGAAGAGACGAGAGAGTTACTTGCTATTTTTTATTACATATAAATAATTTTTGTTTTTTTATTTACTTATGATGTCATGGGGTCGAACCGTTCGAGTTAGACGGTTGAACCGCCGAACCGGAAAATGGTGCCCTGACTGGTCCGTTCTCCGGATCGGTTTTAAAAACCTTGTTTCAAAGTCTCGACACTTGGATACGAAAAAATTGTGTATATTCAAAAGGCCGATTATACAATTCTTTTTAGTTTTTCTGTCTGAACTTTTATTATAAACACCTTAGGAGTTCTAATGTTTAAACACAAAAAAATAACTAAATATGTGTTCAAAATTAATTAGTGTAGGAGTTATTCACTACACTAAGAGGCGTTCTACAACAGGAATTGTTTTTCTACTTGTTAGTTCTAAAAACAAATCAAAATCATCTTGTTTGAAAAGAAACACAAAAAAATATGTGTATTTTTTTATCTTCAAAAGTACTAAAACCAGAAACATGTTTTTGAATATGGTTTCCAACACATATTTTATCTGATTATTCAACATTATATTCCATAAATCATATGATTTCTATATTAGAAAATTTGTTTTTGTTTTAAAAACCAATATTTTCTTAGGCCATGTTTGGAAGTGCTTAAGTTAAAAATAAGTGCTTAAACATGTGCTTATTCGAATAATCACTTATTTGCATTTGACATCCAACTTTTTCAAGTGTTTATTTTTTAAAATAAAAACTTATTTTATATTAGGCGTTTGATAGTCTTTTTCTCTAATAAGCACTTTAAGCATTTGTGACTATTTTGTCCTTCATTTTCTTTCAAATGTTCAAAATATACCCTTTGAAAACACTTTTGTTAAATTACTTTTATAAAAACACTTTTATGAAAGTAGTTTTATAGAAACACTTTTACGGAAGTACTTTTACGAAAGCACTTTTGTGAAAGTAGTTTTATAAACACTCTTTTGGAAGTACTTTTATGAAAGCACTTTTATGTACTTTTGTGGAAGTGCTTTCGTAAAAGTACTTCCGTAAGAGTGCTTTCATAAAAGTACTTTCATAAAAGTGTTTTCATAAAACTACTTTCATAAAAGTATTTTCATACAAGTGCTTTCATAAAAGTACTTTCACAAAAGTGTTTTCATAAAAGTGCTTTCGTAAAAGTGCTTTCATAAAAGTGTTTTCATAAAAGTGCTTTCATAAAAGTATTTTTATAAAAGTGTTTTTGTAAAAGTGCTTTAATAAAAGTACTTTTATAAAAGTGCTTTCATAAAAATACTTTTATAAAATTCAACTAGGGATAATTTTGGAAGAAAAAAATTGAATAAGTCTTATTGTATAAGCACTTAAAAAAAGCTGGAAATTTGGGCTTAAAAAATTAGCCCTTATTTTTAAAATAAGTATTTATTTTGGGCTTATTTCCCAAATATCAATAAGTGCTTAATGACCCAAATAAGCACTTATTTTTAAGCACTCCCAAACATGGCCTTGGTTTCAAAAACATGTATTGTTTTTTGAGACAAAACCAACTTATTTCTCCCTTCGAAAACAAAAAATAGAATTCAAGAACATGTTTTTGTATAATAATTCCAAAAATAAATTAAAAAAAAAATATTCATGTTGTAGAATGCCAACTAAACAATTAATTTTAGGCCCTGTTTGTTTCATGGGGATAGGAATCTGTAATCGGAATTGGAATGGGTATTTTGATTCTAACTGTTTGGTTCGGCATAATCAGAATTCCATTTTCATTCCTTCTAGAATGGCATGCCCCTATTTGAGGGAATGGTCATTCCCTATCCCTCCCTTAGGAATGAAATTCCATTCCTATTTATTCTAATTCATATTTCTATCTGAACCAAACAAACTATTAAAATAGACCAATCCAATTCCAATTCCGACTACGATCCAAACGGACACTTACCCTAATATCCATCCATCACATATTTGATTGCCCGTGTGGTGTAAAGAAACCTCGCGCATGAGTTATCGGAACCAGAATCCAAATCAAAGAAAGCCAATAAAATATCTTTGACAAGACCTATTTATTCACGCAACATGTCAAACTTTTATGTTTTATCTCTTCTTTTGTTCCTTTCTTTCTAGTTTTCCAAAAGCAAAGAAGATGAAGCTATACAACTAAAATCATATATTGACAGGAGATTTTCAGTCATTGTTTACATTGGTGGAGCAATCACTCTCTTTGAAATAGAAAAGTGAGTTTTGTGCTAGTGGGGCCTACAATAATATCTTGAGGAGTTGAAAACCTAGTTGTGAAGGTTGGGTTGGTCCTATCATTCATTACTTTTGTTACTTTAAAATTGAAACTTAGCCGAAAGAAAGTAGGTAGGTAATAAAGGGATGAAGTGGAGTCCAACTTTGGCCCACGGGAAAGCAATCGCAATGAATTATGGACCAAATCAGGGCGAATTGGGTGATGTGGGGCAATGTTTGCCCATTTCAAGTGTTCAACTATCTCACCCTTGTATCTATGGCTATCCGTGGACCGGTTTTGGGTTAGATCCAGTTTAAATCAAAGTCAATTTTGATGAATTGAACGAACTAATAAAATATATTAAATTCGACAAGTTCAAACTTAATGATCCAAAGTATTTGGTGGATTGGATTGGACCTGGTCCATTTGTAATGGATTTGTATTGGATTAGGTCAGATTGAATCAATGTCCAGTTCATTGATAAAAGATAAGAATACAAATGTCAATAGACTAAGTTTGGGTTAGAATCAATCTAAATTAAAATCAATTTGAACAGATTGGATAGTCTAGACATTGAATTGGATTGGTCCAAAATGGTCCAAAGTATTCATGAAATCGGATTAAACTTGGTCATCTATAATAGATTCATATTTGTTTGTTAGATCATATTGGACCAAATCCAGTCCAATTGACACCCACTAATTGCATCTTTTTTGAAAAGGTAGTCTACAAGTCAAATCGTTCCATGTGGCTATATTTACAAAACCATGGGTGTTGCAAAGCAAATGAACCCAAGAACAAAAAATGAATTGGCAAGCAGAGAAAAACAAGAGGAAAACGTAAGATAAAGCAATGCAAAGCACAGATTTAAAAATTTACATGGTTTGACTTATAGCCTACGTCCGTAGGTATCGAACGATAGGAAATTTACCATAAACAGTAGAGACTAGAATTACCGTGTTTATCACCTTCTTACCAAAACCATAACTCCCAATATACCCGAACTTACCTCTGGCTATATCTCAAACACTCTCTCGCTCTCAAGATATAAGACTGCTTTCTGTACAAGATATAAGGGTATTGTGTGTGACTGACTAAACTTCAACTCCCATATGACTGTGAATCCATACCAAAGGAGCCCTGTCCCTGCCCCTGTACCCCTAGAGATTGTCAATGGTGGACCATCTGCTTCCACTGCAAATCATTATGAAATTTTGTTTTACGTTTTTCTCAATTTTAACTAGGTTATGTAGAAAATAATGGCAGAAAGAATGGGAAATTAGTCTCAATTTCATATCTGTACTCTTTCTGTCTCTTAGGCTCAGTTTGGAAGGAGTGCAAATGCAAATTTGTAGAGTGTAAAACCTTGTATTTTATATTATTTTGTATGTATTTGTACTCTACAAATTTGCATTTGTACTCCATCCAAACTCAGCCTTAGGCTCAGTTTGTAAGGAGTACAAATACAAATATGTAGAGTGCAAAACCTTGTATTTTGTATTAATTCATATCTATCTCTAGTTATAAATTACTAGTAGGGCCCCGTGCAATGCATGAAAAAATCAAATAATTTGAAAGATATAAGGGTTTTTTCTTTTTTAGCAGAAGCTAAAATATAGTGAAGGCTTAAAAATTGTTTCTCTGCGGTGCTGCATAAACAGAGGGATCATCCACAAAGCCTCCCGACCCTAGTGCAAACTGGATTTGATCCTAAGTCTACAACCAACAAGAGACCTTAGCAACCAACCAATTGACACTTTGGAAAAGGATGTTAAAACTAAATTAATAAAAACATCTATTTATAATTTATTATTGGTTACACAACAAAAAATAAAAAATAGAAAGAAAAGCTATAATATCTTAAAAATCCTTGGTACAAATATTGAAATAAGTAAATTAATTTTCAAAATTTATTGATATGAATAAAATAATTTTCAAAAAAATGAATTTATGAATAATTAATTAGTAAAAATATAAAAATTTCAGTAATATAGATTTTTAAAATTAACTTTAACTAAATTAAATTATCAAAAACATGAAAAAATTACTTTATGGAAATCACTAAATTAAAACTTTCCAATAATACCAAAAACTAACGTAAATTATGATAATTATAGAAATTATTAATAATTACCAAATATAAATTATCAATGTTAAAAGTCCCCAATAATTTTTTAATTTCATAATTACCAAAAACCAATGTAAATTACAAATAATTATTTATGAAAATTATTAAAATTTTACAAGTTAATGATTTTCAAAAAAAAATATTACATTTTCTTAATAGTAATGGAAGTTAATTTTTTGAAATTGTAAAAATAAATAATTATCTTTAAATTACTGAACTTTTCATGTAATAATTATCAATTTCAGATAATACTAATATATAATTAATTTCATATAATAATAAATTAATATTTAAATATTAAAATTTTATTATTCAATAATTATTCATATGAATAAATTATTTTTGAAACATTTATGTATTTTATGAATTATTATTTAATAAAATATCAAAATAAATTGATATTTTTTTATTTAGGAAGTTCCCAACTTTGTTGTAACGTTAAAATGGGAGGCAGGGTGACATGGCTAAAGGCTAAGAGTCAGATCACGTGGCAAATGAAGGACCTGGGTTGGGTGAAGGTAAAACAGTATTGAACTTGGCTTGTTGTGTTTATTTCATTATTTTAAAATTAAATTTAAATAGAGTTTAAGTTAATAATTTTATTTTTATTAAATTTTAATTATTTAGTAAATTGTTATTGATGTGTAATTTAAGTTATGCTATTATGCTAAGTTTATTACGGTTTAAAATTTTTAATCTTGTTAGAATTTGTTATTATAAATTAAGTATTATATTACTGTAATTAATTTTAACAATTAATATTGTTAAAATTAAAAATAGTAATCTATTTTGAATTTTCTATTATATTAATCATTTTTAATTAAAATAATTATAGTATAATATAAAATTATTATAATTATTCATTAAATTTCCAATGGCGATATGAAAAATATTATGTGTAATTATAATAATTTTTTAATTATTAAATTTTATTACTTTTATTATTCGTCTTATTGTGTTATTTATTTTATTCTTGTTAGTCTTTTAGATATTTTTTACTCATCTTATTAGTATTTTAGATAGAGATAGAGAGAGGTGGGTGGGTGGGTGTGAGTGTGTATGTATTTGTTAGAGGGAGAGAGAGAGATTTTAGGAATAAGATAAGGGGATTATTGTCTAAGTTGTTTCCTTATTGATTTAATGGGTAATTGCATGAAATTAAAAAAATTAAGAAGAGGTTTTGGAGAAGGAGAGGCACTATATGGACCACCTTGGTTTATATATAAAATAGATAGAATAGATAACCCACCAAGAGTCCAAGGGCACTGTGAATCTGTGATGGCCCACCAGGAGATAATAAAGCCATTTAAGGAACAAATAATGATGGGAAAGGCCCACCAATTCCTTTAGCATTTCTCTATGATCTTTAAATTCTGAAAAAACAATAGCTGCATTAAATTATTTCTTTGGATGGCGTTATTGCCTGTTTGGAAGGTCTTTCACGCAGTGGTTTCTGCTGTTCCATGAGCTGAGAAAACTGGAAGCCATGAAGCAAATGTCTAACATAGCTTCTTCGAAATGGCTCTATCGATACAGTTCAATCAATGTAGAAGCCCTTCCAAACGGGCTTTTAGAATATGTAAGGTGGTGCAAATAAGTACTATGGTCGAAATGAATTTGATCAGATTAGATATATACAATATGTAAGGTGATCATTGTATGGACTAGGTCAACTCCATATTCACACCGTTCGAACAGTCTCTTGCAACTTTGCATTAAGAATATCTTCCTATGAAATAAAGCACATATGTACAAAAGTAGTTTCAATACAAGACTGTTCGAATGGACACTGCACTGACCAAAGCCAATCTTGCCTTTGCAACCTTTAATTTCCCAAGCTGAATGGCCAGATCAAATCTGTAAGTAGGATCTATAGCTACTTTTAGTGCATCTTCCAGTATACCTCGAGACTCCTAAGAAACAAACCACACTATTGTATTGCTCCTGCCCAACCCTCTCGTTTGGACCTATGCCCCTAAATCTTCAAAACATTGGGCAAATCTTCGAAACAGGGAAGAAGATGAGGGGAAGAATAATAGTTGCCACAATGTGAAGTATCCACAGGAAAACAAATTCTCACTCTTTCCTACCCAATCGAACAAAGAATAAAAAATAAAAAAATAAAAAAAAAAACAGAGAATGGAAGATTTTGAAAATTTAGTAGGTATTTGGCATTGAAGCGTTTTACAAATATTCCCTTTCTACTGATGTGTCATGTATGCTACACCAGCAATTAAATAGAATCTATTAAAAACAGTATTTGACAGCCCTGTTTCTAAAAAAACGAGTTTTGGCAATGATTAGATTTGGGATTCAGGAAAGGAAGGGTTTATTGAAATGTTAAATTTATGTTTCTTGAATTGTCTTAATGATCCTGAATCACCGTGATGACATGATACATTGAAATTTGAAAAAAGCTTAAAGCTTTTTAAAATGTTACACATTTGCTATTATAAATATATTATGATATTAAGCTAAATCACTTTAAACACTTAATCAGATCCCTTTTATTTTTTCAATAAAAGCAAGTGAAATGAATCATTTATAAATCCCCTTAAAAAAAGAAACGCTTGTAAAATGCTCCAGTGCCAAACAACACCTTAATGATGAGTTAATGATATTTTTTATCTTTTTACATCTTATCTTATCTGTTAAACTTGACCTTGGAGTGTTCAAAAAGGTATATATAAGTTGTTTCTAACGTACAGGATATAATAAAGTAATTAACCCGATTTTTTAACCTATCTTGACCCAATATGCCGGTCCCTTCTGATACCCTATTTTTGGTGAAGGATACCTTTAAAGATGTTCAATGCAACTCTGCCCTCATTATAGAAGTTTCCATCAATATTCAAATTTCTTCGTAAATATAGTTCAAGTTTCATTTAAAGAATAAAAAGGAAAGAGAGAGAGAGGGTTTAGAAAGATCCAAACCTTACACTATTGCTTTGAACCCAATCTGATGGGGTTGGGTAAAGCCAGTGACCGATTAGCCCAACCCATGACATCCCTATAGATACAAATCCATATGCTTCAGTTGCAAGTTAAAAGAAAAGTTAACATCTATTTGTGATGTCATGGGGGTGGTGGTAATTGGGTAAACCTCTCTCTCTCTCTCCAACATGAGGCATAGATGTAGGAAAAACCATAGTTTTGGGTATTTTATTTAGGCATTAAAAATAGGTACTTAGTTAATTTGATAAGTTCTCATTACAGTTTACAAGTAAGATGGTCAGTTTTTTCTCCACAAAAAATTGAACAAAATAAAGAGACTTCCATGGAAATGGAACCAGTATAAAATCACGGCCCTACTGATTTACTGAAGAAGATCCAATGGGCTATCAGTTACGAGAACAATTTAAGTAGACCCAATGAGAGGTTTACCCCATTTCCAACCCACTCACTTTAATGGGTTGGGCCTAAACTTGCAACCTTATTGGCATCCTCTTAGGTTCACAGTGGAAGTTTAGATCCAACAAAACCAAGGTACAGCGCTGATGCAGTCTGAAGCCTGGCTGACTAACTGGAGCCCAGACCACTTTCAGACAAGCTACATGTTTGCTAGTTAGAGCCCAAATCCAATGCCTTGTTACAGGGATACACGGAGAGCAATGAAGACTGCAGTGTTTTTACCTGCAGTTAAACCGGTTGACCCATCATATAGCCATAACTTCGGATCTGTTTCACCACTAACCCATTTGTCTTCAAAAATAACATTGACTCGGTCAATGATTTGGTGACTCAGCCAGTTGAACCTGAATCGTTTGGCCTGGTCAACAGGCCATGGGTTAGATATTAATTCTGTTTTTTTCCTGTACTTTTATCCATTTCCATTGTAAATAAAAATCACATTTTATGTAACTCAATATGCTATGATACCAGAAAAGTAGTGATTAAAACACTTATAGTCCAATTAACCGGTATGGTAAAAGTGGTGATTAATCAATTAATAGTGTTCATCAAAATTTACCAGGGAGATTTGGTTGGCAAAAGCTTCATATATATATATATATATGCTCAATTTTTTTTTACAAATTCTATGTTTTGATGGTATGGGTCTTGGTGGTGCAACAGTTGGATTGTTCCATTGTGTCTTGAGTGACTAAGGTTCAAATCTTGGAAACAACCTTTCTATATGTGTATGGGTAAGGCTGTATACATCTGTCCCTCCCCGGACCTTACATTGGAGGGAGCCTTGTTCACTGAATTGCCTTTTTTTATTTTATTATGATATCATGGATTGACCCATTTAATGGGTAGAACTAAACCTCTAACCCACCACCCAAATAATAATAATAATAATAATTTCTTTGCTGAGTTGGTTTTAAAAACACTGGCCAAGAGAACCAGCTTAGCTTCACTCTCTGATGAAATATAATTCCAAGTTGCTTAGTTGGGATTTGGGAAGTGCATTAATTAGCCTTAACCCCTCTTCAGCAATAGATGATCACCATTCTAGTCTGATCTGTGATGCAGAACTGGGTACTGAATATTCTCTCTGCTTCTGTAGTCTTCACAAGTTAACACTGAGACTTAGAACATGGCAAGCACAGAGGAGAGTGTCTTTTCAGGTACTTGATGGAGTACCTGTTTGACCCTCCTGGCATCCTGCATCATCCCATGTAAACAATGATAAAAAATAAGAGTTCTAGCCATGCACTAAGCCAAACAAACCAATAAATATTTTGTAATTTTCAATTATAAATGACTATTTATCTTCACCCAATTCAATTATTGCTCCCAAGAAACAATAAAAAGGAGTCTAGTATTGTTTCGAGCAAATTTTCTTTTTTTTAAAAAAAAAAAGCTTTATTGTTTTCTTAATCTTAATTAAATTGGCAATTGTTAAAAATATAAAGGGAAATTTTTATAGTGGCAATGAAGTTGCTAGCAGGGATAAGGGGACTTATGACTAATGTAGGGTATCCACTATCAGGTGGATGATCTTGATTTGCCAAGTGAGCCCTCCACTACAACAAGAACAGAATATATTTCATTTAAACTAAATGAATAAAGATATACCATATATATGTATAGATTATCTCCAGATGTTCCCCTTTACATGACCAAATCACAAGAATTCTTTTCATTAGAAGAAGTATGGCCGACCATGGAATCCTCATCAAAGAGTACATATCTTTCTCTTCAAAGCTTCCCTTTTTTTTTCTAAGTACACAAGTTCCTAACTTTGTCATAGGTGGAGGAATACTATAAATTAGTAACCTTCCTGCCATAACTTTTGTGGAAGGATGCAAATTTCTCCAACATTCTCTCTCTCTCTCTCATGATTTTTTTCTATGTAATTAGATAAGTTAGAGGTTATATGTAAATCTATGGGCCATCAAGATTCCACTGGCCAACACAGAATTCCCTTTAGAGAGTTTGGCAGGCTCTCATTGTCCTTGATTTGTAAGTAATTAAGCTTTATCGACAGTCTGCAAGCTGCAACCAAAATGATAGACTGCAACTCTGCAAGATAGGACTAAGGCTCTGAATGTTGAATTACGTGGACCAAGGTGATTTAACCTTGCAGATTTATCTGGAGAGATTATCACTACAATGAGGCTTAGGTTTGTTAGTCTGTTTAATTACACAACCAATGAACTAATCACTAATACTTGAACTAAGATCATTTGGATGATGTGGCTAATTAAACTTAAGCATAATTAACTAAGTGGAGCTGAAAAACAGTCAAAAGGCAGGATTTTATATCTGGTAAGGTGGTAGATAACTTCAATTCAAGGTATGCAGATTCAATCATGTGACTCAGTAGGGCCCATATATAGGACCACCTAAATTGACTCGATTGGTATCTAGGTAAATTTGGGAATATTTGATCAATCTTAGGAGCAAAGACAAAATCCCCTAGATGATAATAGGGACAAAGTGCATGTTTTTGAACAGAAGAGACCCAACAGATTGAACATTCCTCAATAAAAAGAACCCTCATTTGTTAAGTCTGATACCTCAAAAAATCAGTAGACTAACAAGCAGTTAGTTCCGAATCCCGATTTTCATGATTTGGGTGATGCCTGAAGTTCTAGGAGATAAGTTTGTGAATTTGGCAAACGGTTACATGTTTTGCTTTTGGAGAAGCTGCCAAACACCCTTAAAATCACTAATTGTCGAGGAAATGATTTTTGATAAATCAATTTCTCCAACCAAACACCCTTAAATTTTGATAATTTGTAGCCCAAACTTTTGCACAGATAGTCCACATAATGAACTAAAGAACTCTAAGGGGGCGATCTTTTTTTGGATTTGAGAGGGGAAAAGTTGGTCGATGGGATTTTGGTTCTCATTGACAAAGAATCCCCTGTTTTTTTTTTCAGATTTATGTGAGGACCAGGGAAAGTATATTTTCCTGGGTATAGTGATACCCATCTCCTAATAGGTAAATTACTTTCCCACCTAGAAGTAAATTTGTCAACACTTCAATGAGACAAAAATGCCCATTTTAATAATGGATTTTTATGACTAAAATGATCATTGCCTTATTTACATGAGAAATAAAAGAACATAGGTAAATGTATTTACCTATATAAATAATTTATCGAAAATAGGACGGAGCCTAAAAGACAAATTCAATATAGAAAATCATCTACACTAAAACTTGGTTTTAGTTAGATGGTCTCAAAGAACCAGTAGGAAGTAAACTGCATTAAATTCTTGTCCAAATTAATCTTGGCCATCCAAAAGAAAACAATAGGTCAGATGGATAATGTTGCCCGACCAGGCAAACTATAGAGGGGAATCATGGGACCAATGATCAATTGACTGATGCCCACTCTGTGCCAAGCTTTACATCCCAAATTCACTAGACTGGCCCTCAACAAACACATAGTACAACAACTTGAGTTATTGTGGGTCCTCTAATAATTTTTAGATTCTGTACCAGAAAACCCTAGAGCTGTCCTGATTCTGTGGCAAAGTCAGATGGGGAAGGGTTAGTATATATGTACCCCTTCACCCCTTTTTTGATTGTAGGAAGGGGGTAACTTTAGAAAATCATTTTTCTTGACATTGAATGATTTAATTCTAGATGGAAAATTCAAATTCCTTAGGCCCACAACATCCAAACAGCAGGCAGACCATGTTTACATTGCACGGTATCCGCGTTGGGTTTATTGTACCCTATTGTAATTAGGGGTGTTCAGTCTGGTTCGGTTTTATATATATTGAAATATATTTTGATTTACGGTTTGGTTTAGTTTCTAAAATTGGAAAAAAAATCTAGAATTTAAAATTACCCCAAACTGAACCCTACCGTTTCTAAGTCCAAACCACCAATTTCAATTTGATTCGGTTCGGTTTGACAGTCTGAACAGTATAATGAACAACCCTAACTGTAATGTATCAACTGTTAAAAGAGAAAAGAGGAGCTCTATGACTAGCCATAGAGACAGAAAATGACAAGAAATTAACCATGGGTGTCTTGGTTGTTAATTGAAGACCCCCTAAAAGAGCCTAACTTGGATGGTACATTGAAAAATTCTCTAGGACACATTAATAGGAAAAAGCCTTGACATATCTACTAATGAAAATTTTTTGGTTTGTCATTTTCAAAAATCAATATCAATAGCCTAGCTAACTACTAAGTGTTTAGGGACTATCAAAATAACAGGTCTCTAGGAAGTAATGGGCTGTTTGGGAGGAAGACAAAAGAGCTTGTCCTTCTCAGACTATTGCAACTTTTTGCCTGGGGATTGGTAGAACACATTAAGCTTTCATGACTTTTGAAAGCCCTAATTTAGAAAATCCATTGTGTTGGAACTTTCTTCCTCAGTTTCCAGGGACTGCATTCTTACCTTCAGAAATAGAATGTCAAACTTATTTTTCCCTTAAAACAGACAACATATTACAAGACAAGAGAAATAATTTGGGAATATATACTCTAACTAAAGGAAAAGGGGAAATTCTTTCTTGAAGGTAATCTGGCTTTAGCTCATGTGGGACCAAGCACAAGCACAAGGTGATGAGACAAATAGGTCCCACTTGCTAGATGCTAGAGATGAAGATGGTAGTCAATCCCAGGTTGGCCTGTATAGTAAGATGCCCATAGATTTCAGCAACTGTTCTGGATTGGCATCTCTGGGATTACAATGGAAAGTTGGAGTTATGAAGCAAAAGTTAGTTGCAAAGCCAAAGTCCCACATTAACCAATAAATAGAGAACCCAATATATAGTTCAAAGAACTGGGACTAACCAGCTGACAAACCCAATGGGCCCTTTCCTCAATTTCAGGTAATCAACTAGCCAATTTGCACCCAAGATTAGAACACTCAACAGTTTTCTTCTTCTTTTGGGTTTCTTGTTCCCTATTCACTCCACTTTATTTTTCAATTTTAAAAGGCAAACACTTAGCTTTGTTTTCTTGGTTTGTACAAGACTGTACATGTATATCAAGGTTCAAAATTCCTTACTGGTCACCATAGATTCTTGTTAAATTTTCAATAATAAAGATACTGCTAAAAGCATAATCAAGTGGGCATTTCCTTTTTTTTCTTCATACAAGTTAGTAGCAATGAATTTCCACCATAAATTGCAGAAACCCATTAATAAGGTCTTTGGTTTTAGATTTTGGAAATTTCTATTCTCAAATGACTGGATTCAGAAGCTAGAGAAGGAAGTTTCCAAATTTTAGATAACAAGTTGCCATTTCATGTGGAGTCCACTTTTTATTTATTTTGCTTACCTGCTATGACAATATATATGTGAGACCCACAGGCTTCCATTGTTTTCAAATTGTGAAAATAGTGAGAACACATTAAGTATGTTCTACCCATTTCAGTTTGGTAATGGCTGAAGTGGATGAACTGAATGACAAATTGCTTTGTATTTTACTGAATAAAATAATTATAATTATATAATGAAATATGCATGGGTACAATAATCAACCTAACTTCAGATTCAGATATTAATGAGCTCACAATTCATTTAGTAACTTAGTCACTCAAAACAAAGCCATGAATCATTAAGTCTTAACATACTATTTAGGATTTGTACTACAGGAAAGGGGGTGATTTGGGCACACCCTGAGTTTGATAAACATGGACCACCTCCCCCCTCTTTAACTGACCAGATATCTGTTTCAAAATATCCAAGTATCCTTCTATAATAATTTTTCTTTAAAATATGTAGGGGTGGTTGTCCTTCTCATTATGAGCTCCCCCCATTTATTAAAACAGGATGTGCCCATGTAAACTACCCAAAAGATGAGAAGAATTGCATAGTTGGATTTTGGAGTCTTCTACTATATCTTTTTGTGACTTTATTATGGATCATATACAAAAGAGCAAACAGAAAACTGAATGAAAAATCTCCTGTCAAAATCATTTGCTCTCTCTTGGTAAATGCTTCAGACTCTTTATCCTCAAATTTCAAATAAACCCCATTTAGAAAGAACAATCTTACATCCCATTTACCTAATACATACAACCCCACTTACAAACAACACTTGAAATTTATAAAAGACAGGGCCTAATAGATGTTGTCAAAGTTAATTGGACAATAGTCAGATCTCTATAAATGCAATGAGTGTTGTCACATTGCACTAGGCTCCAATAATTTACTTCACTCACTGCCAAATGCAGCTTAATTAACTCTTAATTACCCATCCTTTAAGATAAAGGATGTGAAAACAATAGTCAGATCTCTATAATCTTTTGTCACTACTTCATTCCATGTCCTTGGGGATAAACAATGCATATTCTTGATAAGAAAAAATTCACCAATTACAATCAAACCTTTTGATTTGTCTGTTCTTTTTTTTAATCAAGTAATTTTTTATAAATTAAACAAAGTCAATATATACTTTATCCTTCTCTGCACATGCTTCCTACTAATTGTTTAACAAAAATTTTAAAAAAAAAAAATCTTAGGATCCGTTTGGTTCGTGGGAATAGAAGTTTAGGATCAGAATCGGAATAGACAATTCCAACCGTTTGGTTGCGCCAAATCAAAATCCATTCCCTTGGATCCCTCCCCTCCCTTGGGAATGAGAATCCCATTCTAACCAATTCTGATTTCAATTACAATTGGATTTCGATTCTAATGCCAATTTTTCGAACCAAACGGACCCTTAAAAAATTGGATTTTAACGACATTCCAACGGACCCCTCCAAACTCTAAAGAGACCCCCCTCTCCACTCTCACTTTTATAAATATTCGAGCCACTTAGATTAGCGGGAGAGCATGTGCCAACCCCGTACATCCCTCTTTTTGTCTTTTTCCCCCTCCCACCTCACACGTGTACATTCCCTCTTTTGACCTCTCCCCCACAAAACTTCCTATTTAACTAACTGGCAATCATTATTCCATACTACCCATCTCATCTTACCTATCCTACAACCGGGCCCACTATCCCCAATTCTGACATCTATCTTCCATCTTAGACCGTCAATGTTTTGTCCTCTTTCATGGGCCCCGCTTTCTTACACTTGATTCGAAGGACTACCGAACATTTGTTGCTACTTAATACTTATAAAAAGCCACAAAAGCAGAAATAAACAATAAATTGCATTGCACCCCTCCAAACCAACCTCCATCTTGATATCTCCTTCTCTCTTTCCCTCTGTGTTACTGAAATGGAGACAACTTCGCCGGAGCTCGACCTCGACAAGCTGGCCGCGATCAGGGTACTGGGCAGAGGAGCCATGGGCACTGTCTTCTTGGTTTACGACAGGGAAGCAGACCCGTCTGATCGCCGCCCGTTCGCGCTCAAAGTAGTCGAGAAATCCACCCTCTGCACCAAATTCGACGCTGACCGACGCGCCCGCTGGGAGGTCTCCTTTCTTTCCCGCCTCAACCACCCTTTCCTTCCGACCCTTCTCGGCAGACTCGAAACCGACGAGTTCTTAGCTTGGGCAGTGCCGTATTGTTCCGGCGGCGACCTCAACGTCCTCCGCTACCGTCAGACCGACCGCGTGTTCTCACCCTCTGTCATACGCTTCTACGTTGCCGAAATTGTGTGTGCTGTCGAGCAGCTACACCGTATGAATGTCATGTACCGCGACCTCAAGCCCGAGAATGTCTTGATACAGCAATCGGGCCACGTCACCCTCACCGACTTCGACCTCTCCCGGACTCTAACACCCAGAAGGTCGAAACTCACCGACATTTTGAACTCCGTGGAGGTGGAAACACCCAAGGGTGGACAGAAGCATCGCCGGAATTTGACTCGTCTCATTTCCGTTATGTCGGAGTTGGGCTTAAAGAAAGCGAAGTCCGCCCGTGTTTCCCCAGTGAGTCGCCGGAGGCCGAGCTTCGTCTCCAGAGGAGAACGGTCCAACTCGTTCGTGGGTACGGAGGAGTACGTGTCGCCTGAGGTCGTACGAGGTGACGGGCATGAGTTCGCCGTCGACTGGTGGGCTCTCGGGATTCTAACGTACGAGATGGTCTACGGGAAGACACCATTTCGGGGGAAGAACCGAAAAGAAACGTTTCATAACGTGCTGACAAAACCGCCTGAATTCGTTGGCGAACGGACGTCTCTAACGGACCTGATCGGACGGTTGCTAGAGAAAGACCCCACTCGACGCTTGGGGTACAACAGGGGCGCGATAGAGATTAAAGAGCACGCGTTCTTTCGGGGGCTAAGGTGGGACCTGCTAACGAAGGTATCACGGCCGCCGTTCCTGGCGTTAAAGGAGGAGGAGGAGGAGGAGGAGCCGGGGACGGCGGTGGTTTGGAAAGGAATTGACATTAGGGAGCACTTCCAGAGTCTAAGGGCGCCACCGTCGCCGGCATCGGAGTGTCGGAGAGAAGTGTCGTTAGCAGAGTTCTAAATATGATATGCTCTAAGTTCTAACTCGCCCAAGTAAAACTTTTTTGCTTTCTGCTCCGTTTTTTGTACATAGAAATTGCCTGAGGAAGAAAGATTACGAATGGTCAATGTTTCCATTAGAGAGCTCTTGTACTCCAGTCTTTGGTTGGGGGCCCCACACACCACACCAAACATCTCTTGTATTGTACGTGGGACCCATATAGGGACCGGACCGGACCCGACCCAGCTGGAATTGCAAAGAATATTTCTCACTCTAAAAGGCTAAAATGTATGCTCCATTGCTCCGTACAGTAGCAAAGGAGGTTTGGCCTCGGTGTGAGACGCGCTATGTGAGGTGCAGATCCCAATTCGTTAGAAGAGAAATGATTTATCAATGGACAACGGAAAAAAAAAAGTAGGATAAATTACAGAACTGCTAACTTGTACTCAGGGGTGGTGATACTTGGCGTCTTAGCCCCTGATGGTTTTTAACATTCCTCCTGAACTTTTGGGTTTCATTAACTTTGTTTAAGGCTATGTTTGGTATTTAAGGCTATGTTTGGTAAATTAAAATTAGTGTTTGGGAGGTCATTTTTCCAATCATTTACACCTATTTTAAGTGTTTATTTGAGTATTGATTTATCAAAAAAAAGTGTTTATTTGAGTATTGAGTTATAGTGTTTTGATGAACCACTTAATCACCCTAAAAATTGTTTAAAACGAAACAAAAAATAGTAAAAAAATGGAGGAAACTCACATACGTAGAACAATTTCTTAGCCTGAGTCACATATCGTCACTGGTTTGTGTTGAAGCTTAAATGGATAAAGACACCCGGGATTTTGATGCGTACAGTATTGTCCCAAAAATTGGAATAAGTGTTAAAAATAAGCAATCCCTACGTTGCTTTTCTTTTATGTACGAACGGTAAAAGGAAGTTAAATCCTCAAAATAAGGAATGCTAAATGCACGTACTCAAAATAACCTAATTAAAATAAGTGATAACAAATAAGGACTAATAAGATGATGTTTGGTTCTGGTGGTGGTGTTCGATCTGACGCTCCTTCTTGGCGAACAATTTAGATGCCGAATTGAGTAGGTCGTTGGATCGAGCTACAAGAAGAAAGAGACCAAAGTGTCCAGGTTGCTTTACTTAGAGTGGACACTCCGATGCTTAAGTCGTGCATACCTTCTGAGAGCTAGTATGCTTGAGAGTTAAATCGTACGTACCTTCTGAGATTAGAAGTAAAATCATTATATATAAGCATTATTCGGTGCGACCTTCACGCACCGCATCCAAGATCTCCAAGAAGACGTGGTTGACCAATTTGAAGTCCTTGGAGGTAGTTTCGCATGCCGACTAGACTTTTGTGCTTTCTTCCGAAACATTTGGTGTGGGAGAGGACTTCCGAAGGACCCAAGAATTATGGGACACATGCAAAGGAGGTCAGCAAGCACGTCTCGCAAGTCGCCACCTGGACCTCAGTCAAGTCAGTAAGTCCTTGAGGGAGGTCGCTCGCCATGCTGAAATCCCTTGAATTGGTACTGATGAGATACCATAGACCGGCAAGTCCTTAAGGGAAGTCGCTCTTCATGCCGAAGTCCCTTAGACCGATAACAACAAGGTGCCAAAGGTACCATAGGTCGGTCCTGGACAAAGTGCTACTAGCCGCAATGCCAAGGTGCCTATGTTATGTATGAAGTGCCCTGGACTGATTCCGATGTACATCTTCTTGACTTGACGAGATACACGACTATCCACATAGCACTGAGGTGTCAAGCGACAAAGATAAATGCCATATGCCGCTAGGGCAGTGAAGGGCCAAATCACCCATCATTAAGTTAGAGACTAAATTTTTGTTTGATTGAAGAGGCTATTAGAAAAACATTTGTCTCAAGTTATATGAGAGCCGTTCATTAAAAACATATTAAAAAAATTATGTTTCTAAAATGTTCCTTCTATACTATTTGCCTTGTATAGCGCCTAACAACATCTAATGACACCTAATTATATAAAAAAAAAAAACACTAATAAACATTTTTCTCGTTTTTCAAGATAAATGACTTACGAAACATTTATTCAACAAAAGAAAATGTAACCAAACATCTTTTAAATTGTTCATTTAAAAATAAATGAGTTGAGAGGTCATAATGACAAAAATGGACATGAGGACATGTTAGAGTAAAATATCTCTTTTGATTGGGTTTGACGTGCTTTAAAAACCTTGTAGAAGAAATAAAGTTCATAGTTAAGGATTTAGAAGCACAATAAGCTAGCCCAAAAAGAGATAGCATATGCTCTATAAACCATATGGCAGTAATTGATAGTTTGATACCAAAAAAAATCAATTGAATCTCAAAAGGGTATATTTGTAATTTTATTTTTGTTGTCAACAATGCTAAAGTTGAATAAATTCTTCGATGTATAACAAAATTCGGGGGGTAAGTACAGGGTGGCCATGTGTAATTTATTTCAAAAATTATTATTAAATAAATAAATAAAAAGAAAGTGGCAAGTTTAGCCTTACCTTTAACGGCAAAGGGAATCATCCCGCATATCTAACGAAGTGCACGGAAGGTGCAGCAGAGATCCCCCACTACAAGGAATGTGGTACTTTTTCCATCCAAATACACCCTAGTGAATTTATTAAAAAATTAAGAAAATAAAAGGAAAGATAAAAGATAAAGAAAAACAGAAAAAGCTCGACCTCATGGCCAGAGATTAGGATCTCAACCGTTGGATTTCCTGACTTGTCTCCTACTATGTCAAACGTTGGACATTTTGATCATCATTCAACATCCAACAGTCATGAATGATGATGTCTCGCTGGGCCCATAGTACACCAACCAACAGAAAAGGGTATCAGAACCAAGAAGAAGGAGAAGAAGAAAAGATAATAGGGGTTTTTAATGTTCAGTCCACTTCAGAAATCTTAGTTCCATGGTACAGGTGGGATGAATCCTGACTGTAGATCTACGACAAATTCATGGGCAGGATGCGGTTTATAAGCGGCTACTAGTATATTAGGAGGGGGTTGTAATTTCAAGGCAGGTGGAGTGCAGTCTACATATGAGTTATGATTTATCCCAAATTAATAAACCTGTTTGGTGCATCTTTCTGTGTGAGCTGTCGGCTGTTTAGAAGTTTGGCGTGTTTTCGTCCTTTCCCATTTAGTTGGGAGATCCAATCTTAGAAAGATCACATCCTAAAAATATGTGAAAAACCTGTTTTAGGTTAAATTTGAGAAACTCCAATTGAAGTTTTTCCTTTTTTAAGCTTCTCAAAAAACAAAACTTGCCAAACGATACCAAAGTAACCCAGTTCACTGTCCGAGCTGATCATGAAACCAAATTCAACCGTAAGATACTGGGTCTGGGCGTCGTCAGCCTGATATATAGGATAATTGGCCCATTGGTACGAGTATGAAGTGGGAACTCTCATTAGTTCAAATTTTAAATTGAATAGAGCATTGAGAAGCATATCAGAGAAGTAATATTTGTCTGTTTTTTTTTTTTTTTTTTGAATTCCGTTGGCAAAATTGTATTGAATTGTGCTTAGAATACAACCAAAATACCATCAATTAACAGACAACCAAAATACTAACAAGTAATTTATTTACCTACAAAGACTAAACGAGTAGACATCGAAACAAGTGATATGAGCAGCAGGAGTGAACATCTTGTGAAATTTCTACAAAATGGCACCAAATATCAAAGCAAGGCCTAGTGCCTCCAACAGAAAACCTCTCATCCAATAACAAAGGAAACCCTATTACCTATTAGAATACTTGGGGCCCGTTTCATTCACAATTGAAATCAGAAATCGGAAATAAAATCGTTTAGAATTGGAGTTGTAATGGTTCATTCCCATAATCTATTTAATTCAGGCAAGAATTGGAATGAAAATTAAAATTAACAGAAATGGGGTTTCATACTTTCATTCTCAAATAGAAAAATGTCATTCCACTATGAATAGGAATGAGATTTCAATTCCACCCAACCAAATAGTTGGAATTGAAATGAAGGGGAGCAAACCAAACGGGCACTTAGAGTCAGATTATGATTTTTCATGACTACAGTGGTGGCACAATTGGATTTGAATTTGCATGAAGAAGAGTGAAAACTTGAAAGCAACAAAACCAGGCAAGAAGTAATTGTGTAATTGTGCAGTAGCTGCTCATGAGTCATGATCAAACACAAACAGCACCAGAGGGAGGGAGGGAATCGGATACCTTCTCGACAGCCCAGCGTCCAGCGTCATGTTTGATTGACTCCCCACATCAGCTATAAACCAAAAAGGTTCCATTGTATTGCATTGTCCTCTCCACCCAACTGTTCTTGGTGTTTGTAAAGCATTTATTATCAGAGCAGACAAACGTAGTCTGATCTGACCGGATCTGATCTGGTTGGGGAAAGGGCCCATAGGGTAGGAGAGAGGGGTTGGGCCTTTGAGTTATAAGACCGTGTCATACCGTTCGCAAAGCCTTTATAGCAAATAATTTCATAATTGTATATTTTTTTTCAGGGAAGATATTCTCAATGTAAGACTGCAAGAGATTGTACGAACCATGTGACCACGTTCTTGTAAGAACCAAATCCGATTTCTTGGGCATAGGCCCTGTTAGAGTGTTGCTCTCAACTAATAACAGATGGCCCGGCTCGACCCCATCAGTGTTTGTCTACACTGACTCAACAATCAACATATTACTGCTTCTTCCGTCCGTCTGATGAGTGATGAGAGCTACTGCTACAGAAGAACAGAAAGGACCAAACGTACCCATGTGGGTTTCGTCCTCTACTCCTTCACTCTCTGCAGATAATTCCATCCAACCACAACCAAAGCTTGTCCTTGCCTCGTTCTGTTCACAACGCTATTTGCCAATTGCCATCGTCATGCGCTCCGTGTATGTCTAGAGGGCAGTCTCCATTCTCCCCACAGTTGAGCTTTGCCACCATCAATTCTGAATTTTGTATCATCTCAAAATAGTTACAAACTACAGTTTTAGACGGATTTGTGCGATGATCCCCACGCGGTCTGAGCCAACAACCATTTGGCCTCATAAGCCACCATAACAGCTTTACCGCATTTCTTTCTACAATACCCCATTTGTTTGCAACTTTGACTTGACATTGAGTTGCGTAACTGAAGCCTAAACAGAGGTTGATTGATGCCAAAAACCCATCAGCTGGATCCCATTCACACATGGGCTATGGGAGTATGGGTACTCAAGGTATTAAAAAATAACCATAAATTACAGGGTGAAACCCCAAGGCTCAAAGCCTCAAACCATTGCTTGGTGCAATGGTCAGACCTCGAGCTGACAACCATGAGACAGGACCAGGACAAGCCAAAATTTTCGTTGGGATGGCAAGTCCCATTTTCCAGCTTGTACGCCAATTCAAAAATCAAGAGCAAACTGAAGAAAGCGTCGTGGATGATCCTTTAGGCCACGTTGAAATTACGTACTCAACCAGCTGTTTGTGCTTTTTGAAACCAAAAGCCAATTGAAAATTTGTTTGGTGAAAATGAACACACTCAACCAGCTTTTTGCATAAAAATAAAAACCCATTTAAGAAAGCAGGGAAAAAAACCCTCAACTTAGCTTTTTGCGCTTGCAATAAGCTATTTTGAAAAAAAGAAAAAAGAAAAAAGCTAATGATCAGGCAAACACTAAAAAAGTGCTATTTTAAACAACCCATTTTAAAAAGTGGTTTTTTCAATAGCCCTTTTAGGCCAAAAAGCACTCCCAAACGCAGCCTTAACTATTCCCTACAGGGAAGCATAACTGGAATTTCAGCAAGTTTAAATATTGAAAAAAAAAATGATATTTGCACGTCAAATGGAAAGATCATTTCC
Organism: Nelumbo nucifera; assembly: GCF_055504915.1. Classification (NCBI taxonomy): domain Eukaryota; kingdom Viridiplantae; phylum Streptophyta; class Magnoliopsida; order Proteales; family Nelumbonaceae; genus Nelumbo; species Nelumbo nucifera. The sequence continues at coordinate 109,826,371 of NC_142650.1, forward strand.
TTCACAAATATCTGGGTTTAAATTCTTCACATGAATGGCCAAACCCCGAATCCAGGAGTGAAACAATATTTGCTTATCAGGGTTGCCAAGGGATAAGGATTCGCTAAGCCCCTTCTGGCTGGATAAAGGGGTTGGCAATCTCGTCTGTACCATCAGTTGGGGATACAAGCATCACCGCGGTTCCCCTGCATACCTGCAATAGATTAGCATAATTAGCATAACTAGCATAGTAATCAGTGCTAAAATTTATTGTGTCTGCACGTGGATATGCCTGCGGGGGAGGATCAGTTTCAGTTTAAGTTTCTAAGAACTACTTGGGGAAAGATAGTTTGAACTGTAGCTGCTGGTGTTTCTTGAGATGCAAAGGTATGACAGGAAACTAATTTTGATTGAGTTCAAGGAAGACATATCTGGTTTTCCATACATAATAGGTCCTTTGAATTGTTGAGATGACCTACCAATTTATCTTGTAAATTACTCATGGAAAAGGAACAGAGCTGAATTTGTATGTAGCTGAAAATGGTGTTTAACATTTTAATTAGCACAACTGTCAAGATAGCACTGAGGTGACATGGCTTCTTTTTTCTTCTTTTTAAATAAGAAACCACCGAATCGAGTAGACAGCAAATTAATCCCTTGTAGCCGAACTTCACCTCACTGCCTTGACAACCATGTTTAAGAGTTGCATAAAGTTTCTGTACAGGGAGAGCGGGAACTTATGTCTTTATCGGTGTTATTAATACAACGAAGCAATGACCAGTTGCCTTGAGCACCCTAGTTAGTGTGGTGAGTCAGTGCTTAGGTGCTAGGTATTTTTGAGAAAAGAGTAACTTTATATTAAAAAGATGAAGGAGAACACATGAGATGATCTACAAAGAAGGCTAGCCACACACAGGTTACAAAGGCATAAGTCCATCACCATATAAGCATTTCCCTGGGTGCACCAGATTTGGCTAAACTATCTGCTACATAGTTTAGAACCCTCGAAATCCAGATTAATTTACATTCTAGGAATACAACAGATCTCTAGCCTCGTCCAAGTAGTGAACCAATCTCCAAAGGCTCACCTTCCTTCTCAGTTCTCCCCAAGCCATGTTATCATGTTGCTAGAATCACCTTTTACTATCAGGTTGTTCAAGCCTAGACTTCTTATGATACAGAGGCCATTTAGCACAGCTAAAATTTCAGCCGTTGTGGAATCTGCGGTCCCAATTGGTCCACCAAAAAACCACAAAAGACTACCATCCCTCCTCTTAAACACACCACCAGTTCTAGATAATCCCAGGTTTCCAAGTGCACATCCATCTAAGTACAGAGTCACTTCCTCTTCTCTTGACTGGGGGAGGCCTGAAGCTTTTAAAGAACTAGTTGAAGAGAACAACAGTTCCACCCCATTCTGCTGAAGCATGTTCAGAGTGATTCCTTTGTATATCTCTGAATTCAACACCCACGGATTGCACATGTGAAAAATATGAGAAATTAGGTCTTCCATGGATCTAGCTTTGTTATTAAAAATGTGATTGTCTCGTTCTTCCCAAATACCCCACATTACTGCTTGAGCCACCATGTACCAGTAGATTCTCCCCCTTTGACCTAACCCTCTCCTTTGCCATTGCCTTAGAAAATCTTCAATACATTCAAGAAAAACCCAGATGTAGCCAACAAGGTTTAAAAAATGGCCTTCATTGTTTCTGAACAATGAAGAAGATGTTCAACTGAATCTCCATTACTGAGGCAAAGGACACAGACATGGGGGGAAATGCACAATCTACCGTTATGCTTTTTCTGTAATAAGTCACAAGTATTTTATCACTCCTAGAGTATCTTTTTTTTTTTTTTTTTTTGGGGGGGGGGGGGACGCTTAGGTGCTACGTTATTGATGGAATCTCATATATAAGTTATATTAACTGTCAAATATGATGAGGGATATGGCATTGAACAGAACTGAATGACAAAACAGGATTCATGTAGTCAACCCCATAATAGTTGGGACAAGGCTTAGTGATGATCATGATGATGATGAGACACTGTCAAATATGCAATAAAAGAGCAATCAGTTTATAATCTTTGTTTAGCAAATATAGAAAAGACTGAAAAGGCTAGGATAGAGTTGTGGCCTTTGTTTTTCAGAATGAGTGCAACCCTGACCATTCAGCATGCCCTTCTGTGGCAACTCTCTACTAGCAAACCACTGATTGGAAGAAAACATACATGTATCAAAAGATGAAGACAGCCCCTGTTTTGCCTTTTGTCATAACCAATAATGGTTTCTTTGTCTTCTCGTGAGAGATGCCCGGTTTATCATAATGGGATGTGCCCATCTCAGTCCCCTTTTTAATATATGCCTTATTTCTATTTATATTACCATCACAATTCACAAATGCTTATAGCAACTACCATTGATATACCAAAATAAAATCATATGTTACTATTTTAAACAAGTAAAGATAAACGTGTTAGCTTTCTTTTGTTTGGATCAAGGTTTTAAAAACCAACCAGGAAATAGAACCATTTGCCTGGATGGTTTCTGGGCCAAACAGTCCGATTGTCCGGGTCACCGACGGTTCAAAAACACTGGTTTGGATGATGTAAAACTTACACCTCTCCCCGGGTGGCTCGTAATGCTGTATATATTGATTTTATAATAAAATTACATTTACTTATCAAAAAAGGTAAAGATAAACACAAACAAATTAAAGTTTTAAAATAACTTTATGGCCGAATAGGTTGACTAGCTAATCAATGTCATCCTGACTGCATCATATGAGTTTCAACCAACCACTTAGTGAAACAATCAGCATGGCTCTCAATACTTTGATAACACTGATCTTTTACATAAATCCCAAAGAAATTGTTGGTAATAGCATTCTTGATAACCATCATAGTTTAAAAGGCATTGAGGCAATTCTGGTCAACACTAGGGCTAGTCACCTATGCGATAAGAATTTTATGAAATAAATAACTAACTTTTGGCTAGTCTCTAGTTTTATATACCATTCAGCATGCATATTAATTGAAAAAATGGCAATTCTCTTTATTGATAACATTAAATTTCCTTTCAAAGTGTGGAAAATCATCAATCTAAAAGATAAAAATCTTATAAATATATTAATTTCATTGTTCTCAAAAATAACACTACTATAATAAGTATTTAATAGAGCAATTTCATATCAATTAGCAACTAATAAGGCTATTCACTTTATATGATAAAAATTTAAGAAAGAAAGCTAATTCAAATAAAAACAAGGATGGAGTTTCTGTTTCATTTAATTGGAGAGAGAGAGAGAGAGAATAGGAAACAAACTCTGATTTTATTCTTTCTTTTTCTCTTCTCAAAACCCTTTGATCTTTTAAATTTCAATAGTAAAACATTAAAACAAGTAATAAATGATATATAGTATTTAATAGAATATATTAACACATTAATAAGATATAGCAATATAAATGATATTATAATAATGTGTGTGCCTTGTCATTCTTGTTGCTTAGGCAGGCACCTTTTGTTGCTAGAAGTCAAGGTGTCTGGGCGAGGCGCGCAGCCAAGGGCACCTAGGCAACGCCTTGACAATGATAACCATTTTTTGTTTTGGAAGAATGCCGGTAACCTAAGTGAGGAGATAATGGTTGTTGCAGAACCAACTTGAAGAGGAGGGTCTGATAATGGCAGAAGGAAGATTCATGAATGCAACCAAGTGGAGACAAGTGCTGCAGATGGAGGCAAAAGAAATGGTCTTGGAAGAACAAACAATCAAAGGACAATGGTTTTTGAAGATAAGGGAGGAGAGAAGGGCTACAGTTTTTCCAATTGGAGATGCTTTGCAGTGGCTACAAGGATTTGTTGATGGAGCTGTACGATCAGTGAAGAAGCAAGGATGGAGAAGTTCGATATCATCTTTGGATCGGAAATACAAGGCTATCCTCAAATGGAATCAGAAGGGGTGGTTCGTTACAGTAATGGAAGAGTTTCAAGGAGGGAGGAAACAGATGATATGCCTACCAGAAGGCAAGAAAAGCAGGGGCTGGAAGTTGTTCACAGGTTTCCTGCAGAAGTTCTTGATGTTCCTCGAAGAGGGTGTTAAGGTTGGCAAGAAAATGGAGAAAGTGGAAGTAGAGCAAGAACAAACCTTCGAAACCGGGACACCAGACCCTCTCGAAAAGGAGAATATCTCTATGGTTGTCGCAAGCTCTCAGTCTGCAATTAAAATTGCGATGGAGGTAGAGAAAGGGGTTTGGGCTAATAGATATGTTATCACCTTTCAGAAAAAGGTGAACGATTGGCAGGGGATACAAGAGGCTATGAAGAAAGAGCTCCACATCAAAGCAACGGCGGCCCTACTTCCTTTCTGCAAAAACAGGGCTCTACTAGATGTCGGAGAACAGAAGCTGGAACTGGCAACGGTTAAAACAGAGGAAGGCATGGCACTGGTCAAGCAGTGGATTATGTTGTGAAATGAGATTGAAATCGACGACCTTAGAGCTGATGTGAAGGTTGTAGTCCTTCCATTCAATCTTTGGGAGGAAGTGTTTGAAAAAATCGTTCCAGCTCTAGGAGGCAAGCTTGAAGACTTTAGTTTTGATAATTTGTTCGCTATGAAGATGAGAATCGCCGGGGTGAAGCCGTTTTTAATCCCTAGGTACTGTGAACTCCTGGTGGAATGCGGATGGTGGCGCCTGTGGTTCGCAACGGCAGTCAAAGCATCGCTATGGCAGGGAGGTCAAGAGCTGGAAGGATATGAGCTGGAAAGGTGGTTTCCAGGTGGCACCAGGAGAAGGGAGGAAGGTGAACAGTCTTTCTCAATTAACAAGAAAAAGGGTTAACAAAAATTAGAAATTATTCGAATAATTTTGAATTAGCCCCAAGAGGAGCGAATAAAACATCTTTCGTTGAAATGGTTCAAGCTGGACTTAGGCCGGACCCGGGTTGTGGACCAGGGCATCAAAAGGTTTGGTCCGAGCCGGTTGAGGTGGTGGGCGGGTCAGGTGGGTCGAAGCACATTTCTAGTGACCCACATAACAACTTAAAATGTCACGTGGGTTGGGGCAAGGAGACGACCCATAGGCCGATTATAGAGGGCAATCTCAGTCTATCTTCTTCTCAAATGGCCCAAATGGCGAAGAAAGTTGGGGAAAACTTGCAGAAGCGGAGAACGGACAAACAAGGCAACCTAAAGTGGGTCCCACGCCGAAACCTTGAGGACCCTAGTTCTCTGTGACACTTCTTAGAGAGGCCGAACCCAAGATATGCTAGAGAGAGTGTTGAGACACAAATAAAGGAAATAGAGAGACAAGTGTACAAGAAAAGGCCACGTTTGCCTTTAAGTAATGTAAATGACAGCCAACCACTAGAACAAATTAAATAACAAATTGGACAAGTGGAGAGGCTGATATAACAGAATTGTAACAGAAGTGTTATAAATAAGGAAAGGAAGCCAGAAGAGGAATTATTGATTTTGGGAATACAATCTCTCTCTCTCTCTCTCTCTCTCTCTCTCGCGTTCAGGAGGCAGGCTTCCTCGAAAAAGTCCCTGAGTTAGGCAGTTACCTAACAAGTTGGTATCAGAGCCAAGATGCTAAGCACAAGGCCAACCGCAATGGAGAACAGGGTCGACAACATGGAAGGAGAAATGCAAAGATTATCAGTTGACGTCAAAGAAATAAAAGAAAGCTTCGCATCCTTGCTTGAGCAACTGGAACAGACACCACCAGTGCCGAATCGGGAAGGGCAGGAAGAACGCAGTGACACCAGTCATCGAAGCGGATTAAGAACGGCAAGAATCGAGTTTCCCGTCTTCGCTAGACCTATTCATGGGCCGGGTGGCCCGATGGGCCGATCCAGCCCCCAGACGGGCTTGAACAGGTATATGGGCCCGCGGGCTTAACCTCGGGTCAAAAAGCTCGGCCCGCAATAAATTCGAGTCGGGCTCGGGATTTGCCAAAATAGCCCGGCCCAAGCCCAGCCCGACCCGACCTATAATTAAACCTAAAAACCCTAGTCAAATACCCCTCTTTTTTTCACCTCTTTGCCTCTTTCCCTTCTTTATATTCTTCTTTTAATGTAAATAAATTCTGATTTATATTGATTATTGAATTCAGAATTTATATTCTTTTTTTAATGTAAATAAATTCTGATTTATATTGAATTTATATTCTTTTTTAATGTAAATAAATTCTGATTTATATTGATTATTGAATAGGGAAAATTCTAATTTTTTTTATTAGGTCGGGCTTCGAGCTTTTTATCAGGGCGGGCTCAGGCCCAAGTTGTAGGCCCGTTGGTCGGGCCAGGCTCGAGCTCGGACCTAACATATTTCCATTAATGAAGAGTAAAAGCCCGGCCCGAGCCCAGCCCGGCCCGGCCCATGAATAGGTCTAGTCTTCGCAGGGGGAGATCCCACGTCCTGGCTTCTACGAACCGAAAGGTACTTCCATTACCACGATACACAGGGACCTGATCGTGTTCCATTAGCTTCCGCACACCTAGAAGGAGAGGCGATCGTCTAGTACCAATGGTACCGGCGACAGCACCCAAGAGCCACATGGGTGGATTTCATCGATGCCTTAACCATGAGATTTGGAGTCTCGGCTTTTGAAAACTGTGATGAAAGCCTCGCTAAGCTACGACAGACCGGCTCCGTCCAAGATTATCAGATGGCGCTCAAAAGGTTAGCTATGCGCGTGCAAGGGTGGCCAGAAAACGCACTTGTCGGCAGTTTTGTTGGTGGACTCAGGGAAGAATTGCGGCTGGAGGTGAAAGCCATGCAACCCACCACCGTTCTTGACGCAACAGCCTTAGCTCGACTCCATGAAGACAAACTGAATCAGGCAAGAAGGATTAGTCGACCTTTGGGAGTTGCGGTCAGACCAGGTATACCGAATCCAGAACCGGGTATCTTGGGTAAACCGAAGTCCAGACCAGGAGTAGGAATCACAGGCAAGGAAGCCAACTCTGGTTCAGGCCCCGGCTCAGCCAAGAGGTTAACATGGGCTGAGATGCAAGCCCGACGGGAAAAGGGCCTTTGTTATGCATGTGGAGACAAATTCGGACCGGACCATCGCTGTAAGATCCCGCAAGTATTCTTCCTTCAGCCCGAAACCAAAATCGTCGAGCAATCAACAGACATTGACGAGCCAATGGACAACCAAGAATGGGGGCAATGGACAAAGGAATACCTGGAAGTATCCCTACAAGCCTTGACCGGTCTTGCCTCCTCTCAAACTATGAGAGTAATCGGACTGGTACAAGGGCGTCGTTTGTCGGTTCTTATAGACAGTGGCAGCACTCTCAATTTCATTACCCAAACATTGGTCAGACAACTAGGGATTCCGGTCCAACCATGTACAGCATTCCGGGTGCACGTAGCTAATGGGAGCAACCTAGTGTGCAACAGTACGTGCACAGGATTAAAAAATGAAGATACAAGAACACGAGTTCGAGGTAGATCTACATCCCTTGGAAATCAGTGGAGCAGATGTAATTCTCGAAGTCCAATGGTATGTCACTGGGCCCGTCTCACCATAGATTTTCAAGTGGGCAGCTCACAGGTGCATATTCAAGGACAGTTGTCCAAGGGTCCAGGACCCATTAGTCTCGCCACCCTAAGAAAACAGGCAACAAACCCAGCCCACATCATTTTAATGCAGATAGACTCCCACGGAAACGGCCCAATGCTAGCCCAAGGAAGTAACTCCAGCAGATCCGAAGAAGCCCACATACAACTACAACAGCTACTTCAAAAGTTTTCAGTGATCTTCCAAGAGCCTAAGGAACTACCACCGAAACGTGCCCATGATCATTGCATTCCATTGCTGCCCGAAACGGCACCCACAAATGTAAGGCCCTATCATTACCCCTATTTTCAGAAACTAGAGATTGAGAGACAAGTGCAAGATATGCTTGATAGAAAAATTATACAACCCAGCCAAAACCCATTCTCCTCGCCGGTATTACTTGTGAAAAAGAAGGATGGGACATGGCGGTTTTGTATAGACTATAGGGCCCTAAACAACATTATTGTGAAGGATCGATTTCCCATACCGGTAATCGATGAACTCGGTCGGACCACCATATTCTCTAAACTAGACCTAAGCTCGGGATATCATCAAATTCGGGTCCATGAGGGTGACATCCACAAGACCGCCTTTTGTACACACAAGGGGCATTATGAGTTTTTGGTCATGCCGTTTGGGTTGACCAATGCGCCAGCTACGTTCCAAGCACTTATGAATAACATATTTCGACCCCATTTGCGCAAATTTATACTCGTTTTTATTTTTTATGATATACTTGTATATAGCGCTACATGGGACAAACACCTAGTACATCTACAAATCACATTGGAACTACTAAGGACTCGTAAACTCTTTGCAAAGGAGTCAAAGTGCGCATTTGGACAGACGCAAGTACACTACTTAGGCCACGTAGTCGAAAACGGCATATTGTAGTAGCAGACCCGGAAAAGATCTCAAGCATGATAAATTGGCCCCGACCTCAAAATGTTAAGGAGTTACGGGGCTTCTTGGGTCTAACAGGGTACTACCGGCGATTCATCAGAGGGTATGGACTGATTGCTGCCCCCTTGACAAGTTCACTTAAGAAGAATGGGTTCTGCTGGACTAGGGAGGCCCAATAGGCCTTCGAGACGCTCAAAACAACTATCTCGTCCCCACCAGCGCTCGCACTTCCAGACTTCTCAAAGGACTTCATCATTGAATGTGATGCGTCAAGCCAAGGAGTAGGTGCGGTCCTCATGCAAGAAGAAAGGCCACTAGTGTTTTTCAGCAAAGCAATGACAGCACAAAAATGGGCCAAGTCAGTATACAAACGCGAACTGATAGCAATTGTTCTCACAGTTCAGAGGTGGCGACCCTACCTTCTAGGGAAGAGGTTCATCATAAGAACTGACCACCATAGCCTGAAATTTCTGTTGGAGTAGTCTGTACTATCCCCGAAACAGCAACGATGGATAGCCGAATTACTCGGTTACGATTATGTCATTAAATACAAGGCAAGGCACACTAACAAGGTGGCGGATGCACTGTCACGCCAACCACAACTATTTCCATTACTTCTCACGGGCCCAACATGTTCCATCATGAGTCAGTTAAGGGAAGAAGCTGAAGGACACCCACAACTGAACAAGCTGTGTTCACAGGTCCAAGAGGACCCTACTAGCCACCCAGGGTACACAGTGGAGAATAACTTGCTGTTGTATAAACGTCGAATGGTGATACCACAGGATTCAGCAGCTTCTGGAAGTGTTCTACTCATCATCAGCAGGAGGACACTCAGGGATTCTGCGCACTTATAAGAGACTAGCCACCCAATTCCACTGGAAAGGCATGCGGAATTCGGTCCAAAAATTCATAGCCGAATGCGTCATTTGCCAGAAAAATAAGGCTAATACCCAATCTCTAGCAAGTCTGCTACAACCACTCCCAATCCCTACACAAGTGTGGGCGATATATCCATGGACTTCATAACAGGGCTTCCCCTTTCCTATGGCAAGTCCGTCATTCTCGTAGTGGTTGATAGATTCACCAAATACTACCATTTTCTCCCTTTCCCACCTTTACAGCTTTAATGGTGGCTGAGAATTTTACTAAGGAGATGGCACGACTGCATGGTACCCCTAACTCTATTGTCTCAGACCGCGACCCAATTTTTATGAGTCGTTTCTGGGCAGAACTTTTTCGACTACAAGGAGTGAAACTCTTCAAATCTACCAGCTACCATCCTCAAACAGATGGGCAAACTGAGGTGGTCAATCGGAGTTTGGAAACCTATCTAAGGTGCTATGTAGAGGATAGGCCACGTCAGTGGCTCAAGTGGCTCCATTGGACAGAATGGTGGTACAATACCACGTATCACAGTGCAGCAAGAATGACTCCCTTCCGTGCCCTATATGGATGGGACCCACCTCCCCTACTCCCATATGAGAAAGGGTCTACAACAGTAGCAGCAATGGAAGACCAACTCCTCCAACAGGATAGGGTGTTACAAGATCTCAAATCCCACCTCCATCGAGCCCAACAATGGATGGCAGACTCGTACAACAAAAAGCATAGGCCTATCCAGCACCAGATTGGGGAGCAAGTCTTCCTTAAACTACAACCATACAAGCAAGTTTCAGTAGCAGGCCACAGGTGGAACAAACTGAGCCCAAGGTACTTTGGCCCATTTCGGATTGTGGAACGCATTGGGTCTGTGGCATACAGGCTTGAACTTCCAGCAACATCAAAATTGCACCCTGCATTCCATGTATCTCTATTAAAGAAATGGCCTAAAACAGGAGCAATAACAACAACCACCCTCCCATCATTCTCGGAAGATGGCCAAGTTCAAATTGAGCCCACCCAGATAACAGATTTCAGGTGGATACGCAAAGGGAATCACATCGAACCAAAGGCATTGGTGGTATGGTCAGGTCTCCCACTTGAACATGCAACTTGGGAACCTTACTTGGACTTACAAAATAGATTTCCACATCTTGACCTTGAGGGCAAGGTCGCTTTCAAGGGAGGAGGGACTGTTGAGACACAAATAAAGGGAATAGAGAGACAAGTGTACAAGAAAAGGCCACGTCAGCCTTTAAGTAATGTAACTGACAGCCAACCACTAGAACAAACTAAATAACAGGCTAATAATAGCAGAATTGTAACAGAAGTGTTATAAATAAGGAAAGTAAGCCAGAAGAGGAATTATTGATTTTGGGAATACAATCTCTCCCTCCCTCCCTCCCTCCCTCCCTCCCTACAAAGAGGGCTAAAGAGAGGGAGGAGACGGACGAAGGGTGGGTACAGTGTAGCATAGATGATGAAGATTCGGATGAATGCTTTCATGATGGTACCAGCATTGGCAGTGTGAACGACGAAGTCAGCTACTGTGCAGGTGGCATGGGTATGTGGAACATAGCAAGCCTATTTCAGGGTGACATAGAGGAGAAATAGAGTCATGAAACAGATGGCCAGAAAGGTCAGATAGATGAAGGAAGAAGATCTGGGCTTCTAGAGACAAGTAGGGCTGAAGACATAAATGGGAATGACTCATCCCCAAGACTTCAGAATATGCAAGGCACAAAAGAAGGGGTAAATCAAGAGAACCTGAAGCAGAGCAGGAATGCATCAGATAGGGGTGAACCAAGGGTAGAGAGGAAAGATCACCATGTTGACCAAAGGACAAAAGGACTTTCCAACCAACTCAAGAAGATAGATAATTACCAATCTCTAGAACATGAAAGGGAAGCCGGGAGTAGTCCTATTCCAACCTTTCTATCAAACCCAAGTAACCAAGTGAATTCAGTTTGTGAGACTAATGTGTTTTCTGTGTCCTTTGTTCCAGATTCCATTCCCGCTCCATGTCTTGCAGCCAATCGAGGAGGTGAGTATTTTAAGGTTATGGAGAGGGGAATGAAGGATAGTGGGGATGCATGGGAAGGGAGGTATAAGAATGAGAAAGTGTGGGAAATTATTGAAAGAGTGTTTAGGGAAGTGGAAGGAAATTTGATTTGGAGGAAAGATGGAGAGGAGAGAAGAGGGGAGGGAATAGTGGAGAGGAGGGAAGGAAAGGAGGGCAGAGTTGGAGGGGAATATGTGGAGAAAACAGTGATGGAGGGAGGAAATATGATATGGAGGAAGGATGGAGAGGAGAGAAGAGGGGAGAGATCAATGGAGAGGAGGGAAGGAAAGGAGGGCAGAGTTGGAGGGGAATCTGTAGAGACAATAGTGGTGGAGGAATCTAAGAAAGAGGACCTAATAGCAGAATTCGTGGGGAAGCTGGGATGTAGGATGGAAGATTTGAATGTGTTGAAAGATGGCCTACAAAAGAGGAAGAAGGATATCAGAACAAAGAAGAGAAAATTGAGTGAAGTTGAGAACTAAAAAGAGATGTAGAAGGCGACAAGAAGTTTGGGGTAAAAGGAGATAGAATGAAAGGGGGGAAGTAGTGGTTACGTGAAGAAGGGAACTAAGAAAGAAGTAAGAATGAAGATACTTAGCTGAAATGTGAGGGGAATAGGAAGTGCGAGGAAAAGAGCGACAATGAAAGAGGTAATAAAGAGGTATGACTCAGACATTGTACCATTACAAGAGTCCAAGAGAATGGAGTTTAATAACAGATGGGCAAGGAGTGTCTGGAAAGCCAGGGGGATTAGTTAGGTGGTTGCTCCTTCGTGGGGTGCTTCAAGGGGGAATAGTGATAATGTGGAAGAGGGATGTGGTCAAAGGCTTGGAGGAATTGATTGGAAAATACTCGGTTTCCATGAAATTTAAACAGCAAAAGGATGGCTATGTGTGGGTGCTCACAAATGTGTATGAACCAAATGACTACAGAGAGAGAAAGGAATTGTGGGAGGAATTGGTTGATGTCAGAGGGTTGTGGGATGGGCCCTGGTGTGTGTGGGTGGGGACTTCAATGTGATTAGATACTCGGAGGAAACCAATAATACTAATCAGAGGGTGACAACTAGCATGAAGAAGTTTAACAGGTTTGTGGATGCCTTTGAGCTCAAAGAGATACCTTTAGCCCACAAGACATTTACATGGTCAAATCTCCCTAGTCCCATTTGTTGCAAGTTGGACAGGTTTTTGTTCTCTTTGGATTGGGAATAATATATTGGGGGAACTTGGCATCTAGAGCTCTCCCTGGGGTGACCTCTGATCATTGACCCATAATGATATGCAAGGAGGAAAGGAGTGGACCTGCCCCCTTTAGATTTGAAAATATGTGGTTACTCCATCCCAGGTTTATCAAAAGAGTAAGGGAGTGGTGGAATGAGTGTAATCCAATGGTGGAATGGGAGGGGATGAGATTTCGTAAGAAACTAAAATTCTTGAAAGCAAAGATCAAAGAGTGGAATCTTTTGGAGCTTGGGAGGTTAGAAGAAAGAATGATAGCTTTGATGGACCAACTTGAGAGCCTTGACTCTAAAGAAGAAAGGGAAGAATTTGGAAAAGAAGACAAGGAACACGAAAGAGGGTTGAGAAGACAATTAGAGGACAACCTACATAAGGAGGAAATTAGCTGGAGGCAAAAATCTCGATGTAAATGGTTGCAACAAGGAGATAGAAATACCAGGTTTTTTTCATTCTATGGAAGATGGAAGGAGAAGGAGAAACTTTATTTCTAAATTGGTGGTGGATGGAGTTGAGTTGACACAACAAGAGGAGATTGTAGGGGCATGTGTAGAACACTTTAAATCCATTTTAAGAAGGCCTGTAAGTAGAGGGTGTGGGTAAAAGGAATGGAATGGTCAGTTGTAGGGGTGGATAACAGGAGAAGGTTGGAAAGAAGGTTTGATTTCGAAGAGATTAAGGAGGCTATAGATCTATGGATAGAACAAAAGCTCTAGGGCCAGATGGGTTCACAATGGCTTTTTATCAGGACTGTTGGGATATTTTGAAAGAGGACCTTCTGTTGGTCTTTGAAGAGTTTCATAGGAGTTGTTAACCCGAGTGTGAATTCCACCTTTATAGCTTTGATTCCAGAAAAGAAAGGCGCATCCCACCCAAAGGATTTCAGGCCAATCAGTTTGGTAAATAGCCTGTACAAGATTATTGCAAAGGTATTGTCTTTGAGATTGAAGGAAGTACTACCATACATCATTGCACAAAATCAAGGAGCTTTTGTGAGTGGAAGAATTTCAATAAGGATAAAAAGAATGGAGTGGTTTGTACATTAGATCTGAAGAAGGCTTATGACTTGGTGGACTGGGAATTGTCGGGGAAAGTTATGACCAAATTTGGGTTTGGGGCTAGATGGTGCAAATGGATTATGGGATGTGTTCGGAATTGTCATTATCTTGTGCTAGTGAATGGGACAGTAGTAGACTTCTTCCCAGCCATTAGGGGTATAAGAGAAGGAGACCCCCTATCTCCTTTCTTGTTCATACTAATTGCTGATGTTCTGGGGAAATTGATTCACAGGGCAGCTTCCATGGGCCTCATTTTGGAGAGTTGGAAGGGAGGAAACCCCCCTCACCCACTTACAGTTTGCTGATGATACGATTCTGTTCTATAGAGGTAATGTGAGTTTCATCAAGAATACGAAATTGGTGATACAGCTCTTTGAACAAATGTCAAACTTGAAGGTGAACTTTGGGAAAAGTTGTGTAGTGAGTGTGAATATGGAGGAGGGAGAGATTAGGGAGAGTGCAGAAGTGCTAGGGTACAAAGTTTCAGGATTGCCTTTGAATTATCTAGGGTTGCCATTAGGTGATAACCCTAAGAGAGAGAGCTTTTGGAACCTAGTGGTGGAAAGATTTGAAAAGAAACTTGTCTCTTGGAAAAAGAATTACCTCTCTTGGTGGAAGGACTACACTGATTAAGGCCACTTTAGCAAATTTACCCATTTACTTTCTTTCAGTGTTCAAAATCCCAATGAAAGTTTCTAGCAGATTGGAGAGGATGATGAGAGATTTCCTTTGGGAGCCAGGAGAGGAGAAGAATCATAGAGTAAGCTGGGAGGTGGTGACCAAGAGTAAAAAATGTGGTGGTTTGGGGTTTGGGAACATTAGAAAAAGGAATATGGCCCTTTTGGGGAAGTGGTTGTGGAGGTTCCCACTGGAGCAGGAGAAGCTATGGGCTAGAATAGTGGCAAGCATACACGGGTTGGAGCAAAATGAATGAGATGCTGGAATCGGAGCTAGGACCACAAGCACTTCACCTTGAAAAGCCATTCATGAGTTGTTGCCAATATTCTCCCATCTTATTAGGTATGATTTGAATTCAAGTAACTCCATAAAATTTTGGGAACAAACTTGGGTGGGGAATGCCCCTCTAAAGGAATTGTTTCCTTCTTTGTATGCCCTATCTGATTTTAAAAATTAGCCAGTTTCTTCTTTCATCACCCCTTCCTCTTCCATTTCTGGGCTCGGGTGGAACTTGGGTTTAAAAAGGATTGTGAGGGACTCAGACCTTGACAGTATTTCGAGCCTCCTTGAAATTCTTGATAATGTTTTCTTAGACCCTACTAAGGTGGATTCTAGAATTTAGACCCCTAACCCTACTGGCTCATTTTCTTATGCTTCTTTCTTTAAAGTCTTAAGTCAACCCACCATCCTGTAGCCCCCACTTTCCCTATTAATGAGGTTCGGTGTTTTTGTTAGGAAGCCTATCTAGAAAGATTCAACACTAGTGATCTGCTCCAAAAGAAGAGACCCAATACTTTCTTATCATTTCACTGGTGTGTTCTTTGCAAAGCTAATGGGGAGACCGGTTTTCACTTACTAGTGTCTTGTAATTTTGCAAAGTCTATTTGGGATCTGCTCCAAAAGAAGAGACCCAATACTTTCTTATCATTTCACTGGTGTGTTCTTTGCAAAGCTGATGGGGAGACTGGTTTTCACTTACTGGTGTCTTGTAATTTTGCAAAGTCTATTTGGGAGTGGGCTTTATCCCTCTTTGGATGTAGTTGGAACTCTCCATCAAACTTGCAAAGTCTTTTCTCCCCCTCTTTTTTCAAGTGGCGTATGAAAAGGGGAAGGACTATGTGGAGAGAACTGAGGGCTGCAGTTTGTTGGTCATTATGGGAAGAAAGAAAGTCCAGGATCTTCTCAAAAGTTGAGAGAGGGGCTGAAGAACTGAAGGTTGTAATCCATATAATGGTTGTACAATGGCTGAAATCCATTGAGCTATTCACAGATTACAAAGTGGATGACATGTTGAAGAAGTGGGGTGAGATTGCAAACTGTACCAAGATTAAACCAATATTGAGTGTGTCTTCGACCCCCCACCTGCTAGATTCTTAAAACTAAACTTTGATGAGAGTAGTAGGGGGAATCCTGGTCACTCAGGGATTGGGGGTGTTTTTAGGGATGAGGATGGGGTTATTTCTGCCTTGTTCTCAGGCCCAATTGGAGTGGGTGACTCCCTTAGAGCTGAGACCTTGGCAGTTATGGAAGGTGTCCAGAAAGCTAAGGAGATGAACATCAGAAAACTCATAATTGAAAGGGACTCGGAGGTGGTGATAGGGTAGCTGAATAAAGATAACAGTGGCTTATGGAATTAAAGCAATGAGAGGAGGAAATTTAAGTGGCTGGTGCGAGAGATGGAAGTTGAGATGAGTTGGGTCAAAAGATCAGCTAACTCTTTTGCTGATGGATTATCTAAACAAGGGGTGAAAAGGGAATCAATGTTTTGGGCCCGGTTGTAATTTTAATGTTTCCTTTTCCCCATTCTTTTCTTGGGGGCTCAATTTGTATTTTGAAGATAAGAAAGTTTGTCTTCCTTTCTGTAATTATTCTCATATTGATTTAATGAAAGTGTTATTGATCAAAAAAAAAAGAATGTCGGTAACCAAAACCATATGCAACACCTTGGTATCGATTCCAAAAAAACAATGTGAGGCCCATTAAAAGATTCACCATAAGGCAAAGTCCAATGTCTTTTTATGGTCCCCCCCCCCTCCCAGCATGTGAAGTGCTGAATTCAGAGAGTTGAACAATGAACTTGTTTATTAGCAGTCCTCTTTATGATCCAAAAAGGTTTGAAAAGGGGGGAGGCAACCAAGGGTAGAAACACAAGAAAGAACCCAAAGGATTGACCTGGCACAATTAGCATCCATCTCATTTAATGAGATTCGTCACCTCCTCATTCTCATGATCCTAAAGATCCCTTCCAGAAGACCTCAAGCCAGTCCAGACAACTGATGGGTGAGAAGACAGGGATTCTAAGACATGGTCAAAGCATGAAAAAACGTCAATGAATAGTGAAAGTTATGTGTTTACAGTCATCAAGAATTTCACATGAAATGATAACTTATAACAGGAGAAAAATAGATTTCACATGGATAAAAATTAGAATAGTGGAAGAGGACATACTATTAAACCAAGACGCCGAGTCTGATCAGTTGTCTTCAGTGGATCATCTGGATCTGCAGCACAAGGATAATAAGAAGAAACAGTTAACTATTTCATCATACACTACTAGAAGCCACTATCATGTTGAAATAGAAAATTATAAATATACATGCCTACATGCATGCAAAAAAGAGCTACTAGAAGCGCTTGACATGCAACTATCTCTAGATTATAAATTGCCCATGTATTTCGTTTCCATATAGAACTGGTGCAGGACTTTCCAAAAGTTGAGCAAAGGCCATTGTGCCAAATTGAAGCAGTCTGACTGCTCAGGTAATTCACTAGTTTGTCATGTATCTTCCCAAAAGATGGCAATGGAACTTCTCAATTGCATTTGCAAAGTTGCACAAAGATGCACATGCACCAGAGAAGGATAAATCCAAACAAAATCAAATATAATTTAGAATAATACATAGACAATCTTGTTTGGACAGCAGAATTTGGAAACCCTCCCCAACTGGCATGTTCACTTGTTCTTCTTTTTTTGATGCCCTCGTTCAGTCAACAAACCCTGCAAGGAGCTTTCCTTCAAAGGAGATTTGGTGACATCCTGTACCCCCAAAAATTCGGGCTTTTTGTTGGGAGGTGGTTCTCCAAAAAAATCAATACTCTAGATATGTTGCAAAGAAAAAGGCCAAATTTATGCCTATCACCCCATGTTTGTAGCCTTTGGGCTCTAGTGAGACAATCACACACCTATTAATTTCTTGTCCATTTGTGTGCTTTATTTGGGCCTGGTTCTCTTCTATCTTTGGTTGCAGGTGGACTCCTCCCCCAGACGTGATAAGCCTTTTTGACCCAAGATTTTTCAGGCAACTGAAGAGATGTGGAAGATTAATGTGGAGAACCACAAGAGTAGCTATCTTATGGTCAGTTTGGGAAGAAAGGAACAATAGGATCTTTAAAGGAAAGGAGAAATCCAAGGGGGAAGTTGTAGAAAGAATAATCATTATGACTATTCAATGGTTGAAAACTATGGATTTGTTCAAAGACTTCTCAACTGAAGACATTTATAGGAATTAGGAAGTGGTGTCATCTACAACTTCCATAAAACCTACAGTGCAAGAATTGTGGTCCCCACCAACACAACAAAGAGAGAAACTGAACTTTGACAGAAGTTCTAGAGGTAACTTGGGCCCTTCAAGTATAGGAGGAGTATTCAGAGATGAAAATGGCAGAATTGTGGCTATGTTTTCAGGGCCAATAAGAGTGGGGGGCTCATTGAGAGCGGAGGTGATGGCCTTGCTTCAAGGTGTAAGATATGCCAATAGGAGTGAAGGGCTCACTGAGAGCGGAGGTGATGGCCTTGCTCATTGAGAGTCTAAATTGTTGATTGGAGTGGCTGCAATTTGGCAAGTTGGGGACCTGGATTTATAGACAGCCCATAAGGGAAATCCTCAACACAACAAGGGAGATCGGTGCGTGCTTCAAATGGACAAAGAGATCAGCTAATGGGTGAGCTGACATGTTGACTAAACAAGGGACCTGTTTAGGGGTTGAAGTTATTGTTTCCAATCAAAAAAAAAAAAAAAATGGTACCAGAGCCTACACTATGCCTCCTAGTTGCAATCGTGCGGCGCAGGTGGTGACGTCAGTATTGCAGCCTACCGCCTAGGTGAGCGTCGAGACTGCAAAGCGTGGTGGAATGTTAAGATCCATTTGTCGCACATTGGTAGTATGGGATGCTGTTGTGTGATATATATGTGCTTGGGTTCCCTCCCTCTTAACAGCTAGCTTTTAGGGGTGAGCTCTCCGAAGGCACATATCAAACCATGTCACAATTGTTAATAGCATGAAAAAACTAGAGGTTGGTGCAACAGAAAATTAATATGATAAGACAATCTTATTGTAGAAGTGCAAATTGGGTGCCCAAATTGAAGCATTTACACTGCATTAGACCCCTTCAAATTTTATTAAATACCCAACCTAGGCTCACCCAAGTACCCCCCCCCCCAATAAGTAACATGATTATAAATTATAACTTCTGACATGCTTTTGTTATAGATAGGCAAATTCTAGGCAGAGTTTGACTACCAACAAATTGATTTATTCAAGCATTAGAAGCAAGACCCCTTATTGGATAACATGTCGGGGAGGATGAACTTCAGCAGAAAACAAATTGAATCAGAACTTGCATCACTAACCCACTCTTAATACTTAGAAATATAACATCTCAAGGAAAACTCTACACATCTAGAGATATAAGACAAGGGGATCACTCCTTCCCAATTTTTTTTTATCAATAAACTCTTTCCCAATTTCCCTTTACTTGTTTTACTAAAATACCAAGTAGGTTTACAATGAACATAGAACAGGGCGATTTGGCTAACCAACTGATAGTGAATCAGTTGGTTTCTCTGGCCATCTGTAACAGAGACTTGGTATCAGAGAGAGAGAACGAGGTGATCTGGTTAAGGACTTTGAGGCTTGTAGGGAACCCCTATAATCTCATTACTTCGACTTGATGCCAAGAAGCATGCACCAGAGGTCTAGATGCCAACATGTATTGCATACTTGAGTAACATAAGTATTTGGCATATTTTCAAACTGAACAAAAGTGAAATTATGGTGATTACAGTCCCAAATCTGAACAAGATTAACTACATCCTTGGGCTGCAAGATTAGAACACTACCCATGAAGTATGCAACTAAAACTTCATGTAGGAGGTTACCATTAAATGCTTCAACAAAAGACTGGCATCATGGAAGACTAGAAACTTAGCAAAGGAGTTAAGGTAACACTCACTAGTAGCACTTCACTAAACCTCCTTACCTACTATTTGTCCGTCTTCTCCACTCCAGCAAGTGTCTTTGACAAGTCGGAAAAGTTGATAAGGGATTTAATGTAGAGGTGGAAGAAAGAGTTTAAATTTCATTTCATAGATTAGGAATTCAAGAAAGAAAGGCGATGAAGGGAAACCATAGTTGAAAGATAAAGAGACAGAATTCAAGTTGGACCTGGGAGATTTTCAGCAGTCAAATGGATGCATAGTTGTCAAGGCGTCGCCTAGGCACCCACCTAGGCAACTAGGTGCCCTTGGCTGGGCACCTCGCCCAAACGCCTTGACTTAATCAACTAGATGCCCTTCTAGGCAACTAGGCGCCTGCCTAGGCGACAAAAACGACAAGGTGGGCCGCTTTTATAATATCATTTATATTGCTGTATCTTATTAATGCATGTGTTGATACATTTTATTATATGCTATATACATCAATTATACTTTGCTTTGATGTTTTACTATTGAAATTTAAAAGATCAAAGGGTTTTGAGAAGAGAAAAAGAAAGAAAGAAAGAAAGAAAGAAAGAAAGAAAGAAAAGAAAGAGGAAAGAAAGAATAGAATAATAAAGTTCTTTTTTTCTATTCTCTCTCTCTAATTAAATAAAACAGAAACTCCATCCTTGTTTTTTTTTCTATTTTACTTTCCATCTTGAATATTTATCATATAAAGTTAATAACCTTCTTTAGCTTCTAATTAATATGAATTTGCTCTATTAAATACTTATTATAGTAGTATTATTTTTGAAAATAATGAAATTAATATATGTAAAAGATTTTTATCTTTTAGATGTGATGATTTGCCACATTTTTAGAGGAAACTTAATGTTCTTAATAAAGAGAATTGCTATTTTTTCAATTAACATACATGCTGAATGGTATATAAAACTAGGAAACTAGCCAAAAGCTAGTTTTTTATATTATAAAACTTTTTATCGCCTAGGCGACTAGGTGACTAGGTGCCCCAGTGTCGCCCAGAATCGCCTAGACACCTTGAAAACTATATGGATGTGTTGTATGGAAAGGAATTGAAAACTCATACCATTATGAAACTATGAAAGGAAGCAAGTATAAAATAGGGGCTGGCTCTTGGGTGAATGGTGCAATGTTGCCCCTTCACAAAGAAATTAGAAAATGTGGATGCTCTGATATCACATTGATTTAAGGTAACTAATTCAAAAATAATCTGGAACCTAAGACTAATATTCTATCACTGAATTGCTTCAAAAAAATTCAGATTCACAAATCAATGCTGAATCAAATAGACTTTCTTGGTATACAAGACCCTTGGCTGTTTCCTGAACTACCTAGGAAAAGGTAATTCTTAGAAGAGTTATTGGCACTCTATTATCCAGTGTTTTAAAAGGCGTACCTCTGAGGCGCAAGGCGAGGCGTTTTCGAGAGTAGGCGTCTCGCATGGGTCAAGGCGCCTACACTTTAATAAGGCGCTCGTTTCTGCGCCAAAGGCATGCGCCTCAGACCAGGTGCCAGGCGGTCCAGGCGCGCACCTATATTTGTTGCCTTTTGTTTTTTAATTTGTTTTTAAATTGACTTTAATAGATAGATTATAATGCTATGTGTATAGATTATTTCCTTTTATAGATAGATTATAATTCAAAAGAAAGTCACGACCCTCTCGAGAGAAAAAAAAACTTGCCATGCAAGGCTTCTCAGACTCCCAGTATCAGTTGAAGTCTCAATCCCTCAGCCCCCACGTTCTTCTTGGATCAACAAGTTCAGGCCATCTCTCAATCGAACAGCCACCTTCGACGTTCTATCAGAGGCCATCTCTTAGTCGGACGACCAACAAGCTTTCAGAGGCCACCTTCTTCTTCTTCTTCTTCAGTTCTTCTTGTTTACAGAAAAACAGGGGCTCCGCCCACTCTTGTTTTTTCATTGTCTTTTTTCTAAAAACATTTTTACAGTAAAACAGGGGCTTCTTCTTCTTCTTAGAATTTCTACATGTTTTTTTCTATTTTTTTTCTATTTTTTTAGTTTTTTTTTTAATTTTGTGCGCCTTTTTTAAAAAGGCGTGCGCCTCCTCGCCTTGCGCCTCAGGCGCATATGGAACCTGTCAATTTTTGTGTGCCTTTCACTTTTAAAACACTTATCCACAAGGACTTCAAGGAAATTCCTCATTCCTCTTCTTTGATTTTCACTCTTTTGCTTATAACACAAATTGATTTATCTAATACCTTTTTGCATACCCATTCACTGTATACCGGGATTTGATGTACATGCTTACAGAACTTTCTATCAGAATGCTTGCAGATTCGTTCTTTTATCAGTATTGCTTACAGATCTTTCTGATACAGCAATAGAATTGCATTACCTTTCCAAAGAAAAAAGTAAGGATTTTAAGGGGAAAAAAAACTTCCGCTCATTAAATGTGGTTTGTATACTACTACACTTTAGGTGAATACCTCTTAGAAATTCTATTGCTTCATCCAGTACAAGATTCAGTAACTGATCATATCCTTTCAAGGTCCCTGTCACTGTAAGAGAAAATGATTATACAGTCATATCAACTTCAGACCAAACTTAATATTCAGAAAATGTACACGCACAAAAATACATGAATAGGCAAGCAAGATGAATGAAGAAAATAGCTAATACAAACACTGTCAATCTTTTGAGAACATAATGATTAATCAATCCAGAGTATTATGGACGCATTCAAGTTACAAAACAGTACAAAAACATGACAAGCTACAGGAGAACAACCAAGAAATCTAAATACAACTCTTGCACTGCTATGCTCTAATGCTGAATCATCATTTTACTTTGATGGTTGCTGTCTAGGCAACCAAGATGAACCTCGTCAGTGGTGTGATGAAGGATCAAAATATCGCAATGTACCGGGGCATATCAGCCAATATGTATCATATCAGTGACCCTCTGATATGCCTTTACACTGAGTGTTTCGAGGTTCCACCTATTTCAGGGGGTAGACAGGCCTTAAACCAACCCCTCTGAACCAGTTTGAAAAAAAAAATAAAACTAAAATATAAAAAATAAAAGGCGGCATATTTTGATCCTTGGGTGTGATAAGGAATGGCAGGGTTTCATCAAATTAAGCCTATGTGGTGCTGTTGGGGTTAAGAGTTTGTTGAAGGGCTGAACTGATGGTGATGATACAAGGACTTAAACTGCTGGCCTTGCAGAAGTGGTTGGGATTCACCATTGAAGGCGATTGTAAAGTGGTCATTTCATGGCTCAATTCTGACACTGAATCAGATTGGAAGTTTAGAGTCCTGGTTAGGGAGGCCAAAAGTTTGGGAAGAATCCTGAAATCCTGAAACACTCGTTCAAGTGTTGCTTAAACCAAAACATCAATGCATAGAAATTTGTTGCTTAAACCAAAATGTGGCTGGAGAAAATAATGAAATCCCGGAGTAACCAAACTCTAAGTATACAAATATGTATAGAAACATAAAAAGGGCAGCCAATCCCCTGTTCACTAAGATAATAATTAGCCCCCTTGTCTGCCAAAAAATAAAAAGAGATAAAAATAGGGAAAAAAAGAGCTATACAACTGACCTTGTCTCCCACCAGTTAATTTGACTTGGACACCCTTGTCAACAAACTTTGCCAGATCTAAAACTGTTTCTTTACGGCCTGACTGAAACAACAAAACATGTAAAAATGCCTATCAGTAGCAGAATCCCCCGGAAAATTCTACTAATCTATATAGATCAAATTCTATGAAACATGATAAGCACGCAGACATATACATACAAAGAAGATAGATAGATAGATAGATAGATAGATAGAGAGAGAGAGAGAGAGAGACTTACCATGTTGGTGTACAATTACTGCTGTTTATCAAACCTTGAGAAGACACTAGTAGATGGTTAGTCGTAATGCCACCTTCTGCTTCAGCTACATCAACAACAACACATGCAATCACATGCTTCACCAGTATGTCACAAATGAATTGAAAAGGTAACAATGTAACAACAAATAACTATAACAGCAAAATCAAGAAGACCCAGGACTTTCCTCCCTGTTTTGGACATAAACCAATAAACCCTAAACCCATATAGATCAACATCGTATAGAAACAAGAACGGAAAGATTAATCAAAGATTTGCATAACGAAACGAATAGAAGCAATGAAATTAAAAATAATAATAATAATAATAAACTGAACAAAACTCTTTCACCGATTCCAGAGACCATTTAGTGAAAATGAGAAAAACAAAGTAATAAACGTATTATTATTTCGACAAAAATTCGGAGAAATGGTTGGTAAAAAACAAGTAGATAAAGCAGATTTCATCGAAGCAATATAAGATAAGAGACAAGTGAAGAGTAAGAGGAGTTGGAGATTTACTTCTGTATTCCTTTTATCGCTGACGGAGGAGAGCGAGAGGAGAGAGACTCGCGAGTGTCTGGCTTCGTTCTTCCCCTTTTCCCGCTTCGCATAACAAGTAACCAAAGCATTACAGTACTGAAAGTCTGAAACGAGTTCGGTGTGAGATCGGCTTCAGTCAGTGCTAGGCCTGTTCGAACATTTCCTGTGGGGAGATATCTATAATGGCAACATTTTAAAAAACGACCCGGAAACGGAACCGTTTTGGCCATCAGTTTCCGGGTTGATAGTCTGATCATCCGGTTTGAATGGACGGCCTATTTTAACAAAAATAATTAAAAATAAAAAAGGCCAAAAACCGTTGGATGGATTGATGGATTGACCATCCGGGTTAATGGATTTTGACTTTTTCAATGGATTTTGGTCAAAGGCCAGGTTTGGGGTAAAAGGGAACCGGCTGCTTAGATGGTTCCCGGGCCGAATGCTCCGACTGTCTGGGTCAACGACAATTCAAAAGCCATGTATAATGGGTGTTTGAACAGGCTTTTGCACTGGCTGAATCCGATTTAGTTCAATGCGGGCACGGGCTTGCCCTAATGGAAGTCGCTCTCCAAGTCTGTGTTCACACCGTTCCAACAGCCCTAATGGAAGTCGATCTCAATGCAAGGCTGGGGCTCAAACGGGCTTGAACTTGACCCAAGCCTCTGATCAACTTCCATCAAGGCAAACCCATGTCCACACCATTCCAACTACCTTTTGCAATCATGCATTGGTAATATCTCGAGGGCAAATTTCTTAAACTACCTTTATGGTTTAACTAATTGACTAACTATACCCTTATTGTTTACATATTGCCACTTAAAGTACCCTTAAATTCTCTAATAATTGACTAATTCTCTCCCCTTGCCATTAGGATTTTGTCACAATCGCCTCACATGTCATACCATGTAATTGTTATATTTTAAGAAAATGACAATACTTTTTTATTGTTATAAACACGTCCTAACCAACTATGCCGAAACCTTACGCTACACAGACCAAAAAGAAATTAATTAAACCCACACTTCTTTTTTTTTGAAATAAATTAAAGCCACACTTCTCCACTCTATAATTTCTTCCATTAATTTTTTTTTTTGCAGATAAAAGAGGAAAATATATTAATAAGAGGAAATATTTACATAATGCTCAACTCGAGGTATCCCTTCAGGATAGACATTATATTCAAAAGAGTCTTGATAGAAAGTTTTTGCTTTATGGGATACCTTGTGAGCAGATAAGTTGAAAGTTTTGTTTATATGTTCAAAATTTACATTAAATTGGAATGAGGAAATTAAAAGCTTGGTTCTCTACAAAATCCATTGGCAAAACCAAGGAAGCATTGTAGTCTCTTCAAATGCCTGAATAACAATCTGATTGTCTGAGCATAGGCAGATGTTTCTTTCATTCCAATTTCGAAGTTCCAAAAAAACCTACAAAATTGCAAACAGTTCAACTTGATCAACCATTGAAAGATAAGAAGTTCGGCCTCCAAGAATTTTTAGGCATTGTAAGTTGGTATTTAAGATCACAATACCAAAAGAAAAAAAAGAGTTAGAGATTTTACCTACATCCGTGAAAACAATTAATTCAGTAGTAGAGCTAAGAGAAAGATTAAAGGATTTGGTATGCAAAGTTAAGGAACTTGAATTGTCTATATTAGTTTGACAAAAATAATTTTGTTGACCGTAGAGAGAGTTCGCATAGGAAAGGTCTGATTATTTTCAAAAAAAATATTATTTCTTGCATTCTAGATGTAGTAGCAGGCAATCGCAAACCAACTCAGAATGAGGTGCAGAAGGTGATTATCTTGAATTTGATTACTAAGATGGTTGAAAATATTATCCCAAGATTGATGAGGAATGGTTGAAAGGTCAACATTCCAAGGATTTCCAAAGAGAATTGCACAAGCAAAAGAACAATGAATGAACAGCTGAGCTATGGTTTCTTCAAATTGGTTACAGAGATGGCAAGTTTTGTTTGTAGGGTCAGCAAAAATGATGCTTCGGATAGGGAGAAAATTATTAAAGAGTCTCCAAAGAAACAGTTGATATCTTGGAGGTATAGGAAGTTTCCAAATTTTGGAAAGACAAAGTTTAACATTATCTAGGAGATTAGGGATAGAAGGAGCTTGTTTAGGTTTGTATTCTTCTTTGATAGTAAAATTCCTATATTTGTGAGGAAGCCAGATCCAATGCAAATCATCATAGGGAAATATAGGAGTTTGGCAAATTTTCCTGGTTTCTTCTTGATTGAAATAGTGCTGAACTATCGACTAATTCCACTGACCTTCTGTGATCAAATTTGAGAGAGGGAGATTTCTCACCTGAGGAGAAACAAGGAAAGGAATGGCACTTGGGAGATTAGAAAATTAGAATTTTCATTTACCGAATATTCAACATCTGAAGCTAATTCTTTTAACTTTGGACAAATAGATTTCCAACAAACAGAAGTAGTGGAAGGAGTAGAATAAGGGAAAATGGACTCTGCTTTGAGGTATTTGGATTCCCAGACTTGGGCCCAAAGTTTATGTTGTTCATTTAGGAAATTCTAAGCAACTTTCTTCAAGAGGGAGTGATTAACCAAGGTTAAATTTTTAAAACCTAAGCCACCAAAAGATTTAGGCAGAGTCAAGATATTCCAAGAGCACCAACGGTAACAATGTCTATGGTAGTCTGAAGTATTCCACCAAAAATGTTTGACTATTTTTGTAATTTGATTAATGGTATTTTGGGGGAATTGGATTAGACTCATGGGATGAATTGGGACCGCTTGGATTAAGATCTTTTTCTCAGCTTGACTGATAGTAGAGGCTCTCCATCTATTTAACTTAGCTTTCAAATTGTTGAGAATGTAACTAAGTTGATTATGTCTGTTCCGCAACCAAGTCAGAGGGATGCCAAGATATTTGAAATTTGGGTTTAGAGAGTCTATATGAAGTTGCCTTTTAATCATTCGTTGATGCCTTGGGCTGATATTTTTACTGAAAAAGATCACTGATTTTTCAAAGTTTATGAGTTGCCCAAATGCTTATTGGAATTTGGAGAGAATGGAATTCAGATTGTCTAGTTCCTCCCTGTGGACTCTAAGAAAAAGCATCACATCATCAGCAAAAAGGAGATGGGAGAATGGAGAGTTTGTAGCTAGAGATATCCCTTTGAGGTGGTTCTCAGATTCTGCTTAATAGAGAAGACGACTGAGACCCTCCATAGAAAGAATAAAAAGATAAGGTGACAGAGGGTCTCCTTGTTGAAGGCTTCTAGTGGGCTGAAAATGACCTTCTGAGGAGCCATTAACTAGGACAGAATAGGAAACTGTGGAAATATATTCCTTAATAATTAGGCAAAAATCTTCAGAAAATCCTAAGGAAGACAAAATTTGTAAAAGAAAGTTCCATTCCAAGCGATCATAAGCTTTGGGCATGTCCAGTTTGATAGCAAGATAGCCAATACCTCTTTTTTTATGTTTCAAGTAGTGAAAGGCTTCCTAAGTCAGAATGGTATTATCAGACATATGTCGATCATGAACAAAAACTACCTGATTTGGAGCAATAAATTTATCTTGGAGGGTACGGAGCCTAGAGGCAATTAGTTTAGCTATTATCTTAGTAACATTACAAAGGTCGATGGGTCTGTAGTCTTGAACCTTAGTGCAATCAACCTTTTTAGGAATAAGACAAATAAAAGTATGGTTAAGTCTCCTGAGTAATTTCTTATTCCTAAAGAATTCTTGGACCACTTGGATAATTTCAGGGCCCATAAACTCCCAGCATTCCTTGAGCACCAAAATGGGCATCCCATCTGGTCCCGGGGATTATAAGACTTCCAATGCTGAAAAGAGTTGATTTGATTTCTTCCTCAGAGGGAATGCTCATTAACATAGAATTTTCTTCCTGGGAGATTATTGGAGGGAAAAGAGAATGAAGGTTGTCAATGTCCTGAGTACCTTGAGTAGAGAAAAGGTCAAAGAAGTAATCTATAAAAATAGTGGCAATGTCACAGTGCTCTGTATTCCATTGATTATTACTGTCCTTTATTCTATGTATTTTTTTTCTTTCTACGACAAAGAGTACTCTTATGAAAAAAGTTAGTGTTTTTGTCCCCAAGGAGCAGCCAAGTATGGCGAGATTTTTGTCTCTAAAAACTTTATAATTGGCAAGATGCCGCTCCCAACTCTTTATACATGCTTTAAGTTAAGTTATGATCTTCAGATTGTTCAGCCTGAATGACTTGTCTCTCTAGCATATCTATCTTTAGCTTGGGATCTATGAAATGAATTTTTTCTCTAATGAATTAATTGTTTCTTAATTTCATCCAATTCCCTAGTGACTCGAAAGGCAGCATGACCCTGAACTTGGATGTGCCAACCTTCTTCTATCACATTTCCGCAAGAGTCCTTTGAAAGTCACGTCTCAAAGAATTTGAAAGGCTTAGGGAGTTTCTGATGTTTGGGGTGCAGATTGAGAACTAGAGGGTGGTGATCAGAGCCCCATTTAGAACCTAGGGACAGAGAACTGTCAGGGAAGAGTTGAAGCCAATCAGGGGAAAGAACAACTCTATCTAAAGTTCTCTGAATATGTCCTACAGTTCTCTTGTTTGTCCAAGAAAAACCTCCTCCCTGGATATTAAGTTCAACAAGATTATGAGTTAGAATTAAGTTTCTATATTGGGAGGAGGTTAGATGATTACTGCGAGAGGTAGAAGGAGAGGGGTCAAAAGTAGTTACAGTCACAACTTCATTCAGATCACCCATCAAAAAGAAAGGAAGATTGACAGTTAACAACATATTATTCAAAGCTCTCTACAACGAGTTCCGTTTATGTTTAATAGATGAGCCATAAATGAAACCTAACAACCAATTTGCAAAAGCATAATGAACTTGCAAGAAAACATACCTGGGTTGAGAACAAAAACTAATATATTAAGGGTGGCTTTCTAAAGAACTGCTAAGTCATCGGCTCGGCCTTCAGGGTTAATAACAAAGGAGTTAGGATAATTCAAAGCATTGATTAGATTATTTAAAGTAGAATCTTGGATTTTAGTCTCACATAAAAAAAATAATATATGAGTTGAACTGAGAGGCTAAATCCTTTAGGCCTTGAACAGCCTTGGGACGAGAGGCCCCATGGCAGTTCCAACTTATAATTAACATTGGTGAGGGTGGGAATGAATTGGGCCAGCCACCTCTACCCTCAGATAAGAAAATAAAGTAAATGAATTACCGAGTCTTGAAGATCTGGTGTCAGGTTACTAGCACAAGAAGTATCGTCCACATTGATAATTCGAGCAGGTGAATTAGAAGGATCTGACATGTCAGGATGATCAAAGGTTGGGATAAGATTCAAGTTAGACTCAATTTGTAGATTCGACAAAATATCAATACGAGGTCGCTTACCTCGATTGCCAGAAGAGGGTTCAGGTTCATCTAAGACACGATTTAATAGAGACTGAGCACTTGCCACCAAGTTAAAGGTGTTTGCTAAGACTCTGACAAGAGAAGGATTGGGAGGAGAGGCTATTGCCAGATGGTTACTTGGGGGAGTAGTTGGAAAGGAGTGATGGGGTGCGGGAGTTATAGGATTAGAAGGCAGTGTAGAGGAGTCTTCCGGGTGAAGGTTTATGGGGGGTGGTGGGTGGAAAGTCAACAAAACTACTAAACAAAGGCCTTTTCTAGGAGCGTCGTAGGGTTTGTTCTACTTTCAGCCAAGGACCAGGAGAATTCATTGTTCTCTTGTTGAAGAACTGATCGTAAGCCTAATTAACAGTATGGGGCATAGGCTGGGAACAACGGCGGAATTGGTGACCAATACATCCACAGATATAACAAATCCAGGGGAGATCTTCATATCTAAAGGTTACCCAATGATGAAAACTTACAAAACAACCTGTTTTGAGAGGTCTGTTGACAGAGATAGTGACCTTTGCACATATGTAGTTGTGTACTATTGAGATCAGCTTGGTAGGTCCTATGCGTTCAAACAAGGGATGACCAATGTCCACTGAGAGGGTTTTGAAGGGAAGATCATGAAGTTGAACCCACACCTCTATGTTGTGGATGTTCCAGGAGTATTGGGGCCTACCAGGGACCCAGGGTTCCATAACGATCCACTGGCCATTCAAAGTCCATAGGCCTTCATTACGTATTTGGTTATAGTCTACAGCATAAAAAAAAATTAACTTAAAGTGGCCTCGCCGAAAAGGTGCTAGCAAAAGACGGTTAGAGTTGAAGTTCCATAATTCATAAAGGCCTTGAATATTGTCATCAAATTGGTCAGTTAAACGGGGAAAGAGACGATAGATGAGTGAGAGGTTCCACTAATTAAACCCACGCTTCTCTATTCTGTAATTTCTTCCATGGATAATTAATTAATTAAACCCACACTTCTCTCTTCTATAATCTCTTCCATTGCTAAGAAATTAATTATACCCACTGACTGGAAACATAATGAGTGCAGCAAAAATGCCTACTACTAGCTTCTTCTGTTAGTAAGAAATTAATTAATAGATTAAATTACTTAAAGCCTCATCGATGTCTTGCAAAAACTGAAAGTAGGAAACATGCCCAGAAGGTAAGGCATAGCATTGATCCACAATAGATATGAGATTCCTCCTCTTTCTACACAGAATCACAAGTGGAGTCGTCTAATTTGGACCCCCTACAACCCATACCAACTGCAACAGCATGGACATGGACCAAAAGAACACAAAACCCCAAATCGACATTTTTCTGATAAATTGGAATGATTTGCTATTCCGTCGAACTTGTTTGTGTTGAGACCTTGATGCACTCGAAGCTTCTCTTTCTAGAGGAGTCCACCAGCGATCTCGATTATGCAGTACAACTTTTTCCATTAGATTATTGGGTTTTATATAGATGGTGTACCAATCAAAATCTGACCTGATGTTAATAGAAAATGGGAAGAAGGAAAACTACAAAAAAAAATTGAAAAGGTTTTTAGATGGAGACAAGGCATTAAACATTTTCTCTTGGTGGTATCTTTTCATGCTTTTTTCAAATTTTCAACATAATTCAGAGACGTTGTGTTCCCTCATGTTTAGATTTTCAACATAATTCAGTACGAAGGTATTCTCAATGCATGGCTATAAAACTCTGTATTTATGTACCTCATGTAGAGATATTCCCAGTGCAAGGTTGCATAATGCAATTGAGACCTTGTGAGCTTTTGCCTAAAATTATTAATTGCTCATTATGGGGTTTATGAATATGAGTTTTCCCTCAAATGTTTTGGGTTTGTCAAGGTTAGCCAAAATACCTTAATTTTTAGGGTATATTATTGAAATCCCCTTAAAATTTTACCATTTAAGAAATTTTCCTTTAAGTTTTGTAATTGCAACAATCTTTCTTTAACTTTCTAACATAGTTACAAGTAGAACTCATATGTTAGAACCCTTTAATAAATGGCCTAAAATGTCCAAAATACCCATGCATTTATTATTGAGGCTGGTTTCTACAAATAAAAATAAAAATACAAACTTTATAAAAAAAGAGTATAAAGTTACAACTTTACTTTTTAAGTGATTGATATGAAGGGTGAATTTGAAAAATAAATCAATTTCGTAAAAGAGATTGAAAGGGTTTAGGTTAGTGATTGATATGAAAAGAAAATTTGGAAGATAAACATTTTGGTCAAAAGATGACATTTTTGTGTAGGATTCTAACATATGGGGTCTACTTGCAAATGTATTAAAGAGTTCATGGGACATAATTATAATTACCAAGCTTTCGAGGAGGTTTCTACAATGATTAAAAACTTTAGGGCAGGTTTTAACAATAAAGATTTATGCATTGATAATGGTAGAGTATTCAAATGGATTGCTTGTCTCTTTGATAATGAAAATGTGCATCAAATCTTATATTTTGCATTATTTTTTATTTATTTGCAAAGTACATATTTGCATTTATACTCTTTCCAAAGCCATATTGCTCCATTCCTTTGCTATTTGTGGCTTTTTATTTTTAAGATTTCAACCATATAAAATACAGTATTTGTGAAGTTTGCTTGCACTATTCAAAGCATATGTACTTGATTTGTTGAACCTCTATTGCTTCCTAACTTCATTGTACAATTTACTTTTTGAGTGAAAGAATGTTTAGATTTTCCAAAAACAAAGGTCAGATTAGAAAGGCCTAAAGTCTAACTCGACCTAAAGCTAAGTAGTATTCATGTTTTTCAACCCTATTTTCTAATAAGAAACTTTCATCCACTCCAATTTTTTTGGTTGGACTTGGGATAACCTAACCCAAATTGCACCAATACTCCCTACATGATCCGAATTGGCTTTAATGACCTAAAAGAGGTCAATTCAAGTTAAACTCAATTTAACTAATTGACAACCTAATACTTTTTCTTTTAAGGAATAAAAAAGGAAAATCAATTTTGGCAACACTCTAGCAATGTGATCCATCAACACTTAAAGATAATTTTAGGGGTGTTTTTTTTAGATTAATGTGGGGACCATGGAATGCTTATTTTCTTGGGTATTACTTACCCATGAAAGTGATACACATCTCCTAGGTGGGTAAATAACTTTCCCACATAGGGGTAAAGTTGCCAACACCTGAATGGGACAAAAATGCCCTTTTAATAATGGACTTGTATGGCTAAAATGGTCATTGCCTTATTTATTACCTGAGAAATAAAAGAACATGGGTAAATGCACTTACTTGGGTAAGTGTTTCCCAAGAAAAACTTATCTAGGTAATTGCATTTACCCGGCTAAGTAACTTACCAAACAACGAATGGGCCTTAAAGGCAAATGTGGTGTTAGGGCGGGATATCATTTTCCCACCATCAACATGGGACACTCCCATGGAGATTGTCTCAAACCCAAACTACTACCCATATTTCAAAGTACTTGTGTTATCATTAATTTGCACTTAACTATAGTGTTTATCTTCTTTTAGGATTATGTCAATGTCTTTGATGACACTAATATTAGTGTCTTTATTCTTTTTTTTTTCTTCATAGTATTTTTATTCTTGCAAACAAACAAATACTATATCATGGTAGGAAATTGGTAACCACTTAAAATGTGATGTGTGCATGCAGTTTTGTCATGTGTTTCACATTTGTTTATATTGAATAGGAAGGATTTATGAATGATTCTAAGGCATTCTTTAAGCCATTAAATAGGTCAGGTGTTGGCTTCATGGTTTTCAAATCGGATCAAACCAGATGGTCGGACTGGAAAAACCGGTAACCATTCAGGCCCTCGGTCTTGGTTATACTGTAAACCACTAATTCACCAAAACCCGTTGAAAAAGTCAGAGAACCGCTGACCCAGGCGATCGAACCACTAAACTGTTCAATCCGGGCAACGGTTCATGGGTTTATAATTTTGAATTTCACTGATTTAAAAAATAATAAAAAAATAAAAAAAGACTCCCATGTCCCCAATCCCAATTCAATTGTGAGCTAGGGTTAGAACAAAACTCACTTTCATTCTAACTCTAACCCTTCCCAGCTCTTAGCCCTCATACCTTGACGACCTACAACGGCCATGACCTATGATAATTGGCGGCAACCGTCGACAACGGTGAGGCTTCATCTACGACGGTTTTGTAGCTTCTATAGGTGACTAGGCAATTCCTGCTTTCTACATTGCAGAGCTTGCTAGAATTTGTAGCGGCAATCACCGGCGACCAAAGTAAAATCAACCGGTGGCGATTTTTGTGAGCCCAACACCATTTTCATCATACCATTTGATTGTTTTCATGTTTTTGCTTTTGGAATTTAGTTTATGTTTTTAAATGATTTATGTTTTTCCTTTTGAATTCCTATTGATATTTTTGTGAGCCCAACATGTTTTTTCTTTTGAATTTGTATGCATTCATCTAAAATATTTGGATTTCATAGATTCTCTATTCCAATACTCTTTGCTTTTTTTCGCTTAATTAGTTATAGAGACTTAGAGAGTCGCATATTCACATTTGCTTAATTAATCTTGCTTCACTATTCATTTTTCCAATTCCTTGCTTATTTGCTATGCCAAAGGATGATGATAACGATGATATTTATGAATGATAAAATCCCTTTTTATTTTCAATTAATTAATCAAATGATGTTTTTTTGCTTAAATTAATTGTTTCTTGCTTCTTGATTTTTGAATTATTATTAATTTTTGCTTCTTGATTCATGCATGGATTTATTGAAGTACGATTACATTGCTTATTTGCTATGCCAAAGAATGATGATGATGATGTCAAAGAAATGAAGAATGATACAATCTTTTTTTGTTTTCAATTAATTAATCAAATGATAATTATTTGGTTAAATTAATTGCTTCTTGATTATTACTTTTTTGGATTTTTTGAACATCTTAATTTATGTTTTTTGTATTTTTCTATATTTTTTAGAATTTTTCTGTATTTTGTTGTATTTTATATGTGTTTTGTACATTATTATTTTGTATTTAGATAGTTTTATTTTTCTATATTTTATTTAATTTTTATTATTTATAAATATTTTTTATTTTTAATTGATTTATGACATCACGGGTTGAACTGTTCAACCCAGACGGTTGAACTGTCGAACCAAAAAATAGACCTCCAATCGGTTCTATTTTTGGGTCGGTTTTAAAAACCTTGGTTGGCCTTCCATGCATACCTCTTGAAAAGTTGCATATAAATTTTAACCTTAAAACATGTTTTAAATTGGCAAGTATTAACACAATATGATATTGAAATGCAAGTAAATACTATTTGTTCATTATGTATATGCTAGTTTTGGGGGTGAATAATATCATCTATCGAATTTTAAGCGAACAAGGTGACCAATAATGCAAAAGGGAAATCTAATCAAGTACATCCCTCACTCCGTAATGTAATTAAATAATCTTTTGAAGTTTTGAAAGCAAGGTTCATAATTCTAAAACATGTCACCACTCTTTATTAATATACTATGACAAATTGTGATTGCAAGTTATACACAACTTTATCAAAAACAAAACCATGAGACAATTACTCCAATTATTTGTTAAATAAATTTGAAGATGAAGATATTTAAATAGAGGGTAATAGTGATGAGGATAATGACATTGGTGGCAACAATGGATTAGTTGAGGAAATACAAGATATGATGATAATTTATATTTCTTATAAATTAAAATGTGTGTATATATATATATATGTATGCATTTTTTTTACAGAATATTTATTTCTAGATATATTTTATTGAAGACTTGCAAGGAAAAGTACAATGGCTTATTTGTTCATGTAGAAAATGAATAGTGCCACTGTTGACGACCAAGACCGAAACAAACTATAATCATTATGTTACAAATGTCCATTTGGAATGATATATTATGCTTTAAGGTGGCATTTGATAAATCTGAAATCTGAAGTCTGAAAAGTTAAAAAGATATTAAAAGTGTTTGAAATCTGAAAAGGGGCATAGATGTTTTTTCTACTTTTTAGATGATCTAAATAGATAATGTTGTTTGTGTTGGATCAATTCTCCAACATCTAAAATTTCTTTGTTTTACTATTTTACCCTTGAAACATGCTATTTTGTAATTTTGAATGCAATTAGCACTATTTCATATAAAATAACTTATCAAAATCAAAATACTATTGAAGCTATACAAAAAAATAATAAAACAAATAATTAATCACTAATAAAAATATTTAAATAATTAAAATTTAATAAAAATTAAAATAATAAAAAAGTTTATAAAATTAATAACTAATAATAATTATTTAATTATTAATAGTATTGAAATAACATGAATAAAATAATAAAATAAATAATAATCGATAATAATTGTTAAAATTAATTAATAATTATAAATAACACAATAAAGATTAATAAAAATAAATAATAACAAACAAATAATATTAAAATAATTAAATTTAATAAAAATTCAAATAGTCAATAAAATTAATAATTAATAAATATTTAATTACTTAATTATTAACAATATTTAAATAACATGAATGAAAATAATAAAATAAATACTAATTGGTAATAATTACTAAAAATAATTAATAATTATAATAAAACAATAAAAATTAATAAATAATAAAAAATATAATAGATATTTTAACTTAAAAAATTAAAATTAATAACTAATAACTTCAAATAAAACTTATACAAAATTTTAAATTAAGAATAAATTATAAAAAATCAAATGACATTAAAAAATATGAATCAATTCCATGTTTACTTAATAACATATTTAATAATTAATTTAATTAAAAATATAAAATTAAAAATTAAAATTAATTTATTAAAATGTAATATAATACTTAATAAATAATTATAAAATCTTCAATTATTAATACAAATAAAAAAAGTTACAGAACATTTAATATAAAACACAAGTTTACACATAATAAAGCGATTGCCATTGTCATTTGTTCATATGTTCCATAACTATCATATGTAATTGCAACAGCAATAATAAACAAAAAAATAATAATATGACAATAATAAAAAATTGTATGACATTGCATATAAGAGATGCACGTTGCGTCCAAGTGCCATCTCTTCTTTGAGCGGTTGCAATATTCAGATTTTCTACAAGCTTTTAAGTGAGTTTATTGAACTCCTTGATCTTTGCCACTAGGTCGACAATCAATTCATCGACCTAATAAAAAGAGCGCATACGCTTTTCCCACATTGGGCAATACAAGAAAACTCTTCCCTGATTTTCATTTGTCTAGCCTTGTAAGGTTTTATATAACCAACCCCACATGCACACATGATTGGGGAATGCCTAATAATCATTTTCCCTACATAAAAGAAAGTTTGTTCACGTATATAACCATAATAGTACAGAACAAACAAACAAGAAGTTCTACATAGTTCAAGTACATAACTAGGATCAAAGATAAGTAATTCAATGCATATTCCTATTTAATAATTCTTGTGCAATTTCCTCTCACAATGAGGTCATGAACTGTGCATCAACTTGACCATGAGGTGTCTATTCATCACCGTGCTCTTCTATCTCTACTTCCTCTACATTTTCATTAACACTTGTATATTATATTCATCATAGTCATTGAAAAATGTATTAATTATTGATTTCCTTCTCAAATAGTTGTGGATAGTAAAGCATGCAATGACTATGTCCCATTGGACATGGAAATTAAAAGGTGTCATCCATTTAAGAATTGTGCCTAATTGAAAGGTGTCCAAAACATCAAACGATCTCTCAATTACATTTTTCAACTTTATATGTGCCTAGTTGAATCATTCTTCTTTTGTCCTAGCACACTCACGACGAAAGTTTGCTATCCAATATCACACATTTCGATAGGGTGCCATAAAGTGTCTTGTATTTGCATATGCAACATCGCAAAGATAGTATTTGCTTATGCCAATCAAACTTATCTACCAAAATAATGATTTTTTTAAAATGAACACCCCTACAACATCATTCTTACAAGAAGGTGAAAATGGAAAGTTATTGTTAGGGTTGTATGCAATCTCATGTAGAACCCTATTGTCATGTGTTATTCCTTCCCAACTAGCATAAACATATGTAAATACCATATTAGAATCACAAATTGCTAGCATATATTGGAAACATTCCTTCTCCCCTCTTTCTCGGTATGCTAGTTGTTTTCTTGGTAGTACCACAACTTGAACAAGTATTCCATCTAAAGCACTAATAGCACCCTGCAATAATAAAAGAGAACATCTAAATAAAACTATTCAAAATTATGAAATTTGTGTGGCATTGCCAATTCTTTACCTTAAACACCTGTCGAAGTCATTTATGGTGCCTTGGGATGTTTGGGTTTGGGTTAAATGTAGTTGGTTGGATCATTTCTCATGCAAATTCTATCATAGCAGCTAACACTTGATGGAAATATCTATGCATTGTTTGGATGGCATGTTGGAATATTCTCTTCAAAATAGATAACCTTTCATTATGGATTAAACACAAAAGAAACATAACCATCTTCTTCTCTAGTGATATGTATCGATTATCATACAACCATTCGCGATTGTGAAAATGGCCACATATCCGTACATATGCTTCAACTGGCATCATCGTCATCTCGATGGTTTGTTGGTCATTTCCATTCAATAGCTTTTGTATATAGATATAACCGACTAATGTAGATTCACAATCTGACATCCTTACAATATGCATCTGTAACGTTTTTTTTTATATACCAATATAAGAGCATAATCATACCCAACCTCTTCATCCTAAGTGTCAACATATTTGTTGTGTACCTAGTAATTTACTTTCTACATTGAGATTAATCTAAAAGCAAATCTTCATGCATGTATAACATATTCAAAACATCAACTACATCAACTCATCAAGTGTCACAATATAAGAACATATATAATATGTTCAAAATATCAAACAAAAGCCAAAAAGTATACTGCATATGTCGGGTGTGACAACCACGATTGAAACCAAAACATCAATCCAAATACCGACATACAATTCTTATTATAAGTTTATCCTCCTAGCATAAAGTGACAATCACCTTTTCATCGCCTCCTCGTCATGTGTGTCACAAGATCCATACAACAGATACATTCCTTCCTACATTTCAGATTTTTCAAAAAGATAATTGAAGCTCCTATATATAAAGGAGTACTAGTTGTCTAACCGATATCAATTAGCTTCTACATACATTATTCCACAGTTGGTCCTCCATTTTTAACAATCATAATGTCAAGAAACTTCTCCTTCTTAATATCAATCTCATTAGTGAACTTCTTTTGCCACTTGGAGGGTCTTTCACTTGGACCTATAGACTCCTCAAATGTATATTATATTTGAGTCTAGGGCTTTGTGGTAGGTGTGGTAAGAGAGTCATCAATGTCAATAGGACCACCCTCTTGTGTATCATCATCTACATTGGTAGAGGCCACTAGTCTTGGCCTATTTGCTAATGGAGTCCAACCAACTTCTCTATTGAAACAACGCTCTACATTCATCGGCAAATTGTAGTCCTGCAAACCTAAATATTTTCGCATTTGCATAGGCCTGTTATCATACAAACAAATAAGCCATCCTATTAGATCCTACACACAAATACATTACCTTCCAACAACAAAATTTCAGTGTAGTATTACTTTCAAGAAATCTTCTTATTACTCATTTGACCAATCCACTGTACCAATGGATGGATTATACCCATTTCCAGTCCTATTGATAAGTGTCACCCGTAGTTGATATTTTCTCTTTAGATAATCGAACCCATTCTTTAGTTGTTTCTATGAGAAATTCTTTTGG
Source organism: Nelumbo nucifera (assembly GCF_055504915.1). Taxonomy (NCBI): domain Eukaryota; kingdom Viridiplantae; phylum Streptophyta; class Magnoliopsida; order Proteales; family Nelumbonaceae; genus Nelumbo; species Nelumbo nucifera. Next base: position 109,865,582 of record NC_142650.1, read on the forward strand.
ATCTTTTCCATTAACTTCTTCTGAATTTGTGTCCACGATTCTTTCTTTAGTGATCCACCTTGTTTCCCATGGGTAGGCACCTCATCAAGGCATAGGTCCAACAATAGTTTTTGCAAGATTCGGTCCTTCCAAGTGGCTTTATCAAAATTATCTCCAATAGCCATTCCTAATCCCCTATTAATGATAAAGCATGACCTATGTCAGAAGTAGAAAACCCAATCTCAAAGCACAAAGTTATCACAAAAAGAAAATTCTCAAAGCAATAAAAAATAATACCACATACACCTGAAAGAGCTATTCACATTTAGGAATGCATCCTACTGTATGCCTTAAAAGATCTAATCGAGTTTGATTTCATGTGGGAATAACCGAATTTGATCTCAAATAAGATGGGGATAACCAAGTTTGATTTTGTAGTCCTATGAACACACCTAAAAGAGATATTCACATTCAGGAAAGCATGCCATAAAACAAAGCATCCTACTATATGCATAGCCTCTACAATGGTTTTGTTGTGAGTTTAATGACAAAGCATTCTATTGTATGCCATAAAACATCTAACTAAGTTTGATTTCAACTCAGATGGGGATAACCAAGTTTGATTTTTGCAGTCCTAGAAACACACCTGAAAGAATTATTCACATTTAGGAAAGCATGCCACAAAACATCTAATTGAGTTTGATTTCAATTCAGATGGGGAGTATTTTTTATAATGAAATTTAATAGATGAAACAATTTTAATTTTTCAATTATTGGGGATAGTTCATGGTGTAAATACATCTATATCATTTTTTTCATGAAAACAATAAGTGGCATGCTATCCATTTAGTTACCAAGGCAATTGTCCAAGAAAAATGTACTTATTATCTCTCCATACTAGACAATGTACATAATTGGTTCGCTTATTATAATGTTTTTTTGGTTGCCTAGCTTTTGGATGTTTTTCATACAAAGGTTATTTGAATGTTGAGTTTCTAGTTGGTCGTGTATAGAGAGCTATGTGTTGGACCTTCTAGTGCTTAATTTTGGTAATGAATGATCTGAAATCTCCTACATGTATATGATAGTTCAGATTCTAGAATTGTTTACTATTAATTTAATTTTTGAAAATGCACAAATGACAAAGTCACAATGAAGAATCAAAATCTCCTACATGTATATGATAGTTCAGATTCTAGAATTGTCTACTATTAATTTAATTTTTGAAAATGCACAAATGACAAAGTCAATGAAGAGTCAAAAACGATATAAATAACTAACAATACAGGTAACAAAGTCATCATGAAGACTAAAAAAAGCTGAAAATACCTAAAAGCATAGATAATCCATGTGGAATTTTTGAGCATGCAAAAACATTTTGTTTTGACCTTTTAGTTCTTATTGGACTTTAGTAGGACAAAAAAGCACTAGCTATTTAGAAACTTATATCAAACGGAGAAAATTAGAAAAACAAAGGAGAAAGAACCAAAGAAGGAAAGAAAAAGAAGAAATGTTTTAGTAGTAGTACTTATGCACTTTGGAACTGGTGCTTTATCATCTAGAGCAAATTTATAGAAAAATAATATGGATCTGCTATTGGTTTAGGCTTGCTAGAACTTGGTCATAAACCTGTTGTAGGGAAATTTAGGATTGACAAACAGATCTAAAAAGAGATTGATTGCACAAAAGTTTATGAGTTGTAGAAAATATTGTTGGGCAAAAAGATGTACTAGTAGATTTATCTAGTCTGATACTTTATATAGGCAGTATATTTGGTGTAATACTTCAGTTCTACGAAAGAGATCCTAGGAAGTGGATGCCAAGTGGAAAATGTTGAAACTCTAGGGTCATTGCTCAGTCATTTACTAGTCACTTTCATTCTGTGGAATAGGTGTCTGGGTTATGGTGGGACTAGGAAATGTTAAAGAAATTGATAAATTAATCTTTCCCCCTTCAGATCAATCTTTTACATTCCATAGATTTCTTATGGTTTTCTGTTCTAAAGTTTTTTAACTTGTTAACAAAAAAGAATTGTGATACAATAAGAATTTTTTTTTTTATTTACCATACATGTATTGCCATTGGTTGTAGAAAGAGTTATGAATTTTAAATTTTGATCTCCTTTATCACTAATGTAGCCACATAATCTTTTGGGGAGGCAATATCTATAGATCCATGCTCTCTTAAAGCGTATTCATATGGACTGCAGTCATGGAGCCTTGCACATGGAATGCTGGATGGGAAGAACAAATTCCTTTCCACTCTTCATGCTAGCGGTAACTTCTCAGTATGTAGATCCATTGCATTTATGCTGGATGGGAAAAACAAAGACACCCTAAAGGGGGAAAAATCCTACTTCAAATAGTCAACTAATGAATAACAAAAATAGAACCCATAATCTCCTCTTAGATGTAATAGAGACAGAAATCTATAATGAAGGATAATAAGAAAAATAGTCGTAGGCAGGAATCCAAAACAAAAATCTACAACAGAAACACACCACAAGCTAACCACAAGCAAGAATCCAAAATGCATAAAATGACAAGAAAAATAGAAGATAGAAACGTTAAGAGAAGATATACTAGAGAAAATAAAAAAAATAGAAAACAGTTGGATGAAACATACCTGCAAGAGACTAGAGAAAAGCGAATAAAAGGTGAAAGTCGAAGCAAGAATGCTAGATACCAGGAAATTGGAGAAAAAGAAAACAACTTTGGTGCAAATAGAAACCCTAAACTCGTGGAAGAAAACATGAAGAAATCGATTACACTTACTTCAAACCATACCTACAAGAGAGCTTGACGATGATGAAGCTTTCGTTCTCATCTCAATGGAGGTTTCAAATGACCTATTTTTTCGATTTTATGTGAAGGACAAAAACAAGTCATTTTAAAATTTTATGAGGACATTTATGTCTTTCACATGGGTCTGAAATATGTTTAAGCGTGTTAAGGACCTGACCTGCCTCTTTTCAATTAAGATTTGAATTTGGATTTAAGATTTACTATTTAGAGAGAAACCCAAACAAAAGTAGCATCTGAAAAGCAACATTTTCAAACTTCAATGATCTAAAAATTGCTATCAAATGCCACATATGTTCAATTGTTGCTCGTCATTAATATGATATGTACTAATTATATCATATTTGGCATTGAAATTATTTCATTTAAGTTGGTTAATAAATGCTCAAAGAAAAATTATCATACATGATGAAGTATAACAAGACTAATCTCGAAGAAGTGACCTAATTATTATCTATCCCCTAGAGACAAAAAACTTTCTATCCCGCCCAATGCTATTTTAACACGTCCTCTTCGCCCATATTTGAGACTAATGGAGAATTATTTATAACGTCCATATGGACTTCATTTTTTCTTATCAAGTATGCTTAACTCACTCACTCTTTATATCCAATCTCTCTTTTCATTCTCATCGAATAGTGAGTTTGTCTTTTCTTCTCCCTCCCCTCTCCACCCACCACCCCTTCGCCACTACACCCGCCGATAGTTCCATCCCTCACTGATTCAAGTTTCTTTCTTGTGGTTCTCCTCTCTCCACACCGACACGCTATTGTACTCTAGCCACCAATTTATTCTCTCTCGTGGTTCTTCTCTCTCCCCATCAATATGCTGTTGTACTCTGGCCACCAATTCAAATTTCTCTTTCGCGGTTTTTCTCTCTCCCCACCAATACGCTATTGTACTCCGGTCACACAGAAACCCTCCATGCCGATGTTGTACTCCGGCCACCTCAATGCACCCATTTCAGGTTTATTTTTAAGTTTATTTACATGCATTCTTCTTATTAATGTTTGTTTTTGTGTACGTGTCTTCATACCCTGCAAATACTTAAAATTCACATTGTATGAGGAGTCGTTATATCTAATCTAGTCACATGGAGAGTGGCCAACTCAGACAACACCTATGAGAATCTTAAGAAGAAAATCAGCTAATGAAGAGGAAGAAGAGCTTAATGGTGATAATAAAAGATGGGTATGTAGTTTATTTTTGTTTGGTTAAAATAAGGGACTTAAATAGGACTTTGTTTTTTATTGGTTTGTTGTTTCATCCAACAAAACTAGGAGTGTTGGAAACTGCTGAATATAAGCAGCAATACATCAAGCTTGCTATTGTTAAAATCGATATTATAAATAAAAAGACTTGAAAATAACTTTTATGAGACTTGGATTTTTCATGCATATTTGTTTGCTACGGAAATGCAATTTGAGATTTTCAGGCATATTTGTATGATCAATTTTGTAATTAGATTTGGTGCTTATTGAATTATCAATTTTGTGATTATATGAGGATTTTCCATATATTGGTATTTTGTTTCTATAATTTGCAAAATATTGAAATGAGTATACAAGAAGAAGATTGTATTCAGTTGTGTAATGTTATTGATAAATGAAAAGACTTGAAAATAACTTTTATGAAACTTGAATTTTTCATTCATATTTGTTTGCTACAGAAATGCAATTTGAGATTTTCATGCATACTTGTTTGATCAATTTTGTAATTAGATTTTGTGATTACTGAATTGTCAATTTTGTACTTATATGAGGATTTTTTCCCTATATTGGTATTTTGTTTCCATAATTTGCAAAATATTGAAATGAATATACAAGAAGAAGAATGTATTCAATTGTATAATGTTGTTAATAATGATCATACATATGCTGAATGCCAAACTATTCGTAAATTGGATTTTGATAATGGGGTTGATGTTGAGGCAAAACACAAATTAGAAGAACCAAAAGTAGGAATGGTTTTTAACACATTTGATCAAGCATAATTTTTTACAATGAATATAACAGAAGGATTGGATTTAGTATTAGAAAGAGCAAAGCACATAACACAAAAAGTGGGGGCTATAAGAGATACGATTTTTTTGTTGTTATTCACAAGGATTCCGTGAAAAAGATAAGTGGTTAGTTAATGCTAAGTATCGTGAGAATACAAGAATTGGTTATAAGGCATAAATATTTGTTGTATTACAAGAAAATGGACAATATTGCATAACTTGTTTCGAAAAGGAACACAATCATGAAGTCCATACAGACATTAGAAATAATTCTCCGTTAGTTTCAAATAAGTTGGGCGAAGAGGATATGTTAGAATAGCATTGGATGGGGAAAAAGTTTTCTATCCCTAAGGGACAGATATCTGGTCTTTAAAGCCGGTCTTTATAACTCTTGATGGGTAAATAAAAAGAATAAAGTTATTAATAAAGATGTAGTAGGTAAGACCAGATCGTTTGTCCCTTAAGGACAGAAAACTTTCTATCCTGTACAATGCTATTCTAATACATCATTTTCGCCCAACTTATTTGAAACTAATGGAGAATTATTTTTAACATCTGCATGGATTTCATTTTTTTTTATAAAATACGCTTAACTCACTCACCCTACGTACCCAATCTCTCTTTTCATTCCCGTTGAATAGCGAGTTTGTCTGTTCTTCTCCCTCCCCTCTCCACCAACCGCCCCTTCACCGTTTCAGCCGTTGCTAGTTTCATCCCTCGCCAATTCAAGTTTCCTCTCGTGGTTCTCCTCTCTCCCCACTGACACATTGTTGTACTTCGGCAACACAGGAACCCTCCTTGCTACTACTATACTCTGATCACCGATTCAAGTTTCTCTCTTGCAGTTCATTTCTCTCCCCCCGATACGCTACTGTACTCTGGCCACACAGGAACCCTCATCGTCATTGCTATACTCCAATTACCTCCGTGCACCCACTTCAGGTTTACTTTCAAGTTTATTTACATGTATTTTTCTAATTAATGTTTGTTTTTGTGTAAATGTCTTCATATTAGAACACGACCTCTTTGTTTTTGTGTACATGTCTTCATATGAGAACATGCCTTATTTGTTTTTATTTATATGTCTTCATACCTTGCAAAACATGTTTTTGTGTACCCGTCTTCATATAGTGCCATTCTAAGCAATGCCTATGAGGTTGATCACTTGTATATTGTGCATTACTGAGATTGCCCAATCAAGAAATTTCTTCCCAGAGTGATCTTCCTACATGGTAGTTATAACTTTTGCATAAATGTTTTTATAAATTGTGGGTATAGATTGAGGCTTTGTTTGGTTTGATAGAAAACAAGAGGGAAACAAAAAGTTGAAGGGAATGTTATTAATGAATTTCACAAAACTCTCTAATTTTTTAACGAATTAAAGATAGCCTAAACTCTAGGGAAAATGAGCCACATGTGCAGTGCAATTGTCTTAGCCTAATTCCAAGTCAATGGCATGCATTTGGGGATTTCTAGGGTTTGGAGGAGGGACCGGAGTTATGTAACCAATTTGCCTACAAAAAAAAAAAAAGAAAGGTGTGCCACTTTCCCTCTAAATGAAATTAAAAAGCCTTTCAAGTCAAATGATAGAACTAGAGTTGTTTCCAATGCTGCATAAAGGAACTTTATTTAAATAGAGTTGTTCAAGTCAAAACAAGAGCTATTTTCAAGTTAAAAGAAGTTTATTTTATTGGTTTTTTGTTTTGAGACTAAACAGGACTTAAACATGACATTATTCAAACTTCAAAGTATTGATACATACCTGTAGTTTATTTTTATTGGTACATATCTGGATGGACTTAAATAAATATTGGTGACCTCTAATTGTTTATTTCTCTTTTTATCTGATGATATATAAGTTGCTAGATATAAGATGGTTTCTCATTCATCGACAAATAGACCTAATAGCGTGCCACCACTGAAATGCGAAATACATCAGAGAAATTGTGTTATATTAAAGTCTAATACACCAAGGAATCTAGGCATGCTTTTTTACAGATGTGTAAGTGTCACCTTAACCTATAAATATTCAAATTTATAGTTATATCTTATTATGTTTGTCTAACAATTATATTGTTATTTTTATTTGCAGGAAGACTGTGGTTGTTCCTTATTTAAATGGTGTGATCAACATCTCAAAAATTACCAAATGATGAGAATTCATGGATAGTGCAAGGCAATGGTTCAACGATAGATTTGTTTCGAAGAGATGCCTTGAGATAAGAATGGAGTGGGCATTTTTTAAGCACGATATACAATTAGAATTGGTCCAAATTAGAAACATGTTAACCGTGCATTTAGTAATATTAGTTGTTTTATTAGTTTTAATTATTATGTTGCTATTTCGTTGTAGAGTTTAGGATAGATCTATGTAACAAGTTTTATATTTACTTAGATAGGAGGACATACTTTATCTAAACCATTTTAGTTTTTAAAACATTGATCTAAATGACTGATGTGGGTGTTACTAAGATAGTTATTGAGTTGAGTTAAGATCTTTGTATTTTTTCTTTGTTTATTATTATTCTTTTCACTTATATAATTAGGTTAATTTATCCTTTTAGTCAATCCTACAATGGATTAGGGGTGAAGTACTAGAACATAGTAATGGACATGTACACAATGTCAATTTTAAGTATTTGCAAAGTATGAAGACATGTATACAAAAACAAACATTAATAAAAAAATACATGTAAATAAACTTAAAAATAAACCTAAAGTGGGTGCACAGAGGTGGTTGGAGTACAGTAGCATATCGGTAGGGAGAGAGAAACTTGAATCAGTGACCGGAGTACAGCAGTGGCGAAGAGGGTTCTTGTGTGGCCGAAGTACAGTAGCGTATCGGTGGGGAGAGAGAAGAATCATGAGAGAGAAATTTGAATCAGTGGCCGGAATACAACAATGTGTTGGTGGGGAGAGAGGAGAACCACAAGAGAGAAACTTGAATTGGCAAGGGATGGAACTAGCAATGACTGTAGCGGTGAAGGGGCGGTAGGTGGAGATGGGAGGGAGAAGAAGAGACGAACTCGCTATTCGACGGAAATGAAAAGAGAGATTGAGTGCGTAGGGTGAGTGAGTTATGCGTATTTAATAAAAAAATTAAATCCATGCGGGCGTTAGAAATAATTCTCCGTTAGTTTCAAATAAGTTAGGTGAAGAGGATGTATTAGAAATAATTCTCAGGACTAGAGTATTGCATGATCACACCTTATTGGGCATTTTTCTTATTAATCATATGTATCGTTTTAATTTAAAAATGAACATGTAACTTATTTCTTTTTTATATATGTACATGATAATGAATTAAATGTAATAAAGTACAATGTAACTTTTAATTGCACTTATATCTATTAGAATTGATATGGTTTCATATATTAATCATCTAAAGAATTGATTCAAGAAATAAAGTAATGATGCCAAATATGATTTTGTTTTCTAGAAAATAGAAATTACATTACTATACCAAATACATTTGATTATTTTCTAAGTGAAAATTTTTAAAATTCATTTTTCCTCTAAAAGATTTTGAGAATATGAATTTTTACAATTAATAATAAATAGAGCATAAGATTGTACTTATAAATATCTATTACATATAAACTATATCATGAGCGTTATTCACGATGTAGGCCAAATATATAAAAAATAAAAGAACTTTGCTATTGGAGAATCTTTAAAAAAACTCATAGTTGCATTCACATTTTTGTTCATAATAAAAAATAAAGGTAACAAAATTTTTATACAAAATACAATTTTTTTTTTAATCATAACATGATTTCTATAATCATTTAAAATGGAAATAAGTGGTTTACTGTCTATAAAATCAATTATTATAGTATAGATGAATCTAACAATTGCGAGAGTATAAACCTTTCAAAAATTGTAAGTGTAAATTTATAAAATTATGTATATTAAATATAATTTACTTAATACAAATCAACAATTTATTCTACCAAGAAACATACCACGTTATCTATAAAATTATGTTTATTAAAGTAATCACAAGAAATCAAATTAAAGGCATTGTTTGAGAAAGAATCATTTAAAGCACATTAAAAACCTTTACACAATATCAAATATCTATTTTAATATAATTGTTATTAATTAATTAATCATTTAAAGTACATAAAAAACCATAATCATTAGCATTTTTAATTTAAATGAACCATGGTGTAATGCTTGTAACAAATGCAAAAAAAAATTACGAATGACATCATATGTAGTATATGTAGTATATTGTGAAAAATGCAAAAATGAATATATTAAATATATCAAAAAATAAGTCAACAAAAAATTATTTACAATTACGTACAAAACTAATATAATATACAAATATTAATTCTATAATTACATCTAATAACAATTACATGATAAGGTTTTATGTACTTCACAATCCTATAAACGTTACAATCATATTATTTGAACTAACTAATGACATAATCAACTATCAAGTATAAAAATACATCAAATTCAGAAAGAAATACAAAACCATTAATAAAAAAAATATATAAAAACATAAAAAAACATTTAGACTTCTAAACAAATTTCTTTTCATACAAGGTATTTATAAAACAAATGCATAGCAAATCTAAAAACATAAAAGGAAAGATTTATTTCATCATTATTCGAGCTTAAAAACAAAGCAACATGTAATGCAATTATTTAAATCTCATATCAATAGATAAAATTAAAGTAGATGACTTATAAATAATTTAGACAAAAGACGTTGATACAAAAGACTAAAAGAAATTAAAGAAAATAAACATAGAGTAGAAAAAAATACTTGGACAATATGTAGGACACTCTTCCACTTTACATGGTTGTACAAAAATATATTACAACTACTCTTTTATTTTTAATATTTCATATAAAAATAAAAAAAAAACTTTCTTGCTAGGATATAAACATTTAAAACATATATGCTCATTATTTAACGATACAAAAACTAATAAAGTAAAGGTAAAAAAACTAATGTTCAAATAACCAAAATTGTGCATAAAATTGAAAAAGGAAGATGTTCATAGGTTAAAAGATCAATCTAGGTTGAACTAGAGGTTAAACCATGATGATGTGGTGTGTGTGTGTGTGTTTGTGTGTGTGTGTATGTGTATATAATGTATTTCATAACTTTTTATACTTAAATGTGGTGGATGGATGGCAAATTCCTTAATTTTTAAAGCAAATATCAGGGTCCAAGTATCTTAATTTATATATTCTTTAAAATACATGCATAATAAAGTAATATATACAATAAAGAGTCATTAATTAATGCAAATAAAGAAATGGACTAATGGTAATCTATATATGTATAATAAAAGAATATGTGCTATGTTTGAATCATTCTTTTTGCGCCAAACCCTTATTTTAAATTCTTTATTTTATTTTATTTATTTCACATAATTATTAAATAACTAATAAAATTATCATGAAATAAAAAGAGGGCAAAGACGTTTGGATATCAAAAGCATTTCCTATCTACAAGTTAAAAAAACTTTAAACTCTTATACATCTTTTTTTTTTTTGAAACATTTGGATTCTGGACTCCTTTGTAAGAATATTCTTATCATTCTCATCCATTTTTTATTACTCATTTTTACATTACTCGTTTTGCTTACAAAAAGCATTTCAACATCATTTTATATATTCTAGTTTTCTTGTTCAGTCCAAGTATGTATTAGATGTTTTTTGCATTTAAAATATGTTGAAAAATGACTATAAATGATTGGAAATATAAAATAAAAAAAAATTATACATTACTATGGAATAAAATGTTGAAAGAACTTTTGTTTGCAACTAGCTCTTATAATATATTTGTGTTTTGACATTTATTTTTTTATTTTTCATTGCAAAATGTTGAAAAGTTACAAAAAACTTTAATTAATTCACTACAATTAAGAAATATGAAAAATATTAAAAATGAAAAAAATAGGTGGGTGAATGTGGAACTCATTTTCGATAAGGTTTTTGGTCTACAAGTTACCTCACATCATTCATCACACGATTTTCGCATACCATGTGATACACGATATGAGGTAAATAATAATAATAATAATAATAATAATAATAATAATAATAATAACAACAATAATAATAATAATAATAATATAGAAAAATATGAAAAATTTAAAATAATTTTTTATATAAAAAGCATTATTGAAGTCTATTGTTTTATTACATATAATTTTGTTTCACTTTTTCTTGAAAAATCCCATGCATTGCATGGGTCATCGCTAGTTAAGTAATATATGAAAATAAGAGGTCATGGGTTTAAGACTTGTCATACACATATACATTGTCAAGAGAATGAAACATGGTTCAATTTTAACCCATTACCTCTTAAAGTTAGAATGTAGGAATGCCAACGGGACAGGGTGGTGATGAGGAGTCTCTCTATCATTGTCCCCGTGAAAATCCCCATCCCTATTCCCATCCCCATCCCTGCTAACGGGGACAAGGTTATCCCCCTGGGGATGCCCATTCCCCGTAATTTTTTATAATGTTAATAATTTTGTTTTTGTTTTTTATTTATTTAAAAAATAAAAATAAAATAATTAAAATTTACGATCTATTAAAAAAGATTCAAACATATTCAACCATGTTTTTAAAACATTAATATATAGATGTATGTGTAGTACATATATAATGTATACATACATATATACATATATATAAGTGGGGATCCCACGAACGAGAACCGAGGTCCCTGTAAGGCGGGAAGTGATCGCCCTATCCCCGCTAACAGGGATGAAAATTTCCCCATCCCCGTCCCCGCTATCATTATATATATACTTAAGTTGTGTTCTAAGTCTATAGTATTACCAAAACTATTCAATATCAACATTTATGTTTTAATTTTTGATACAATGCAAGTTAAAAAGACAATATAAACAAGACCAATATGATTAAAATAGTTCAAAAAATCCAAGAGTTAGTGAAGGAAAAGCTTCTTTATGAAAATAATGTCTAAGTGAGTGGAGGAAAGGTTCTCCAACAAGAGTGAGAGATGTGAGTATGATAAAAAAAAAGTTAATCCCTTGAATATACTGCAATAGCCGGTTGAAATAGAAAATGAAGAGATGAATAAGAAAATGCAGGAGTTGGGGGAGAAGATAGGGAGAGGGGGGGCAAAAAAGATGATGTCGATTGATGTAATAATGTCACTACTATTCTTACAAGTATATTACAATCTCTTCCTCTACTACTAAAACAAGCAAAAGAGAATCCACCACAACAAGTGGAAGAAAAAAAGAAAGTGATGCTAGTGGCATTATTGGATGCAATAAGGAGACACAGAGGTAGGTATATATATTGTTTGGGTGATAGAAAAGAAATTGTTCCAAATTGACATCGACCCCAGTTATAAACTATCTAATGTTGCCTAAGAAGCAAATAAAAGGAAGAAAAAATTTCTAACGATGGAGAAAATAACAAAACTAAAGAAGTAAAAGTCTTCAGGAATAGAAGTGAAGTTATTAGTTATGAAGGGTGAGGGAAACATTACTTGGTGGATGCTCAAATTTACTTATCGGAATTCAGTCAGTGGATACTTATATGTATTAAATGAAAGGTGGATAGATCTTGTTGTTGTGTAAGGATGGTAGGAATTGGTTCATACAATCTTGGTTTGGTCATTTCATTTGTTACAAAATTCAAGTAGAACTAGCAAACTCTGTTTTACTCTAAACGTGATTCCCATTAAATAGTGAAGATTGTGATGAAGTAATGTAGATAAATACAACATAACCCTTTATTAGTAAAGATAAATACAATAATTCTTGAACTACATAAAATTTGTGTTTCATTCTTTCTTTTTTCATTCATTTCTTGTTTTCATTCTTTTTTCCTTCTTTCTTTTATTTTTTGAATTAAGTGAAATTTTACCTGATTATATTTGAGAACTATTTACTTATTTACAAAGTTTGTGAGTTATTGATACATAATTGGAGATTGTAAATAATTGAACACCACCTAAATTGGCTTTTGAAAAGTGATAAATCTGCATGCATAGGTCAATGAATAAATATATATCCTTAGAGATGCACATTTTTGTTTTTTTATATTTTTATTTCTATTTATTTTAAATTTTTATTATATAATTATGACATCATGTGTTAACCCAATTGACTTGAAAAAGTGATCTTATTTTTGGAAAACTTTAAATTTTCTATTCCATTTCCATAATTAATTCTAAAAATAATTCTTCTTTATCAAACTTCTATTTATTTTATATGAAAAATTGATAATGTTTAAGATTTGTTAGAAGTTCTATAAATTTTATTTTTTAATCTTTTGTATTTTTATCTATTTTTTAATTTTTATAATTTGATTAAAATATCATTAGTTGACCCATTTTTCCCAAACGATTAGATCATTATGGTGCAAGCCAAGTACGTTGGGTTGAATTTAAACTTAATCCAAGCCCAACCCTATGCGTTGGGCATAAAGCTCAAGACCTAAGTCAAGCTTGATTTATGCAACCTAGCTAGGTCAAACCCATACTAAAATTTGATGCACTTGGGTTTGTTAATTAACCCCGTAACAAAATTTGGCATAAATGTTTGTGTATAATTTTATATGAATGCATGTATGTTAATATGTGTCTATATATGTACATATAATCAAGCCGAATTTGGGCTACCTAATGGTTAGGATTGGGTCCAACCTATAAAATAGAAAGCCCAAACTTTTGCGCCTAGGCCTAAGTCCATCTTGATAACAAAAAATCCAAGCATACAACTTGTTTAAAAGTCTAAGATGGATATGTTCGGGCTCGAGTTAAGTCCACCCAATTTGCATCCTTATGGACCATTGACTACTAATCAAATGAAAAGAAAAAGTTTTCTATTTAAGTTGCTTTACATTTTTATACTATTTTTGTCATTAATGGAAATAATTTTTATTTATCACACTTAATTTTGTTTAATATTATGAATACATAATACTAGAGATGCACCCAAATGTTTTTTTACAAAATTTCTATATTTTAATAAGTTTTTTTCTGTATTTTAAATTTATTATTTAATTATGACATCATGGGTTGACCTATTTGACTTGAAGGTTGAACAATTGACTCACTAGTTAAATAGAAAAATAATTTCATTTTTGGGTTAGTTTTAAATCTTGTATTCATTCCAATCATTAATAAAAATACATCTTACTTATCATATTTATTGTTTTTAATATGATAAATAAATAATATTATAATGTGTTTAAACTTTTAACAAAATTTTGTAATTTTATAGTACTTATATTTTTATTTTTTTTGTTTTTTTTTAATTTAACTTTGATACCATTCATTGATCCATTTGATGTGGATGGCTCATGGATGAACTACTTTCCCTTCACCTAGATAAAAGGGTGGTTTATTTTTAGTGTTGGTTTTGGACACAAGTTTTATATTATTAATATTATTGGATGCAAATTTTATTAGTAGAATTATTGGTGAAAAACAAAAATATTTCAATTAAAGTATCTCAAGAGAGAGGGAATGATAGTTAACACCTTAATGATAAGGAATTGAACAAAGTAGAAAGTAATAATAATTTAAATTACAATTTCTACCCATACAGCTAAAAATAGGGTTTTTAGCCAAAAATACTTGTTATTTATCATATTTATTTTTGTTTAATATGATAAACATATAATATGAGATGTACATGCTTTTTTGACAAAATTTTGAATTATCTATAATTTTTATTTTTATCTATTTTTGAGTTTTATTATGACATCATGTGTTGACCTAATTGACTTCAAAAAGAAAATAATTTTTTAGGAAAATTTAAATTTCCAACATAATTAATTACAAAAACAGTTCTTGTTTATCACACTTATATCTTTTTTTAATATGTCAAATTTATAGCATTTGAGAAATGGCAATTTTGTTTATAAAATTTCTATATGGTTTTTATAATTTTATTTATTTCATTTATTTGTATTATTTAATTATGACATCATTGTTTGGCCCATTTTATGTAAATGATTGGATCGATGGTTGTTAGAGTATAAGTTGTACAGGTCGGGTTGAGTTAGTGTTCAACCTAAGTCTAACCCTATGCATTTGGGCTAAGGCTTGAGCCCAACATCAAACTTGATCTATCCAACGTAGGTCCAACCCACATTGAATTTGATGCACTTGGGTTGGGCTTAGGTTTGGATGAATCGATCATCTATATGCTAATAAAATTTGACATAAATGTATGTGAATGTGTACACATGTATGCAAATATGTACCTTAGGCTAGGCTTGGACGCAACTCAAAAAATAGAAGAGCCCAAACTTTTGGGCTCAGGTCTAGGTCCAGTTTGAGGACCAAAAATCTAAGCCAGTTTGTGTAAAATTGCAAGTTGGGTTGGTTCAAACTCAAATTGAGGCCTAAACATTTTGAGTTGGGCTAAACTTTTATTCTATTTCCATCATTAATGAAAATAACATATATTTATCACACTATTTTTTGTTCAATATGATGAATACATAATACTAGAATATGCAAAAATATTTTCTATGATTTTTTGTATTTTTTAATAATTTGTCTTTATATTTTTTTAATTTATTATTTAATTATGATAATGTGGAGCGACCAATTTAAGCTAAAAGGTTGAAGCGTTGATCCACCGCTTGAATAGGAACATGTTTCTAGATCAGTTTTAAATTTAGTATTATTTTATTTCTATCATTAATAAAAACACTTCTTATTTATCATACTTATTTTTTGTTTAACATGATAGATATATAATTTTAGAGATGTGCCTTTTTGTAGCTTTTTATTTTTATATATTTTTAAACCTTTTTTATTTAACTACAAGGAGATTTATTAACCCATTTGACCTAGATAGTTGAGCTATGTACCCATTTCACGGATAAACAAATAGTTTTGTTTTCATGTTGGGATTGAACATATAGGTTTTGTATTGTTACAATTATTGAGCATAGATTTAATTAGTAGAAAAAAACTTCGAATGAAGGATTAAGGAGGGAGAATGGGCAGTAACAACTTAACGAGAGAGTATTGAATGAAGTGAAAAGTAATAACTTAAATTACATTTGCTACCCTTATAGTTAAAGAATGCCCAAATTCAAAAGTAGGGGTGTTTTAGGAAATAAAAAGTCCATAGCACATTTATTTAGCATATAGTAAATATAGGATTTAATGAGAGAGGGTGGGTTTAGGGTTTAGGGTTTTGAGTTAGGCTAAACTAATATCCAGTCCATTGAGAAAAAAAATAAGAGTAAGGGTGTCAGTAGACCAAGTTTAGGTTGGACTCAATCTGAATTAAAACCAATTTAAGGAGGTTGAACAGTCCAATAAGACATTGAATTGGACTAGTCTTGTCCAAAATATTTATTAGATTGGATTGGATTTGGTCCATTTGTAATGGACTCATGCTGGACTAGATAGAGTTGGACCAATATCTGGTGGTTGGACTCAATTTGAATTAAAACCAATTTAAGGAGGTTGAACAGTCCAATAAGACATTGAATTGGACTAGTCTTGTCCAAAATATTTATTAGATTGAATTGGATTTGGTCCATTTGTAATGGACTCATGCTGGACTAGATAGAGTTGGACCAATATCCGGTCCATTAACAACCCTAAACTTGAGCTAGTCCAATCTGATCAAACCTTTTTATGGATTAAGATTTGGAGGCTCTAAGTTGGGCCTCAACTTGGTTTGAGCTTGGGTTGACATATTGAACAGGTATGAACTTGACCCGAGCCCTGACCAACCTAAGCCTATTCTACTTTCTATGACATATTTATTCATTCACATATGCATGCATATTATGTATTTATGTATACTCTAGAATGCTTTTACAATATTAAGTTAATTGTTTTAACTTGATCACATACTCATACACAAGCATATATACTATTACAATGCATTTGTTCTACGATGTACTTATAATTAGGGATGTAAATAGCATTTGAAAGTTTGATTTCTTAATTATCAAATCAAACTATGGTGGTTCAAATATAAATACTAGTTTCAAATGTTATACTTGCACTATTTAGGGGGTGTTTGTCAAAACGATTTATTTGTTTTATCAAATCAAATTTGAATATATCTTGATTTTATTCAAAAAAATATCAAAACCTATTATAACATTATATATGAGATTACAAAATGTTACTTATTTATTTCTAATAAAATTATATTACAGGTTATTAATTTCTTAATTTGATAAAGGGCATCATGGCTATGAAATTTGGAATCAAGTCAAACATGGATTCATAGGTTCTAATTAATTGGTTAATTATTATTTGATTTGCTTCAAATTCACTTAGTTTAACACCACTGATTGTGTTACATGACCAGATCATTAGGTAAAGTTAGAACTTGGAACTTTACCTTCCAAATTAATAGAAACATGCATAAATACTCAATCTCGTATTAATGCAAGGACATATTACATATTGGAATTATATACACCGATATATCCCTTTATCATCATTTCCTCTCAACTTGTTACCTATACATAAAATTAAACAATACCAAGGTGTTGTCCTTACTTTAGCAATTCTTTTTTTTTTTTTTTTACTTTTTAATTTTTTTGAATCCTCTATCTACTCATTATTTAGGCTCTTTAAAGAGGTTGTAAATATGAAGGTGTTAATTAGGTTACAGTAAAGTCTTTGGATGGTTGTAGCAAAGAGGGGTCAAGTCCTACCTTCACCACTATTGGAAGGGTTTAGGGGTTTAAGGGAGAGCTACCACCTATTGTCCAACCCATTTCCCTACCAAAAGAAAGAGATTGCTAATCTGAAATGCCTCTTTACCTTTGCTACTCCTATCTTCTTTAGGTTAAACTAGAGGAGTCACATCTTTAGGTTAGAAGGGTTTGTACTTAGGTTACTTGAAATAGTCATATTACATTCATGTGTATTAAAGTGTAGAAAATTAATCTACAAATACCAAGGTTTGAAATTTCTTGTTATGCCTAGGTCTGGAGCCATAATCAGACTAGTTTTGAATGCTTTTGCCTATATTGTCCTAGTTATCCATTTTAAGAGAATTGTTACAAAAAAAAACTAAGAGATTTTTTTTTTTGTTGGGTAATTTGATAAGAGAATATAATTGTACTACTACTGATATATCACCATTATTTATTAAACTTAGTATACTTTAAATTTTGTAACCTTTTATATGATTTTTATGAGATTTATAATATTAGTTTATTAATATATGCATGTATATCTTAATTATTCTATCATTTTCCAATATTTCCTTAGGATATTCCTATAATTTACAGTTCACATTTTTATGGTGAAATTACACTTACATAAAGTCTTATACTATTAAAATATGTGTTTCTTATGTATCTATACCTTATTTAGAGTTATTATAGCTATAGATTAAAAATAATTTATATACTTTTGGTGTATAATTGAATCCCCATCACATATTCATTCATATCTTAATTTTCCCATTGCATCCATGTGTATCTAAAGCATATGCAGATATGTTTATTTAAATTGCCTCTTTGATATTTTGTGTTTTCAATACTTTGAACTTTATACCCAATTTAACATTATATACAAAAAATGTGATGCCCATTTTAAGTAATAATGGTGTGGTAGAAGATTCTTATAATGGGACATAAGGGCAAGGGTAAAGGTTTTTAAATTCTCTTCCAGTCCTTTTTACTCTGTATATTATTTTTTATGAAACATATGCAAGGTATATTTAACGATATATTCAATATTATAATTGAATATAGCCCTAAATCCTATAGGGTTTTGAGAAATGGATCCTATTAGGGTTAAGACAGGTTAGGTACCTAAAAATTCCCATAAAATTTCCATCCCTATATGTAAATATTCAAACATTGCAATTACATGTTTAGTTCAAATGAATGGAATTTGGCATTAGCCTCCAACAATCGGGGTATTCTAGTAAGCAAATCCATGCATATATGAATGTGGCTGAATAGAAATTTAGTTAGGTTTGGGTTGGTAAATTTGGCTTTTGACATCCGTTTGGTTCTAGGTTAAGGTTCATGTTTAGGGTTTGTCTAGGTTGGCCCTTAACCCTATTCAACCAATCTAAAATTTGCCCATGTTTTATTAGAGAGGGACAAAAGGGGTTCAAACATTGACTATTGAAGTATGAGAGATTAAGAATAATTTTATTAGAAAAGAGTAATGATAAATTTTAATAGAAAAAATAAAAGGGCTGTTATGAGGAAACATGTTTGTACCTTGAGATTCATAAGGCTTGTTACTTGTTCATATTTACCACACTTATTTTTTGTTTAATAGGATGAATATATGATATTAGAGATGTGCCCAAATGTTTTCTACATTGTTTTTTATATCCTTCATATTTTTGAGTGTTTTCATGTATCTTTTTTAATTATTATTATTATTATTATTATTATTATTATTATTATTATTATTATTATTATTATTTAATTATAATACCTAGGATTAATGAATTTGATCCAAAAGGTTGAATTGTTGATTTGCTACCAAATAGGAAAACAATTCCATTTTTTGAGTTGGCTTTAACTTTGTATTTTATTTCAATTATCAGTAAAACAATTATTCTTTAATTATCACATTTATTTTTCTTTAATATGGTTAATTAACATAGGATTAAATGAAAGAATGAGAGTTAATATCCTAAATGTAAGACTTAATGAAAGGGAATTGAATGAGGAGAAATGAAATAGTTCAAATTGCATTTTGTTCCCTTACAATTAAAGAGATACCAAATTGAAAAATAAGGGTATTCTACTCAAGATTAGGATTCAATGAATGTTAATACCTTAAACTTAGGACTAAATCAGAGGGATTTGAATTAGGAGAAAAGTATTTGTTCAAATTACATTTTTATCCTTACAATTAGAGTGGGACCAAATTTAAAAAGAAAATGGAATATTTTAGTCAAACAAAAGTTACACACTATTGTTCACACTTTTAATAGTAGTACATATATAGGCTAGTAAGTGTGCATGTGACACATTTTTATGATGATGATAATAGTATATAACATATTCCAAACTTTTCTACAATTTTTACATTTCTATGTCTATAAAAATTGTTCTTATTTGTCACAGTTATTATGGTTCATTAATATAAAATATTAGAGATATGCCCAATTTTTTCTGAATAATTTATATATCTTTTGTATATTTTGTGTTTTATCTTTTTAAATTTTTATTATTTAATTATAACTTCATGGGTTGACATGTTTGACCTAAAATGTTGAATTAATTTACCACCAAAAAGGAAAATAATTTTACTTTTGGGTTAGTTTTGAATTTTGTATTTTATTTACATCATCAATAAAATTTAAAAGCAATTTTTGTTTATTGTGTCTAATTTTTAATATGGTTAATATAAAATATTGAAGACATGTCCAAATATTTTCCGTAGAGTATCTATCTTTTTCCAAGGGTTGACACATATAACCTAAAAGGGTGAATTGTTGACTAGGAAACAATTTATTTTTTACGTTGGTTTTAAATTTTATATTTAGTTCCAATATCAATAAAACAACTATTGTTTATCACACTTATTTTTCTTTAATATGATTAATATAAATAATAGATAGGTGCCTAAATGTTATTTACAAAATTTTTGTATTATTATGTAATGTTTTGTGTTTTATTTTTTCATTTTTATTTAATTATGATATCAAGGGTTGACACATTTGACACATTTTTAGATAGATTTTAAATTTGTATTTTATTCCAACATCAATGAGAATAATTGTTATTTATCAAACTTATTTTTCTTTAATGATTACCATATATAAAACATTAGAGATGTGCCCAAATTTTCTATATTTGTTATTTTTTTTTATTTTAAAAGTTTTTTATTTAATTATGACATTATTGATTGGTCAACCTAGATGGTTGAATTGCTTACTCTCCACCATGATGAAAAAATAGTTCCATTCTAAGTAACTTTTAAAAAGCATGTATGTTATATCGTGAAAAGTATTGGATGTAGATCTAATTAATAAAATTTATTTATTTTTATTTAATGAAAATAGTAGTCCAATTAGACCTATGGAGCGAATTTGAATCGAATAAAACCATATTCGAATTTGATTTCAATTTCAAAAATAAGTAACCGAATTTGATTCAATATTCTATGAATATTTAAAACTATAAACCAAATTCAAATTTGATTATATAATTGAATATTCAATATGATTCGAATTCGGCTAATTCCTTGCATTTACACTAAAAATACTAATTTTGAAACTAGAGGAAGAAATAATCTCTATAATGCTATGCCATGTGAATGATGAAGATAGACAAACAATAAGAAATAAAGGATAACAATAAACTCAATAAAAATCTAGAACAAATGACCAAATGAAAAGTTTGTACAAAAACATCTTTTGGTTGTGGGGTAAAAGCAATGTAGAGAGAGAATAGAGGGAGAACGGGAAGGATAAACAAGTTTCTACTGAATCTATGACCTATGGTTTTTTAAACATCGTGGAAAGAATGAACTATATGATGACTTGCCCATGTCTGGATGTTGCTTATCTTAAAGGCTAAGTTGGGCCCCCAAGAGGCTCAAATGACTTATCTCTGCCACAGACCTCTACAAATCGTTGATTGAGTCTCCAATGGTTTCAACGAAGTGTTGCATTATCGCAGCCTCCTTAGCTTCATTCTGTGGATTTTTGATAGCTCTATCATCATGGTTGAAGTAGAGTGAGCAGTTTGTTGAGGGAAACGTTCAGGGCGGCGTTGGCAAACAAGAACACATGCATGGACGGGTTCACTAGAAAGGTTGTGGATAGGAGCATCAAGACCGTAGTAAGAGCCCCACATTTTGAACTTGCCTAACTCGCAACCAATACTCTATCGTCTCATCAACAGACTTGTCAAGATCTTGCCCTAACACTCAAGCTAATAGAAGTTGAATTTGTAACGTCCGATGTTTGAGCGATGTGAAGCCCTTTTGTGATTTTTTTATTCTCATGTTGCCTTCCTCAAATTTTCTTTTACAAAGCAGTTGCAGGTAGGAAAACAAAGAAATAGGAAAAATGCTTGAGAAGGGAGAGTTCGACTTCAGTTAGGGCACACTCTATGCGTGCACTGTTCGCACAAACGAAGGACACGCCACGCATCTTTTCTCCCGTGTAACCGCTGAAAGCGTGCGAAGCCAATAAATGGTGTTGATAGTAAGCTCCATTAGGATTCATTTGAAAAAATTTCTCATTGCTGCCTCACACCGAACCATGTTCCCTCCCGTTCTCTCCCTCTCCAAACGGCGGTGACCACAACTATCACCAACGATTGTTAACATCGACGACTCAAGGAAAAACTCAGGTGTTGTTTTTTTTTTCCAGTTTTTCTTCCCCAAAACATTGCAACATGTATTGCATTATTTTTAACTTTGAACAAATGGAAGGAAATGCAATACTTGATTATCGATGTTCACCGTTTGCCACACAAAGAAGATGAAGCTACAATTTAGGTTTTGGGAAACAAAAGTTAAGAATAATGCAATACATGATGCAATGTTTTGGGGAAGAAAAACTAAAAGAAAAAACAACACCTGAGTTATTCCTCCGGTCACCAGTGTTAACAATCGCCAGTGATAGTTGTAGTCACCACCGGTTGGAGAGGGAGAGAACGGGAGAGAACAGGGTTCGGTGTGAGGCGACAATGAGTGGTTTTTTGAATGAATTCTAACAAAACTTACTATCAACACCGTTTATTGGCTTTGCACGCTCTTAATGGTTACATAGGAGAAAATACACATGGTGCGTCCTCCATTTGCGCGAATGGTGCACGCATAAAGCGTGCCCTGACTGAAGCCAAACTTGAGAAGGGAAGGAGACGATAGATGGAATGCTTTGATAAATGAAAATGTAATCTTGTCAAGACCAGTAATCAATTGCATTTGAGGACACAACTTTACATGCAAAAGGAGTAGTTTTATGACCTAGGAAATTGGGCACAACTTTACACGCAAAAATTATATCTTAAAAAAATTGAATATTTATTGAGTCAAATCATCATATATTCAAATTCGATTTGATAAAATAATCCGTAAGGAAAAAGTATTCGAATGTGGCCATTAAATTACTCGAATTAAGCAAATTCAATTCAATCATCTGGGATCTCAAATTCGAAATTGGATAACCAGATATTGTTGACGCCCCTAGATTTAATGGAAGAATGAGAGTTAATAACGAAGCATAATGCTTAATAAAAGGGAATTGAATGAAGATAAATGTAGTAGTTTAAATTACATTTTGTATCCTCACAATTAGAGAATGACCAAATTTAACAATAGGGGTATTCTTGTCAAGAATAGGATTAAAAAATAGGGATGAAACTTCGACGGGTCAGTCTGATCCAATCCAAGATTAAGCCCAAGTTTATCAACCTAGGCCCAACTTGAGCTTAAACAACTTAGGTTGGGTGGGGTGGGTTAGTTGGGTTGGTTGGGTTTAAAAGAATTTATTTATATGTTTTTATGTATCCACCATTTAATGGGCTTTATGATCCAATTTAAGAGTAATTAATTGAAAATATGTATAAATTTCATTTACAAATGTACGTTTACATGCTTTATACATATACACGTATACATTATTAGAGAAAATATATTATTTTATAAATATAGTACATATGCATTTATTTTTCAAGTAGGCTTGGTTTGAACTCAAGATACCTAAGGTCTTGACCCAAGCCTGACCCAAGTTTAGGTCAGGCCCAAGTTTTTTGGCTCAAGCCAAACCCTTCACCCAAACACTCATACCTAACCCTTGCAAAAAGTCATGTTGAGTTAGGTCAGGCTCAATTTAAACGTACTCAAGTTGCTTAGTTTGGACCTACTCGTTGTACCCCTTATTGTGATAGTAAATAATATGTTCTCCAAAATTTTCTACAACTTTTTCATATTTTTGTCTATAAAAGTTAGTCTTTTTTATCACACTTATTTTTGTTTAATATGATGAATATATGATATTGAAGAAGTGTTCAATTTTATACAATTTTTTTTTTGTATTTTTTATACTTTTATGTATTTTCATTTTTAAAATTTGTATTATCATCTAACTATGACCTCAAGGGTTGAAACATTTTTTGACTCACCACCAAACAAGAAAATAACTCCATTTTTGGTTGTTTTAAATATGTATTTTATTTCTATTATCAGTAAAAACAATTATTGTTTGTTACACTTATTCTTTAATATGGCTAATTAATATAGGATTCAATGGAAGAATGTGAGTTAATAACCTAAATATAAGACTTAATAATGAGAGGAAATTAAATGAGGAGAAGTGTAATAGTTAAAATTATATTTTGTGACCACACAATTATAGAGGGACAAATTCAACTATAGGGCAATTCTAGTCAATAATAGGATTTAATAAATGTTAATGGAAGTTAATACTTTAAATATAAGATTTAGGTGGCATTTGATAATACTTTACAAATCTGAACTTGTATGAGTTGAGCCACTAACTTAATGTGGTCAGAAGTGTTTTAGACCACATTGAAAGACGAAAATACCCATGCTCTTATGCCCCTCATTTAATTCGAAAAAAAGGATTTAGGGCATGTTCGTTTGCTCTAAAGCCTGATATCTGAAAGTGTAATAATTACATTAAAAGATATATTGGTATTGGTGAACTTTTCTTTCCTCTGAACTCTGAATGTAGAAAATGTTGTTCTGAATTCTAAAAACTATTAAATATCTATTTTGACACCATATATGAGAGTTTTTGTTTATCTTTTCAAGAGTTTGATTAGAAAACAAAAAATTATATCATTGCACTTTAAGAGATAAGAGATAAGAGGAAACAAACAACCAATTTTCTCTTAAAGTTAAAAGATTCCTCTTAAGAGATAAGAGTTAAGAGGAAATGAACAAACCCTCAAACGTTCATTTTCTCCACTCTACACAGCGACGAACCAATGGTGACAAGCTTCTCTCACTCTCCCCCCTCTCTCTTCTTTTTTCTTCTTCCCCGGTATTCTCTGCATCCTCTGCTTCATAGATCCGTAGATGAATAGATCCATCCGGAGGGAACTCATAAGTTGCCCTGGCCAAATCCTCCGGTATAGGCGTCTCTGCTACTTACATCATTGGCCGCTTCATCATCTTCATTCGGAACACCGAGCTCTCTCACCAGATGAGTCTTCCCTCTTAACAATCCAAATTGATTTTGAAAATGATGAGATATAGGCTAGTAGGACAGAGAGGAGATTGATCTACAAAAACCATAATAACTTTGTTCTACAAGTAGGGAAAAGCTACGATTTTTGGGTATACTGAACAATGTTTTGACAAAAGGGTTAAAGTGGAAGGTCCTTTAATGGTGGTTTAATCAATGTTTTATCGGTGGGGGTATAGATATAACACAGGAGGTGTGCTCAAAATGAATCTGGTTTATTTTTTGATTGTCGGAGATAGGAATTTGAACTTGGAGGCAACAATTCCAAGATTTCAAAGAATCAAGGCCTCTCTTTTTTTTGGTTGTTGCCATGGTGTTTTCTGTCGTGTCACGATTATCGGACTTCTGTAATCTTCTTCTTATCTAATTTGAGAACGAGTAGAGAATGTACAAGAAATACTAGTGAAGTCCCCTGTTTCCTTACGTTCCAAGGATAGCTCATCGGTCTTTTGCTTGTTGGAAGCTTTGTTTTCCATTTTTTTCTCTTTTCTAAGGTGGAGAAAAGATTAGATTCGGTTCTTCTTTGATTTCTTCAGTATTATCAGTAGTTTATTGCATTGCTCTGCATCATCTTCATTCAATGTTGGCCTGATGAAGTTGCCTATCGACCTCCCCGAATTTGGCTTCCGGAAAGCAAGGTTCGCCTGATGAAGTTTCCCATCATTTTATTTTATTTTATTAATTAATAATTATTTATTTGTATTTTCAATATTATTTTGAATTTAATAAACTATTTTTATGAAATATTGTAAATTGAATTCAAAATTATCAATTAGTCTGTTCTAGGGGTAAAATTGTAAAAATAGGGGATTTTAGATGTTGAAAGATTGATCCAAAACAAACAAACTTAACTATTTAAGGGGTGTTCTGTAGTGTGAATGAGAAAGTCCACACCACACCATGTGGCAGGGACCAATCCACACCACACTACAGTCCACAGTTGTTATGGATTGGTCCACACCACACTTATTGATTCCATGTATCTTATATACATTTATGAATGATCTACACCAACATTTAAAAAAAAAAAAACCTAAAAACGGAACCGTTCTAGCCACCAGTTTCTGGGTTGACGATCCAACTGTCCGATTCGAACGGATGGCCTATTTTGACAAACAAATTAAAAAAATAAAAAAAATAATAAAAAATAAAAAATGGTAAAAAACCATTGAATAAGTCGACGGTTTGATTGCTTAGGTCAACGGGTTGTTGAGTTTTTCAACGGTTTATAACCAAAAACTGGGTTTGGAGTAAAACGGAACCGCTTGCCTGGATAGTTCCTAGGCTGAACAGTTCAACCATACGGGTCAATGGTGGTTTGAAAACCTTGATCTACATAGTTAATCATAAATATCTAGTTTTTGCATTTTATATGATAAATATATTGAAAAATGCATCAATGAATTAATATTAACCAATAAATATTAATTTTTTTATAAAAATAATAATAAAATAATTAAAATTTTAAAAAATATATATTTTAAATATAATTTTATTGATAAAACATTAAAATTTAAAAAAAAATTAAGTGAAATAATTAATATTTTATTGACAAAAATATTAAAATGTGAAACAAACAATAGGGTAGCCTTTCAGGGAAAGTGTGAAGTAGGGGATCAAAAATCAAGTGTGGACGGTCCCTAACCACAAGATTCTATCGTAGATGAGAAATTGGGGTGTGGGCGGGACCTGTCCACGCTATATTGGGGTGTGGACAAGACTGGTCCCACCCACACCTAGTCGAACGCAACCAAATCCCGTGAAACGGTCTTGTCCACGAGATTTACATGGTTCCGAACACCGCCTTAGAGTCTCCAAAAAGTAGAAAAAGCATCTATGTTGATTTTTAGATTTCAAATACAAATAATATTTTTTTCTTTAACTTTTTAGATTTTAGATTTCAAATTTATCAAACGCCACCTTAATGAGAGGGATTTGAATGAGAAAAAAGTTGTTATTCAAATTACAATTAGAGATGAGCCAATTTTAAAAAATTGGGGTATTCTAGTCAAACAAAAATTCCACACTCTCATTCACGCTTTTAATAATAGTACAGATATAGATATATATAGATCTTACTAATTAATGTATAATTCAACCAATTTGAACTCAAGTGGCTGAATTGAATAACTTATTGCTTTGTCTTTTTAGTGACTAAAGTTATTAAGGAGGTTGTGACTTGTGAACTCCTCTTTAGGTGACGTTTGGTTCATTGGTAGGTCTTCTATGTTACTTATCAAAAATTAATTTATCACGTAACCAAGTTTTCTATACTTAGCCTATTCTACTTAAACTTACTTATCAAAGCTGTTTTATAGATGGAAACCCAAACTTTATTGTTATTTTATTACTTTTCTACTAATGGTCAATTGACATCAGTAAAAGTTACTTATCTATAGTTCATTTTATTTTTGGTATTTGGTGACACACACCACAATAATAACCCCCTCCCAAAAGTGATGGTTGTGGGAAATGAATCCGCATCCATGCTGGAGTGAACCAGCTAAGATACCAACTGATCCACCTCTCATGGAGCCTAATATATTAGGCTTGCCTCAAATAGCTTAATCAAGCCTAGTATAATAAATAAATAAATAATTTTTATTATTACATATACACATACATACATACATACATACATACATACATACATACATACATACATACATACATACATACATACATACATACATACATACATACATACATACATACATACATACATACATACATACATACATACATACATACATGCATACATACATACAATTCTATAAATATAATATACAAGGTTTTGCACCATATATATTTGTATTTGTACTCTTCCCTTAGGCTGTATTTGGTTGCAATGTGAATAGTGCAAACGATTTGAATGTAAATTATGATTTATTTTTATTTCAAAATTTATCTTATTTTGTTTGATTGCAATAATAATGATATAAAATAGGACCTCAAATAGAAAAAAGTAAAACCCAAAACAAAATTAAACCAAAATTTACATTCTATTCATTTGCACTTCCATGCATTTGTACTAATGCAAATAAAACTGCACTGCAACCAAACACAGTCTTAGGCCCAGTTTGGTTGCAGTGCAATTTTATTTGCACTAGTACAAAAGGCATGGGATTGCTAATGGAAAAAAAAAATGCAAATTCTCATTTAATTTTATTTTGGGTTTTACTTTATTCTGATTCATGTAATTTACTTCACTTGTACTGCAATAAAACAAAATAAGTTAAAATTTAAAACAAAAATAGGTTAGAATTTACATTCAAATTATTTGCACTGCCATAGTTTTTTTACCAATGCAAATTTATTTGCATTGCAATCAAACACAGCCTTAGGCTCAGTTTGGAAGGAGTACAAATACAAATATATACAATGCAAATACATACAAAATAATACAAAATACAAGGTTTTGCACTCATCAAATTTGTATTTGTACTCTTTCCAAACTGAGCCTTAAAAACTAAACTTGGGAGTTCAAACACATGTAAAGTGAAAACCTTGTATAAAGTATTTCAAAACTTTGCATTTGCATTTGCACTGTACATATTTGTATTTTCACTATTCCCAAATGGAGCCTAAACTACATACTGGAAAAGGGGGCTGGTTTTGGTTTTTCTATTAAACCTATTGACCCTCATTTTGGCTAGTTTCGGTTCAACATGATTCAACTTGACTTGTCTGCCCTGATTTTCAAAACACTGTCAAGAACGAAAGAGGGAGCCTGGGGATAACTCTCTTCTATCTTGCTTGAATCCTCCAATATATATAACGCAAAAATGCAACCTAAATCGTATAGAAATGACTTCCACCACTAAAAAGTTGCATCACAACTTCACAAGAATATAATCCAAATTTGCAAAGATAAAATCCCTATCTTGATTTCCCACTCTAAGCTTATCTAACCAACACCTTGATGTAATGAAGTTATTGGAGGAATGCTTCCATTATGCTGTGTAAGTCTTTTGAAGCATAAAAGAAGAGATGGTTGAGTTAAATTGTTTCCTTTTCCTTTTACAAAACATCATTTTGATTCACTTTTGTTGTACTGTGCTTTATAGGCTAGTAGCTTCTGCAGACAGGTGGGTCATAATGCAAGTATTTTCATTCTGCAATTATAATCTCAACCTGATTTTTGATGTTTTTGCCTTTTCCAGAGTCTTTCATTTTTTATTTCTAATCATCTCTATATTTTGGAAAGCAGCTTGCTGTTAGAAATTCATTAAGTTGTTTCATAGAGATTTTCTTTTTTTGTTAAACCAAAAGGAGAAAAAACTTAAATTAAACCTTTAAATGATGATACATGAAGTCCATTGAGGGGTAGTTGATATAGCAAGTTTATTCCCCTCTCACTAGCCTTAGTAGCTAGTTGGTGAGCTAAGCCATTATAATTCATATTTACATAGTATATTTGACATAGAAAAGAAGAGGCTTGAAGTTACAGTATTGCATCTAGGGGTGTCAATTGGACTGGATTTGGTCTAATCTGATATGATCCAATGAATCCATTACAGATGGGCCTGGTACAATCCAGTCCTATGAATACTTTGGACCATTTTGGACCAGTCCAATTTAATGTCTTTCAAATTGATTTTAATTTAGACTAGTTCCAGCCCAAACCTGAACCATTGACACCTGTATTCTTATCTTCTATCAATGGGCCAGACGATATTGGTTCAATCCGACCCAATCCAATATAAATTCATTATGGGTGGACCAGGTCCAATCCAATATATCTTATTGGTCGGTCCAATTCATCCAAATTGATTTTGATTTGTATGAAATCCAATAAAAAATTGGTCCATTGACACCCCTAACTGTATCTTTACAAGTTTTTGTTTTCAGTCATATAAAGCAGAAGGTATAGTCAAAATATACACCCCTAACTGTCATATTCTTTCAAGAAACATAACTGATCTCTTGTAACAATGAATTTAAATTCAGTTCTTACAAAACCATCTTCACAGCCCCTTGCAACTGTGCATTGAGAATATTTCCCCGTGAACAAAAACATACGAGTATGAAGATATTCTCAATTAATGGACAGCTGCAAAAGATTGTGAGGACTGAACCCAAATTCTTTATGAATACACCATCCCAACAAAAGATTCCAAATGGATCTCCATGGCACCAACTGTATTGATGTAGATGGCAGTTCCCTTGTAAAACACAAAGATGCAGATTTGATAGAAAATATATGAGAGTTGGTCACGTTACCCCGATAAAACTTCTCGTCAAAAAGAATAGAGCCTAGGCTTTAACCAATACCTATATACGGTTTAAACAGAATGGATTCATATTCGAACTGGTTCAATATCTAATCCATTTGCAATCCAGTCCAAATCTGTGTGATTGATCCAGAAATTCCAAAATTATTGGGTTAGGTTTGATTCCATCAGTCTTAGCCTTTGGGCATACGTTGGTTACCCAACTAAGCTACCATAAATGGATGGATGACATAATTAAGTTTCTGAAGATGTATACTTTGTTGTCTTTCTCATATCATCAAAAGGGATAAAAAGTGAGGTCCATTAACACATACCTCACACCTTTTCTACTCCAACACTCTACCCCTATAACCAGTTGATTCAAATATTATTTTGCCATTCATGTCGTTTTCTGTTTCTGTTCGTCCATCGCTATTGCTCTCTTATCACTATCAAATAAAGGGACCACGCCTAGACCTGTTCATGGACATGCTTTTATTTTTCATTAATAGATTTTTTTAAGCCTCGAATCCGAGCCCGGCCCTCATAAAAGTCCGAAGCCTGGGCTTGGGCCCAAGCCCAAAGAGCTTAAAACTCAGCTTGCTGTCATTGTTATTGTTGAACAGAGAGAGAGGAAGGGGAACGCCGGGCTTGAATAGGGTTTTGAAACTTGGGAGTTCGAAGTTTAGAAATTATAAAGAAAAAAATAAAAATTGATAGAAGTTATAAAGAAAAAAATAAAAATTGATAGAAATTATAAAGAAAAAAATAAAAATTAATATATATATATATATATTATAATAAATATTATATAAATTAGTCAGGCCAGACCGGGCTTTTATGACAAATCCCAAGTCCAACACGAAACACAATCGGGCTTGGTGTTTTGGGCCCGAGGTCAGACCCGCAGGCTTAACTACATGTCCAAACCCGACTGGGGTGCTGGCCGGGCCATCGGGCTACCCATGAGCAGGTCTAACCACGCCCATTGATTACATATGTTGATCAGTAAATCTCCCGTTAGGGCTGTTAACGGGTTGGGTGGACCTAATAGAATTGAACTAGACTGACCCTTGTTATTACACAGGGCCTAGTTTTGTATTATGCGTCCTGATTATAATTGGGTTTGATCAGTTTTGGTTGTTTTGGACCGAACCAAATTGAATCCAATACATTAATCTGCTCATAAACAGGTTTATTGTCAAATTAATTACTAGAGATGTCAATTATAATCCGATCTTATTGGGTCAGACCCAGTAATCTTGATTAGTGGACGGGTTGGCTCTGGGTCTGTTTATAGGTCAGATCTAGTATCAGTTTAGGATTGGAACTGTGTCCACACTGACCCGGACCAGACCAGACCAAACCATTGACAGCACTACCTCCATGGAACTGCTCTCATATGAGCCCAGAGCCCAGTCGCGATGGAACAATTTTCAGTTCTGACAGAAAGAAGAGACGTCAAAGCATCAGAATTTAATGTATGTAGTTGTAGGTAGCTCCATTATTTTAGACGGTTATAAATGGAAATCTGGTGAATGGTGACGATTCAAAGAATCAAAGTACAATCAATGAACCTCACTGTAATTCGGCCCACACCAATAAAGAGCCCAACTAGTCTGCGTACGGGCCCGGCCCCATTTGTTCTATAACCAATAGTAGCTTAGGTTTGTTCTTTCATTTTGGAAGAATATCTGGCTTTGGGCCCACGGAAGCTTCATTGCGGACAGAAGCGATCAGAGAGATTCAGGATCTCCACCTTTGAATGAGTCGCACATGGTCAGGCCAATATTCATCTGATCATGCATGGTACATGTCTTAGGTGGACTTTTGGACGTATTCAAATAGTGGGCCGGGTTCTTCTTTAAAAGAAAGGGATGGGCCACCACTCTCAAGTCACATTCTCCAAGAAAAAACCAAAATTATCCCTCTTTTGCCACGTGGCTGAGTATGGTTGGAGAGTATATGAATCTTCATAAAAAGTGGACTCTAATTGACAACTACTTTAGGGTTAGGACTTGGGGGAGCACTCACGTGAGGCATTTTGGATACTTCTTTATTTTTCTTTATTGTTAGTTTTTTACTTGTTTTTACTGGTAGGGTGTAGCCGTGTAGGAACGTATTTTATTAGTAAGAGTCTAAGAGACCATGGTCCCCCCTTATGGCCCGGAATTTCTTGTTAGGGGTGTTAATAGATTGGTTTTGGGTTGGATTCATCCAAACCGGAATAAATTTGAACGGATTGGATGGACCAACAACACCCATTGAATTGGATTGGATGTAGTCCATCCATAATGAATTTATATTGGATTAGGTTGGATTGAGCCAATATCTGATTCATTGATAGAAAATGAGAATTTAGGTGGCAATGGATCAGGTTTTGGTTGGAATTATTAAAATGAATTTGAACAAATTGGATGGTCCAGATATTGAATTGAACCAGTCGAAAATGGTCCAAAATATTCATTGGATTGGATTGGACCTGATCCATTTGTAATGGACTCACATTGAACTGGATCAAATTGGACCAAATACAAATCCCATTAACACCCTTATTCCCAGTTATGATGTGGATTTTGTCACCCTTTCCTCGAGGTTGGTCCCACCTCTGTTTGTTCCCTCTCCACCCCTTAAAAAAATCTTAGCTCTGCCCTGATAGAAAATGTCTTGTAGTATGACAAATGAGATCATAAGATGGAAGCATTTTGGGTTGGGAAACCAAATGTTCAGTAAAATCCATCTTAACAGATTTTCTCCTTATCTTATTCATATTTATTCACATGGGACAGAGGTTTGGGAGAGGACAAAGAATACAAGATTCCTTTGTGTGCAGAAAGGAAAGAGAGTTTCTCAAATTTTGGGGAAATTTGCAATAAATAACCATTACTGTCATTCCCACAATTGTTTTCTTAATATTGTCAGTTGGAAATTCAGTTTTAGTGATACTTGACAAGATTTTTGTGTCCAATGAAAAGGCATTTAGGATTTGGCCACTATTTAACTCTCCTAAGGCAAATTATATCACTTTGTGGAAAGTGAATCAAAACCACAGTTTAATGTGATTGATAGAGATTTGGATTTATTGTGTAGCCAATGTTAGTGAATACATTAATAAACTCAAGTAATCTTGTTCTACCAAATTTAAAGTCAAATATTTCATAATTTCACAGACCTTGTTTTTCTGATTTATCAATTGATTTCATCAAACAATTTTATTTCTTGTTCAGTTCTATATTTCGTTGTGAGTTTTATATGATGGGATTTTCACTTTCAAATAGTTTTGAGAATATATATGTTTTACATGAGATTTCAGTGGTATTTAGGGCAATGCTTTAATTGTCTAATTAAGAAATATGGCAATAATATACTGTTGGTATGTCCACTCCACATTTGATGAGGGGTTGCAATTTGCAAGGAAGTGTCATAGCTATGGCAGCAAATGTGAACATGGAAACAGATAAACAAAATTGCTCCTACTTGGTTGGAGATTTGGAGGACATGCATTCAATCAACTACATCTTACACCTTAGTTTTATGGTTGATGGAGTTAGCATTTAAGGGTTAAGGGTTTAGGGTTTAAGGGTTAAATACGTGACAGATGGACAAAACTTAACCACAAATTATGGGACTGGATTACTCTATTTTTTTTTGTAATTTAGATTCAATCATCCTAACATTATCATCATCAATTTATCATTTAAGCCATATCCCAACTCCCAACATGAATCTTTTTTCACCATTCTGTTCTGTTTAGTGTCATATCCAAGCACCCTCACATTCTGAAGCTGAACCAAATATCTCTTGTCAACCTCACTAGATTTACAAACAAATCAGATCAAGTCAGATATTCATGGATCCCAAATATGTTGATATAGTTTTTTTTTTTCAGATTTGGATCAGTTTGGATTCAGATTAATAAATATCATTGATAAAGTACAAAAACAATAAAATCATCATATTATCAACTATATGAAGTAAAAATGACTTTGATATTGTATATCATGACAAACGATCTAAGAATGACTTCTATCAAGACTCAACCTAAAAAAGTGTAACTTTCAAACAAACTTGCTGCCAAAGTCTAAGATAATCGAGATGGTTGCTTGGCATTAACCTCATTAAGTTCAGATTCTCCGTGGCATGTGATGGCAACCAACCATGATCATCATCATCATCATCTAAGTCTTGTCTCAACTATGTAAAGACAACTATAGGAATTGTGTTTTTCCATTCCATTCTAGGGGTGAGTAGATGGGTAGGTTCTATTCGAAACCAAATGGATCTGACCTTGAATCAGCCTTAACTAGCCTTATTCAATCTGTTACAGAGTAGGGTTTGGCTCCAAATCCTTGAAATTGACCCCACCTAGGCCAATTTTAGGGTCTAGGGGTTTACCCTGCATGAACTGATCCGATGAACTGGCCTTGGTTGTCATTGGTGGAACTTGCCTTGAAGCCAAACTTGCATTGAAATAAACCATATAATACATTTGGGGAATGGAAGATTTGAACCCAAACATTCATGGTTACAAAGGCCATGGTCTGACTTGACCATTGAGTTACTAAGTGATTTGATCATTCATTTTCATTTTAATATTTGAATGTGTGCAATAAATAGTATAAAATGTAATCTTTACAGAATTTAAATTCAATTTATAAGTTTTTAACCATATAATATAATCTATATATTAAGTATCTAATTTAAACAATAAAAATAATATAAGTTTTAATCTATATATTATATTTATTAAAAATCAAGTTTTTAAAGAACATGCTTTTTTTATGAAGGGAGAGAGTAAAAAAAGTACAAATTCCATGGATAAACCCTGGAACCAACCTCAAAATCATCAAGGCCAGAACCAACCTTCACAGAATAGATTCTAATTTCAAAAACCTAGGACCAACCCCTACAATGTAGGTTCCAAGTTCTACCATAGATCAAACCGAACCAAGCCGGCCCATACTGACCCCCTATTCCATTCTATTCATTCTATTTGTTGAGTGTTCATAAACCCTCTAATGATTTCTTACTATCTCGATTCTTATCATTTTTAATGCAATTATAAATATAAAGGAATCAAATTAGGACGGATTTTGAATTATAGCCCTAATTTACAACTCTAAAAATTGGTTACAAATGAGAACTCGGGGCTGTAAGTTGGGGGAAGGGTTGGTCTTCCGGAAGGTGCAAGTGAAGTCCCACAAAAATTCTAACTTTCCTCCATAAATTTTTGGTTGAATGACCAATCAGCACAGATCAGAATTTTATAAACCTCTCAAAGTACAGAGGAAATGCATCTGACCTTGAATTGAATTGATGTGATTTATAGGGGGAGAGGGCTAGTAATAGGGGGGCTGGAATTCAGAATTCGGCATCGTGTGTATCACGTACTTGTCCGTAAATCTTTTTGGCAATTTTTGCACACCTTATACAAACAACAAAACCCGATAAAAGTTAAAACCCAGTTGAGACATGATACCAACAACACACTCCAATGTGTCCCAACAGACTATCGCAGTCACACATTGGGAATATCTGCTCGTGAAGTTTTTTGTTGGGACAATATTTTGAGTTTTTGTTGGTAACAGATCCATGCCCACCATGCCCCACCCAGATTCCTTTTTCCCTTCCAATACAAAATTACAAACCAAAACGGAAAGCTGACAAGCAGAGCGCCATGGGTGATTTGGGGAGGAATGGAGGATTAGTGTGGTTGTTTGGCTGCCTTGAAGACATGCAGTCATGGTGAAAGCTTGGTTCTAGCATTCGGAGGAGAGCTACGGAGCTCGAGAAACCGACCCAGCTGCCTGTTGCCCTGCAATTACAGCCAATCCAGTAAAAAGCTCTGGTCAAACCTAAGAAAACGACATGGAATCCGTGAATTCTTTCTGTCGTTCTCACTCCATACTTACCTTTACCTCTTCAAAAAAATCTCTTTCTGGCTCCACGAACATGTCCACCTCTCGGGTTTATGTGCTTTTTATCTTTCCTGATACATTTTTCGTTGTTTTGTATCCGACGTCATCCATCTTTCTTACTTCTCACGAGATTGTTAAATTTAACTTCAATCATCGGATTCTTAGTTCTCACTTGACTGAATGCTATAAGTTGGACGGGGAAGCTTCTCTTGCTATTGTTCAATTCATTCTTTTGCTTGATTTTTTGATGGGTCATTGATTTGAACATTGTTAGTGTTGAATTTAGTGAGGATTTGCGATTGTTCTGTTGTATTTCTGGTAAGGAATGGAAAAGTGGTTGTTCTCCGTGTTCTTCTTGCTCCTGGTTTCTGGGTGCTTTTTTTCTGGTAGTGTTGTTGGGAAGTATTGCACCAACACCCTGAATGAGCTTTCATCCCACACATTCCGGTATGCACTCTTGTCGTCGAAGAATGAGACATGGAAAAAGGAGGTATTTTCTCATTACCATTTGACCCCAACTGATGACTCCGTGTGGATGAATCTGCTTCCTCGGAAGGTTTTGAAGGAGGAGGAGAAATTCAGTTGGGCAATGATGTACCGGAGAATGAAGAATACAGGGACGACTAATATTAATCAAGGGGGAGGGGATTTTCTTAAGGAAGTATCGTTGCACGACGTGACATTGGACCCAGATTCAATGCACGGGCATGCTCAGCAAACAAACTTAGAGTACTTGTTGATGCTGGATGTTGATAGACTGGTCTGGAGCTTTAGAAAGACAGCAGGTTTGCCGACACCAGGGACACCCTATGGAGGATGGGAGGGTGCAGATGTTGAGCTTCGGGGTCATTTTGTAGGTTGGTTTTGTCTCTCAATCTTAACCTTTCCTAGCTTTGGTACAGTTTCCACAACTGGGTGCTTTTTAATTTATTTATTTATTAGCCTTTGTTCTATTTTGTTTCTCTCAGATTGTGAAAATGGTAGACTGTGAAGTAAGTTTCCATGATTATTGATGCATCAATCCATCAACATGATAATTTATTGCAAATGCAATGAAATTTGAAAGGAAAAGAGGTAAATTGTCTGCAAAACAAAATTAAATCATCTGAAAAATAAGACCAAGACTGTACAAAAAAACTCCAGAGGCTCATATAGCACTCTATGTTTGCGCTCTTTACTTAAAATAATGTGTACTGTACTTCTCAGTCATGTCTATACAGCTTAAGCATAACAGTTTGTATTCAGCTGCAGGGTGCACATAGTTGAAAATATAGAGCTTATCCAGTGTTTAGATTGCAAAAGAATAAGGAGTAAGGAATACAATTTTTTATCTATCAAAACAGCATATCTGCAAAATAGCAAATTTCAGCATATTTGCTAATTTTCTAGGAACCATGCTCTTTTTCAATAGAAAAAAGAAACCATTCCCCCTTTCTCAATAGAGGAGTAAATTAGAATCCACAAAAAATCCTTGAATTTACAGAAACGCACATGAATCCAATTCTAACATCTGAATTTCTTTTTATGTTTTGAATAAAATTGGTGCTTCAGTTTGTGTGTATTATGGATTCACATTGTTTAATACATCATTAACAAGTGGAATTTCTTTGGTACTGTACTAATTTCCTTTTATGGTCAATTGGAAAAGTTTTTCAAGTTAATGTGGAAGTATTCTCATTGCACGCCCCAAAATATCTAACTATCGGCAGCTATGAGTCACTCAGGCAGAGTAAACTGAAAGAAAAAAGGGCCCAACTCAAACCTGATCTGGTTATCAATTGGGCTGAGAACATCAACCATAAATTGAGAGAAACACCAAGCAGACCTGAAAAGAATGGAAGGGGAGGGGGAGTGGGTGTGGAGGTCAAGAATTTCTGTCTCTATTATCTAACCTTTAAGTGGTGAACTATTCACTAGGTATACTTTCAGTTCTTTATGGTCATTAAATTTCTAATTTCTTGATTCATCAAGTATATTTCCTTGGATAACTGAAAAGTGGAATGAGATAGAGAACTGCATCAACTTAAACTGCCCTTATTTGATTTCACTCATTGAGCTTGGCATGAACTTTGAAATGGTTATCAACATGGAAAATTGTATATGCTTTCTTCTTTCTGGTTTTTGAGGTTTCGATTCACATGTTTGTAATAAGCTACTTGCTGAATCTTGAAGGGCATTACATGAGCGCTTCAGCAAAAATGTGGGCCAGTACTCACAATGATACTCTCAACAAGAAGATGGCTGCAGTGGTTTCTGCACTTGATGCCTGTCAGAAGAAAATAGGCACTGGATACCTCTCAGCGTTTCCAACTGAGCTATTTGACCGACTTGAATCTTTGGAACCAGTGTGGGCACCATATTACACTATTCACAAGGTAAAGTCTGCTTCTAAATATTTTATTAATTGGTTCAAAACTCAACGGTTGTAGGCTTCTAGAAATATTTCATTGTTTAACTAGTCCTGTTTGTTTTGATAGATCATGGCGGGCCTTTTAGATCAGTATTCAATTGGAGGAAACAGTCAAGCTTTACAAATGGTGGTCTGGATGGCTGAGTACTTTTATAACCGTGTACAAAATGTTATATCAAAATATACTATTGAACGACACTGGATGTCAATTAATGATGAAACAGGCGGAATGAATGACGTCCTTTATAAACTGTACAGCATTACGGTAAAGCCTATCCATCTAACTCCTGCAGTCTTGACTTTGTACTGCATTTACACAGTTTCCCAACAGTACTAGTTGACTTGGGTATTTTGATCTAAGCAAGATTTCTCTCTCTCTCTCTCTCTCTATATATATATATATATAGAGAGAGAGAGAGAGAGAATGATTGGTGCATGGCCCTATGTAATCTGATGGTTCTTGATATAGTGGTGATGCTAGAGTTTCATGTTCTTATCTTGTTTTCTGGACCCTAACTAACTTCTGTCTCTTTTGCTGCACCTTTTAGGGCTCAGACCGGATAAATTCCATCGCCTTATATTTCATTTACCCTTCATGCTATACCATGACACTAGTTTTTTCATTATCTCAAGATGCATAGTGGTTCTATTGCCATAGTGGTTTTTTCCTAGGATAGGTTTGTATAAGGGAAAGAAAATTTTATTTTTTCTATAAAAGGGGGAAATATCTAAAATATTTCAGGTTGAAAAGTTTTCTGATGACATTGTTTTAACTGATGAAACTGATGAATGATTAGATACAAAATTAAGCTTATGGACAAATACCGTAGAGAAAAGAGGTTTTAAAATAAGTAGGACTTAAACAGAAATATCATATGTGACCAAGGTATACTTAGGATTGGAGACAAGAGATAACTCAATGTGACCTTTTCCAGTAGGGCTTTGATAATTCATAACAAGGGAGAGATTGAGGATATTGCCTATAGAATTAGAGTAGGATTGTGGTAGGCAGCTACCATTTAGATTAGAAGGAAAGTTCTATGAAACGGTGTGAGGCCAGCCATGCTTTATGAAGCACAGTGTTGGGAAGTCAAAAAACAACTTACTATTTGTACCTTTAATGGTTTATGGACGTCATAAGTTTGCTTATTTTTGTGATTATTTTCCTTTTATCAATTCTTGTAGGATTCAGAGGCTGAATGTAATATTTTATTGGAAATATCTGCAGGGAGATAAGAAACATTTAGTATTAGCCCACCTATTTGACAAACCATGCTTTCTAGGTTTGCTGGCAGTACAGGTGAATATTGTTTTCATTTAATCAGTTGTCAATTCCTTTTTTTGTCATCATAGAGATAATTTTCTTTATAATCTGTTTGTGGATATATGAAAGAAGATTATTGTTGTCTTTGTTATTTCCTTTTTTATATTATCCTTTTGAGTAAACAAGTGAAGCTGTCAGTTACCCTTTGATATCTTTTGCACTATGATATAAATAATGGCTATCCTTGGTTGAAACCTGAAATTGTGGAAATCAGTTTTAGTAGCTTGCTATTTTATATAAGAAATTGCTAATACCATAACTAGTTTCTTGCCCACAAGTATTTGTTCTCTAATTCAGTTGAGGAAAGCACAGCTATGACATATCCCCTTAAAATTCATTGTTTCAAAAAAATAAATAAATAGATAAAATGCAGAATTACTAAATTTGATCCTAATGACAGGAAAGTGCAAACAACAATTCTTGAAGAGACATATCCATTCATTTTAATTTTATGCAAGGATTTGTATAGATAATTATGTCTGTAATGATTCTTCTTCAATATAACAACTCCAGAAGCTCTATGCTTATATGTATTTAACATGTTATATCCATATTTTTCTACCTCATTTCTCATGTCACCAATTTCTTTTGTTCAGGTTGATAGTATTTCTGGTTTTCATGCCAATACACATATCCCAGTTGTTATTGGATCTCAGATGCGCTATGAAGTTACTGGTGATCCACTTTATATGGTACATGATTTAGAGTATTTTATGGATCATCTTCTTTGTTCTGCCAAAATGTCTTCCCAATACTTTTGCTTTGTTATATGGAGTTTGATTTGTGTTCGATAGTTTTCTTTGAATCCACAATGGAATACTACTCAGGATTCATATTTGATTGCAAAACCCATGCTTTAAAACAAAGAATGTAATTCGTTGCTTGAATGAACTTCCTTATCAATGAATTGATGCTTTTAAAAAATCCAGAGAAGAGACGTGGTGTGACAAATATTCCAATTTTATATGAGGCTTGTTATATTTCTAATCATCTTTATTGCTCTGTGTCTTTAGAG
The DNA here is from genome assembly GCF_055504915.1 of Nelumbo nucifera. NCBI lineage: Eukaryota > Viridiplantae > Streptophyta > Magnoliopsida > Proteales > Nelumbonaceae > Nelumbo > Nelumbo nucifera. Next base: position 109,906,403 of record NC_142650.1, read on the forward strand.
GCTGTTCTATGAACCTGTTTTCCTCCCATGAGTCAACCATTGAAATGATTAATTCAAGATGGTCTGTTCATGAGCTATATATGATTTTTTTTTTCTATTACAGATGACTAAACTGTGACCATCAATAGTTTTCTAGATTTGTTCATTGTAAGGAGAAATACTGATACTAACTATTACAAAGGTATGAGTAAAAATTATTAAAATTACCTATTATTAAAGGATAATAAGGGAATCAATGTTTAAATATCTCTCAGGGAAACCTCTAAATAAGAATGTTTTGGCATTCCTCGTTTACCTCTCTGTATTTCTCTCTCTCCCTATGAATCAGCCACAGCTTACACCATTTACAGGTAACTTCCTGGCATTTTTTTCTCATGGAATTCTGATCGATGTGCAATATTATATTGATTTTTGCCACATTTGTGCTAACATCCCAAAGTTTGGGGGAATGCTATTGCATGGTCCATAGCTAATTAGAGGCCTCTAACCAAAAAGGAGAAAAGTTAAACAGGTCCTATCTCTTTTTGCTAGCATCCCTCTGAATTGGTTATCATGAGTGCTTAGGCTATAAATATTTGAGATGTCATTTCAGACAATACTCACTTATGTCCACTGTGATATTATTACTATGGTATGGCATTTCAATTAACTACCTTGTGTTTAATTTTTTCCATCATTAAGTAATGCAGATTTGCTGACTGGTTTTAGCTCCCATAGCTCATCTTTTCGTAACAGAGGCATATGAACTTCCATAAGGCTTTTCTCATTCTCACAAAGACATAATGACTGCATTTTCCTTAAGGATGTGTGTGGTTTGAAAGAAAAGGAAAAGAAACCTCTTTGGTAATAGAAAAGGTTTTCCTTCCTTTTCTTTCAAACCAAACACATCCTAAAGGAAATTTTTTCTCCTGGTGTGCAGCCCACAAGTAGTTGAATGGATTGAGCTATAGTCAGTTTTGTGATAGGGATATCTTGTTCTTATGTTAATATCTTGTATTGTATACCTGATTTATATATTGTATGTACATGTCATGCACTTCGTTCTCTTTTTTGATTGTCAGTGCAGTACATTACCTTTACAAAAAAATCTCCACCTTACAGACATTTTTTCTATATTAGGGGGATATGTAGGAAAATTCTCTACTGCCAAAAGTTCAAATCTAATGGAAATTTCTTTTTCTTTTTCGTTTTCTTTTTCTTTAACTTTTTAGCTACATTTCTATTTTCATTATAACTTTTGAATTTTATTTTGGTCTATAATTTGGTGTCAGGCAATAAGTACATTCTTTATGGAAATTGTGAATTCTTCTCATGCTTATGCAACAGGGGGGACATCAGCCAGTGAGTTCTGGTAGGCAGCTTTTGTTTCGAGCAATTCTAAGCATACTTTTTTTTTATATGTCATTTCAAGTTGGTACCCCTAGTAGGTGGACCCCACACAGTATTCCATGTGTGGTGTATGATGGATTTGTAAGGCATACAAGGAAAAAAAAAAGATTGTATGGTTGGCATTTTTCTTTGTTTTATGAGTCTTTGTGGTGTATTGTCCCTTTTATTTTCTGAACCTATCTTTTATATTCTCTGTATTGATTTATGGGCAGGTCTGACCCAAAACGGCTAGTAAGCACTTTAAGCACAGAGAATGAAGAATCCTGTACTACTTACAACATGCTAAAGGTATGTCATTTATTTTCTTTTAGTTTGTTGATTGAGAGCATGGAATACATACATATCATGTGATTTTGTGGAAGAGTCTTTATGTGATATATCACATACTTATTGAGCTCAGTGCATGAAAGTGGGGATTATTCAAATCTTGTTTTCTTGGTATCAGCCAGCATGATATCTGAGAAAGGATACAGATCTGAAAAATTATGTTGAACTATTGATAACCCTTGTTTAGTGTATTAATCATTTGATCTTAATCAGCTGATAGGAAATCATGTGTTATTTGTGAAATGAAACACCAAATGGACCCTAGTTTAGGTTGAACAACAAAGATCCATTTTTAGTGTCTTAATCATTTCATCTTAATCAGCTTATAGAAAACCATGTATTAACTGTAAAGTGGAACACCAAATGGACCTTATCTTTCTAGTTTAGGCTGAACAATGTAATACCCTTTTCCGGTTTCTTAATCATTTGATCTTCATCAACCTATATGAAAATGAAATCATATATTAACTTTGAAATGGAACACAAAATCAATCTTATCTCTCTAGTTTATATTCAACAATGAAATATCCTTTTTTAGTGTCTAATTCATTTGATCTTCATCAGCCTACAGGAAATCATTTATTAATTTTGAAATGGAACATCAAATTCACCTTATCTTTATAGTTTGTTAACTGCTTAAATTTATTTCAATAATCATGAAAGCAATAGGGAGGAAACTTGTGTGGCTCAGGTTGAGCATTTGCTATAATGACATAATGACATCTTTGACATTATTAAAGTCTTTAAAGATAAGCACACCTTGTGAAATGTGAACCAATGAAAAGTAAGTAGCAAACTATGTGACATCTTTAATGTGATTGGTTGAAACTTTAATGCAACATGCTGTAAAAATTTTGAAATGCACCATAGTTGGGCTCGTGTATTTTGTCTTGTATCTCAACTTATATTGTAACATTTTCACATTGCCCCCACCATTGTCTCTTTTACTTAATTATGCAAGTAATCTGTGGGACCCCCTTTTGTATTTTAAGTTGTATAAAATTCTTCCATTGTTATTGCATTTTCTCAACAACATCTGCACTTCTTTTTGTAGGTTTCACGTCACCTATTTAGATGGACCAAAGAAATGGCTTATGTAGATTATTATGAGCGTGCCCTGACAAATGGTGTGCTTAGTATTCAGAGAGGAAGGGAACCTGGAGTAATGATCTATATGCTTCCTCAGGCCCCTGGAGATTCCAAAGCAAGAAGTTACCATGGATGGGGAACAAAGTTTGACTCCTTTTGGTGTTGTTATGGGACAGGTTTGTAGTCCAGGCTCTATATTTAGCTTTTGTATTCATTGAAAACTTCTGCTGGTTTAAATCTCCCCCTAGAGTATGCTCAAATTTTAGAGCTTATGTTCCACATACTCTGCACACGGGTGCAGTTTTTTAATAGATACTTCACCCTTGATGGGGACTAAAAGATTTTTGATCCATTTGACTGAATATGTAGGAAATTCAATATTATGAAGGGAAACAATTGGTTTATATTTCTAATTGCCTTTGTGACTTAAATGGAGCAATTTTGAGTAGATTTCTAGTAATATAACTTTACTGATGATGTTTAAACTGACTCTGAGGGCTACTGATGTTAATTTTTTTTTATCATTTTATCTGATTCATAGATTCATTATTCTTGCTCTTTCTTTTTCAGGAATTGAATCATTCTCAAAGCTAGGAGACTCCATTTACTTTGAGGAGGAAGGGAAATCTCCAGGACTCTATGTTATCCAATTTATATCAAGTTCTCTTGACTGGAAATCTGGACAGTTTGTGTTAAATCAAAAAGTAGAACCTGTTGTTTCCTGGGATCCTTACCTCCGAGTGACATTTGCAGTTTCTACAGAACAGGTAAATTAGAGGAAAGATTCAATCATACAAGGAATTAATTCAATTTTTCTTTTCTTTTCCCCTTGAATGCAATTGCAATATTATTGAGTTAAAATAATTATTCCATCTTATGAACTTCATAGGAATTCAATAATGCTTTTATCATTTCAGATTTTGTAATTGAGATGTTATTTTTGATGTAAAAATTCTTCAATATGCAAGTCCTTGAATGTTATTTCATTTAATAGAAGGCAAATGGTTTGGCTAATTTTGATTCTGTATTTGCTTTGTGCAGAAGCTAGGCCAATCATCAACCTTAAATCTGCGGGTCCCAATTTGGACATACCTAAGTGATGCCAAGGCATCATTAAATGCACAGAATTTGCCTCTACCAGTTCCAGGTGTGGACTAACTTTTATTCTCTTTTTATGACATAGTACCTTCTTTTCATTTTCCTATTTACTCATTTGATATGTTAATTTTCTCATATATTTATGTAAACCATTTATTACATTAGGAAAGTAGTTCATTAATCATTTATTGTTCCATGAGCAGGCAGCTTTCTGTCAATTACAAGAAAATGGAGTCATGGTGATAGATTGATCCTTCAGCTTCCAATCAGCTTAAGAACAGAAGCCATAAAAGGTAGCACCTCTGGAGCCTCTCTATATCCAATTTATCTTCTATGCTTGATGCATCCGGCATAGTACTCTGCCATGCATTATATCAATTAGGTGCAAGCCTAATACAAAATGTAAGATGTTTGCTGTTATAGTGTTATGTTCTGAATATAACTGACATTGCTTTCTGATGAAATGTAGATGATCGACCTCCGTATGCTTCTATTCAAGCTATCCTTTTTGGACCCTACCTTCTTGCTGGTCTGACCAGTAAGGACTGGGACATCAAAACAGGAGGAGCAAGTTCTCTCTCAGATTGGATAACTGCAGTCCCAGCTGCATATAATTCTCAGATAATTTCTCTTGCCCAGGAAGTCAGTGATGTGGCCTTTGTATTCACAAATTCTAATAACTCAATTAAAATGGAGAAGTTGCCAGAGTCTGGCACAGATTCTGCTGTTCATGCCACCTTCAGACTTGTACCCAAAGACGTGAACTCGTCTGGTTTCTTATCTCCGATGGATGCTATTGGCAAGTCAGTCATGCTAGAACCATTTGATCTTCCAGGAATGGTTGTGGTACAACAAGGACCAAAAGAGAAGCTTACAGTGTCAAATGATGACAGTGACAATGATTCATCTGTGTTCCGCGTTGTTGCAGGACTGAATGGAAGGACTGATACAGTTTCATTGGAATCAGAAAGCCATAAAGGGTGCTTCGTCTATAGTGGAGTGAATTATAATGCTGGCACGAGCGTTCAGCTCATCTGCCAGTCAGGTTCAACTGATTCTGAATTCCTGCAGGCAGCAAGTTTTGTATTGAAAGGGGGCATGGCTGAGTATCATCCCATCAGCTTTGTAGCAAAGGGAGCAAGGAGAAATTTCTTGCTGACACCACTGCTGAGTTTAAGAGATGAATCATATACTGTTTATTTCAACATTCAATCTTGATTTTGAGAAAGGTGGTTGTGTTCCCAAGGATGAGTTTTCCAACTCATATAATAAGTTCATTTCCTCTCTTATGTGGTGAAGAATTGAAAACCAAGTACTAAATCAAACTTAACTAACAGATATTTCCTAGTTGTATATACATGTGCTATATATACAAAAATATTATTTGCTTTTTTTCTGGGTGGACCTGGATTTTATATCATACAACTGAAATCTCCATTGTAGAGTAAGCAGCAATGGTTGGATCTGCCATGAAAAGAAATTCCAATCTTAGAACATGATTATACTTGATTAAATAATAATTAAATTCACCATTGTAAGATTTTTATCTTTACATATTTTCATTTTTCCCTGCTAGATTTCTTCAACCATTGTTGCTTACTTCAGAAAGCAGGAAAAATGAAACAGAGAAAGAATTGGATGATTTTGTTTGTGAAGCATTCTAGATGATCCTACGGTTCCTACCTATTTCACTCATGTTGAGCTATCATGTGGCCAATCTGAGCTGTCCATTGGATAGGGGGATTCCCTGTACTGACCATGTGTCCTTTGCATCAGTTTTCATTAGCTCTATGATCCACCTTGTGTTTTCCAGAGTTTCAATGTTCTCATATTGAAAAGTTCTCCTGAGCAAGGGTTAATTTTGGATCACTGAAAGGGATTTGTTTATGCTGAAATGTACCCCACAAGAGATGTTAGTGAACATATAACACTGGTACTTCTACATTGAGAACTCATAATTTAGTCAGTAATCACTCAAAAGTCAAAACGTTAGAAACTTATAATTGTCCACATTGAGGAATTGATCTTGAAGCTCTACAATTAGTTAACTCAGCTTCTTAGGTGGTGTTTGGAACCAATGCTGTTTCCTCAGGCATGTTTTTTTTGAGAAAACGGTGCTGCATTGGCATACCGTTTTCTTAGAAAATGTTTTTCGTTTTTTTTTTTTTCCATTTGGGACCATGCATTTTTGAATGCCATGTCAGAACACTATTGCTAGCAACAGTAGAATAAACGAGAACATAAAAAATGGCGTTTTCTCATACCACACCTTTCCCTATTTTCGAGGCATGGTCCGAGATAGGGGTGTCAATTGACCTGTTTTGGTTTAGATCTAATCCGATCCAAACCTTATCAAATCGGATTTAAACGGTCAATTATAATTATTGGATTGGGCCAATCTAAAATAAATTGGTGCATATTCTTATTGGTTTGAATTAGACCTAAACCAAATTTCCAATAATCCGATCATGAGGCCAAACCCTTGTCCAATTTGAAATCAATTAAAATTGAAAACAGCATAAAATCACTTTTATGAAAGTACTTTTACGAAAACATTTTTATAAAAGTACTCTTATGAAAAGTATTTTTATAAAAGCGTTTCTATAAAAATACTTTTACACGAAAACACTTTTACAAAAAAAAGTTTTACGGAAGTACTTTTATAAAAGCACTTTTATAGAAATACTTTATAAAAGCACTTTTATGGAGGCACTTTAGAAAATCACTTTTACATAAGTACTTTTATGAAACACTTCTATGAAAGTACTTTTATAAAAGTATTTTTACGAAATCACTTTTATAAAAGTACTTTACAAAAGCAATTCTACAAAAGTACTTTTACAAGTCTGGAAGTACTTTTTGAAAAGTGCTTTTATAAAAGTACTTTTACAAAAGCACTTTTCGAAGTACTTTTATAAAAAGACTTCTACAAAAGTACTTCTATAAAAACACTTCTTTGAAAGCACTTTTATGAAAGTACGTTTTTAAAAGTACTTTTTTCAAAACCACCTACAAAAGTACTTTTACAAGTCTGCTTTTTTGAAAAGTGTTGTTACAAAAGTGATTTTATAAAAATACTTTTACAAAAACATTTTTCCGAAGTACTTTCAATAAAGTGCTTTTGTAAAAGCACTTTTATGAAAATATTTTTATCAAAGTACTTTTACAAATGTGCTTTTTCAATGCTAAAAGTGTTTTTATATAATTTTTGATATTTCATTCGGTTTGGATTGGATCCTTTCTAATCCATTTACATTTTGATGGATTGGATTGGATTTGGTTTGTATTGAATTTGGACAGAATTGGATCCAGTCCACTCATAAGTGGACTCACATTGGACTGAATCGGGTTGGACCAAATCTGTCCAATTGACACCAGAGGTAATGCTTTTTTTTTCAGAGCATCGCTCCCCAAACACCTACTTAATAGTTTGGAATATCATACTCAGACATGTAATTCAACATTATACCGTAATCTGAGGCCATTCTATATTGGGCCCTAATCCACTTTACTGTCTACATGTTGCTCTTGAGGACCCAAAATTCTTTATTTGGATCATTATTTCTTGTATATTGAATCTTGAATCTAGGCTTAGAGTTGGGCCCAAACCATAAGATGTTGCAATGAGTCTACCTACTAACATAGGATTTCCTTTAGACGCAAAGATTCAACCACATCAAATGAAACAGATGCCCACCAGACACTCTGTGGAGGAAAATCATCCTTTTCCATTAACAATGGAGTTGGGTATCCAAAGCATCTCACTTTCTCACTTTTATTGGACATTTGGAGCTCTGGACTTAAAAAATGAGAATTAGGTCAGCCTGTGGGCTAGTAGATGTTGTTGGTACCAGCCCAAAGATGGTTAGGCTAGACATGGATGCCCATTTTCATGGAAAACCATGGTCAGATACTATTCGGTCTCTATTTTACCTCAAATCATGACCGAGGCTGAACATATATGTTGGACCCGAGATCTCAGGTTAGCCCAACGATTATAGGCAATTGATTTAGGGCCTGTTTGGCGCATCTTTTTGAGAAGATCTTATGGTAGCTTTGACATGTAAAAGATGCATTGAGCTTTTGCATAAAGATCTGAGTAACCCGAAGCACGTTTGGCAGATGTATGTCATTCCGTACATCTTTCCGTGTCTTTCCACATGAGAATAAAATGTGAAAGACATGAAAAATTTCATTTGAAGCTTTCCAAAATCAGCCTAAAGTGAGCTTTTCGCGTTTTTTCAACTTGTAAATAATTGAAAGACTGCACGGAAAAACGCACCAAACGGTCCCTTACTAATTAAAAATAACATGGATCTGTTGGACCCGATATCTCAGGCTAGCCCAATAACTGATTCTAGCGCAGGCCCAGCGATCTCTTTTCTGCCCCAGCCGGGCTGTACGTGTGAACGTGTGATGTACATTCCGGTCCGGACCATCAACCCTTTTACCATCCTAATCCTGGATGTGTATAATGACATAAAAGGTCTTGTGCGTCGTATTTCACACGTCCGGACATGCATTTGAGAGAAAAGGGCACTTACGTACTTTCAATTAAAAAGCGAGGTCACTGATTCAACTCAGATTTCGCTAATACATATATTCCTCTGTTGAGTTTTAGGGTTTCTTCTGCAGCTGAAGCTTTGGAACTTTAGGGTTTAGGTTTCTAAAGTGCTGCTGCAACAATGGTGGTGAAGGGAGACAAAGGAAGAAAGGAGGAGGTCGTCACTAGGGAGTACACCATCAACCTCCACAAACGCATACATGGATGGTAATGGGGATTTTCTTTCTTTCTTTCTTTCTTTCTTTCTTTCTTTCTTTCTTTCTTTCGTAAATGGCTTAGATCTACCTCTTTGATTCAGAAACTTCTGCAAATTTATTCTGTTCATATTTGTATAATCCCATTCTGTTTCCCAGTTGTTACGAATCTGTTATTCGTTGATGTTGATTAATGTCTTTTAGAACTTCGGAAGTTTGGTTGCATTGATGATCCAAGTACCTAACTGTGTTTTTCTGTTAGGATGTTAATATTTGCTAATCTTAATCTGCTCAACAACACATGTACCAACTGTATCGTCCCGTTCAACCTGCAACTCTTCTAGATAATGTCTACATTTTTGAGGAAGCTGTGAAACTATAGGATAATTCTTCTTGTTTGGTTATTATAAATGAGGATTGGTTGTAATTGTTACTTGTATATTTGTTTCCATTCAGCCGGCCTAATTTGTTGAAGAATAGAAGTTGCCGTTTATTGAATGAAATTGGGATGAACAAGAATATTGTGTGATAGCTTCTACATTTTTCCATTGGTTTTACCCGTATCCTGGTGCCAATGGGCTTCCTTAGTGTTTGGTTTGCTTCGGCTGATCTGTATTTCGAGGCCATTCTGTCGATATTTAGTTTGTAAGTTCAAAAAAGATAGTTTTTAGTTATCTTGTTACCTCCTTTTTTTAGCTTTTTTTTATGAACGTCAAACTGTTCCATTTGATTTTGATTGAATTGGCTAAGTGTTATATATGTACTGCAAATCACACTATATTATTGTTTATCCCAACCCGGGCCAATTATGAAATCTTTTGTTCTTTTTGTTGAACTAGATCCTTTTTCATCGGAATCCCGTGTCTCTATCCATGCAACACTGGTACTAAAATTGCACGTATTTTTTTTTTTTGCTGCAAAGTGGGAATTAATTCATTAAAAGATGCAAAATTATTGACAATTGATAATTTGTTAAAATTGCACATGTTTAGTGTTATGCAAAGAATTAGTGATTCATTTGATTGACAATTATCTATCCCAATATTGTCAATTGCTGAGATATGCAGGCTGACAAAGGTGGTCAGAATCCTGCGTCCTGCCATGGGGCTGTTTCAGAAGGCCCCAAGTTTCTAAATTTCTATCCACCAATCCAATCAGCCTATCCTTTCCATGATGTTTTGATTATCGTCCAAATATAAAAGTTTCCTTAACATGACAGAATGTTGACCTTCTCATTGCATATGCTTATGACAGATTGCAACTGCTCTGTTTCTTTCAGAATAAATCAGTTCTATCAGAACTCTTGTGGTATAAAAACACAGTTTTCCAAGCATCGGACCTAAATTTCATTTGCATCTCCCAGGCTGGAAATTTTAGTCTGCATTATTTGTTATTTATGGGCTGTGTTTGTAAGCTGGTTTGTATGTTAGGTATTTTTTTTGCATCCCTGCCTCTGCATCTGCATGGATTTAGAGGGGGTGTAGTTGGTTGTGCTTGGGCAGGGTCCTTGGTCTTAATCAAGTTCAATAAATTTTGAGCTGACTGTTGATTGTTGATTCAGAATACCTATCTGTCTCATTCTAAGGTTCTTCAAAAAAAAACGTGATACCTGATACCTGTACTAGGGTGCCACATTGTGTCAGATATTTTAATTTTTAATGTAATTTTCAGAATATCAACCAGCCCTTTTCACCTTGCCATAACTGGGTAAAATAGCAGAACATTATAGATTCCCGTATGTAATTTTATGTTCTAAGGTGATGTGTCTCTTGATGGCAAGGGCAACATGTCTGGATGAGCAGAAACTAAAAACTAGTGAAACACCTATAGGATTCCCTGTCTGGTTTGGTCGGTGACTTGGTGTTTGATTCATGGTTCTGATAAAGCAAGATATTGTTCCAGACAATGTTCAAACTATTGATACTCTCAATATACATTTCTTTTGAATATTGAGAGTTTATTTTGATTGATACTCTTTTTTTTTTTCTAATTTTTTGGGTATTTTACTGGGCATGTCACATAAATTATTAAAATTTGAAATAGTTAAAATTATTTTAATTCCTCTTATTTGGTGTATTGGTGCTTCTGAAAACTGATATGTATTGGTCAATATGCATTAATATGCACCAATGCTTTTTAATCTCTTGGTTCCAGAACCATACCTTTTTTAATTTGAAATGACGATGCTTTTTTTAAGCAGACAATTCTAAAGAGGCTGCTATTTTCTGTAGTTCAATTTTTTGAACCATGAGATGATGTGATTATTGAATCATTGAATGTGTGTATGTGTATTTTAATTATTTATTTTTGAGGGTAAACTCAAACTCGTTATTGAGCAGAAAGATAATGGTTGGAGCTATTGTGGTGTTTTAGACGCACCATATAACTTTTATGGCATGCTTACATTAGCCAGCCATGTTTCGTTCAGTAAGCTGTAAAAGTTGTGTTCTATTCTACTGGTTATGATTGATCAGAAAGACTATGGAACAAGCACAACAGCATATACAATATAATGCTCATTTCAGTTGCTGCATGGTGATTAACCAGATGAAACCCAAAAACAACTATAAACTGAAATACACCCTTAGATTAGATGATAATTGTTGATTTGTGTGTGAATCATGATTGCTGATGGTGTATTAATTTCTGTTTGCAGCACTTTCAAGAAGATGGCTCCTAGAGCCATAAAGGAAATCAGGAAGTTTGCACAGAAGGCAATGGGGACAACAGATGTTAGAGTGGATGTGAAGCTCAACAAGCATATCTGGAGCCGTGGGATCCGAAGTGTGCCAAGGAGAGTCCGGGTGCGCATTGCTCGAAAGAGGAATGATGAGGAAGATGCCAAGGAGGAGCTCTACTCATTGGTGACAGTTGCAGAGGTCCCACCTGAGGGTTTGAAAGGATTGAGTACCAAGGTCATTGAAGAAGCAGATTGAACTTGCCAACGATCTAGGCTTTAGTTAAAGTTTAATTTTTTGTCCTGCTTTTGTTCAGTTTACAGACTTCAAGTTTTGGTCCTGAGTTTGGTAGGGAATTTTCTGCCTCCACAGTGGATGATGTATTTCGGAGTACTATTTAATCTATTTCGTTAGTATTTTTTAATCTTGATTATTGTTTCATCTGTATCAGTGGTACATTTGAGGTTTCAATAGAGTGCAAGAAAAAGCTTCTAACCAGGAGTTGGTTGTCATCATCCATGTAATACAAAGCCTAAATGTACCCAACAAAAAATAGAATTTTCCTTGCAAGTGAGAGTTGAGACATTGTGGTCTTTTGAAGCATTATCTGATATCTATGAATGAAGTACGACGAACTAGTGCCTGAGTGCCTCCGAAGTATGAAATATCTTGGTCCTGCAAATGCTTAAGAGACATGTAGCACTCATCCATTGGGATTTTCTTATTTTCAACTCTGTTCAGTGGCGTTAGTTGCCACAAGAGCATTACAAAGGTTCCGTTTAACAAATTATTATTGTGTGATTGCCATATCCAACCTATTTGGACTTTAGAGTTCAAAGTTCCTTCACCTACAATATCCGGATCCTGTGTGATGATGATAAGAGACTAGATCAGTGCTTGTTTTCAAAATTGCCACATCAGCCAAAACAAAAACACGCTTTCTTACCTTGTTTCTGTTGTGAGAATTGAAAGTAGGATGGTTTTGTTTCCATAAACAAACCATGCATTTGAACCATCATAATTATGTCTTCTAAAACAAAAACAAATACTCTTCAAACATTTGAAAACAAAATCTCATACATAGCCCACAACACTTTTCTATATTTTTGTTTTGAGAAACATTCTGTTTTCAAATTAGATGCTTTTGTTTTTGGATTTGGTACCAAGAAAAACAATGTATATGTTTGGCATCGAAACTATAGATACAACACTGTTTTCTCAGAAACAGTGCTGCTGATGTGTGGGTTGGAATCACTGTTTTCTGAGAAAATGGTGTCTTTTTTGTTTGAAAACGTTGCTGCTAGGTAGGACATTTCCTGGAGCAACAATAATGTTTTCTGTTTGGTACCAATGCTCCAGGACACGTTTTCAGCACCGGTACCTATTATGCAGTTCCATGTCATGTCTCTGTCACTGCCACCTCATGCCCCTCTTGGCAGCAGTGAGCTGCAGCTCCAGGAAACAGAAAATTTGGTGTGGCTTGGAACACTGTTTTTTATGGAAAAATGGTTTCAAACAACAGGTTTTTCTTGGAGTACCGTTTTTTTCGACGTAACACTAATGTATTGCCATTTTCTAAAACAATGGCATCGATGTCAAATAGGTGCAATATAATCTGTTTTCAAATCAGATGACTTCCATTTGTTTTGGAACTGGTAACAAAAAAAACCATTCACCTTGAGAAGGCCGTCTAAATATAAGGGGTTAGGATTCTATGGTTAGAGGGTTAGAGAATTAGCAAGTCTCACTGTTTAATGAAATCTTCAGGTCAACGGAATACAAATACAAATGTAAAAGTTATGCACAAAATATATTTGTATTTGCACTCTTTAGAAACTGAGCTATGTATTCATTTTCATTTGATTGGATTGAATGAAAATTTAGGGGTGCAAGTCGGGCTAGGCCGGGTTTTAGCTCAACCCAAGCCCAAGCTTGAGGTCAAGTCTGAACCATCCAACCTGACCCAGTTTGCACTAAAATTTGATACACTCCGTTTGGCTCGGCCTGGGCTGGGCTTGGGTCGTTTAATCAGATCACACTATATTTTTTTTATAAGTACGTGTATACATACATTCATATAATCAGTCTGGGCTTGGGTTAGGATACCGGTCTCTGACAAGGTTCAGGCTACCTAAGGGCTAGACTTGACCTCAGCCTGAAAATATTAATAAACCCAAACTTTTGGTCTCAGGCTTAGCTCAAGCACCCAAAGTTCAAGTCTAATCCATGTAAAATTGTGAATTGGGCCCGCCCAAATTGCACTTCTAGAAGATTTCAACCCCTAAAGTTGAGCACTGTAAATTCAAAATCAAGGGTGATTTTCAAATTATATCAATTAAGTAGAAACTAGAAAAATAGATCATTCGTCATGAGTTCAACACTCTAGGAAAAGCCTCAAGCAATGGTATAAAGGTTTTACAGAAGGGAGTGAAATTCCCCTTTTTTTTCCAGGTTTTAGTAGCAGAATTTAACTTTTTGCTCGGTGCTGATAGAAGTTACTTAAGAAAGACCATTTTTGTTATTCTTGATGTAAGAAAATTTCAGGTCCATTTCGTTTGCAGTTAGAATTGGAATCAGAATCCTTTAGAATCAGAATTGAAATTCTATTCTCATAATTTGTTTGGTTCAGACAGGAATTGAAATGGAAATTGGAATCTGTTGGAATGGAATTTCATTCTCAAGAGAGGGGAGGGAATGACCATTCCCTCAAATGGGAGAATGCCATTCCACCAGGAATAGGAATGGGATTCCAATTCTGCCCAACCAAAACAGTTGGAATCGGCATTCTAATTCCGATTCCAGACCCCCCTATTCCCTCAAACCAAACGAGACCTTCTATACTTCATTTTCTTGAATGCAAATTAGATTCCAATTTGCAAGAGTATTAGGGCTTGGGCTAAGCATTTGATAAAATTGAAATGGATCCAATCCAATGCTGTGTAAATACTTCAATTTAGGCAACTGACTTACCCCCTTAGGGCATGCTTTTATTTTTTTCAAAGGAAAATGATGAACAAGCAGTTATTTCTGTAAAGTGGGTAAAAGGAAGTGGAAGATCGTCTTCATCTTAATCTTTTTTTTTTTCAGAACGATACTATATTGTTTTCTCCAATATCTTGTGGATCCTTTTTATGACTCTAGAATTGCACTTTCCTAAGGAATTTTAATCCTTTCTGAATTGGTTAAAAGTAGATCCTAACTCTCCATAAAAATTTGATTAAAGGTTGATATTTCATACAAAACCAAAAGTCCAAATGAAGCACTAGAGATGGCAAAGCTCATATCTACAAAATTTTCCCAACAAGCAAATGATAAGCCAGCATTACGCTTAAAGATGCACTACTAATCTTTGAGGTTCTTTTAACAGGGGCAGAATTTGAAACTTTGGCTGATTCCCATTACAGGTTCTATTTGAACCAAACAACAGGAATCCGATACCGATTCCTGACTGAATCAAACAAATGCCACGAATAGGTGTTTCCGATTCTGATTCCGATTCTGGTTCTGTCCGTGAACAAAACGCACCCTCAATTTTCTCTAGGTAATTTTTTTGACAACTTACCTAAAATAGTGTTCTCCCAGGTGGGTAACTAAAGTAAAGCTGTCAAAATTAATGATACAAAAATGGGAAAAGTACTCTGCAGCTCACTGCAGAATTCTGAATTACAGATCCTCATGGTCTACTAGTAGCCATCCCTTATAAACCACATCCTGCCCGTGGATTTGGCACCAAAATCCACAGTCAAGATTCATCCCTCTGTGCGGTGGAGTTAAAATTTCTGAATTAGGCTGATCAGTCATTCTCCCTACAAAAATTCCCATTAAACAAGCTTTTAAAAACTAAAAAAAATCTTTCCCTCTTGACACTGACCCAAACTGTACGGTCACATTAGGCTCAGGAATTCTGAGGGGAACAGAACTGATTTTGTATGTAAAACGTTGCATTTATAATCCTTCCAAAGTGAGCCTTAGGAATTCTGAGGGGAACAGAACTCAAATTACCCCAAAGATCTAAGACAGATTATATAAATACACTTCCCCTCAATATAACAAAAAAAAAAAAAGAATTTACCTAAAAAAATTTAACAGAATAAAAAAAACATGGATAAATACACTTCCCTCAATATCACTTGAGAAACATTTAGCAAGTGAATTTATCGAAATAAATAATTTACCACAAAATAAATAACCCTATTAGAGTGATTACATTAGTTTATATGTAGTCCTAACAGATCATAAAATCGAGTTTCCACTTGTCTTGCCCATCCATGTTTTGTTTGTCTCCATGTTCCATATTTGTTAGGAAATCTGTGCATTGGTTTCGTTCCCTGTAAATAGTTGAAACCCCATACTTTGATTTGAATGGTCGTTGTTATTCTCCATGTATAACCACTTACTAGTGTCCATCCATATCTTCTGTAAGATCTTGATCTTTCCTTTTACATTTTTCTGTCCCCTTTGATCCATACATTGTTGAGGTGATCGTCCTTAGTGGGTCAATATTCCTTCTTTACTCAAATTACTCTTCAGTTGTCGTCATTTCTGTGATGTCGGCGCTGGTTCTTTCTTAGTAGTCTTCCTTTTCCTTTCCCCCCGGCTCCTGCTATGCTCCCTAGTCCCTACTCCCTAACAGCCTATTGTCGCTCTATCTCTGCTTTTTGCTTGATGTATCCAAGTTGATTTTTGACTTCATTTCTTCATGGATTTTGTCATTGTTTTCCTTTTGCTCCTTCTTCTCTGTTATAATTATATTGTTTGGTTTGATTGGTGTCTTTTTTGCTACCCTTATTGCTTTTGCTTTTTAAGGTCTGCATTGTAATTAATTTCTTTCTTTTATTTTATAAGATAGGTCTCAATCGTGCATTGGGAACATCTCCTGTAATTGTGAATTATTATTTATGGTAAGATGATCTCAATACACAGAATTGGGATGTGGTGTGAGCTTAGTGTGAGGAGTAAATCCCAATTTTTTTCATAAGAGCATGTCTCCTTCGTTGCCTTTTCTTTTTAGATTTAACACCATATTTGATTGTTGACAAATAGAGATGGCATTCATTATTCTCTTTTCTACATGGATCTATGTTCATCCTCTTGTTAATATTTTTTCCTTTGCCAGCATTTCTCTTATGGTAAGTTTGGCTGCTAAGAAACGCATGGGAAGAGAAGCATCTTTGAAGAATATTTTCTTTTTCTTACATTTGTTTCAAAGGAAGCCTCAGGAAAGGAAGAGAAAATAATGAGTTGTGAGTTCTCAAAAATCAATGGGTGGGGTCGATGAGAAAGGAAAAATGCGATAAAATATTGTTGAGAGGGACCTACCAGACTTCGTCTCCTTCCTTCCAGCCGGCCAACGATAACATCTCCGGCACCGTCTCCGGCATTTTCGTCATAAGGTAAGTTTTGATCTGGCATTCTCTCGTCATTTCAGTTCATTTCTATACCATTTTTGACTTGTTCCATTGGATGGGTTCCCCTCCAAATCTCATCACCAGTTCGTTCACCAGAGCTCAGATCTGGCATTTGTTTGTTCCAGATCTGCACATCAATATGAATATGAACTCAAATCTGGCATTTGTTCATTCACCGGACATTAACACGAACCCAAATCTGATGTTCAAACCATTTTTTTGTTCTATTGATCTCAGATCTATTGTTGTTTTTTGATATTTTTTATTTTTTTTCTTTAGGTCGTTTTTTTTGTTCTATTGATCTCAGATCTACTATTTTTTTGTTGATATTTTTTATTTTTTTTGCTTGGTTGTCTCAAACCATTTTTTTGTTCTATTGATTTCAGATCTATTGTTTTTTTGTTATATATATTTCAGATCTACTATGTATTTTGGATCTGTGAAGTCACATTCTTTTCCATGTTCAGTGCTTCACCGCCCCTACTGAAATTATAGACTCAGTACCCTTCTTCTCCACTGCCTCATTTGAACCCTTGAATTTCAACCCCTTTTTCTTATAAACTCTTATATATTTGTTTGTTGGACCAGCCCCGATCAGGCCTTCTTTCAGTCTAAATTTACAAATTTCCTTCTCCTACCCAAGTTGCAAAGGGTTTCTTTCTATTTATTTTTTCTTTGTTCTATCTATTTTTGTAATTTTCTTTGTTTCATGCTCCGTGTTTCACATATATTCCACAAATTGTTTTCTGCATTGCATGCAACAAGCAAGGTAGAAAAAAGAGTCTACAAACTGTGTAAGTATGTTGAACCTGCAAGAACAAGTAAAATGAAATTTGAACTTTTTGTCTCATCTGCACATATTGATGTTGTTCTGTTTAATGTTAAAATTGATCAACCAAAGTAGATTTATCATTCCTTTCCATAGTGTGATAATTTAAATGGAACTATTGCTTATAGATCACATTCACTATCAAAAACAAATATACAAACAAACTAAATATAAAAGAAAGCAAGTTAATTTATAAGAAGTAAAGAATGTTTACAAAAATTGTCAACCTAGATTTATGGAAAACTAATATAAGACCATAGGCTTTCATCCTTTCACAATAGTCAAACTAGGTTCTAGTTCAAGCCAAACCAAATCCACCCACCTGAAGTTCTGAGCAACTTGGTCCTGGTCAATCCATGACTAGAAAAATGTTTTTCTTTTAAGCCATTTTAGCCATCAACAAGTAGCACCTAAATATTTGAGTACCACATAAAGTGGTGAGAGAGAGAGAGAGAGAGAGAGAGTAGGCCAGATGAGCCATAGTACCCATTGAATCTTCAAATTATATTTTTTACTGCTATTATCTCAAATACATTGTGTGACAGTTGAATATTGTTAATTTCCCCCCGTTGTTTGATTAAACTGCTATCTCATTCAAAACATAAATACAAAGCAAGGCTAGATAATTTATTCTATATAAACATAGATGGACAATGAGATGTTGATTGCGTTTGCTGGAGTTGCAATTAGTGGAATTGCAGTTGCATTGACCCTTGTACAAGAATGGTTGGACTATGTTGATAGTGAACATTCTGTCAATCGAGACTTACAAAGACAAGATCTATTGGATCGGTTGTATAAGGGACGACAAGTTGATTGTTACAACCAGCTAAGAATGGGGAAGGAATCCTTCTACAGGTTGTGTAAAATTCTACGGGAGACCAGACGACTCCATGATACACTGAGAACTAGTGTAGAAGAACAAGTTACTAGATTCCTGCACATTTTAACACATAATGTTAGGAATAGGACTATGGGATTTCATTTCAGTAGATCTGGAGAGACTGTTAGCCGCCACTTCAACTCCGTGTTAGATGCAGTTTTGAGTTTAGAAGATAGATACCTAATCCAACCAAGTAGTCTTGACACACCACCAGAGATTAGAAACTGACATGACTTTTAGCCATACTTTCAGGTAAGGAAAGTGTCAATATTACATATGTCAATTATCTATGTTGATTTAGGTAGTGAATCACATAGTACAATCAATATGCTTTGCTTGGTAGGATTGTGTTGGGGCAATTGACGGGACACACATACCTGTGAAGGTTCCACTAGCAGATGTAGCTAGATTTCGCAGTCGTGAGTCCTATCCAACACAAAATATCCTTGCTGCATGTTCTTTCAACTTGCTTTTCACCTATGCATTACCTGGATGGGAGGGTGCTGCATCAGACTCCCGCATGTTAAGTAGTGCAATGGCAAGGGAACACCAACTACATGTTCCACAAGGTGCTAATACATATCCATATAGGTCATATCAGGTGTAAATGTGGAATTTGGTACCTAACCATTTTCTCGTATGTTAAAATAGGTAAATATTACTTGGTGAATGCTGGGTTTGCTCTAAAGTCTGGCTTCTTAACACCATATCGGAGCACAAGATATCATTTGAAGGAATGGGGTGCATATCAACCTGAGAACCCTAAAGAGTTATTCAACCTCCGTCATGCTTCACTACGAAATGCAGTTGAGCGAATTTTTGGGGTTCTCAAGAAGTGGTTTCCACTATTGGTTTCTGAGCAGCATTACCCATTCAAAACACAAGTCAAGTTTGTCTCTGCATGTTGCATATTACATAATCATGTCATGGGTGTGGATCCGTATGACCGAATCATGTCTAAATACGATCACGATGCTGCTGAAGGTGCAGAGATTGATGCAGATGACAGAGAAGTGGTAGATGATGTGGTTGATGATATTCAAGTATTTCAACCATCTCAACACATTAGTAGAAATGAGTCTGTCAGAGAAGGACACCGTCTTAGAGAGGAGATAGCAAATCAAATGTGGGCAGACTATTGGTTGGCTCAGTCTAGGCATCGACATTAAACTTCTTTGATTAATCTTCACATGTATTTCTATGTTTGACTTCACAATGTACATGTACTCCTTATTTAACTATTTGCATTTTTAATTAGCTTTTCTTTGACTGGTTTATGTTAAGAACACAACTATCTTGTGTTGGACATTATTGTTTTTAGTTGTACCATGTGTGTGTGTGTTTTATTATGGATGATTGGAATGATGGAACTTGGTGTAAATTTGGTTAATACTGGTTGAAATACTGATATGAACTAGTTGGGGTGGCATGCTAGATGTATGAATTTTATTATGTTCACTGTGTAACTTGACTTATTGTTGCTTGGTTAGAGTTAGACATGGATACTCAGTCCAACGAAACCGATAGTAGATCTAATAAGGTGAACATGAGCTGGACAAGTGAGATGGATAACACACTGATTGAAACTATGGTGGAGCAAGTCACCCTTGGACACAAGGTTGACAAGAGCTTTAAGGCTCCGGCATATACTACAGCTGCAAGAGCCATAAGTCTGAAATATGAAGTGGAGTGCACACAGAACCACATTAGGAATTGAATGAAGACAATAAAGAAGAATTTCTCCACGATAACGAACATCACCAATTCTAGTGGTTTTTCCTGGAATGACATGACTAAAACCATCGATGCAGAGCCCCGAGTGTGAAATGAATACATCCAGGTAAACTTCAATATGATATTCATCCTAAATATTACAATACACAAGTAAGATATGAACTTGTAGCAATTGATCCATTACAGTTGGACAGGGACACCCAAAAGCAAAGCAATTTAGGAGAAAATCCATCAACAACTATGACCAAATCGTTATAGTATGTGGAAATAATCAAGTAACTAGTGTTGGTGCATTCACTACTAGGGAACTAAGCAGGTGTGAGGCAGCATCAGTGAATGAAACCACTAGCATGCTGACAATGCAGGATCCTGTATTTGATGAGGTTGAAGGAGACAATGTTGGTGACTCAACTCTTCAGGCTTGGCCACCTGAGGAGGGTAGCTCAGCTGAGTGGAGAGGTCTTGGGAAGAGAAAGTCGTATGCAGCTGCATTTGCTAAAGAAGTACATGAGATTGCATCTAGCATTAAGTCATTGGCTTCTGCAGTTGAGAAGGGAATCGGGTTGCTGAAGAAGGAAAAGCTTTATGATGATGTGCTAAGCTTATCAATTATCTGATTGAGTCTGAAAATCAAGCAATAGCATTTTATGCCTTGGCTCCGGAATTGAGGAAGGCATGGTTAGATTTGAAGTTGGGCCCACTTAACTGAAGTTTCTTTGGTAACACCCTTTTTTGGAGACACTAATGAATATGGTTCACTAACACCCCACTTTTTTGTTATGCTTTATGGGTTGTTTCTTGGCTACGTATTTATGTTTTGTAAAACTTGAACATTACTTAGATTGACATATGACTCAAACATGTCTTGACTGGCTTTGTCTTGACCAGTCGATAGAAACAATCCTTTTTTGTGGAAGACTTGAACATTACCCAAGTGGATGATTAAATGAAGATACTGATGGTTCATGAATGATGGTTGAATATTTAGTTTGAACATGTGTTAATCTATTTGTTAAATACAGGTCTTCACTCAATATATGGGATTCACAAGTTCCCATGGGAATGTTGATTTGGCATAATTGGGTTGATGAATTTATACAGGGTTTTCCAACTTAAGATGAATGTATATTCTAACTCTTTGATTGACAGTTTTTAACTCAATATATGGGATTTAGAGGTTCCCATGTAGATAATTGGTTTTGTTGAATTGATGACATTAAACAGGTTTATTACTTGAGTTTATAAACTTAAATAGGTTGCTCAACTATTTGATTGAATGATTACTCAAATAGGTTTTCGTCATTGAAATTAGTATGGATGGATCTCTTGAAATCAGTACAAATGGAACTTAAATATGTTTTATTTCATATTGGATTTGGTGGTTGATTTATTTGCAAGTTCAATTATAAGTTAATAATATAGGGTTTGATGGAATATGTGCTTACGTGGTTATAGGTCTAAAATGGCAAAATATTATGTTGTGTTCAAAGGGCGCCAACTAGGAATTTACTTCACATGGGTAGAGTGCAATGCCCAAGTACACAAATTTAGCGGAGCAACTTTTTGTTCATATATCACATATGAAGAGGCCATATATCATTTGCACTGATACCAACGTAATATGCACCCACCACCCAAACAACCTACAATTGGTAACACCTCTAGGACCTACGTAGAGGATATTGGCATGGAGGTGGAGGCGTTGAAAGAACCCCATTCCCAATCTAGTCATTTTTGTTTTGATAGTCAGTTTGGTGGTTATGACAGTTTTATATTTGCTTAAATGATGCCATAGGTATTTGCTTGCTTTGAAATGATCTTAGGAGTTAATTTTGATAGTATGGGTATGCTGTATTAAAAATACACATGTTTTTAATATATCCATGTCAACTTGCCACGTGGCAAGACACAAACAATATTAGGCCATGTCATCCTGTAAATAGGATAGGGCTGTGTTGTGGAATTGGATTTCATTTTTGCTTAAATCAAACATCCTGCAAAATTTTCACATCAACCAAACACTGGAAAGAAAATTCTATGGGATAATAGGTCTCAGCAAACAAACACAGCCACCCTAATTGAGAAAATAAAATTTTCCTTTCTCACCCCATCTCTTCTTGGCAACCAAACGGGCCATTAAGCTATGCTTGATCTTTAGGCTCAGTTTTTGTTGCAGTGTGAATTTTCTTTTGCACTGGCATAAATGCAAAAGAGTGCAAATCCTGCTTTTGGTTCAGATTGACCTTGTTTTTTTCTTTGTTGTTTAAGTTCTGTTTGGGAAGAATATAAATACAAATATGTACAGTATAAATACAAGGTTTTGAAATACTAAAAATATTTGTTTAGCTTCGGCTTGCACTCAATATATTTGTATTTACGTCTTCCCAAACTGAGAATAGGAGGTAAAATCACACTCTTCCCAATTTATATGAAAGAGAAATAAGGTGAAAAGAAGGAGTTCTGTCCACCTGCCAACAAAACATGTTCCAACCCTCTACTAACATAATCTCACATCACACATCTCATATATGGTGGGTATCAGTCTCATGGTGAGATGTGCAGTGTTATATCAAGTTGATAGAGGGTTGGAACATATTTTATTGGCATAAGATCTCAACTCAAAAAAAAAGTAAGGGTGATCATGGGCCAGACCTTGATATAATTGTTCAGCTTGTCATTGAAAATTGTACAGAAAAAAGTATTGTTTCATTCTTTCTACTTCTTGAGATTCCCAGTCCTTTTGAGAATACTGTGAATTGCCCCATGATTTTTTAAATATTAGAATCAAGAAAGTGGCAAAAGTCCTTTTTCACTTTCATTCTCTACCATTCTTTCATCATCTCCCTACTCATATCCCTTATATAATTTTCAATCCATAATTTTAGGCAATATTAACATAATTTATCTTTAATTATTTATTAATACAATTTGATAATTTCATTGTTTTTGGACAATTCAAAGCAACTTCTTTCTTGAATTCTTGCCTTGTCTATGGTCCCCATTTCGATCTGAAACATTAATGTTTTGGAGGTGGAAATGAGGCATGTTCCTTTTCCAAAAAACCTAGGGTGAGTATTTATTATTATTGAAAACCCCAAATATAAGTTATTACAGTTATGAGTTATAACTAATAGAATTTCATTTTCGGTACATGACATGCGTGGGTAAATGTTTACAGTACCTAATTTCTATTTCTTTATTTAACCACTCAGGGAGCGTTCTCCAAAGTGTGAATTATTCTTCTTTTGTCAGTTTCAAAAATAAATTAAAACCATCTGGTTTGAAGATGAATTGTTTATCAAAATAAAAAACACGGAAACATGTTATTGGTTGTATGCAATTTTTTTTTTGTTTTCAAATGTTTAAAGAATGAAAATTTTGTTTTTTGTTTTACAAAACATAATTTTGATGGTATCAAAGGAATCAAAACCAATTGTTGTCATTTTTCAAAGGGTTCAACTATGATGTTGGAAAGATTTGATACCATAAGAATTTACAATCAATCAACATGCATTATAAAAGTAGTGTAACTGAATTTTCATCAAATTCATCGAGGATTGTGATCGGTCGTAAACTTTCAGGTATCATGTCTTTCCCACATCATAGACTAGTGGGAAGTCTCACTTGAAGCCAAAAAGAAAGTCTCTCAAAACATAATTGTACACAATTGATACCAGAAATTTATACGAATAGTTGTGGACCGGTTTTCAGCGTTTTGGCCTTTTGCTAAGACTTGCGACTTTAGAGATGCTTTGGTTGGTCAAGGTTAAATTGCAGTGGTCATGAGTTACTTTGTTCCAATCACCCGTGATTATATCTGTTAATGGGTTGGGTAACCAGATATGATGTTTTGGCCCGGCCCGTTATAAGTCGGAATTGGAGTTGCATTTAACCCCATTAACTCGTACGATGACCCAATGTACCAGAGCCGACTATATTTGTTGGCTCGGGCTTGGGTTTTTTTATAAATGCCTAGCCCGACCCCAATCCCACTTAACTAAGCTTAGTTTGGTGACAATATAACATCTTTATAGATATAAATTCAGTTGATTAGGATTTTGTTAAGAATATCAACAATGGC
The DNA here is from genome assembly GCF_055504915.1 of Nelumbo nucifera. Taxonomy (NCBI): domain Eukaryota; kingdom Viridiplantae; phylum Streptophyta; class Magnoliopsida; order Proteales; family Nelumbonaceae; genus Nelumbo; species Nelumbo nucifera. The sequence continues at coordinate 109,930,677 of NC_142650.1, forward strand.
TATTAGGGTCCTTGGGAAAGAACTGAAGTATCTATTGTTTAATCTATAATATTTCGAATGCTTAGTTTTATTCTAGGTGGGAAATGATTTTAAAACATACTAGAGAATTTATGAGTACAATGAACATAAAAAACCAATTTTGCCACAACATTTACTTAAGGATTCTATTGTGTATGTTGTGACTTCTTCTGGAGATGGTATTGTTGGTGGGGGTTAAATTTCGTTGGTCATGGATTACCTGGTTCCGTTTCCCAAGAATTAACACAGTTTTTGGGTCAAATAGGTTGATCAACTGAGATGGCTAGACCTATTCCTATTTAAGATTGTTCATGAGATTAGATCAGCAAGTTTGCCAGGACACCAATATGCCAGGACTGAACAATTTTTTTCGTCTTGCACTCGGGCTTTTTTTGTAAATGTCTAGCCCAAGCCCACTAAATCGAGCTTGCGTTGGTGATGGTGGAACAACTACGTATATATAGATTCTGTTGAGTAGGATTTTGTCAAGAATACCAACAATGATTATCATGATCCAAGTGGAAAAAATATATCATTAATAGTTCATTCTAAAATTTTTTGAATGCTGAGTTTGATTCGTGGGTAAAAAGAATTTTAAAACGCAGTAGAGGATTTCGTAGTACAACAAACAAAGAAAACCAATTTTATTCTAGAATTTACTTCAGAATTTTTTTGGGTATGTTGCAACTTTATGTTAAGTAGGATTTTGTCAAGAATATCAACAATGTCTATCATGGTCCTTGGGAAATAACTGAAGTATCTATTGTTTAAACTATAATATTTTGGATGTTGAGTTTCATTCTAGGTGGGAAATGATTTTAAAACATACTAGAAAATTTTTTAGTACAATGAACATAAAAAACCAATTTTGTCACATCATTTACTTAAAGATTTTATTGTGTATGTTGCAAATTCTTCTAGACATGCTATTGTTAGTGGGGGTTAAATTTCGTTGGTCGTGGCTTACCCAGTTCCGCTTCCCAGGAATTTATGCAGTTTTTTTGGTCAGGTAGGTCGATGAACTAAGATGGACATGCCTGTTCCAAGTTGGCATTGTTCATGAGTTTAGATCCGGAAGTTCGCCCCAGCTCCAATATACCGAGCCTGAACAATTTTTTTCTAGTTGTGCTTGGGCCTTTTTTGTAAATGCCCAGCCCGAGCCCGCTTAATCGAGCTTGCATTGGTGACGGTGGAACAATTGCGTGTATATAGATTCTGTTGAGTAGGATTTTGTCAAGAATATCAATAATGGTTATCATGGTCCAAGTGGAAGAACTATATTATTAATAGTTCATTCTAAATTTTTTTGAATGCTGAGTTTGATCCATGGGTAGAAAGAATTTTGTACTAGCATTTACTTTAGGATTTTATTGGTTATGTTGCAACTTAAGAGAAACTTGTGCTGGTCAAGGTTAAATTGTGGTGGTCATGAGTTACCCCGTTCTGATTACCCAGGATTATACCAATTAATGGGTTGGGTAAACCGAAATGAACGTCTTGGCCCGACCTGTTCTAAATCAGAATTGGACTTGCATTTAGCCCCATTAGCTCGTACGAGGATCTAATGTACTGGAACTAACTATGTTTGTCGGATTGGGCTTGCGCTTTATTATAAATACCCAGCCCGATCCCGAGCCCACTTATCCCAGTTTAGGTTGGTGACAGTATAACACCTTTGTAAATATAAATTCTATAGAGTAGGATTTTGTCAAGAATATCAACAATGGTTGTCATGGACATTGGGAAAGAATTGAAATATCTATAGTTTAATCAATAATGTTTCTAATGTTGAGTTTCATTCTAATTTGGAAATGATTTTAAAACGTACTAAAATTTTTCTAAGATTAATGAACATAGAAAACCAAATTTGTCCCAGCAACTACTTAAGGATTTTATTGGGTATGTTGCGACTTCTAGAGATGCTACTGTTGGTGGGGGTTAAATTTCATTGGTTGTGGCTTACCTGTATCCGTTTCCATGGAATTAAACTAGTTTTTGTGTCAGGTAGGTCGATAAGTTGATCCAAATAGATATCATGATGGAATTAAACTAGTTTCCGTTGGTTGTGGCTTACCTGTATCAATAATGGATATCATGATCCAAATAGAAGAACTATATTATTAATAGTTCATTTTCAAGTTTTTTGAACGCTGAGTGTCATCCATGGGTAGAAATAATTTTAAAATATAATAAATGATTTCCCAATTCAATAAAGCAAGGAAACTAATTTTATTATAGAATTTCATTCAGGATTTTTTTGGGTATGTTGCAATATTAGAGATGCTTGTGCTGGCCAAGGTTAAATTGCGGTGGTCGTGAGTTAGCCCATTCCAATTACCTGGGATTATACCTGTTAATAGGTTGGGTAACCTAACAGGACGTCTTGGCTCAACCTGTTCTAAGTCGAGATTGGAGTTACATTTGACCCCATTAGCTCGTACGAGGACCCAATGTACCCAATCCCACTTAACTGAGCTTAGGTTGGTGACAATATAACATCTTTATAGATATAAATTCTGTTGATTAGGATTTTGTTAAGAATATCAACAATGACTATCACGGTCCTTGGGAATACTCTATAATATTTTGGATGTTGAGTTTCATTCTAGGGGAAAATGACTTTAAAACATATTGGAGAATTTCTAAGTACAATGAACATAGAAAACCAATTTTGTCCAAGCATTTACTTGAGGATTTTATTGTGTATGTTGCGACGTCTTCTGGAGATGTTATTATTGGCTGGGGTTAAATTTCGTTGGTCATGCCTTACCTAGTTTCATTTCTCGAGAATTAACCTAGTTTTTGGGTCAGGTAGGTAGATGAACTGAAATGGCCAGGCCTATTCCTATTTAAGATTGTTCATGAGATTAGATTAGCAAGTTCGTCACGACACCAATATACCGGGCTCGGACAATTTTTTTCGTGTTGCACTCGGGCTTTTTTGTAAATGCCTAGCCCGAGCCCACTTAATCGAGCTTGTGTTGGTGACGGTGGAACAACTACATATATATAGATTCAGTTGATTAGGATTTTGTCAAGAATACCAACAATGGCTATCATGATCCAAGTGGAAGAAATATATCATTAATAGTTCATTCTAAAATTTTTTGAATGCTGAGTTTGATTCATGGGAAGAAAGAATTTTAAAATATAGTAGGGGATTTTCGAGTACAAAAAATTGAGAAAACGAATTTTGTACCAGCATTTACTTTTCGATTATTCTGTATGTTGCAAATTTAGAGATGCTTGTGCTGGTCGAGGTTAATTGCGTTGGTCATGAGTTTCTGATTTTCTGGGATTATACCTATTAATGGGTTTGGTAACCCAATGCGTATGTCTTGGCCCACCCTGTTCTTTGTCTGGATTAGACTTGCATTTAGCCCCATTAGATTGTATGAGGACCAAAAGTATCAGAACCAATTATATTTGTCGGCTCGGGCTTTGACTTTTTCATAAATGCCCAACCCAATTCCGAGCTTAGGTTGGTAACAATATAACATATTTGTAAATATAAATTTTGTTGAGTAGGATTTTGTCAAGAATATCAACAATGACTATAATGGTCCTAGGGAAAGAATTGAAGTATCTATAGTTTAATCTATAATATTTTGGATGTCGAGTTTCATTCTGGTTTGGAAATGATTTTATAACGTACTGCAAAATTTCTGAGTACAATGAACATAGAAATCCAATTTTGTCCTAGCAATTACTTAAGGATTTTATGGAGTATGTTACGACATCTAGAGATGCTACTATTGGTGGGGGTTAAATTTCGTTGGTCGTGGATTATCTAGATCCGTTTCCATGGAATTAAACCAGTTTTGGGGTCAGGTAGGTCGATGAACTGAGTTGTCCCGGCCTATTCCAATTTAGGATTGTTCTTTAGTTTAGATCCGCAAGTTTGTCCACGGCTCTAATATACCGGGCCCGAACAAAATTTTCGGGTTAAGCATGGGCTATTTTTGTAAATACCTAGCCCGAACCCAAGCTCGAGCCCACATTATTGAACTTGGTTTGGTGACGGAGGAACAATTGCATATATATAGATTCTGTTGAGCAGGATTTTGTCAAGAATATTAACAATGGATATCATGGTCTAAGTAGAAGAACTATATCATTAATAGTTCATTTAAAAATTTTTTGAACACTGAGTTTTATTCATGGTTAGAAAGAATTTTAAAACATTGTAGGGGATTTCCTAGTACAACAAACAAAGATAGATCAATTTTATTCCAGAATTTCATTCAGGATTTTCTTTGGTATGTTGCAACATTAAAGATGCTTGTGCAGGCCGAGGTTAAATTGCAGTGGTCGTGAGTTACCCCGTTCCAATTACTTGCGATTACCCTAGAATTAAACCAGTTTTTGGGTCAAGTAGGTCAATGAACTGAGTTAGCCAAGCCTATTCCAAGTTGAGATTGTCCATGAGTTTAGATCCGCAAGTTCGCCCACAACTCCAATGTACCAGGCCTGAACAATTTTTTTCGGGTTCCACTCTGGCTTTTTTTGTAACTTCCCATCCTGAGTCCGACCCTAGCCCACTTAATCAAGCTTGGGTAGGTGACGGTGGAACAATTTCGTATATAAAGAATATGTTGAGTAGGATTTTATCAAGAATATCAACGATGGATATCATGGTCCAAGCGGAAGAACTATATTATTAATAGTTCATTTTAAAATATTTTGAATGCTAAGTTTCATCCATGGGTAGAAAGAATTTTAAAACATAGTAGAAGATTTTCGAGTACAATAAACTGAGGAAACGAATTTTGTACCAGCATTTACTTTAGGATTTTATTGTGATGTTAAGACTTTAGAGATGCTTGTGCTGCCCAATTCCGTTTCCTGGGAATTAATGCAGTTTTTAGGTCAGGTAGGTCAATAAACTGAGATGGCTAGGCCTGTTTCAAGTTGGGATTGTTCATGAGTTTAGATTTGCAAGTTAACCATGGCTCCAATATATCGGGCCCAAGCAATTTTTTTTGGGTTGTGCTCGGGCTTTTTTTGTAAATGCCTAGCCTGAGATCAAGCCCGAGCCCACTTAATCAAGATTGTGTTTGTGACGGTGGAATAACTGCACATATATAGATTCTGTTGAGCAGGATTTTGTCAAGAATATCAACAATGGCTATAAGGGTCCAAGTTGAAGAACTATATCATTGATAGTTCATTCTAAATTTTTTTGAATGTTGAGTTTGATCCATGGGTAGAAAGAATTTTAAAACATTGTAGAGGATTTCCAAGTGCAACAAATAGAGAAAACGAATTTTGTACCAGCATTTACTTTATGATTTTATTGGGTATCTTACGACTTTAGAGATGCTTGTGTTGGTCGAGGTTAAATTGCGTTGGTCGTAAGTTACCCCATTCCAATTACTTGGGATTATACCTATTAATGGGTTGGGTAACCCGATAGGACGTCTTGGCCCTGCCCATTCTAAGTCGAGATTGGAGTTGAATTTAACCCCATTAGATTGTACGAGGACCCAATGTATCAGAGCCAACTATATTTGTCAGCTCTGGCTTGGGCTTTTTTATAATTGCCCAGCCCGATCCCAATCCCACTTAATTTAACTTATGTTGGTAACAGTATAACATTTTTATAGATATAAATTCTGTTGATTAGGATTTTGTTAAAAATATCAACAATGGATATCAGAGTCCTTGGGAGAGAACTGAAGTATCTATTGTTTAATCTATAATATTTCGGATGCTGAGTTTCATTCTAGGGGGAAGTGATTTTAAAACATATTGGAGAATTTCTAAGTACAATAAACATAGAAAACCAATTTTGTCTTAGCATTTACTTAAAAGTTTTATTGTGTATGTTGCAACTTCTTCTGGAGATGCTATTGTTGGTGGGGGCTAAATTTCATTGGTCGTGGCTTACCTAGTTCCGTTTCCCGGGAATTAACACTGTTTTTGGGTCAGGTAGGTAGATGAACTGAGATGCTAGGCCTATTCCAAGTTGAGATTGTTAATGAGTTTAGATCCGCAAGTTCGCCACGGCTCCAATATACCGGGCCCGAACAATTTTTTTCGGGTTGCACTTGGGCTTTTTTTGTAAATGCCCAGCCCAAGACCAAGCACGAGCCCACTTAATCGAGCTTGCGTTGGTGATAGTGGAACAACTGCATATATATATAGATTATGTTCAGGATTTTGTCAAGAGTATCAACAATGGCTATAAGGGTCCAAGTTGAAGAACTATATCATTAATAGTTCATTCTAAATTTTTTCGAATGCCGAGTTTGATCCATGGGTAGAAAGAAATTTAAAACATTATAGAGGATTTTCAAGTGCAACAAATAGAGAAAACGAATTTTGTACCAGCATTTACTTTAGGATTTTATTGGGTATGTTGCGACTTTAGAGATGCTTATGCTAGTCGAGGTTAAATTGCGGTGGTTGTGAGTTACCCCGTTTCGATTACCCGGGATTATACCTGTTAATGGGTTGGATAACCCGAAACAGATATCTTGGCCTGGCCCATTCTAAGTCAAGATTGGAATTGCATTTAACCCCATTAGCTCGTACGAGGACCCAATGTACTGAAACTTATTATATTTGTCGGCTCGGTCTTGGGCTTTTTCATAGATGCCCAGCCCAATCCCGAACCCACTTATTCGAGCTTAGGTTGGTGACAATATAACATCTTTGTAGATATAAATTCTGTTTAGTAGGATTTTGTCAAGAATATCAACAATGGCTATCATGGTCCTTCGGTAAAAACCGAAGTATCTATAGATTAATATGTAATATTTCGGATGCTGAGTTTCATTATAGGGTGGAAAAGATTTTAAAACATATTGGAGAATTTCTGAGTATAATTAGCATAGAAAAACAATTTTGTCCAAGCAATTACTTAACGATTTTATTGGGTATGTTGCGACTTCTAGAGATGCTACTGTTGGTGGTGGTTAAATTTCATTGGTCATTGTTTACCCGAATTTGTTTCAATGGAATTAAATCAATTTTTGGGTCAGGTAGGTCGACGAATTGAGTTGGCCCGACCTGTTCCAAGTTAGGATTATTCATGAGTTTAGATCTGCAAGTTCGTCCATGGCTCCAATATACCGGGCCCGAACAATTTTTTTTTTTGGTTAGGCTCAAGCTTTTTTTGTAAATGCCTAGCCCGAGTCCAAGCCCTGGCCCACTTAATCGAGTTTGGATTGGCAATGGTGGAATGTGTATATATAAATTCTATTGAGCAGGATTTTGTCTAGAATATCAACAATGACTATCATGGTCCAAGTGGAAAAATTATATCATTAATAGTTCATTTTAAAATTTTTCGAACGCTGATTTCACCCATGGGTTTAAAGAATTTTAAAACATAGTAGAGGATTTTCGAGTACACCGAACAAAGAAAACCAATTTTGTTGTAGTATTTACTTTATGATTTTATTGGGTATTTTACGACTAGACCTGCCAAAAAATTGATGCAACCCGCGAACCTGATGCAGCCCAACCCAAAAAAATAGTGTTAGGGTCTCATATTTATCTACCTAAATGTGAAAATGACCCGACCCAACCTGAAAAAAATGGGTTAGGTTGGGTTGGGTCATGGGTCAACCCGTTGACTTGATTGTCAAGTCTAATTGGGACTATTATGCATTGTTAGAAGTTTCCACTCTTTAATTTTTTCTATTTTGTCTTTACTCTTTATCGTTTAGTCTTTAAATTGTTAAATGTTCAAATTTTTTTATTTTATATTTGGAAATTTAAGGTTAATTCCTTTAATTTTGACATTTTTCATGTGATTTTTATTTATTTTTTAAATTTCAATTATTTATTAGGATGACCCGAATTGACCCATGGGTCAACCCTAACCCGAACATTTAGGGTTAAGGTCTAACATTTGATAACCCAACCCAAAATCAACCCTAAGTGCCTTGACCCAACCCGAAGTCGACCCACCCAACCCAATTGCCAAGTCTAGCTGAAAGTCTAAAAAAGACTTTTTTTCGACAAATAGGATTGATGGGACTTTATATTTTTTATTTGGCAAATAAGTATGGGATAGTCTCATTTCAGGACCTTAATTTTCAAATGAGATTATCCCTTGATTGAAATTTATTGTTCATCTTCTACCTCTGGATTTTGGATGCAAACTACAATTGATAAAGGCTCAATTCAAATGCCGTTTGACCGTAAATCATGAAAATGCTGTCACTGAACCGTTTCCTAAGTCTGAAGTTAGAAGAAGATGACTAGTACAAAAAAGAATCAAAACATGGAAATTTTCATAATTTTATTATCTTCACAGTGAGGATAGTTTACAGAGTTAGACTTAAATGTATATTTCTGAAAGTTTAGTAAGCAGTCGTACACTCATACATTTGAAAATTCAGGCACGAAAATAAGGGTACCCCCAAAGTACAAGATATCTGTATGCAATTTATCCTTTTTATTTTTATTCCCGAGATCCAATAATTGAGAAAGACAAGTTTAATGCGATTGAATTCAACTGTAAAATCAATCCCTGTCCCTTTCTCTTAAGTTATTTGCAAATATGTGCCTTCTATTTTTGCCTTTAACTTTCTTTTTCTTTCTTTTTTGTTTTCTTTTGTTTGTAAAGAAGTAATGGGACATACATTTATGTAGACCAAACTTCGCGGAGGAGTTCATACCTCACATTACCTCCACCATAACCTGTGGTTTCCTTGTGTTTTCCATTTCCATTCCCCATCTTACCATTTGCTAAGGTGGGAGATGGTGGCATTTTGTCGATGATGCATGTCAGTGGAGAATCCAGTTCATCCAATTCCTCATCGCTCGTATACCCTTTCCTCTGAACGACTGATACATTTCTCCCTAGTTGAGGTTTTCCTCCGGCATCGGCAACTTTTTCAGCCACATCAGCCTGGGTAGGAGGGGTGTAAACCACTGGAGAAGCAATATATGGGAAGCTGCTATTGGAGTCTCCGTTTGATAACCTCCATTCCACAATACTCTGAATTGAACACAAACATCGGATAAATTACCATCAGAAATGGACAAAAGATGATTCCGTTCCTGTGCTGTACAAATTTCAGATATTTTAATAATATTTATTTAACCAAAAAAAAGAGAACACATTACATGCGACTAGTGTCGCAGAATTACTCAACTATACCCCAGTGAATTTAGAACACGCCGCTGTATGGTGAAAAAGGCAAAATATCATGTCAAAACCGGTGACTGATTAAAACACTGGCCTAGTTTTCTAAGAGAGGAAACCTAAAAGTACCACAGTAAAATGTCCTACCAGACAAATACAGTAAATATTGTGAGGTGGGACCTTGCTATGCTGAAAATCAATCTATGAGATGATTGTGGCAATGACCAAAAAAAAGCACCATCAGGGGTTCTAATATTAACATTTGGAACCCAGGTAAATTTGGATGAGGTTCATCAAATGGTGATAAGACTACTTTTTTTTTTTTTTTTTGCTGCGAGCAATACCACCCAATTGAAGGGACAAAATAAGCTGGCAGCAGAATCTGTGGTTTACTTGGTGCTTCAATGCACAGCATAGAAACATATTAGATTCAGAAATTTAAATGCAGTCAAAACAATACCTCAGCATTCAAGGCCTCTAGGACAGCCCCTGGGACAGGATCAGGGCAGAACTCATCGGGAGTAAAATTGCAGAGTATGCGCTTGACCAAGGGAAGACCAATGGAAGGGCATACCTATAGAACATGAAATTAGAAATTTTAGCAATCTTATTGTGTGGTTAGATGACGCAAGAAAATATGTCTGGGTTAATAATATAATGGAATTGCAAGCTTGACCTCTTTTCTGATGGATCTGTCCATAAGCATGTCCTTTGGGAGCATTAAAAGATCGCTCAAGGCATTAAGTAGATAGAAGGACTTGGGTTCGGCATCCCCAACTCGTCTGAAATCATCCTCATCACTGGCCTGATCTTTTACGGAATCATCAGCATCCATGCCAAACAGATCAGAAAGCCATCTAGACCAATTACCTACCTGCATTTAGAGCAAAGACTTTCCTAATTAGTATTCATCATATCTTCAAACTAGCAGCCTCATAGTTGTACTGACGTGTAAGAGGTCAGATAAACAAATTCTGTGCTGAATGCCTAACAAAACAGCAGTGTTTCAGCTGGCCTACAAGAAGCATATATGGTTCTTAAGAGAGAAAAGTATGAATAAAATACTAATAATGCAAGAAGTGCATGCAATCTCCACTCATGAGTACAACAATCAGGCTAATGTGCTTAATAAAACAAATGGATAATAATTAGAAAAAGAACATGCAGATAGATACAAAACATACAGAGTTTTTCAGTTGTGCACCAGATCCAAAGCTCAAGTCACCAGCTGGAATGGGCAGAACCTTTGAATCAACAATTGGGTCAGATACAGGATCGGTCGGGATCTCATGGGCCGACTCACGTAAAATAGCATTGAACATTGCAACATCAAGTCTTGCCACACACTGTTCCATTACCTGACAAGAAGAAAGATACAGAATTGCTTTATTTCTAAAGTGAACAAAGCACAATTAAGTATTTTCCTTCAATCCACACATTTAAGCTACAGGAAAGAGAACTAAATGAAGAGAATGCCATTTAATTATACAACCACAAATCAAGACCTCACAAGGATCTCTGCTACCTATGAAGTTGAAAAGAAGATAAATGCCAGAAAAAGGCAGCCCAGTGCACGAGGCTCCTGCCAATGCAGGGTCTGGGGAGGAACAGATGTACACAGCCTTACCCCTGAAGATACACATAGAAGCTGCTTCCAAGATTTGAACCCCAGTCACCCAGGTCACAATGGAGCAACCCAACCATTGTGCCAAGGCCCACCCTCTAAAGGCAGGAAAAATTAAAAACGAAAATCAATGGGTATTATCAGTACATACCATTCTTGCTAGTACTGGCAAGCAACCACATTCATGCCCCTCTGCTCGAACAGGACAAACTCTTTGGAAGGCGTCCTGGAAAGCACTTTTCCAAAGGTTAATTGAAAAACTTCCCTGCTGCTGATCACCCAAGGCTGGCCCCAACAGCTTTCCAAAGCTTTTGTTGGTGTGCATCTCTTCAACTGGAGGCTGCATGTGTGGAGTTAAGGTCTGAAACAAGATCACTTCAATCAGCTCAAAGAGAAATACATCAGATCCTATATACAGAAATATGTATTAAACATGATAGCGATTACTACATATGGCAGAATATGAATTATATAAAAATGTAATGAGAGTTCATTTTGAAATAAGATTAGTAGCTTCAGTTATGCAAGGGACTCTGATATATTATGCATCCATACTCTTCTAAAAAGATTCATAAAGTGCATCTCTCTCATACCTGCCACCACACAGACTCGACAATCCGAGAGAAAATCCAGGATTCAACTTTCTCTAGTGCCATTATGAACGTACTTGTCTCCTGCCAGTCATCAACAATTTGCATGAAACCAGGTTTCTTCACTTGCTTGGGACCAGGACTGGCCTTCCACTTCAGTGATGAAGGCTTCCCTTCACTTATCTTTGCTCCATTTGCTTCAACAAACCTTGTAATTGGATTTGAGTGGTGTGAATTGCCAAAAGCTTGAGATATAATCTCTCTTAGGACAATGGTATTTGATAACCAGAAGGTTAACCTGAAGAGAAGGAATGTTAGTCCACAAGAAAAGGAATAACAAGAAAACATTCTGAATTATTCAAATCATGTATGCAACATTTATGTCACCTTGAGACATCATTACCACAGGACTTGGCTATCAGTACAAGCCCTGAGGCAGTGTTCCTTGCAATAGTGGCTCTCTTGTCTTGAGTCCAATGCTTGCAAGCATGAATGTATAGCCTAGAAAGGCGTCGAGCAGGTGTGTGCACCTTATGTGCGGAGCTCCCATGCTCTGGTACAACAGAATAGAGTGAAATCTCAAGAGCAGCAATTTCTCTCAGTTCTTCTTCAAGTTTCTCAATTCTTTGCTCCATCTCTTCAATCTTATGATTCACAATTTCTCTCTGTTCTTCCAAACCATTCTTTTCTGTGCCAGCTGTTTCATCATCACTTCCAATACTATGAGCACCACTGGGTGCCTCATCCAAGGTGTTTATGTCCTTTACCTCATCAATAGCCTTATCATCAACTCCTTCAGATGATTCCGATGAAGGTTTTGGAGGAACTTTCATATTATTACTTTTATTATCTGAGAGGCCCTTAGAGTTCACCTTAGGAGACCCTTGGCTGGATTTTGTAGATCTCTTTGAAGTATTGTTTGAAACATTTTGTGATTTACTTGTTTCCTGGTGATTTTTTCTAATTGTTGATGAATGAGGACGGCTTTCAGAAGATTCCTTTTTTGCAAGCTTCTTGGGAACTCTTGAAACTCTTTCTACCTTGTCATCCTCTGTTGTCTGTATATCCCCTTGAGATGATACAGAATCTTTTGCCATCTCAGAATCAGATTCATCCTCCTTTCCATGCTTAGGATCCTTTTCCAAATCACTAGAATGATCTTCCATTTCATATTTGTTCCCTTTTGCAACCATTTGATCAGCTTTTAAATCTGCAACTGTCTCTTCAGACCTGTCCACATCATCCACATAATGTATAACCATGTTGTCATAAACTTCACTAGTCTCTGTGCCTGCTGCATTTGAATAACTTACTGAGATATTGGAGTCAAGCTTAGTATCCGGTTTTCTAGATTCAACCTCTTTTGCATTCAACTTCTTGGAGCCATTCTCATGCACTTTGTGTTCTCTCCTGTAGCTTTGGATGGATCTTTTACTGTGGCTATTATTTGGTATGTCTTTCTTCCTCACCGTATCTCTCATGCTTTTTCTACTTCTTGCTAACTGTGGAATGAAAATAAAAAGCTATTGATGAAGGATAAAAATAACAAATAGTTGCACTCACAAAGCTCAATTTCCAGGACTTGTTTAATGCGAAATGCCTACTTGAGAACATCACCCCATGACCCACCCTAATATAAACTTGAGGATCAATTTCAACTAGAATAGAAGATAAATTCAACAAACAAGGAAGCTTGTGAAAATCAAGGATTAAAAGATGTATCAATTGAACCTTCGTGACATTTTCATGAATCAACATGAGTAATGATCATCCCAACCATGATGAACTAAACTAAAGAACATCATATCAAACATGTGTGCGCAACTATAACCATGTATAGACCTGCTTTGGCACATAACAGAGAACAAAATATGATATACTTCTAATTCAAAAATCCAACAAAAATTTACGCCAAGGCAATAATCAATTGACTATCTCCCGGTCCAGATTTAGATACATGCACAAGTTTAAACTTCAACAACGGTCATCAGACGACCACTAAGGGACGGAAATTTTTGCTACTACTGGGAAAAGATCAGAAGTATTTGAGTAAAAAACCGGGGCGGGGGAGGGGTTCTCAAAACAAGGGAACATGATTTATGAAACCAGATTCTGGACAAAGCTTAATAGAATGAGAGAATCTGGTTTGTATTCTTTAAAGTCCAGAAATTTAAAGAAACAGAAAGTGGAATCCCGACTGAAAGAGCCAATTCAACCAAAGCATGAAATAAGCTTTTATCCCATCCGAGATCAGTGTATGGCAGCATAAACTGGATCTATTTGGAATTCACTAATATCAAGAAGCAAGTTCAAAACAACTAGTAAGAGAAATTAAATTTCCAATGGTAAGGAACCTATAAAATTCTTCCACATAAAGCAAAGCAACTATAATCTAGCTTCAATTAGTGTGAATTAATGAACTTCAATTCTAAGTACAAACCAGATAACAATCAATGTATGGTTTGGATGACCAGCCTACATAAGAAAACCGACATCGAGAAAACTTGAAATCATTGGAAACATACCGATCGAGCACCACTCGAAGGAAACGCAGCAAATTCCAACTTCCTCCACTAATCGAACAAGCAGAGCTATAGAACAGAAGGAAAGAACATAGACTTACACAAAATATAACATAAAACAGCTTATATACTGCTAAATCAACTAGAAAAGCATAGAAACCGCGAAATCCTATAGAAGCGCCAAGTTCCTGCTTTGCAGAGCATCGGATCAGATGATTCAGAGCACAATGAACACATTTCGTCTGCATTTTTCTTGGAAGTAGAATCGAGAAGATAAGGCGACAAGCAACGACAAGAAGTTATGGACAAGTAAAAAGCATGCAAGCAGCAATCTTTGATATAACAAACAATAAAAATTATAGAATAAAACTCAGTAAAACCTTTTGAACTCTTTTTTTTATCAGGCTTTCAAAATTCAAACGCGAGTCTCATTCTCCGCCATTTTTTATTTACAGGTTTTCAGAGCTCCATTAACGAGATTTAATGGCCGCCTTTAAAGCTCGCTTACTTGCTCTCTCTCTCTCTCTCCGTAAATTGTGTCTGCAATGAATGAGTAAGTGTCCGAGAGAAGGACGATTGGCCAGATCGCCAGATCGATCGAGGGAGTCTCTTTTAAAATGCCCAGCTGTTCGTACGGTCAGTATCAGGTTACCGGAGAAGGCTGTCGGTGGCTGAAACTGACGGGAAATTCCCGGTGAGTTCACATTGGCGCCCCACATCCACATCACAGCGTGCATTAAGAACAAATTCGGGAGATGTTCCGGAAAAACGGTTGCTTTCTGTGGGGCGCAGATGTGAATTCATTCCCGGTTGCTTTCTATCAGAGACCTGGCGCCGAATTCACATATGCGCCCCATCCTAGGTCCGTACTGCTCTTCTCAGTTTCTCAACTTCTGGAAGATTTCGTGATGTCCATTGCTAACCGTCCAAATGGTGACCAACCTGGTGTGGGTCATAGTCCACAAGAAGATAAACGGACAGGATCATCTTCCAGAATCAAGATAGAGCGAAATAGATACTTTGACGATGAGTTTGATGTACTACATCATTGTCGTCTTTTATTATTTATTTATATGCCCAACACCAACAAGCTACGGAAGCCTTCGGCATGGCAAAGGCAAACTGCTGTTAGCCTGTTTCCTACAATTCCCTTAAGGTCCAATTACCAAGAAAGGCCCATAATGCCTCCTATTAACAACAACATCATTACTGGACCCACAATCCCAAGTGGGCCAGCTTTTAAATAGAGAAGTGAGAAACCAACCAAAAAAATGTTGATGCACATTGATTCGTTGAGGCATTTATGTTTTCGAGGCTTAGATCTCATCATGTTTGATTTGAAATAAATCTAACGGCTCCAGATGGCTTGTTGGGCCCACTAGCGTGCAAGTAATTGATTGGTGATTACTGATTAACCGATTAAATAATCATCAAGAGTTATTTGGATGGTTACGAAATCCAATGATTTTAATTAGTTGTGGGCCATGTGGGTAGAAAAGTACAGAATTAAAGGGTGAGATGGTTGATGGGGCCCATCATTCATGTTTGCGAAAGCAGCAAGTGAATGATTGGATCTCCTGGTCCTAAGTTTGCTACATGTTGCTCTTTCAAACGAAAAGTCTGGCGTATTGACCAGGTTAACCTTGTTGTGGACTTGCTTTTTCGATAAAAACGGGGGTATTTTTGTCTTTTTATATGTACTCCGCTTAAAAGAAAGAAAGGACGCCCAAATCGCTGGCTCAGAAATATTGCGGAAAGTTCATAGACATAATCGAAGGCACGAGAAAGCGCGGAAAAGTTTTATTGATGACTCGATAAATGAGGACTTCCTTCTAAGGCCCCTTTTCCATGCACGTGGTTTGGTGAGTTTTTAGTAGGGTAAATTGCAAATTAGTACTCGAATTTTAAAACCTGTAAATTTAGTATTTGAGTTCTCAAAACGTTTAATTTTGTCTAAAATTGTTAATTACCATTAAAGCTCAGTTTAGAAGGAGTATAAATATAAATTTGTAGAGTATAAAATCTTAAATTTTATATTATTTTGTATATATTTGTATTTGTACTTCTTCGAAATTGAGTCTAAGGCTTTATTCAGAAGGAGTGCAAATATAAATACATAGAGTGCAAAACCTTCAATTTTTATATTATTTTGTATGTATTTGTATTTGTACTCTTTTCAAACTGAGCCTAAATGACATGTGAAAAGATACAAAAACCTTTTAGGTATTATTTAATTTTCTTTATTAATCATTTAAATGTCCTAATTCAAATGTCTTTTAAGTTATTCATCGTTGTTTGGACTCAATCTTGGTTCTTAAAGAAGAACATGATAAACAATATCTTATTTTGAAAGATAATTTTGATATTTTCAAAAATTTTAAATCACACATGATCGCATTTACAGGAAACTGATACACTACCAATGATGAAGACTAAACTAGGACGTTTTAAAAGTTCAGATGCTGAATTGACATATTTTAAAATTTGGGTATCAAATAAGACTAGTCTCAAAGACATAGTATTAATATACAATTAACCCTTTTTAGTAATATTAGTCACTTAAATAACGTTTATCACTGAGACGTTCATTTGATTAAAGAATGGAAAATAAGATCATTGCCCTAGGCTTGGATTTATGTTTATGACTTATGAGCACAGCAACAAAGGAAATCAAGTTGCATTTTAATGATATGTGAATGGGTGTAGTAGGAGTAGGATTAATCTTGTGGGCAAGAGATCCGAACTGCGTATTGTGTGCCTTTATTCTCTTCTATTGTGTTCTTTGGGTCCCACCATTTTAATGTAGAGAAACAGCACTTGATTGGATACTTGGAAAGTGCTGGTGTGGTGTGACGTGGGTTTCCTCTCAACATAGAAAGCAGGAAATCATGGAAGGCTACCTGAAAGGCTGAAAGCCTGAAACCACAGTCCACAGATACCCCGTCTCATGGAAAACAGGAAATCCTAGTCCGCACCGTAATGGCCAATTCTTGAAAGTTGGAGGGTACTATAGTAATTCAACGGTCTTGTCCCGTCAAATAAGTGTGCGCTTGTGAGGAGGGGGTTCAACCGTTCAAGCCAGAAATTGGAACCTATCCATTCGGGTTAGGTTCCAGATATTTGGAACCAATAATTTATTAAGATCAGTTTTAATATCGGTTTTCAAAATAAAAAAAAAGCATAAGGTTAATTGTAAGAATTTGTTCTTTCTTTACCTTAAAAAATAAAATTTAATCTTTAAAAACTTGTTTTTCAATATAATAATAATAATATAGTGAAAAAATTTTAAGGTTGATTTGTTCAGGAATCAGAATTGGAAGTTTGGAATTTTGATTTCAGACAGGAATCAGAATAATAATTAGAATCAGCTGGAATGGAATTTCTAAGGGAGGGGGAGGGAATGGCCATTCTCTTAAATGGGATGATGCCATTCCACCAGGAATGAGAATGGGATTCAAATTCCTCCCAACCAAATAGTTGGATCCAATTCCAAGCCCCTATTCCAATATGGTTCAAAGGTCTGTTTAGTATGCGGGAAAAGGGGTCTAGAATCTAACTATTTGATTGGGTGGAATGGGAATCCCATCCCGATTCTTAAACTTCTTTGTGGGATGACATTCCCCCATTTGAGAGAATGGCCATTCTCTCCCTCTTCCTTGGGAATGAAATCTCATCCCAGCTAATTCTAATTCTCATTCTAATTCTTGTCTAAACCGAACAGGCTATGGAAATAGATTCCAATTAGGGATGGCAACAAGGCAGGTTCGATGAGGGTTTTGCAAATTCTAGACCCTACCTGCCCCAAAACCCATAGCATGTTGGATTTTGAGAATAAAAACCCTCCCACGTGCATAGAAACGCAAAACCCTCCTCACATTCAAGGGTAGGACAGGTTAGGTTTAGGATCTGCATCTAATTTCCTATTATTTTATAAGCAATAAATAAGATAACACAAACAAAGAACAAATTTTCCAATTATTTGATTAAGACATGTAAAAAACACATAAACTATCAATTATCCTTCACATAAAATTCAAATTATATTACGTTCAACAATTAATATATAAAATTTATATGCTTTCTAATAATATGTGGGTTAGGGAGGATCAGGTTTAGCTTAACATTGTACACTACCCCTACTTGTATGGGTTGTAGAATCTCAAAACCCATCTTTCAAACAACAAAACCATCCCTGTCAAGGCGAGTAGGGTAGAGATTTCCATCGTTAATTTTGATTCCAAGTCTAAAGGATTTTGATTCTGATTCCAAATATAAACCAAATAGACCCTAACCATAATCAAAAGTTAAATAAATACAAACGTTATCATTTTCATTTGTATTTGCACTCTTCCTAAACAGAGCCTTATAGATAACAATAAGGGTCCATTTGGTTTACAAACAAGATCAGAATTGGAATCCCTAGGAATTAAAATCAGAATCACTTATACCTGATGCCTATTTGCTATAGTCAAGAATTAGAATCAGATTCCAATTGTTGTTTGGTTCATTTGGAGTTTGAATCAGAATCTACTGAAAAAAATTCAATTTTGTATTAGTCTATTTATTATTTTATTAATATTTTATGAATATATAATTATTATTATTCTATTACTACTTTATTAGTATTTAATAATTAATATCTTACTATATATCATTAATTTATGAATATTTTACTAATATATTATTACTTTTAATTAGTTTACTAAAATTCTACTGTTTTTGTTTACTATTTTAAGATTAATTTATTATTACTTAATTATTAATATGTTAATATTTTACTATTACTTTAATTATATTATATCAATATTTTGTTTATATTTAATTATTATTATGATTATTATTTAATAAATACTATATTTGTTTTTTATTGTTAAATTTATTAATATTTTATTATAGCACTATTATTTTATTACTATTTTTCAATATTTTTGTTAATACTTTACTAATATTTTATTAATATATTATTATTTATTATCACCTTATTATTAATTTACTGATATTTTATTATTTATTAACATTAGCTTTACGGGGGTGTTATGAGTTCTTTACTTCTTGATTGACTCTGAGTGGGAATCCCATTGCCACGGGGGAAGGGGGGGGGGGCATGGAGTGACCATTCCCTCTTATAAGGGAATTTCATTCCCCAAAGAATCCTGTTCCTACTAAACAAATAGTTAGAATCTGAATGAATCATTCCAATTCCAATTCTAGGCACCTATTCCAAGAAATGAAACGGACCCTAAATTTTTTTTTTCTCCTAGAATGGTTGCAACTTTGAGATTGAAAGTTTAGGGATAGATTTCTTAATTGATTTAGGAAATTAAATGTTTTTTCTTTTTTAA
Organism: Nelumbo nucifera; assembly: GCF_055504915.1. NCBI lineage: Eukaryota > Viridiplantae > Streptophyta > Magnoliopsida > Proteales > Nelumbonaceae > Nelumbo > Nelumbo nucifera. The sequence continues at coordinate 109,949,876 of NC_142650.1, forward strand.
GATGAAAACTAAATAGCTAAATAGCTCAAGTCTTTGATAGAGTTCCATTTATCTAATTCGGAAAATAAACTAGGGGACATCTATCCAGTATCCACATGGTAGGTCTGAACCACTATTCTAATTTAAATTAGGAATATATGGGACCCTTGCTCCTTTTATGAGGGACCCACTTTATCATTTAGTTCCTTTTATGAAAGGGAGGTTTAGCCACATGTTTTAAAATTTAAAGCAAATCTCTCCACATTTTTAAGACCAAATAGGAATTGATTGGGTTCAAGAACTTAATGGGTTGTTGCTAAAACACCGGCTATAGTTTGTAACTGGTTTAATTACTTAATCGACCTTTTGTAAATTAAGAACCATTAGTATTGCAACATGGAAGAATGGTCACATAATTACCAAAACTGAGTGGGAAATGTTTAGCCATGAGCCCATAGTTTATTCCCAAAGTACCCTTCAGACCTCATATCAAGCCATTAGAAAGAAATAATGTATTGGGTATGGCCGTATAGGTTCTTCTTTTACAACAATTTATCTTATTTCTACTAATTAATGGAGTGGTTGCTAATGCTTTATCATGGGCAAGAACGATATTTCTTTCGATATCTGTGGGCAAATTCATTAAACAAATTACTCAATTACATCATATTTCAAAACAGGAATCAAGAAATCGGGTGATAATAATCAAGTTACAGTTACAGAAAATGAAGAAAGAGCACATTTGGCAAGACACTTTGCAACCAACACATTCAGTGATAAAGATCAAATTGGAATTTTGAAGTATTCATCAATTCTAATGTCCAAATTGTCTTGTAGGTGCTAGTAATAGCAAGGAATGTTAGGTGGATTATTGATAAGCATAACATGATCAAATCAGCTATGTAATTGGGTCGATACACCTACCTACCTCAAAGGCTCAAATAATGTATTAGATATTTGCTATTAGTAAAGGGACTCATGAATCCCAGACAACGCCATGAGCGTTGTCTAGCTGGCCATTCCATTTAAGAAGCTTTGTCCTCTTGTCTTGGTTAATACAGTTCGTCAGGTTGTGGAGTGTGGTTGGGTCGTGAGTGTCGCTACTCAGAGGCTCGGGCAGAGCCAGGACCCTCACGGCCTCACTTCACGTGAGGTGTTTTCTGTCAGCATTGAGATCTCACATAAGCACTTGGTATTGATATGGAGGCCTGGACCCGTCGAGGAGTTTTTTGTTTTTTGTTTTTTTTGAGGTCCATTGACTTTACTATGCGAGAGAGTTTATAATTACATGAGTTTCATCGGAGTCTTCCAGTTTTGGAGGAACGTTCAATCATCATCTTATCTTAAACCCTGACTTTTCAAAACCTTCACAAAACCCCTGTCAATGAGTTTTATTACCTAAAATTCACCTTCCATTATATTTTCATTATTTCACTCTTTGTGATTGTTAATATAAATTGTCCACAGTATTCAAAAATTCGATTTCGAATTCAAGATTTAATATAATCGAGTTGAATTCAGAGAATTTGAATATCTAATTGGTCGAATTCAGATATTCTATTCATACCGAATAGATAATCGAATTCGAATTTAGATATGACCTAATTCGATTCGATAAAAATCTAAATAGACTGATTATTTAATTTTTATATATAATATATAAAATATTTAAATATTTTATGTAAATTATATATACAATAATTAAATTATATAAATAATTTATATATTTATATACTTTATATAAATAAATTATTTATTTTATATAGTTATTAATTACCTACAATAATTAATTGGTCAAATTCAAATCCGAATCGACTATTCAAATATTTAATCGAATTTGAATTCAAATATTAATTTTCAATATTCGTTGGGTATTGAACTTTCTAGTCGGATTCAAATTTGAATATTGCCAGGTTCGATTCGAACTCGATCCATTTACACCCTGGTCCATATAAGCATTTGAGTATTTTACATGACCAAACTATCCCTGAATGGTAAGTCAAGCTTATTAAATATTTTTCATAATAATTACCCCTAACTCAGGCCGGGCCCACAATAGTCATAAATAATTTTATCATAAAAATATTTAATAAGGTTGACTAATCATTCAAGAGTAGTTTGATCATCTAAAATACTTAAATGCTTATGTGGACAACTATTAATGATATCAGTAGGAGTGATTAAACAGAAAAGAAAATTAATAGAAGTTGAGTTTTAAACAATAAAGCTCATTTTGGAGGTCCTGAAATGTCATGATGAATTTTAGATTATCTCCTTTTAATGAACCACATGTTTGGCTCTTAGAGGATTGAACCATCCATTATGTAAGGTTTTTTTTTTGTGTGGTATTATATAATACACATTAGAGGGGACTCGTGTGGTGACAGAGAAGAGTGCACATGAGGTCCATTGGCCATAGCCATACATATAACAAAGAAAACCTGCAATTCCACAAATTCAATCTTCGGCTTTCCACTTTCAGAGTGACAATGACTCAATTATTGGGTCAAGGATATTGTTTTGATATCACATAATATACAGTAGAGGGGATTCAATGCTTGATTATTAACCAGATGGAGATTTCTTTCTCTCACACCTTGAGGGGATATATTGGCTAATAAAGGGATAAATGAGGGCTCTTGTGGTTTTCGCTGATTTTCTGCTTCACCAAGACCTTTTGGCATATAGTCATGAAGATATTATCAACCTTCCTATGCCGTGCATTGATTATTGTATCTGGGTGGGTAAGACGGGCTATCTCCTGCCCTATTTCATGAGATTTTTGCTACTATTTAATAAAATTTTAGGGTAAGTATATTGTATTCCACCTCAGAATTTTATTGTAGACTTATAATAATTCAAAATTTCAAATACCTTCACCTAAACACTAATGTTCGTCCATATATTAACATCAATTTCGAATTGACATCTATCCCAACTATACGGTGGAGATAAAAATTGTGGGAGTAGACTAAACAGTAAAAACCCTTAAAATTTTAGATGGTACCCCTCCACCTGGAGTAATATTTGAGGTTAAAAAAAAACATTAGAGGTGATTCAGGGGCAAGGATAAAATAGGATACACATAAGACTCAATAACCATACCATAAAGAGCCTACATTCTATGAATTTAATCCCACACCTCTTATTTTGGAGGGACTCGGAGTGATCATGTCAACTAATCATCAACCATAAAAGAATGATCATATGTATGAGATTTTTTGGTAGTGAGTCATGATTTAGGTGGTTTTGCACTATTGACTTGAGCAGGACTATGTATGGGTCGTATAAGGCTTAAGTCAGGGTAGTCCTCGCTATCTGAGTAATAAAGGGGTTAGCAAAGTATAACCAGCAGACCTTTGGCTTTGGCTTGGTGAATTAACAATAACCCAGCAGACTTTTATATACACACACATTGGAGCCTCTTCTTTATCATGTGTTAATGTATATACACATATTGGTTAGAGTACTAATTGGGTCATAATAGGTAAAATCATTTTTAACCCTATCATAATCAGGACTCAAAATGAAAATTTGGAGTAAGTTCTACTAAAATTAGGGCTGTTCATAAGAAGACCCAAACCGATCAGACCGACCAACCCCGACCGACCTAATCTTAGTTGGTCGGGTTTTTTTTAGGATCGGTCGGTTTCGGGTTACTAAAAAGCATAAACCAATGAGTTGATTTGGTTTCGGTTTCCACACATGAAAATCGAAAATGAATTGACCCGAACCGACTTAGTTCCTAGTTAGTACTTAGTAGTTAGTACCTAACTTAGTTTCTATTTTATAGCTAATTATAGTTACTTATAGTTTCTACTTTCTAGTATTATCTTTAGGAATGCCATTAATGGCAGCATTGCATGACAAGGAATGCCATTAATGGCAGCATTGCATGACAAGGAATGCCATTAATAGCTTCTTGCATTTTTTTGGAAGGTTTAAAGAAATGATCTTATTCTCTAAGGTCCTTTACACCAAATAGGTAATTACAATTAGGTGTCGTTTTTACTTAGATTAGAAGCCTTCTTAAAAATTCCAAATTTCAGTATTCTTTTTCTAACACAATTTGACTTTCTCTTTTCTTGGTAACTTTTGACTTGGTCCACCCTTACTCCATTAGCCCCTCAACTCAAGCACTCAAACTGACCCAAACTAACCCAAACCAACCAAGTCGGTTTTGCCTAACACAGGGTCGATTTCGGTTTCATTTTCAAGCAACCCAACCAAGTCGGGTCGGTTAGAAAAACAGCAATAAACCGACCCATGAACAGCCCTACTAAAAATCAGGACTCAAGATGCTAATTTTGGCCTAGTGGGTTGACTTGGACCATTAACGACCCTCAGTCATAAATAGGTAAAAGCTTGGGCCCAAAGACAAAAGGATTACTAGTCTACTACTAGGTCAGTACCACAATCCAAGTGCATGGATTGCTAATTGAAATTAGAGGTGTTCATGTTAGGGTATTCCCTAGAAGCATGGTTTTCAAAATTCAACCAAATCGGACGGTTGGACCAAAAACGGAACCGGTCAGGTGATTGGTTCTATTTTACCCTAAAACTGTTATTTCACCAAAAAAATGTTGATTTGGTCAACAAACCGCTGACCTGGGTGGTCAAATTGTTCAAACTGTCCAATGATTTTGTCCATTTTTTGTTTTTTTTTTTGTTAGAACAGGCCATTTGTTCAGTTCGAGCAGTTGGATTGTTCGGCCTAGAAATCAGACCCCTGACCATTTTCGGTTTTAAAAACCTTGCCTAAAAGTTAGGTTCTCTAACAATTGATATGGCACTATACAAAGCACAATGGTGAAACATGATTCTTCGATGATGATGATATTTTGTGATGTGGGTTAGCTTGGCCCAGCCCACATAGGGCTGGGAGGCCCAACCCACTAATGCCTGCTAACGTCAGCGACATTAGGAGGGAGCCCTGCTGCCTCCATACGAAGCCAATCACATAATTATCTGGCGTACCACCAAGGCCTGCAGCTTGACCTCGTACGGCTCTCATCCGAGGCGTTCATCTTCACCTACCACTAGCACGCTCAAGTATAAATAAGAGGTAACTACCCCTTAAAAGGGGCCAGAATAAATTAACTCCAACATCACTTATTTACTTCCTGCACCTACATTATCTACCTAGCATTAATTCAGGGAGATCCAATGCATCCAAGGACTCTCTCCAGGAGCACTTTTGCACTCTCCCCCACTTCACACCTCGTACTAACTTGAGCGTCGGAGCCTTTGCCTCGGGTATCCACCCCGAGGTCTCTAACACTCCCTGTCTTGCAGTATCCCAGGTCACTAGGGACTTTCGCCTCAACTCGCAGTCCTCGGAAGGAGTACTCCGCCTTGGTTTGCTGTCCTTGGCTTCGGTCAATCTTTTTCGAGGCCTCGAGGTCTCGGCTAACGCTCGAAACTCGAAGAGTGAACTTACCTTGTTGCCCTCGGCCAACCCGTGCGGCAAAAATTGGCGTCGTCTGTGGGAAATGTGCTTGCTAAGACGACCCCTACTCCAAGATAAACAATAATAACACTCTAGATCCAAAACCCCTTTAAGCTCGGAAGTCATGGTGAGGAGAGCTAGGAACAATCTGAACCTGGCTACCTACGAGCAGTTTCAGGCCGTCCTCGATCGTTTGGACCGCCTCACCTAACGAATGAAAGAAGTATGCCCCCGAGCAGGAGGTCCCTTTCAAAGCAACCGCCCCGCTGGGGTGTCAGAGGATAAGGGCCGATGCGAGAACATTGAGGTACTAGCCCTCGGCCACGGTAATCTGCTGGCCGAACCGTCAAAATCATGCAATAACCGCCTTCCGGACTCACCTCGAAGGAATGTCTGTCCTCCTAGCCAGAGGGAGAGTGTGCCCGCTCAATCCAAAGACAGTCATCAATCTTTGGAGAAGCACCACCGTCGTCGTAGGGAGGCCCCCCAGGACAATGGCGAACAGTTTGGCTGCCCTGGAGTTCGCTCTTGAGGCGAGAGCCGACACCATCCCACTCCACCTCCCGTCTTAGACCTCAGGGACGTTCTGAATGACCGTCGTTCCCACAAAGGAGCGCACAACCCTGTCTCAGAGTATTCGGGAGTCTGAGCTGACACCCATCGGGTCCGTGAAGACAAAAGTAGGGCCCATGCCCGTGCTGACCCAGGGCTTTCTGAGTTGCGAGCCGAGATTAGGGCCGTCAAGGACAAGCTCCACCAGGTTAAGGATAGCTGAGCCGATGCCTCAACCAGTCACTGCAACTTTGCAGGTCGCATGGACGTGTTCACCCCGGAAATCATTTTGAAGACTCTCCCCCCACACTTCAAGGCTCCCACACTGGAGATGTACAACGGAAGCACTGACCCCGATGACCACTTGGAGGGTTTCAGAGCGCTCATGATACTATATGGTTATTCCGATGCCTTGACGTGTCGAACCTTCCAAGCTACTTTCAGGGGGCCGCTCGTCACTGGTTCTCCAGCCTTCCTCCTCGATCAATCAGCTCGTGGGAGCAGTTTACAACTGTGTTCCTCGCCTGCTTCATCAGTAGTACATGATGCCAGAAGAGCGTAGTCTCTCTGGTGTCGCTCAAACAGGAGTCGGGTGAAAGCTTGCGGTCTTACATCGACCGCTTCAAGAAATAAGTGCTCGAGGTTCGAGACCTCGACCCTGTGGTCTCCATGCACGCATCCATCAACAAACTCCGCCCCGGCTCGGCTCTTAAGTGCTCGGTTGCCAAGACCCCACCGAAGACTCATCGTCGGGGGCATGGCCTTAGGTGGAGTCTCGGCCTCGGCTTGAAAAGCCTACGCCAGGCAGCTCAACATCTAGGAGCCTGCCCCGAAGAAGCAAAAGTACCCGGACGCTCCACAGAGGCCAAGATGTCCACATGCCCTCGTCTTCACCGATGAGGACTTACAAGGGGCTACTGTTCCCCACAATGATGCCCTTGTGGTCGCAGCCATCATCTCCAATTTTATGGTGAAGAAGATCTTGGTGGATAACGGCTCATCAGCCGACATCATTTTTTATGACACCTATGAGAGAATGAAGCTCGCGCCAGAGCAACTCCAGCCAGCTAACGCTCCTCTCGTCGGCTTCTTCAGCAGCATCACTAGGCCGGAAGGAATATCTACCCTACCCATCACGGTAGGGGCAACGCCACACCAATTGACTTGGATGCATGTGTTCCTAGTGGTGAAGGTTGCCTCTCCCTACAACGCGATAATGGAAAGACCAACCCTTCATGCACTGGGGGCAGCCATGTCCTCTTATCACCTAACCTTTAAGTTTCCTACCAAGCAAGGTGTTGGAGTCATTCGTGGGAACCAACAGATCACCCGCCAATGCTACGTGGCGGCACTAAAGGGAAAGAATAAGGAAGCCTTATCACTAGAAGGCCTCGACCCCTGGGAAGAACCAACGAGCCGAGGCCAACCAGCTGAGGACCTCGTATCGGTTCTCCTGGATGAGTCAGCCCTAGAAAGGACAATCTGCATCGGGTCCACCCTCCCCCTGAATGCCTATCTAAACTGGTAAGTTTCCTTAGAACTAACGCCGACGTTTTTGCTTGGTCCGCCGCTAACATGCTCAGAATCAACCCTTCGATCATTACTCACAGGCTGAGCGTGGACCCAGGCTCTAAGGTAGTTCGGCAAAAGAAGAGGAACTTTGCATTGGAACGATGGAAGGCTATAGGAGAGGAAGTTGATAAGCTACTCGACGCCGCTTCATCCGTGAGGTACATTACTCCAACTGTCTGTCTAACGTGGTTTTGGTAAAGAAAGCTAATGGGAAATGGCGGATCTGTATTGACTTCACAGACCTTAACCGAGCCTGCCCGAAGGACAGTTTTCCTTTCTTGAGGATAGACCACCTCGTCAACACCACTGTAGGGTATAAACTACTCAGCTTTGTGGATGCCTTCTCCGGGTACAACCAGATCCAGATGCACCCCGACGAGGAGGAGGAGATATCTTTCATCACTGAGCATGACACGTATTGCTACAAAGTAATGTCGTTCAGCCTTAAGAATGCAGGGGCCACCTACCAATGTCTTGTCAACAAGATTTTCAATAATCAGATGGGAAGGAACGTCAAAGCTTACGTGGACAACATGGTGGTGAAGAGCCTAAAGGCCGAAGTGCACACCTCGGACTTGGCCGAGAACTTTGATACTCTGCGTAAATTCAATATGAAGCTCAACCCGAGCAAGTGCACCTTCGGGGTTACCTCGGGGAAATTCTTAGGCTTTGTCGTCTCTCAAAGGGGCATTAAAGCCAACCCAAGCAAGGTACAAGCCATACTAGACATGGCACCCCCTCGGTCAGTAAATGAGACTTAGAGACTCACCGGCAGAATAGCCGCCCTTAACCATTTCATGTCAAAGTTGGCAGACCGCTGCCTTCCCTTCTTCAATGCCATGAAGAAGCTGAAAGATTTCTAGTGGAGGGAGGAGTGCCGGTGTTACTTTGACAAGCTCAAGCTATACCTCGCCTCACTCCCACTCCTTGCTCGGCCGGTATCAGGGGAAACCCTAGATTTGTACCTATCAGCTAGAGACGAGGCCATCAGCTCAGTCCTGGTGAAAGACAACGGAGTCCAGAGACCTGTATACTATGTCAGCAGGGTCCTCAGTGACGCCGAGACCCAATACCCTGAAGTGGAAAAGCTAGATTATGCCCTCGCCACCTCGGCCAGAAAGCTCAGGTCGTATTTCCAAGCCCACTCCATAGTAGTCCTGACAAATCAGCCCCTTAGGGCCGTCCCCGCTAAGCTAGCGACTTCGAGACACCTGATTTGGTGGGCAATAGAATTGTCAGAGTTTGACATATGGTACCAGCCGAGGCCTGCGATCAAAGCGCAAGCCTAGGCCAACTCCGAAGAGAAAAGCACTTTCAGCAAGCCCCTCGGCCGGCCTCGCGAAGATGAGCCAGAAGAAGCACGATGGGTAGAAGAGGTTCCCCTGCGTGTAGACATTTTGTCGACGGTTCATCCAACACCAAAGGGGGGTAGAGCAAGCCTCATTCTCCTCACCCCCAACGATGCCATCATAGAATATGCGCTAAGATTCAAGTTCCCTACATCCAACAACGAAACCGAGTACGAAGCCCTCTTGGCAGCGTTACAGATTGCCAGAGACCTCGGCTCCAAGCACGTCGAAGTCCTCAGCGACTCGCAGCTGGTGGTGAATCAAGTCAATAGTGAGTATGAGGCCAAAGAACAAAGCATGGCTAAGTACCTCGACAAATTTCAAGAGTTAGCCTGCCACTTCCAACACTTCACTATGCAGCAAGTCACGCGAGTCGAGAATTCCTAAGCCGACGCCCTCTCCAAATTGGTGAGCACCTCAGATGTGGCCCTCGGCCGCACTGTACGCATGGAAAGACTAGCCAGACCCTCCATAGATACATCCAAATCCTACCCGTGGAGGCCCTACCATCTTGGATGGATCCTATTATTGACTTCCTACTGATGGAGAGGCTACCCGATGACAGGAACGAAGCCCGACAACTTCGATGATAGGAAGCCCACTACACTTTGCTAGAAGGAAAGTTGTATATGAGGTCCTTCACCTTTCCTTACCTCCGATGCCTCCACAGGGAGGAGGGTGAGTATGTGCTCTAGGAAATTCATGAAGGCATCTGCAGCAATCACCTCGGCGGCCGGACCCTAGCTCAGAAAACATTAAGGCAAGGGTACTTCTGATCGACACTTCACAAGGATATGACCGAGCTGGTGCGGAAATGTGATCAGTGTCAGAGACATGATAACCACTACCTTTAACCAGCTACCACCCTCTCAACCCTCACCTGCCCCTAGCCCTTTGCCAAATGAGGGATGGACCTCCTCGGCCCCTTCCCTCAAGCAACGAGAGGTAGGAAGTACCTTGTCGTTGCTGTGGATTACTTCACTAAATGGGTGGAGGCTGAACCCCTAGCCACTATCACTTCGCGGACAATTCAAAACTTCTTTTGGAAGAACATTATTTACCGCTTCGACCTCCCCTACATGCTAGTCATGGACAACGGAAAATAGTTTGATGACACTAAGTTCCGAGAATGGTGCACCTACCTTGGCATCAGGCAATAGTACACCTCGATGGGGTACCCCCAGACGAACGGCAATGCCAAGGTCACAAACGGAACCATCCTGGACGGACTAAAGACCAGGTTCGAGAACCATGACCTTCCTGAGGACAAGATCTCCTTCTCTATAGTGCCTTTCTTTCACTATGGAGTTATAGTAGCGGGCCACTCGCTACTGATAGGTGGTCATCCTAATTTGTGCTTGTTCTCAGGTTTCTTCCAGCAGGTCTAAGTTTACTTTGAGCGCTTCATCATTCTCGTCCTTGGTATACCCTTGGATCCAAAGCGTGGGTTGGCCAATCTTCGTTGGGATCACTGCTTTCGTGTCGTAGGTCAGGCCGAAAGGGGTTTCTCCCGTCACTATCTGAGGTGTGGTTCGGTACGCTCAGAGGACGTTGTGTAGCTCGTCGGCCCACAAACGAACGGCCTGGCCAAGGTCACAAACAGAACCATCCTGGACGGACTAAAGACCAGGTTGGATAGAGATAAAGGCCTGTGGGTCGATGAACTACACAACGTCCTTTGAGCGTACCGAACCACACCTCAGACAGCGATGGGAGAAACCCCTTTCGGCCTGACCTGCAACACGAAAGCAGTGATCCCAGCGAAGATTGGCCAATCCACACTTTGGATCCAAGGGTATACCAAGGACAAGAATGATGAAGCGCTCAAAGTAAACTTAGACCTGCTGGAAGAAACCCGAGAACAAGCACAAATTAGGATGACCGTGCATCAGTAGCGAGTGGCCCGCTACTATAACTCCAGAGTGAAAGAAAGGCACTATAGAGAAGGAGGAAGAAAGCTAGGCCCCAACTGGGAAGGCCCTTACCAGATTAAGCAAGATCTTGGCCCCAACACATTTTGACTGGAAAACCTAGATGGAAGACCTGTCCCTCGTACGTGAAACTCGGAGAACCTCTGCATGTACTACAGATGAATGTAATTTATTGATGAAAGTAATGAATGAATGAAGCAAAGTTCCTCTTCATTTCACCTCGTCACCTTATCATCTTGGAGCGTGGTGATCCCCTCGGCTATCTGCACTTAGCGCAAAGAAAATAACGAGACAGAGCCCTCGGATTCGTCGGTGGAACACCTTGGCCTCCCCCGAGAAAACACTTGGTAAGAACGAGTCAGAGGAGCTGTACCCCGATGGTGCTACTCCGCTGTAGCTCTTCATCCACCCAAGTACCTCGGCGGTATACTTTGGCCCTAGACCTTATCTAGGGTGCCAGGTATCTTCGGCCTCGCTTGGGATAGCACAGGATTTGGAGGCCAAGCGAGCCCCGCCTCGGAAGTATGAATCCACCTTGGCTCCTAATATCCCGACAAGCTGAGATGAGCATGCAAATAAACGAATACTACGGCTGAATCGTGTGTGCCTTGTGTATTGTAGTTTCAACCTTTTGGAGGGGCAAGGACCTCTCACAAAAAAATAAAAGAAAGAAAAGAGAAGAGGCAACATGCACAAAACACAATATACACAAAAAAGGGCTTCATTCACTATTCAATGTTGATCTTGTACAGCCTTTGCAAAATTTTGTATTGCCTTCAAGAAAAAAAGAAACAAGTGGCATCTATTACAACGATAAAAAAAGGAGGGGAAAGGTCTACGCCTGCGCCTCGTCATTGGTAAGAGGGAGGACGACCCCTTTGGTTGGGGGAGCCTCGGTAGGAGCGTCAGGGATCACCTGTAGTCCCTCGACATCAAAATCCAGCAGCACTAGTAGGAGTGCCTTCTTGGTATCTTCAATACCGTTGAGGTAAGATGATGAAGCATACTCCGCCAAAGCATCCAAGTAGTCGGAAGACTTCTTGTTTGCCTCCATTGCCTTGGTCGTTGCTTTCTTTGACTCCTCTATCAAAGCTAGGGCTTTGGCAGCTTTCGCCTCCGCCTCAGCAGCCCTCTTTTCGGCCTCGGCAGCTCATCTCTCCGCTTTCGTGATGATGCTCTCCAGCTACACCCACTTCACTTGCTCTTTGGAGAGCCCTTTCCGCGCCTCCTTCAGCTGAGCTTCGAGGTGATCTCAAAGCGATTGTTCGTCCAGAAGCGCCTTGCGATTGTTCGCAAGGGATTTGACCTGGAACACGTCCAAGGAGCTGTGAAACTCCGAACGTGGGACACCAACATCAACCACCCTTCGGGCAACACTCCCTCCTACTAGTCCGACAATGAGTTCCGCGTCACCCTCGGAGAGAGAAGATCCCCAGGCTCCCTCGGCGATGCCAAGGCGACACTTTCATGGGGAGAGCCATTTCCCCGGTGACTGCCCTCGACACCTCCCAAGGTTAACTTCTCCCTCAAAACGGCCACCTCTCGTCAGCGGGGGACTGCAGCTAAAGAACCTAGAGAAGACAAGGGAGAGGGGGTTGCAGGAGAGATCCCTCCCGAGATGTTCAGGGGTTCATGGAACTCGGGACCAGAGTCTGCAAATGACATGTTAAGATTACCTAAAAGTGGGTGGAATGTCCCGAAGAAGGGAAGAAGTAAAGAAGTTCTGAAGACTTGAGAGTTGGAGAGCTGCATTCACTCGAGAACAAGGGCGTCTAAGTTCAAATAGAGAAGAAAAGCATTGTCAAGGTCCCTATTTAAAGGAAATTTAATGGCCTGGATGTCTCTAAATCTGACGGCTGAAACCAATCCGCTCCCACCATCCAACTGTGATGTGCCACCTAGTGCAAGCCCTTGAAAGACGAAACGACGCCCAAAGCAACAATTCAATCGACGTAGATCCAACGGACGCGGGAGGCCCCTAGCATAGGCCCTCGAAATACGAAACTACGCCCAAAGCAACAATTCAGATTGATGCAGATCCAATGGATGCGGGAGCCCCCCGCTCCTACGAACCAGTTTTACCACACACCCCCTAACGCATGCCCTTGGAACGCGAAACGATGTCGGGTGAACCGCAAAAACCCTCCTCGGCAACCCACCGAGTGAACCGAAAGGCCTACTCATCACGAACCATCGGTCGGACCGTTCAACCCAGCAAACATAGGACTCCTGGGACGGTCGTCCCCTACACGGTAGCCCCGCTGACGTGACCTGCCCGTGCGGAATACGGGACACCCCTGCCAAGCCGAGGCATCAACATCGCTCGTGTTTCCGAATCGAAGAGTGATGACACGAACAACGAAGATGACGTTAGTGCAGGACATCCCTCGGCTGACAATTCCGAAGGCATAACGACCACTACTCCCAATGATCGAAGTCGAAGCCTCACTTCAATTACTAACCTCATTACGAGCAAAAGCCAAGGCCTCACCTCGGTCTCAGGAGTAGGGGGCAAGTGATGTGGGTTAGATTGGCCCAACCCACATAGGGCTGGGAGGCCCAGCCCACTAACGCCTGCTAACGTCAGCAACAGTAGGAGGGAGCCCTACTGCCTCCGTAAGGGGCCAATCACATAATTATTTGGCGTACCGCCAAGGCCCATAGCTTGACCTCATACGGCTCTCATCTGAGGCGTTCATCTTCACCTACCACCAGCACGCTCAAGTATAAATAAGAGGTAACTACCCCTTAAAAGGGATTGGAACGGAGTAACTCCAACATCACTCACTCATTTACTTCATGCACCTACATTGTCTACCTAGCATTAATTCAGGGAGATCTGGTGCATCCAAGGAAGGAGCACTTTTGCACTCTACCCTACTTCACACCTCATACTAACTTGAGTGTCGGAGCCTCTGCCTCGGGTATCCACCCCGAGGTCTCTAACACTTCCTGTCTTGCAGTATCCTAGGTTACCAAGGACTTTCGCCTCGACTCGCAGTCCTTGGCTACTATAGTCCTCGGAAGGAGTACTCTGCTTCGGTTTGTTGTCCTCGGCTTCGGTCAACCTCTTCCGAGGCCTTGAGGTCCTCGGCTAATGCTCGGAATTCGAAGAGTGAATTTACCTTATTGCCCTCGGCCAACCCACGTGGCAACATTTTGTATGTGCATATTCTTATTGGCTACCAATGTCTAGATTTATACATAAAGTCTAGCATTTTATTGAATACATATACCAAAAATTTCATTCCACAGCATGTTAAACAGGTATTCATCTTTGGCCGATCTTTCTATCTAGGAAACTTGTTGGTGCAATTTCATTTTCACTGGTGCAAAGAGTATGGTAGAGTAATTGAATTGAGTCTATATTTTGGTTAAATTTTGGTACAGGTATTACTTTTTTATGTTTGTTTGTAGTGCAAAGAAAGTAAATATGAATGGCAAAGGGGTTGGGACCATACTCCCCATCCCTGATTCCGGCTTTCAAATAAATTCATATCCTCAACCTTGATTCTTGTTGGCGATAAAAATGACCCTCCATCTTTGATCCTTGGTGGAGATAGTTTCTCGTCGGGGACCCAAATTCCTGAAATTTTAAATTAATTTTTTTAGAAAATTTATTTACTTAAAATAAAATATTTTTAATATATTTAATATATATAATCAGGATTGGGATGGGGTGGGGAATTCACTTCTCTTCTTTCCCCATTAGGTTGGGGATGTGAAAAATTGCCATCCCTAAAAGTAAAACAAAACATGAAGCAAAATAAAAGAAAACTCAAAGTAAAAATGAACCAAAATTTACAATTCTCTCATTTGCACTCCCATTCATTTATATTAGTGCAAATGCGGTTGCACTTCAAGCAAAAGTAGTCATTTGTCATAAATGTATTTGCTGATAATGTCTTGATATCAACAGTACTAGTTAGAAACATAAATAGGGAGAGGAAAAGTAAAGCACCAAATCAGGGGAGGAGGATGAGGAGAGACAAAACTGGCATAGTTGACTCTTCTCTCTTTACCCAATTGTCTTAACCATTTCGATTTTTCTATCTTGTCTTCCTCAATATAATTTGTACAAAACAATCACCATTTCTTGATGATTATTTAGTGTAGAAAGAGTTTCTCATTGTATTATATTCTCATGAGCAATATCTTACATGTCTTTCCTTCTATATCCAACAAACAAACAAATAAAATAGGTTGATTGTAATGAAGTCTGCGAAGATGCCATCTAGCTCAGTTTGTGAAGTTAAATGGAAGAAATTCCCCACTGTCCTGGGGTCACATTCCACCTTCACCTTCTCAACAGGGCTGACATTATCATTATGCCTTTGCCTAGTGAAATGTGATGTTACCAAAAATACAATCATCATTGACTACCAGACCAGCACAGCCTAGGGGTATATAACCTATGCAACGATTTAAAAAATGACCCAGAAATGAAATTGTTTTGGCCACTTCTTTTTGGGTTGACAGTCCGATTGCCTGGTTCAAATGGATGGCCCATTCTAACAAATTGAATTAAAAAATAAAAAAGGTCAAAACTGTTGAACGGGTCGACGGCTTAACACCCAAATTAACAGTTTGTTGATTTTTTAACGGTTTTTGACCAAAATCAACTTTGGGGTAAAATAGAATCAGTTGCCTAAACGGTTCTTGACAATTCGGGTCAATGACGATTCGAAAATGTTGAATGTATGTACCAGTAGGTCTGCAAAGGGGTCGGATCAGGTTAAAAAAAGGCTATATCCAACCCGATCTGATAAAAAATTCGATCAATCCAAATATGATAAAAATCCATCGAATTTTCAAGAGGACGATTTGAATTCGAATATCATATAGATATCCGATTTTATTAGAATTGTAATAAAAAACTTTGATGATATATTATAATATCTATATATATAATATTTCATAACTAAGGAAACCACATGATCAACAACTTTGGTTCACTTCTTTCAATCTGTTATTTGATACTTTTTGTCCTGGACTCCTGGTCAACACTTGGGTCTCCTTTGGATGTGCATTTTGTTTTTTTTTTTTTTATTCCATGCTGTGGACTTAAGACAACCTATAATGCAGCATAGCCCATCCACTTGATTGATTTGACTGTAAGTTTGCCAATATTCTGATTGTTGAGCTAGGCTGCCCTTGGACGCACTTCAAGTGGCCAGAAATATCATTCCCTAATGGCTGTACCTATGATGCAGCCCACCCGTTTGATTGATTGACTGTAAGTATGCCAATGTTTTGAGGTAGGCTGTCCTTTGGACGCACTTTAAATGGTCCCGATAATATCACCCCAATGAGAAGAATGTACCTATCCAAAGTCATCTGAATCCACCTCGGTACCTCTTTTGGTCCTTTGCCGCTCAGCATCTACAATTTCTGAAGTGCATGGTTGACATTATAGTTTTCTGAAAAGGGTGAAGGATCAGTTTTACTTATGCCTCGTCCCCCTTGCGTATCGGTCAAATACTAAGACCTCCCCCACACATCACTCATACAAATGTAATGAAAAACCAGAACCAGATTAACCTATCACAATTCAAATGACCTGCACTTGTTAACTAATCAGCACCTTCACTTCTTCTCTATGAAGAACATGAGAATATTGGGAATTTAAGCTCTATTTGCTACAATGAACCTAACTTTCATGGATGATGTCCATGAAATTCCATTCCAAGGAGGGCTTGCTTGACCTTTCAAACAATCAATAACAAGCTTAGGGCATATTTGGTTTAAGGGAATAGGAGTTTAGAATCCAAATTGGAATGGGTCATTCCAATTCCAGCTATTTGGTTGGATAGAATCAGAATGACATTCCCTCCCGCCCTCTCCCTTGGGAATGAAATCTCATTCCAATTTATTCTAAATTCGATTCCAATTCCTATCGGAACCAAATAAATTATGAGAATAGACCATTCTGATTTCAATTCCAACTACAAACTAAACGAACCCTTAGAATTGCCTAACCTTCCTTCAAGTTTACCTGTTAGATTATACCTCCTTCTAACCACTAAACCACAGGGGGCTTGCATGGAAGATACAAAATTAAGACGGGTGGAAAGTGGAAACGCTAATATGTATATTTTCAACTGATGAAGTAGGTTCGTGTGGAAACGCTAAATATGGTTTTAATAGGGGTGCAAGTTGGGTACCGCCGTTCCAGGCTAAAGAACTTTACATAGCATTGGGCTTGGGCCATTGCATGAGGGCCCATTCAAATTGTAACAAATGTTCAACCCAAGCCGGCCCAAATTGTAGCCCTAGGTTTTACCATCTAAAATTTTCATTTTAGGCTCAGTTTGGAAGGAGTATAAATACAAATATGTAGAGTACAAAACCTTATATTTTGTATTATTTTATATGTATTTGCATTCCTTTCAAACTGAGCCTTATTTAACTTCTCATTCCCTGGCCTGCAGTTCAAATCTAAACCGCATATAAATTTTGTATATGCTTCAGTTTTGCATTAGCTTGTTTGCAATCATGATTTGCATATAAAATTTATACTTTTTTGTTTCATTTGCATTTACTGGCAATGCAAATCTTGCATCTCAAAAACTGATGCAAAACCTACGTCATCTTCTTCCTACTTCAATTCTCTCATATAGAACAGGGACCACATCGGCTTGCTTCCTATCTCACTCTCAAACAAATAATTCTTATCTTAGTTCTTTTTTCCTATACAATGGTAGTACTTCACCATACTTCGATTTTGCTTCTCACATTCGAATAAGACAGTGAAATCTGAAGCAAAAGCAGTCCAGAATTTACACACAACCTATTTGCACTCCCATGCATTTATACAAATGCAAATGAAATTTGGGCTGCAACCAAATTGAACCTTTTTTGGGCTTCATGGATTTCCAACAGCGAGTTGCCCGTCCCCCATAACCATAACCTTCCAACCCTAGTGACAATGGGATTTGATCCCAAGTCTCCCCTACATGTACAACCAAGGTTCAAAACTTCGATACATATCGGCTGATATGTATCATATTTGGGGCTTCTCGATACACCCATGTAGGGGGTGTTTCGGGGTTTAACCCAGTTCAGAGGGTAGACAGGCCTTAAACCAACCCCTCTGAACCAGGTACAAAAAAAGAGAGCGAGCCCAAATATAGTTCAATATGCCCTCGGGACTTGGGCTGTATTGATATTTTGAACCTTGTGTACAACTAGTCAGAGAATTGAGCCTTATGCACCATTTGGGTAGAGTATTTTTGTATTTACGTTGAACATATTTGGATTTGCATTTTCCAAATAAAGCCTTATGCTCAATTTGGGAAGAGTACAAATACAAATATGTATAGTACAAAGCCTTGTATATTGTATTTCTAAACCTTGTATCTTATCTATCTATCTATCTATCTATCTATATACCAAAATATGAACGTAATGTAAAGTATAAAAATGGAAAATTTCAAAATTTTAAATGTCATGTAAAGACTTGTGTTAATGGAACGGACAAAAAATTAATGGAGGGGAAGAATACTCAATACGAAACTTTAAATAAAAGGGTAAACATGAGGGGAGGTATTATCATTTAGGATCCATTTGGTTTGTAGAAAGCATTGGAATTGGAATCATCCAAAATTTCCAATTTTGCTCATATTAAATAGCTACCAAATAGAAACAAAATAAACGAAGTTGTTGTCAAGCATACCTTCTTTGAACTGTATCAAGTTGTTAATAGTTGAAGGCGCAGATATGTAAAACAAAGCATTAGTGCAGTACTGCAGTTAGTTAAATAAAACAAAAATAAAGAAGAACAAGAACAAGAAGAATATGAAGAGTGGATTCCAAGTTCTTATTCGGCTAGGCATTAGTTTGGAAGAAGAGGAATCTACCAATATCGTCGGTGGTGACAAAGGGGAGGCGGAAGATGGAGATAAATAAGATGGGGTGAGAAAAGAGGGAGAAAGAAGACGAAGAAAAGGAAGAAGAGATGAGGGCAGCTGGTCGGAGACCAATCTTACATCATTAGAGATGGTCGTTGTTAGCAGCTAAGTTGGAAGGAGGAAGGTATGTGAAACACTCAAGGCTTGGTCAAATAGGGATTTGGATTGAAATGGAGGCTTTTTTGTCAAAAAAAAACTGGGTAGGCAGAATGGGAATCACATCTAAGAAGCTAGATCGCTTTCACATCTAAGAAGCTGTGGTTGGTTATTATCGCCCTGCATTATCTTTTCACTAAGAGTCACAGTATTTCCATTGTGAATCACTGTATCATCCGGTGATTCCCACATCAAAATGGAAAAAGAAAAGAAGGGTGGTGTTCCAAAAGGGAAAGATGTTCTACAACATGAAGACACCTTGCATGCACGGAATGAGCCTACCAAAAGCCACACCTTCAAGGGTAAAGAGATAATCTCTTATGATGAATTGATGCTCGAGAAGACAGACCCCACCAGTAAATTTTCTAAAGCTATAACTCTAGCAACAGAGCACCAAATTCCTTCTTTTAGCCCAGTGGAAGAAGCAGTAAACCTCACCGATTTAACCTTGAAAGGGAGAATATTCCCTCGACAACATGTCAGTGAAGAAGATCTAGCAGCGCACATTAAAGAACTATGGAATATCCTCACTATAGTTTCAGTTAAATTTATTGACAACGACAACATTGAATTCATTTTTGAACAACATGCAGACAAAAAAAGCAGCCTTGGAAGGAGGTCCATGGTTCTATAAGTCAAGCTAGATTTTATTGGAAGAATGGTCGGACTCTGATACCGGGGCAGTAGAGAAAGTATGGACCCAATGAGTTTGGATGCAAATTCACATGATCCCATGAAATATGGTAGAAGACACAAGAATTTGCTTCCTGGCAAGCTTTGCAAGGAAAGTTATGCCAGATCAGGAAAAGATTAGCTCGGACCACCTTACGAGAGGCCTTTATGTCCGAAAAAAATCATCATCGATTTACAGGAGCCCCTCTACACAGGTCGTTTCATTATCTTCTATGGGAAACCTATTTGGCTTCGCTACTGCTACGAGCAGCTACCAAGGGTATGTGCAAACTGTGGCTTAGTAGGGCATGTTTGGTACAACTGCAAAAGAAGAGATCCAACAATCAACAATTACAAAGTCTTTCTGGAAAACTGCACAATAAACCATCCGGGTGACTAGTTACGAGTGGAGCACTGGCAAGATTCTCCCTTAAAGATTCCGACCTTCTCTTCGCAACTGCATGCTCTGGAACCTTGCAACACCAGACATGGAGACCATGGCTCCGATGAAGATGCTGAAGATGAAGACTGATGTCCCCATAAGTGCAGATGCCTTAACACATTCGACGAAGGTCACCAACACAACACAGCTGTGTTGAACACTCGGTTCGAGTCACACCCTCAACTTGGCTCGAACACCCAAGGCCAGATGGACTTGTTGCATGCACTAGCAAATGGAACGTTAGCTCGGACAAGTGTTGGCCATGCAAGCTCATCCAAGCCACGTGTGCTACATGCAGTGCCAACTAGTGAAGCTTCTTTTCGGCACGTTTCGGGAGGTGGCCACGTCTCTTACTATCTCATGAAATCTGGTCAACTCAGGGTCTACAATATGGCAACAGGAAAGAGAAAGCATGGACCTCCTTTCAAATACTTTGTAGATTCCAACTCAAAGCAACTAATGATAATAGATAAAGGGCAAATATCACAACTCCACTCAGGATTCCCGATGGATGGAAAAGAGCTCAACAATCCCACAATGGACCAGTTCCAAAGCTCTCTGATGAGCCCAAGAATTCCAACAGCAGCTTCTTATCAACATCAATCCACAATCCTGGATAATCTTGCATTGGACCAATACATGATTGATCTAATGGCTTTCAATTCTCACTGTAACAACCTCTCACTTATTCGGAACAACACGCCATATCTCCATTAGGTACCTCCCTTTCTCACTTTCAACATCCAATTTAAGATATATTATTTCTTTTATGAACCATTCTTTATCATGATCTTTCTGGCATGGAACATAAGAGGAGCAAATGGCTCCAAAAAGGTCAGACATCTCCAGAGTTTGAATGCCATTGAGAGACCTTACCTAATTTTTCTAAGTGAGACCAGAATGACTAAACAAAAAAGTGAGGATCTGACCAATAGCCTATACTTGCAAAACTCAGTGATTTCCGAGGCTCAAGGTCAATTTGGAGGCCTCCTATGTGATTGGTCAAACAATCTACAAATCGATGTTATATCAGTTAGTAGACACCTAATCCATTCGTAGTAAAGAATGCTCCACCATACCACCCATGGAATCTTCTACTGTTCTATGGCCATCCTCAGAAAAGCCACAGGAATCTCCTTTGGAAGCAAATTTCATCACTAATGGATCAAATGCAGCACCCTTGGCTCCTTCTAGGTGACCTTAATGATATTTACCAACTTCATGATAAAAAAAATTTCAGAAGTGCTCCTCCAAAACTGTCCAAATCCCTGCAAGAATTAATCTCAACTCACCAACTAGTGGACTTGGACTTCTCTGGTCCTCCTTATACATGGACAAATGGTCAAACGGGACACAATAAGGTTCTAAAAAGACTGGATAGAGCCCTAGCATCCACATACTAGGTAAGATTGTTCTCAAGTGCTGTTTTCTTCCATCTCCCAATCATTTCCTCAGACCATGCTCCAATCAAGCTAAACACTTCTCATATCCAATCAACCTTTATATCTCAATTCCACTTTCTCCCATTCTGGTCAGAACATCCAGAGTGCTCATTTGTCATTGAGGAAGCTTAGTCCAAGCCACTCCAAGGAAGCCAGAGTTACAGGGTGACACAAAAACTCAAAGAATAAAAAAAGACCCTGAAACAATGGAACAAAGAGAGTTTTGGAAACATCAGATATCATCTACAAAAGATAGCTCTCAAAATATCAAATTTTCAAATGTCATACAACTCTACTGAACAAATGGATGAGCTAAATTCTCTGAAGAACCAATATCACTACTGGCTCTAAAAAGAAAAACAATTGTGGAGACTAAAATCTAGAGAGCTCTGGCTTAGAGATGGAGACAAAAACACAAAATTCTTCCATCAATCAGCAAAACGAAAATACTTAAAGAATATAAACCTATGGCTACAAAAATTAGCTGGGACATGGGTGCATGAGAAAAAGAGCATCTCTAAACTTCTTCTACAATCCATACTACAAACAGGGGACATACCAAAAAATTTTGATACCAACTTCTTAAGTCATTTGTCACTCCCATGCCTAAAACCACATTAGATAGAATCCCTATTATAAGAGCCTACAATGGAGGAAATTCACAGCATAGTGCCACAACTACACCCGCACAAAGCTCCAGGCCCCAATGGCTTCAGCTTATTTTTATCAAAAGTACTGGAACTAAACAACACAAATCTAGTCTTCATACCAAAAATCAATGCTCCATCAAATGTGGCTCATTACAAGTCAATCAGTTTATGTGATGTCATCTACAAGATCATCTCTAAGTAGATGGTAAACAAGATGTAGTTGTTACTACAAGACCTCATATCACCAACCCAAGCGGGTTTTCTCAAAAATAGGCAAATAACAGATAACATACTCTTAGTGAAGGAAGTCACCCATCTCTTGAGGACACAAAAAAAAGAAAAAGGTTATGTGGCAGTCAAGATTGACATGTCAAAGACTTTTGACATAATGGGTTGGCAGTTTTGGGAAAAATAAATTTCCTAGCAAAATGGTGTAATCTCATAAATCAATGCATCTCCACCCTCACCTACTCTATTAAAATTGGAGGGGAAGCCTTTGAAAATTTCTCTCTGCGTAGAGGACTACAACAAGGAGATCCTCTGTCACCCTATCTCTTCATCACTAGCATGGAAGTTCTCAGCTGGCTTCTGAACCAAGCAAACATGAATGGAGAACTTAAAGGCATAAAACTGAGTAGAATTGGGCCTGAAATTATACATCTGCTATTTGCATATGATGTAGTTCTCTTTTGCCAAGTAGAAGTATCACAAGTTAAAACTCTGGCAGACACCCTCAAAACTTTCGAGTTACTATCTGATCAGAATATAAATCATGGAAGATCATCTATCATGTTTAGCAGCAAGACACCACCAAAAATTCATCTTTGCAGTCCTACAAGTCAGAAAACTTATGGTTGGCTCAAAATACTTGGGGTTAAAGATTGGTTGGTACAAAGGACAAAAAAATCTCCTCTCACCAAGAACTGGTAGAAAAAGTCAAATAAAAAGTAAACTTGTGGAGCTCAAAACTTCTCTCATAAGCTGGTAATACCACTTTAATAAAAATAGTGGCACAAGTAGTGCCAGTCTACCCTATGTTGACCACAGTATTGCCAAAAACAATTCATAACACACTAGAGAAACTCCTTCAGGACTACTGGTGGAGTAACTCGAATACAAAGAGAAAACACTCGATAGCTTGGTCAAAGTTATGCTCACCAAAAGACCAAGGAGGATTAGGACTCAGGAAACTCTATTAGATGAATAAAGCACTCTTTAGTAATAGGTATGGAGGCTGCTACAATCTCCAAATTCTCTTTGGAGCCAAGCTATCAAGGGAAAATACTTTCCAAGTACAAGCCTACTCAAAGCTAGAACAAAGCAAAACAACTCCTTCTAGTGGAACCAAGTTCAGAAAATTATTCCATAATTGAAGGAAAACATGCTATCGATAGAGGTCTTCACTGATCCTTGGGTTCCTACTTTAATAAGAAGAACCCCAATGCCAATCAGTAATGGCTCCTTACACCATATGGATCTTAGAGTAGCAAAATTACTAAATAGTGATTGTTCATGGAACCGACTGTCTCTTGAAGATAGATTGGAGGCTAGTCACATTCCACATGTCAAGGAAATAAATCCAAATCTCTACTTGGAGTTCGACACCCCAATATGGTTGAAAGCCTCAAAGGGAACCTTCTCTGTGAGCTCCATGTACAGAAATCTAACAGCATCCTTTGTTTCAGGATCCTTGGCCTTCTTCGATTGGAAGTTTCTATGGAAACAAAATCTCCTTCCATGAGTGAAAATCTTCATGTGGAAGTTCTTATGGGAAGGACTGTTAACCAAAGACAAGTGCTCTTCATGGCTGCAACCAGAAGAACTAACTTGCTCCTTCTGTTAGCAAACCAAAGAAACATTTAAACACCTATTTTTCACATGTCCTTTTGTGCGAGCAGTATGGCTTCAAAATCTCTTGGGCCTCAATCCAGACAAAATCAAAGAGAAACCACCCCATGAAATCATTCTGAGTTGGTTAAGGGCGATAAAAAGATTTTCAACTCCACCATGGTATCCATTGTTTTTTGTACAGTCAGCATAACTCTATATCTGATTTGGAGGGCTCGAAACAACCTAGTGTTTAAGAATACTCTGATGAGCTCCCTTGAACTACTGAACAACTTGCGAAGCTATTAACTTGACACCTCCATGCAAAACAACAATACATGTATTGCTGCTCCCTCTAGCTTGAATCTCACGCAAAATGTGTTACAGGTTAATGGATCTTTTGACCCTTTAACAGGAACTACAGGAAGAAGTTTCATCTTCAAACAAACAATAGGTTAAACCATTGTTGAAGGGAGGCCATGCTGGGCGGTTTCAAGCTATGATTTAGAGATAAAAGCTTTAATAGCGGGTCTTGAAGCAACTTCTACTTTAACTAACCATGACATATATATACAGTGACTTTGAGAAGTTAGTACATTTTCTGAGTAGCAAAGAAGCACCCTCTAAATGGATCGAGCAACTCCATTGGCCAAAGCTCAAAAAGCTTATATCACTTTTTGCTAAGACACTTTTTGTTCATGTAAATAGAAGCCTAAATAGAGCTGCTCATGCACTGACTTATTTTGCTTGTAAAGGACAAATGGTCATAAACTACAATCCTAGTCAGTTTGCTACTGTACAGATATCTGCAATGAAGTAATACAAGTGAAATTGCTCATTTTGTGAAAAAATAGAAAGGTATATATTCTGAAAGTGAAAACTATATGTGCTCTTTTAAGTACTAAGTGATGTAATTATCCTTTAGAAGAAAAGAATAATATTTTTAAATTATTTTAACATAAAACATATCAAAGTGTTTTTTCTTTAAAAATACAAAAGGATACACTTAGAACATTTTCCAAGATATAAATTAAAAAACATAAAATAATACATGTGAAAAATTGTAATATGTTCTATATATGTGGGGCTTATAAGCTTTGTAGTGGTTGGATTACTTGTTGAGATAATGTTAGGTCTAAAACCATTTAGTTGATAAGAAGTTATCGAACAGCATAATAGATGCATCTATATATAACATAAAAGCAAAATGCCGATTGGTGTGTATTTTCCAATTGGATTTTATTTTTATGAAACTTAAATAAAATCTTGTAATCTTTTTCTTTTCATGCTTTTAACCATTACCATTACAAATTTAATTAATTACAGTGATGCCATTGAATAAAATAACAATCATAACTTGTCCTTTTTCCTTTTCCTCTTTCATATTTGATACTAAACATATAATCATTTACAATGGTGCTACTCCTAATTATTTACAATGATGCCACTAAATTTCTACATTTTTTATATTTGTTAAAGATATGTTGGGTTGTGCCTTGTGATTCGTGCTTCCCTCTCTTGGGATACTTTAGGGGTCGGCCCAAGCCCACATAGGCCTGTGTCGTGCCACAGGGCGGATTGGTTCACAAGCCAAGTTTTAGGCCAGGCTGGGCCATGAATCGGACTAATCCATGTTTTTTAAAAAGTGAAAAAAATGAAAAATTAAACATAAATTAAAAACTAGATAAAAAATTAAAAGAAAGATCTTAAACTTTTTTTTATATGAATTTTGATGTATACAATTGTTTATATATGCAATAATAAAATGAATAATATAATAAAATTATAAATATTAATGTATTATGTAATTATTGTATATAATATACGGCCCGAGCCTGCATGGCCCTGTGCTGTACCACGAGCTGGGCTGATCCACGGGCCAAGTCTTAGGCCAGATCGGGCCACATGAATGGCTTGCCAATGATCCGTACGTGACAGCTACATGAATTGCTTGCCTTTCAAAAGAATGCTCTCAAATTTTCGGTTCTTGAATCAAATGAGCTCTTGTTCTCAACTCATGAAGAAATCAATAGGGGTGCAAATTTGGGCAGGTCCAACCCAAGCCCAAACCGACTCAGCCGACAATTCTACACGGTCTAGACTTAAATTTTAGGGCCCCAGGTTGGGCTTAAGCCCAGAATTTTGGGCCAGATCCAGGCCTAGTCCTTAGATAGCCCAAATCCAGTGCTAGTCTGGCCCTATCGTGTCCTAACCCAAGCCAGATTCACCTATGTATATACATAAATGCACTTCTTTTGATAAATTATACATATATGTATACATGGATATATATATATATATATATACATTTGTATTAATTTAATATGGTCTGATTGGCCCACCCGAATCTGACCTGGCCCCAAACCTAATCTGAGTGCCTTAAATTTCAACTCGGGCTGGGCCTGAATTAGACAATTCGGGCCTTAAAGCACAATTCTTAAGATTGGGCCTGGGTTGAACTTAAACTCATCTCAGCCCGCCCAACTTGTACCCCTAGAAACAATGCATCACCATTGATCAACTTGTGTTAGGCCGGGCTGGACCTGGTTGGCGTTTCTAGATCCAAGGTTGGGCCTGGGTTGGATTGCAACCCGATCCAATCCATCTGAGGTTTAACATGGTAACCCCACAAACGCGAGGGTACAAACAGTAAATTTTAGGAACGCAAGAGGTATTATTATAACCAGATGCGACAGGCAAGAGAAAAAGAAACCTTCGCAAGGGTTCCCTTCTCTCGCTCTGTCTTCTCTTCGATTTCCAGCCTAACCTCTCCCTCGTCTCTCCACATTTCTGTTCCAAGACTAGGTTTCGATGGCGTTGGCAGGACGCTTGAGATCGAGCCTCTCTCTCGCGCAAAGGATTCTTAGAGCTGAGCCCGTTTCGGCGCAGAGAGCCGCTCCTAGTTTTGCAACTTCAGAGGTTTTTCTTTTTCCCCTTTTTTACTTTTTCGAAGATTTCCTGTTTTGTTCGTTGGATCATGCGATTCCACGTTCTTGTGGTTGTGATTGAACTAAATTTCGTAGACTGGTCTATTGATTTAACCGATTTAAGATTATCGAAGAATAAAGACTTGACTTTCTATTCTCCTTTATAGTGTTAATTACAATTGTGTGATTCATTATTTTGGTTTCAATTCAAGTTTTTGTATTCTTTGGTAGTATTCTGTTAGAAACATCTGTCCAGAATCTGACGAGTTCTCCTTCTGAATCGGTGAATAAAAGTCTGAAGACGTTAATCTTTGTGTGGCATTAACAACCCGTTTATAAATATTCATTGGAATTTTTTATTACATTGTTGAAATTTAGGTTTCCTCTGCTGGGCATTTTGAGGAAACCCCTACATACAATGGTTTTAGTTTAGAAAATAATGGTTTAAATAGTTTGATTACATAGCGCTTTATGTTCATAGGATTTATTATCTTGTTTATTGAGCTCATCATATGCTTAACGTACGTGTAGGTATTTTATCTATTTTTTGATTGATAACAGTGAAGTCTTGTTAAATTGTGTCAAAAGAATATAAGTATTGTACACGATGAATATGCTTAGCACCCCTTAAACCTTAGGGTAGCCCTTCTTACCTAAAACCATGGTATAATTTTACAATCAGTTTTACCATAACTCCCGAGTTGGAGACTGTGTTTGCCTAGTCCATATGAATGGAGTTCCCCGGACAATCTTCTTCTCTCAGAACGTGTCTATGTTGCAATGTTCCTGGCCTGTGTGAGTTTCCTTGCACTACAATGTTGCTACGATTTAGAGACATACTCAATCTTAATCCTTCTCAGAGGCTAATAACTCAGCTCTAGTTGAATTATATCTCTAACTTGGGGGGGGGGGATAGAAATCAAGCATCCTCAACCGTACAACCAGTTACAATGTTATCTCTAAAAGACCCACAAATGCCTAGGTTGCTTGGATTTCCCATACTACATCGATGAATTGTAATTTCTTTTTTGATGTTTATAGATGGAAGACTCGAATTGATAGTGATCATATTCCTTTTAGCTATCCTGTCACTGTGTCATTCGAGGAGATAAGACTAAAAGGACTTCATGATTTTACATAGTCTACCACTTTCACCAATATGTTACCATTGAAATCTTCTTTGTTGTGGTTCTGTTATTTGAATGTTCTAGCACTTTCCTCTTTCTAAACAGCCCACAATACTGCTGCTCTCTTACATATCTGTAGAATCTGCTAGAGACAAAATGGCAGGAAATAGTAAGCACTTTCCATTGCACAATATGCAAATATGAGGACAAATATATCAGTTTGTAGTTTGGTCTTCTTCTTTGAAGGACCTCAAGCCCCCGCCTGAAAAGAAAAGGTCCCAACCGGATCAAGAGGCTAGTGTACCATTGGGTGATGATATATCAAAAACCAAAGTAGTATCAGCTCATTACAATATTTTTTAATACCTGTTAATCAGGTTTCTTTGTCTAGCTGTTATCTAACTATTGGATTCTCTGATTGCAGTTTCTGAGGAATTATGCGACTGCATCACAGCCAAAGGAATCAAAGACAAAGGTAGAATAGATTTGACGACATTCCTACTTAGTACTCACATGAATTGGTAATATCTGCAAAATGGAAGTGCTTTCATTACATAAAGTTTGTTACTTCATAGTGTGCCCGTGATGTGGTTATGTTGTAGAATTTAAGCATGATATAGAGTTTTACTTTGCTTTGAACACAACCCTTATGCTTTACTATTTAATTTAACCTGAATGAGTTATCTTTCACATCTTTTTTTACTGCTTGTGGGTACATTGGGTTTTCCTTCTTTTTTTTTTTTCCACAACTTGACTTGGTGATCTAGTGCCACATTTAGTTTTCAGCATTTTGTGATTTGTTACTGTGGAAGTGCAGAGTGGATTCTTTTCATGTCAGGAAAGCTTCGCTAAAGAAATATAAAGAAAATAAGTGCTAATTTTTTTTTTTTCTGGGTATTTTCACCTTACAACATAGAGGATTTTAGTTTTAAATTATAACTGTTTTATCTATGTTCCACATTGAAACTTTATTATAACGTTAGTTTTTTTTCCCCAGATCCCCAGATTTTCCAAAATTTCGATGTGGTTCCTGATCTGCTCTTTGTGCCACTGCCAGGAATCCCATTCCTCTCAAACTTAATGTTGGATATTCTTGTCCCTGAAATTCTTTCAGAACA
This sequence comes from Nelumbo nucifera, assembly GCF_055504915.1. Lineage (NCBI taxonomy): Eukaryota > Viridiplantae > Streptophyta > Magnoliopsida > Proteales > Nelumbonaceae > Nelumbo > Nelumbo nucifera. The sequence continues at coordinate 109,978,979 of NC_142650.1, forward strand.
GCCAGCCCATTTTATGAATTCAGTAAAAAGTCTCGGAGAAATGAGAAACCAGTCTAATCCAGTTTTCAAATGCAGAACTTATTTATTTATGACAAAATTGCAGAATTTATTTTGAGCCAGACACTGATTGATTGTAAGCTTGGTGGGGTACTATAGAAAAATTTCTTCCTCCAACATCTAAGTCAATTACCCCCTGAATTCCTATGGTCCTACATTTTGATATTGCACTTCAACTATATCCTGTACTTGTGATTTTAATACTTGCATTTGGCCCATTTATCACTGTCTAGTTGCAGAGTTCCTTTATTTTTTCAACAGCTTCTTTGTATGTTTATGTTGTTATCTGATTCTTATGGGTTTCTGTTTTGGTTCTTTGGAACACTTCAGGTGCCTCTTGCTATGTTTGGAGTTTCCGGAAACTATGCGTCTGCCTTGTACCTCTCAGCAGTAAAAGCTAATTCATTGGACAAGGTTGAGTCTGAGATTCTTGACCTTGTGGAAGCTTCCAAGAAAAGTCCTACGTTTTCTCAGTTCATAAAGGATTTATCAGTGCCTGCAGAGACAAGAGTAAAGGCAATAAATGAAATTTGTGCTGAAGCTAAAGTTTCAGATATCACAAAAAATTTTCTGGGTATGTTTAATTCACTCGTAAAAAATCTAGAAATTGTTCTTATAAAACCTGAGGATGAAACATGTATGTCTACGATTAGGTTTTTGTATGGAGAACTCTTTTCTAAACATGCCTTCATATGCAGAAATGCAGAGAGATCTATGGATATTTTGATAAGGGACCAATACACTTGTGTTGGATCTGTATTCTTGCAGTCATTTACGAATTTAATTTCTTGTTATTTACATTTGAGTTGGTTACATCCATTATTATTTATTTTCCTTTTCAATATGCAATTGCTTAATTTTCTGCAGCAACTTTTTAATGCTTAAAATGTGCTTTCATGAAACATTGATATTTTGCACATTTTTTCCTTTTAGATGTTTACTCTTTCTTTCTAAAATTCAATTTTTATTTTGCAAACATCCATTTACATACTTAATTTGCACCTATTTTTTTCAATGTAGAAAAATTTCCTGTTCTCTTTGATAGCCAATTTCTTCCACATATTTCTTAATTTCTTTGGTAAAACTTATTATTCATTGGAGTAGAATTTGTCTTGTACTAGTTTGAACATTGAAAATCTATATTTAATGGTTGGTGTTTTATTTGATCTGTTTGTGTCTTGCCTTATCTTGGAAGCACAATTTATGAATACCTTGCTCATATTTCTTTCATATTTGACTATCCATGTTTATTTTGGTTTTATTTGAACCAGCTGTTTTGGCTGAGAATGGAAGGTTAAAGCACATCGAGAATATTGCAAAGAGATTTGTGGAATTGACCATGGCACATAGAAAAGAAGTGAGAGCCATTGTGACGACTGTCATTGTAAGCCCTACTCCCTGTGATGTCTATCTTGCACCGTAATAAAAAAAGATATTGCTTCATAATAGTAGCATGGTTACAAAATTTACCACCTACATGCCTAGCTGGATTTAGGTGCTAGGTTCAGTATGCTTGTTCTGGGGCCAGTTTCCAATCTTAAATTGCCAATATGTGCATACTCAGGTCTCTTCTTGTGGTTCTTTCAAATGACTGAAATGAAACATTTTCTTATTATGCTCATGTATTGTTATTACAGGAAACACTCATGCATCTGTTTTTTTTTTTTTTTTGATTGGTACAATCTTGTGTCTGTAATGTTTATTTCCTTAGACAGCTAGGCAAAGTGGTTGACTGGTCACTGGCTTTACATTATAGGTGAAGTAGCTGCCAAATGAAGTAAGAAATCCAGTAGTCTCTCTTATTGTAGGCATGTGCTTATGTGGTTTTACATAGATAATCCAATCAGCTCCTTCTCTGATAAATTTCCATTTAATTTTTTTTTTTGATTGGAAACGGTAACTTCATTGCTGTAAAATTAAGATACAATTGTCAACTCCTAAGATAGGAGTTGGGCCCAAGTAATTCGAATTACAGAACTGCCTAGAACAAACTTTCCCTCACTGTCCCTTGTTTGGCTAAGGTATCAGCCAGACTACTAGCTGATCTTCTTTTCAACTTGAAGCCTGCATCAAGCTCCCTTGTTATATTGAGAATTTCCTGTATGGGCTGTTGATACATCCATGCTCCCAACTTGCCTGATTGCAGCCAGTCCATTAACAATTTAGAATCTCCTTCTATCTCCACTTGGTGTAATCCCAATTGCTTGGCATATTTTACACCTTGAAGCAGAGCCATCACTTCTGCTCGCAATGAGTCTCCCACCCTTATTGGCCAGAAAACATAGCAACAATTCTCCCATCTCCATCTCTGAATACTCTCCCTATACCTGAAGGCCTTGGGAATTTTCATTTAAAATTTGACATTCTTGATGAGTTGTACCTGCTGTAATGTTCTAAAATGTGGAGGCATGAGTGAGGCACTATGATCTTCTAACTTGTGAGGCATGAGCCTCAAGGTAGGAGTTGTACCTTAGGGTATGTGCCTTGCCCAGGTCCTAGGTGTACCCCTTTCAAGCCTTGCGCCTCAGCCTAGGTGTGCGCCTTTTTAAAATTCTGTGCTTTTTGTTTTTCTTTTTGAGCCTAACGGCTGGGCCAGGGTTTCTGTACGCGTATTCAAATGAACTTAAATTTTAAAATAAATGTTTTAAAAAACCTATTATCTAAAATTAAAATACATTTTAGGGTATGTGCCTTGCCCAGGTCCTAGGTGTACCCCTTTCAAGCCTTGTGCCTCAGCCTAGGTGTGCGCTTTTTTAAAATTCTGTGCTTTTTGTTTTTCTTTTTGAGCCTAATGACTGGGCCAGGGTTTCTGTACGCGTATTCAAATGAACTTAAATTTTAAAATAAATGTTTTAAAAAACCTATTATCTAAAATTAAAATACATAAACATAACATGTAAAGCGTATTCAAATGAAAATTTAAAAATAAAAGCAAATGTATAAAGCATTTTCAAGCATGTAAGACCCACAATCTCTTTTTTTCCTCAATTGCATTACTTCAAGTAGCTAATGTGATGTAAAGCATATTGCATTCTTGATTCTATGCAATATGTTAGGGTCTTAAGTTCTTATTTCTCATATAAGAGTTAATGATTTTATAACTTTAATTGCCTTTTAAGAATTTATTTTTTATTAACATTATGTTTAATATTTTTGTATTTTTTAAAATTTTTTGGCATTTTTTCTTGAATTTTCTGACATTTTTTTTTTATTTTTTAGCATTTTGTTTTGTAATTTTGTGCCTTGCTTCTAAAAGGCGTGCACCTTGCCTTGTGCCTTGCAGGCCCTTGCACACTGATAAAATCTCATTGTTTCAAGAAAAAACATGAGGTAAATTGAGAATAACTGCAGAACCATGTCTTAAAGGATTAATTTTATAAAAAATGCATAGTAAGAGCCTTCTCAGAAATCTATTTGAACAATTATGAAGTACTTTATGAAAATCAAAACCTAAACTTAGTGTTATAAAACCTAAGTACTCACAAAAATGAAAAATATATACCTGGAAGTCTTGGAATTGATCTTTAACTCATTCTTTTGATGAGTACTTTGTTTCTTTTAATGCACGGAAAACATTTACTTGACATAGAACATTTCAAAATGTTTAGTATGTGCATCATGCTCAGTGTTGCATGGACATAGACATGAAAATTATAATCTGATGAATCTGATTGAGCAAGACGAAAAAAAAAAAGGATTCATATACACATCCATAGAAAAGTATAAACTATTAACATGGTTCATAATTTTTTTTTTTTGAATTTTAACATTGTATGCCTTTAAATAAAAGGTACTTAATCTTTGTTATTTAGTAATGATTTCTAAAAAATGACATTTATTATATCTATTAGCTATTCATTTATGTCAAATTGGCAAGTAGCTAAAGGAAAATGTTATGTTTGAAGTGCTCATCAAGAATCCATAGTGTCAGAATGTGATCCGTGTCTGACAAGGACAGTTCATCCACTTAGGAGAGAGTCCATGCAAGCATCACTATTTATGCTTTTAAGCTTATTAAGCCTTCTCTTAAGGTGTGTGCCTCCCATGCCTTCTAAAACAGTGGCCTACAGTTCTCTATTGTTTAAAAGATAAATTATGTCGCCTGATCAACCTTGGAGCATATGAAGCCTCTTATGTGTTTCTGTAATTGGCTGTTCTAGATCTTTTTCGTCATTTGTCTTTTTGGCCTTTGGAAGACATGTTCAATTTTCTACTTGAGGGACCATTGCTTGGTGTAGTTGTAAAACCCCAGGCTGACAAAAATGAGCATACGGGTTTGAATCTGAGAGTGGTCATTTCATGCAAATTTTCTACTTGAGGGACCATTGCTTGGTGTAGTTGTAAAGCCCCAGGCTGACAAAAGTGAGCATACGGGTTTGCATCTGAGAGTGGTCATTTCATGCAAAAAATATTGGACAGTCCAGACTAGCATTGGGTAATGGACTTTTGGGTCTTTTTCTTTTTACATATGCCAAGTTCAATCCTCACAGAATGTAGAAGTTGGTTACTGATTGCTTTATGGGACTTTTTAGTTGTAATTGTCTTTTATTTTTTTGGTGAAAAGTTGAAGATTTTTCTTTGGTCCTTGTTTATTGTTTTTCGATTATTATCTTATGTGTCATGGTGCTAGTTAGTTGCAAATCATTTTAAAGCTATCTTCTCAGTTGGTTAACTCTTTTCCTACAGCCCCTTCCCCCGCAAGAGGAGAAAGAACTGAAGGAGACACTGCAGGATATTATTGGGCAGGGGAAGACAGTGAAGCTGGAACAGAAGGTACATACTGCATATGGAATGGTGTCTTTCTCTTTTTTTTGAGGCTCATTTATTCCCTGTACAGCTGAATGTGTGTGTTTGTGGCAATTTTCATGATAATTAATGAAATGTTTCAGTTACTGATAAAAAAAGCTCCTCTAAACTGCAAGAACTTAGCAGCAATCATGTGAGGAATATTGGTTTAAGCAATGAAGAATAATCACTCATTAACATAAGCTATGGAGGAAAGACGATAAAACTCCTTCCACTGTAAGGAAACCAACTTGGGCTTTATTGAGATTCTGAATTTCTGATGATAATGCCAAAATTGTGTATACAAAATATAGTCCAAAAAATATATAGAACATCTTAGAGTAGCACTAGGACTTCTATTTAGACCATAACCCCTACCAGAAGATACTTGAAATTACTAAAATATGAAGTCATGATTTGCTATAAATAGTTACTAGGGGAATCTAATATAAATATATTAAGGGCATGGGCCTCCTCACTCTAACTGAAATTATGTTGTTTCCTAACTCAAGTTGGAAAGTTAATTCATATCTTTAATAGAAGGATAAATCTATGATGAATACCACCTGATTGGTTACCACTTAAATGATACTGGTTGATTGGTTATAAGATTTCCAGTATCATGTATTGGTATCAGTCAAAACCTTAACAAAAAATCAAATCATAGTTTTACAACTCTAATAAAAAACCCAGCATAAGGGCTTTAAATATGTTACATTGGCATGGGATCCATTCTTCTAGATAAAGTGGGTTATTCATCACAAATCAAATCTAATTTATTGTCCTAAATCAAATAAATAAATAAACTCAGCCTAAATGTTTCAATATTTATTGCCTAAATAGTGAATCTCAAAAGAAAATGATAAGTCTGAAATTCATCCAATAAATGATAAGTCTGAAAGTTGCTATAAATAGTAATTTAGTCTTTTACTGTGAATTGTTAATTTGTAGAAAACTTAACCTGGACGTCTCACACTCCCATTTGATACCAAAATTTAACAATCGAATTCCCAAATATACCCTTACACAATGGTTCTTTAAAGAAAAAACAAAAAATTGGACACCACTCTCTCAACTAAGATTCTCTACCAATGATGCTACACCCTTGGACAAGTCAAAGTGTGGGGTCCACTTGAATATTGACCAAAATCTGCAGCTTACATTTTCCAGCAATTGAAAGTCCACTTGATGTAGGCCTTTATCTGATTAGCCTAAGATTTTAAGGGCTCCTTCTATATAATTCATCTCAATCCAAGGGTTGGTTTGAGAGATTGAATCTCCAAAATCTGCCCAGATGTTGAGTTACTGCATCCAAGTTTTCTTCGTCTTCTTTTATTTTATTTTTTCTTTTGGAGACTTTGTGATCACTTTCTTAAACCCATCTGGCATCACATTGATACTAGATTGTCATGACTGGGGATTTTGTGGTTATACTAGAGAGGTGAATCAGTGCTCTGATGGTCACTTTCTATTCAAGTTTTCTGGAGACCAATCTGGAGGCGCTCTTTTAGACAAAAATTGTACTCGGTTATCCAGATAGTTGGAAATAACAATGCTAAATTTATCATGAGAATACAGAGGTGACAAACAAACAAACACATGCAATTAGTTGAGTCTGAATCTGCAGACAACAAACACATTACTGGCCACGTTCACCACCCACATTGGGAAGGGCGGTACAGTGGCTGAAATCTTTGGAAATGTTCACAGATTACACTGTGGATGACATGTTGAGGAGGTGGGGTGAAATTGCAAGTTGCACGCAAATCAAGTCAGTAATGAGTGTGGCTTGGACCCCCCCACCTAGTGGATTCTTGAAATTATACTTTGATGGATGCAGTAGGGGAAACCCGGGACAATCGGGGATCGGGGGTGTTTTTAGAGATGATAATGGGGTCATCTCTGCTATGTTCTCAGGTCCAATTGGAGTGGGTGACTCCCTTAGAGCTGAGATATGTGCAGTTATGGAAGGAGCCCGGAAAGCTAAGGAATTGAACATCAAGAAACTTATAATTGAAGGGGATTCAGAGGTGGTGATAGGGTGGCTGACTAAAGATCAAAATGATATATGGAAGTATAATAATGAGAAGAGGAAATTCAAATGGCTGGTGCGGGAGATGGAAGTTAAGACGTGTTGGATTAAAAGGTCAGCTAATTCCCTAGCTGACGGTTTAGCAAAACAAGGGGCAGAAATGGATTCTTTGTTTTGGGCTAAGCTGTAACGTTAGTGTATTTGTATCCTTGTATTTTCTTTTTTCCTTTCTTGAAGTTCTTTATGACTCTTGGAAGATAAGTGTGTTTGTCTTCCACTTGTAAATTTTCTACTGATGAATTAATGAAAGTGTTATTGATCAAAAAAAAAATATTGGTGATATTACAAGGAATGTTCCCAATGTGTGGCAGAGTGAACGTGGCTAGTAGAAGTCATTAGTTACATCCTGGTTTCTCAAGGACTCTGGTGTCAAACCAATTTATAGTAGTAGTATAACCATTGATTTTTCTCGAGATTTTTGCACATTAATACTGTATTTTGATGTAATTTTTTTTCTCGTGGATTTGTTTTACTCTATTGCCCTCTACTATATGGCACGTTAAATGTTACTCATCGCTCTTGACTCTTCATTTCTGTGTTTGTTTCCCACCTCCATGAAAACACAGACATTGCTTGCCAATTTCATGTTCGTTCTTTTTGTTTACAGCTGAAACAAACATGATTCTAACACTAAATATCTGCCAGATTGATCCTAGCATTCTTGGTGGACTGGTCGTGGAATTTGGTCAAAAGGTTTTCGACATGTCGATAAAGACCAGGGCAAGGCAGATGGAGCGGTTCCTACGGGAACCTATCAACTTCGACAGCCTCTGAAACCCTCATTTGTTATGCTGATGCAACCAGGAGTTTTTCAGTTTCTCTTGTTTTTAGGCCCGAATTGATCATCTCCTTCCTTTCTTGGAGGTGGGCTCTCCATTTCTTTAAAAATAAAAGCTACAAAAAGGGGCTATTAATATTGTGTCATTTCCGTATGGGGGACAAGTCCTACTGAACCTTTTCTTTTACTCCAGATTTTTTAGAAAATTTGTTTGATGGATTATTTTGCGTTCATCGGTTCAGCCAAAGAACGGGTGCATATCTATCCTTCTTTTGGGAGGGAGACATTGTTTGTAGTGGTAAAATCTTGAGCTGACAAGTGTGTGTGGGACAATGCTGATTTGTGTCCGCTGACAGTTGATAGAAATAAAGAGAAAACGAAGGTTAGGCACCAATCTAGTCTACCTCTCCCAACACTCCAGATAGCTTGGGGCCTGGGGCCAACATTGGGCATTAATTATTCTGTTTTTCTTTTCTTGGGGGTTATGATACAACCATCGACTGATATGGACCTACGGCCAATACGTAATATAAATAGAATTTTAAAGTTCAGTATACCTTTATATTTATGCGTATTAGTTTATAGGGTTCGACTATGATACCCAAATGATACATCTGAATAACTTGTAACCAATGAACGGGTAAACGTGTCTTTCTGGCCTCATGGATTTTGTCTTAATTCATAATAATTGGTATATTGTAAGCAATTTATATAACTTAAGTAAATTTAGAAATTGTAATGGGTTTACATTCTTTTTGCATGCAAATGTGAATTATCATTGTTCATGTATTATTTTGCACGAATTGTTAAAAGCAAGCCTTTTTATTTTTTTTCAAGTGTTTATATTTTATTTATATTCGATTTTATTTGGTGAAATTTTTAGCCAATTGAGCCTTTCATTTGTGTTATTGATATATTGTCAATATTTATGTGGGCTTTTCTATTGCATCCATGACCATGCGTCTTAATTATTTCACTGTACCATAGGCTCGGTTTGGAAAGAGTGCTCCCAATGATGTAACTTCATATTAAGAAAAGAAGTTTGTGAAGTGTAAATACAAGGCTTAAAAAAAATGCTGTATACAAAGTTTTGCACTGAACATATTTGTATTTACACTTTCGAACTCAGCCTTTTTGTGTTTTATGAGCTCCTATTACACTGGTAACATGGGTCGGTTGGTAATCGGAGCTGACTTTTGCTATGACGTGGTAACCATGATCGACGGTTTTGATAAGATGTGTTATTTATATCTCCATAGCTATGCATTAAAGGCATTGATTTCACAATCTTAGGTTTCGTTTAGTACCAATGCTATTTCTACATGAAACATTTTGGGTTGATCAATACATATTGTTGAAAGATATATATTGCCACATCACATCACATGTAAGGATTGCCTCAACTAGAATGATTAAACTTCACCCCCTTGAGACAAGAGACACCAATTTGATGTTTATAGTAACAACCTTGGGCGGATGTGGTTTTAAGGTATTGCAGAGAATCAGATTGGGCATAGAACCAGGGAATGAAGAGGTTCATGGGTTAGAGGTTCAACTGGGGTCGAATTAGAGGTTGAACTGTGATGTTGTGGTATATATGTATATATACCATGGGTCATATAAATACTATAGATAATATATTTTACAACTTTTAATATTTCTAAATATAATGGATGGATGACAAAATTTTTAATTTTTAAAGCAAATGATTAGGGTTCAGGTTTCTTAATTTATATATTTTTTAAATATGTGTAATAAAGTAATATATACAATAAATAATGATTAAATAACGCAAGTATGAGGTAGACTAATGGTAATTCATAATTGCGCAATACATGAAAATAAGAGGTCATGGGTTTAAGTCTTGTCAAACACGTTTTAAAATTTCAATTATTTAATTTAATGATCTGGGTGGTTTCATGAAACTGGTTCACCAGTTTTTTGGTTAATTGGCTGACAGCTGGTTTTCATTGGATTTTTAATGAAAATGGATATTGGAATGTGACCAAACCATCTAGGGCCCTGAGGATAATTCAACCAATCCGACGGGCTAGTTTGGTCTGGTTTCCTAAACATTAAATAACAATTGTGTATCAATTTGTGTTGATCAAACCAAAATGTTTCATGTAGACATATCAATGATACTAAACACTATATGTCTAAACCTAAAACCATGTTGTAGCAAATGGTAATTATTGACAACACATGAACTAATGAAATCTATTGGGCATGCAGAGTTCTAGTCTTTTTCCTTATGCATTAAATACTAGGGATGAGCATGGGCCGGTTCGGTTTGGTTCCATGGTAAAACCTGGAACCTACCTTGTAGGGGTCGGTTTCAAGTTTTTGGAACTGAAACCTACCCTGTGAAGGTTGGTTCTAGGGTCATTTCTGGCCTTAGTGGTTCTGAGGTCGATTCCAGGGTCTACCCCATGAAACTTGTACTTTTTTAACTCTCCCCCCTTCACAAAAAAAAAAAAAAAATGCATGTTCTTTAAAAACTTGATTTTTAATAAATATAATATATAGTTCAAAACTTATATACTCTTTATTGATTAAATTGGATAACATAATGTGTAGATTATCATTATATGGTTAAAAACTTAAAAAATAAATTTAAATTTTATAAATATTAACTTTTATACTACTTATTGTACACATTCAAAAATTAAAATGAAAACAAATGATCAAATCACTTAAGTAACTCAATGGTCAAGTGAGACAATGGCCTTTATAACCATGAATGCTTGGGTTCAAATCTTCACATTCCCAAAGGTATTCTAGGGTTTATTTAAAGGAAAGTTTGGTTCCAAGGCAAGTTCCAATAAGGTCAACTCCACCAAGGCTGGTTCATTGGGTCGGTTTGGGTAAGATAAATCCCTAGACCCCAGAATTGGCCTGGGTGGGGGTTGGTTCCAAGAATTTAGAACCAAGCCCTACCCTTGTAACATATTGGGTAGGGTTGGTCCAAGGCTAGTTCAAGGTTGGTTCCATTTTGTTCAAGGTAGAACCTACCCTTTGCTCACCCCTATTAAATACTATTAATCCGGTTCATGGGCTAGGCTTCGGTTGATCTTTTTATCAAAATTTGAATGGGCTCCACCTGAAGCTTGAGCTTGAAGCAATGAAATGTTTATGAGTAGAGTCTTAAACCTGGCATGTGAACAGGTCTATGTACTGGAGGGGAATTGAGGGTAGGGCAGAGAGTTCTGTAGGTTTGGTTCTGTCTTCCAATGTTCAAAGAACCAAACTAGGCATTGACCTGGCAAAGGCAGAGGTTCACGGGTTAGAGGTCCGACTAAGGTCAAACCAGAGATCAAACTGTGCTGATGTAACACACACACACACAGATTGACTGAGAACAAGCTGGGGGGGGGGGGGGGAGGCAAGTCACCCCATATCAAACTCGTGACTTCAACACCACTTGGGAGTGCTTAGACTAGGTTCTCTCTAATGATTTATGGAGGAGGGAATTCCCTGATGCTAACTTATTAAACATGCCCTTTCTTGCTTCTGATCACTCCCCTCTTTTGTTGGACACAGCGAGTCTAAATCTTACTGGCCCTAGGCCCTTCCATTTTGAGGCCATGTGGTGTAGTGACTAATAAAAAAAAAAGAAATAATATGGTAAAGGAGCTCAGAACTTGGAATAAAAATCATTTCGAAAACATTCTTACAAAGAAAGAAGACTTGTTACATAAGATTGGGGAAGCTTAAAGGATCATCGCAAATAACCCTCAAGATATTCCCTCGAAGAATATGGAGAGAGCGTTATAGATCCAGCTAGAGAATATCCTCAAAAAGGAGGAGATTTTTTGGGCCTAAAAAGCTAGAATTGATTGGATAAATTTGGGAGATAAGAATAATAAGTTCTTCCATACTATGGTGGATATTAGAAGAAATAAAAACAGGATTAATAGAATTAAAGACGATAATGGTGATTGGGTCCAAGATCAAAGTGGAGTCACTAAGGTCTTTCTCAAGAATTTTGAAGATAGATTTAAAACTGAAGGAACTAGTGGGATAGATGACTTTATTGAGGGTATTAGCCCTAGCTTTTTGATGTAACAAAATGATCAAATTACTAAGCAAGTAACTGAAGCCGAAATTTTTGAGGCAGTTAAGTCCATTAAGGACATGAAAGCTCCTGGGCCTGATGGCCTTAATGCCTTCTTTATCAAAAAGTTTTGGCATATTATTGGTGAGTCGGTATGTAAAGCTGTCAAAACCTTCTCCCATTCAGGGAAAATGAACTCTATTTTTAATGTAGTTTTGATTCCCAAAACGAAAAATCCAGAGACGACTAATAATTATAGACCCATAAGCTTGTGCAACGTGATTTATAAAATTATCTCAAAGATTCTAGTTAATAGGGTTAAGCTTTTTCTGGATAGTATAATATATCCGTTTCAAAGCGCTTTTGTCCCTAATAGGCAGATTAATGATAATATCCTAATAGCCCATGAGATTATCCACTCAATGAAGAAGAAAAAAAGGAAGGAGTGGAATTATGGCCTGTAGAGTGGATATGGAAAAAGTTTATGATAGGCTGGAATGGGATTTCATTGAAAAAGTACTTCTAAAATTTGGATTCCCTAAGAGATGGATGGATTGGACTATGGCTTGTATCGAGTCTGTCTCATACAAAATTTTCGTCAATGGTTCCCCTTCTAAAAGTTTCACCCTAACTAGGGGGATATGACAAGGGAACCCTCTGCCTCCCTATATTTTTGTGCTATTTGTAGAAGTTCTTTCTAAAAAGTTAGAGTACGAAGCAACCAAACCCAAAAGTCAAATTGGGTGTAGAGTCTCAAAAAGTGGACCTTGTACCCCAATCCTTCAATTTGGCGATGACTGTATCATCTTTGTGAGGACTTCGATGCCTGCTTGTTTCCAAATCAAAGAAATTCTAGACCAGTTTGTGCTAGCATCTGACTAGTGTCCAAATTTTGAAAAATCTGTCTTGAGATTGTCAAAGAACATTCCCAACAAATTACAGAGAATCCTTTCTAGATGTATTAGAATTCCCATCAAGACAAACTCAGGTTCTTACCTCGGGGTTCCAATGATCTTTAAAAGGGTGACGAAGAAGACTTTTGGCCAATTAAAGGAAAGAATCTGCAACAAGCTTGCAGGGTGGAAGAAAAGTACTCTCTCTTGCAGGGAGAGTCACCCTCCTCAATTCCACAATTAGCTCTATGTCCTAATTCATCAGGAGATCTTTCAAGATCCCTTTGGAAAATGTAAAGGAGATCAATAGACACCAAAGTAATTTCTTATGGGCAAACAGTAATGACTTGGGCTAAAAAACCTAAGATGGATGAGTGACGCAAATTTTGCTAAGCTTGGGTGGAAAGTTATCACTGAAAAGAATAACCTATGGGTTAAAGTTGTGAAAAAGAAATACCTAAGTAAAGTGGACTTTTGGAAGGCCAAAGGATAAAAAGGGGATCTCTTGGGCATGGAGGGGAACCCATAAAGCTAGAAATTTACTCAGGAGAGGCCTTGGTTAGTCAATTGGAAATGAGAGATCTATTAACTTTTGGAATGACAAATGGGTGGGGGATGACATCCTTAAAGATGTTAGGATAGAGAACACTCTTGTTAATGGAGAGTTCAAAGTTAGTGATTGTATTGATCATGATAGAATGATTTGGAAGGAAGATCAAATATGCAAAATGGTCCCAAAGTCGATTTGGAACAAGATTAAAGCGATCTTTATCCCTTCGAATTCAAAAGAAGATGAAGTCATTTGGAGACTCGACCCTAAGGGGAATTTCACTATAAGATCAACGTACAAAGAAGCTTGTATTAGGGATAATATGCAAGTGCAACACAAAGGCTTCCTAAACACTATTTGGGGCCTCAATGTCCCCCCAAGATAAGAGTCTTTATGTTCCTACTCCTTAACTACCGTCCAAAGACCTCCTTAGGAAGAGGGGTATGAAGATAAGTGAGGCATGTGACTTTTGTAGAGATGACAAGAACATTGATCACATTTTCAAAAATTGCATGACTACAAAACAATGATCAATGCAAGAACATTGATCATTGAGCTTTATCAATGATCCCAACCAGATTGATGTTTTTGTTATTAAAATTTTTCTCATTTCTATTCTTTCACAAGAACCATATTATAATACTTGCTTTTGAATAGAAATGAGAACATTTTTAATAACAAAAGCATCAATTTGGTTGGGATCATTGATAAAGCTCAATCTTTCTACAACCAACTGGAGATTTGTAACAACACAGCTAGGGGCAAGATTGATAAAAAGTTTGGAACTCAGTGCATTGGAGGAACCCAAAACCGGGGTTATCAAAATCAATTTTGATGCTTCTCGTAATAGTGAGGGGTGTTGTGCTGTTGCATGTATTGCTAGGAACTCCCTTGGGGAGGTCTTGGATTTGAAAGCTTGTCCTATTAGGGAGGCATTGATAAATCTTGCTGAGGCGTGGGCTACTTGGGAAGCCCTCAATATGGCTTTTATCTTCAGAGATCAATCCATTTACATTGAGGGTGATTCACTCATTGTCATTTCTTGCCTCAAGAAGATGCTTGGCCCGCCTTGGAGACTACGGATTATCATTGATGAATGCTTCAGAGTGGTGGAATTGCTGGTTTGTGGTGTGATTCTCTCATGCCTTTGGTGAAGCTAACCTGGCAGCTGGTTGGTTGGTGAAACATGCTCTTGACTCAGATTCTCCTATTAGCAATTCTCTCCCCGTGCTTTCTAGGCCTTTAGAGTTCATTTGTTGGTGCGATTTTTGGGGAAGAGCTACCCCCAGGCTTGTGTAGCTCACCTTTACTCTACCAAAAAAAATAATGAATATGAAGAAAAATTAATCCAAAATAGAAATAAGTTAATAACACTTCAAACTAATACATCAACAATCCAATAAAATTCAAGACTCAATCCTACTTATAGCCACCATCATCACTAGCTTGAGACTCCACTTGGAGGATTGAAGTGAAAGACTAAAGGAAAGATCAAATTCTGAGCCTGAAGCAAAAGTCAAATTGGAATTTCAATTTGAGCAAAACCTGTAATTAGAAGTTACAAAAAAATGTTGTAGAATAAAGAAAAAAAATGTTGGAGAATGAAGTTAATTAGTAATCACTTAATCAGTAATGAATAAATGTTGCAAAATTAGAAAAAAATGTTGCAGTTTAAAATTTAGAAATCAATGGAAGAAGAGGAGGAGGAGGAGAGGAAACTGGTTGAAGAAGAAGAAGAAGAAGAAGGTGAGAGTACCTATCGACGGTGACGGTAATGGCGTTGATGGAGCTATAGGCACTGGTGGTGGTGTTAGCTTAGGTTTGAATAGAGAGGAAGATGAGAGAAGATCGATGGTTTTTACATTTTAGTTTTTAATTTTCTTTTCTTTGGCTCGATTGGGAACTTGGAAGTTGGGATTTGATTGGACCTAAGGGGCTATTTGGCCCAAAAAGATTTTTTTTTGTCTTTTTTCACTTAATGTGAAAATGGAGAAAAACCGACTGATTATACAAAACCGGGACCGTTTCTACAGTTCATCGATTGAACCATCCGAGTGGCCGGTTATTCACTATTTTTTTACATACCAATTTTGAGGGTATATCAGGATTGGCTAGGGCCAGGTCATGGTTCAACCGGTTCAATTGGCCGATCCGATCTAGTTTTCAGAACATTATTGTCTTCTAATTGGAGATGGTCCCAAGTAACTATCTTGACTACTGGGTCATTAGCAAGAAGGCAAATAGAGAATTCGAGCTTCAGTATTTGGTTCACTTATGAAAGGGAGAAAACTGAAAAGTATTAACTCTTTTTTTTTTAATGAAAATTTCAGTCCTTTTGAATTTTGTATTATTGGTATTTCCCAATGAATTGGCCTCTCGTTTTGACAAGTAGTGGCCTCAATCCTCTAACCTTTAATCCTTAGGCTCCATTTGATTGTGGTGTAAATGCGAATCAATGTAAAATTTTACTGTCGTTTCGTATTTATACACGTTTGTTTCTAGTATAAAAGCGGAATGGTGTAAAATTCCACTCCCCGTCCATTTTTTCAGGCATTTGTTTCTAATGTGAAGTTTACATCGAAAATCAATGTAAACCATCTAATCGACTGGCTTTTCCATCGTAAATTGATGTAAATGATACATCAATTTTATTGATGTACATTTACATCAATTCTCACATAAAAAATCCCCCAATGGTCCATTCAAATTTTAAAATTTAAACCGATTGGCTGAGTTTTATATCAAAATTTTTTTCCACTGCAATCAAACTTAGACTAAGGGCCCATTCGTTTTTTGAATTTTGAGAGGGGCAAAGTTGGTCAATGGAATTTTGGTGCCCATTAACCAAGAAATCCATGTTATTTTTCAGATTTATGTAAGGTTCATGGAAAATTTTTTTCTTACCCATCTCCCAGGTGGGTAAGGACAAAATTGCCTTAATAATAGATTTTTATGGATAAAACGGTCGTTGTTTTATTTACCGAGAAAATAAAAAAGTATAGGTAAATGCACGTATTCAAATAAATATTTCCTAAAAAACACTTACCAAGATAAATGCATTTATATGGATAAATAACTTCATGAAAAGCGAAATAGGGCCTAAGCCTTAAATTTTTTATCGCTTAGGCTACGATTGGAAGGAGTATAAATACAAATATGTTCAATGCAAATACATACACAATACTACAATACAAGGTTTTGTACTCCTTCCAAACTTGTAAAGGCCGGGGTGGGTAGGCATCCAAGAGGTGCCCACAGAAAAAAAAAAAGGGAAATCCTACTTTTTAGGTGGATAACAGACCACGTTTCCCATATTTCAGAAAAAAAAATAAAATAAAATTTCAAGATGATACTGTTGACGTGGTTCTAGCATCCACCATCATTTCCTCCTCAATAGGAGCCAAAAGTGAACTCATGTCCATGATGTTTGGTTCCTGCTAATCAAAATTTTTTTTTTTTAAATTTACATGGAAAGCTTTTGATTCAATGAGATACATGCCTTCAGATAGAAAGACTTGAGTTATTGTCGTCAGATTGGAATCTGGTCAACATCCAAACCTCACCTTCTACGCACGGGCATATTAGTCCCATCGGGCCCAATCTAATCGTTGAGGGATCCTTGTCAAGCGAGGGGCCCCCATTTTGAATTACAGCCCATGATGAAATAATTGAACCTCATTCGTTGGTTGAAATCTCTCGCTCACTACAAATCTTTCCATAATTCCTCATGGTGGATGGCGACTTAGATGGTCAGAATCTAAAGACCGTTGGAGTCAAGAAAATTTTGTTTTAAAAAAGAAAGGTACGATACCTAATAACTTTGACCAATCACAAGAAAATTTTGATGACGAGGGATGCTGTCATTTAATATATAGATTCTTAATTTTGTAGGGGTGGGATGGATTGGCCATGAATTTTCAGCATTTCTCTTAAATTCATTATAACTTTTTAAAATGTCTAAAATTAATCTTAAACAGATTAATGGGCGTTAATATATTACCATTTTAACCATCATAGAAAAATAGAAAATGTATACAAAATAAATTAATGGGTGTTAATATATTACCATTTTAATATTTAGACATGAAAAAAAGAAAAAGTTCAAAAGATATTGTCAAATATAAAATACATAAAACATAGAAATTACAAAAATATAAAAAATTATAGAAATTGCAAACAAAATAAAAAATAATTTTCAAATTATAGAAACTATAGAAATTGAAAAACAAAATCAGAAAATAAAAATTGTAGAAAAAACACCAAAAATTATAGAAAAACACAGAAGTTGTAAATAAATAACAAAAATACAGGAAAATTTATAGATCTAGAAAATTTTAAGATGCAAAAAATAAAAATTATAAAAAACATTGGAAATTATAACAAAACACTAAAAATGCAAAAAACAAAAACAAGAAAGTTGAATACTGAAAATGCCATTTCTCCTCTAACTCACCATTCAAGGGTAAGTTGGTCATGAAAATTGTTATTTATGTTGACATGGACATGTCTGTTAAGAAGCATTAACGGTGCACTAACAGAATGTGAGTTTTGGAAAATAAAAACTTACTGACATGGTGAGTTTTAGACATTTTGAAAAATTGTGAGTTTAAGAGAAATGTTGAAAACTCATTGTGAGTTTTAGACAATTTCCCTTATTATTATTTTACATAAAAATTTGGGGTGTAAGTCGGGTGTCCGATTTGAAGAATTTACATTGTATTAGGCCAGGGTCTTTGGTCTAGGCCCATTGAAATTTCAATAATTTCCTAACTTGAACCCATCCAAGTTGCACCCGTACATAAAATGGTTGCTCTAAGGTATGAATCCATATTGCCGATGACCCAATAGCTGAGATGCTCATTTGGCATTCTCCAAATATGGAGACCTGGGATCAAACCTCTGTAAGTGCAGGCTCTCCCTGGTAAGTTTAATGGACCTCACATACCCCTTTAATCTGTAACATGTATGTAATCATCATCATCATCATCATCATCATCATCATCATCATCATCATCATTATTATCTAAGTCTTGTCCCAAGTATGTATAATCATATGTAACATGTATGTAATCATCATCATCATCATCATCATCATCATCATCATTATTATCTAAGTCTTGTCCCAAGTATGTATAATCATATGTAATATATAATATATATTACACAAGCAGTGGCCCTAATGTCAAAATAAGAGACAAATTCAGCTAAATTGAATTATGATTTGAAAAGATGGCAAGAAATTGTTCATGGGTAGATGTTGAAACATTTCTTTCATAAGTTTTTTGTGATTCACTTTTCTGATACCTGCCAAATGACTATGTCAATTGAACAATTTTGAGGGAAAGTGGCTACAACTTGAGATTCAAGTCATTCATGGTCGGAGAGCAGAAATAAAAAACAATAAAAATGAGCTTTACTTTTACAACTCTTTAAGTTATTGTTTATTCTTGTTTTTGCTGCTTGTTTCTTTATTATGTCTTTGTTGCAGATCTAGTTAATCAGAAAAAAAAAAGAATGAAAAGAAATGGGGATTAATGCTGTAATGGTGTGCTTATATAGATGTTGGACATTTTGTTTTCTTGCTGATTGATTTCAATAATAGAAGAGTCAAAAATAATTTCTTTGCTTTGCAAAACAAAGAAATCTATGATAATTCAGATGCAAATAACTCATCAAGGAACAAGACATGGACGGAATCTCAAAAAGGAAGAGCACTTTTGATACTATAAGTAAAAAAAAGTGATGCAAATTGAGAAGCCCGTTTGTTCGTTGCATCCAAATTTGCTTTGCATTGTACCTAATCTAAAAGCTAAATAGAGCTTTTTTTTCCCCTTGAATTTTGTGTTACATCAAAAAAGGAAATCTAATCAGCACCATTTCTTCCTTGTGTTCCTCGTGGTTCATCTTTTATTTATACTTGAGAAAGTTTCTAGACACAACACCAATTTTTTTTTTTCCCTGCAAAATGACATTTAGAACATCAAACAATCGTTAAGTCTAATAAAATATAATGAATTTTCAAAATATAACACAGTTAATATGTGAATAATACAGATTTTCAAAGCCAAAGTCTCTCAATATAGGGGCCAGTGGGGGGAGGGGTTATTTGTATATCCTACAAATATATTCATATTTATTTATATTGCATTTTAACTAATTATTAACAATTGCAAATATATTTACATATGAAATTAGGATTGCAACTTGGGCTGGGCCAACCCAAAATGAAAAATAAGGTTGGGTTGGATACATAAACAATTGGGTTATAGTTAGGATAAAAAAATTCAGATGTAAGTAAGATTTTTATTTATTTATTTATTTATTTTTGGTAACTCAGTTTGGGTCAGGTACTGCCTTGATTCAACCCAAACCCAATGTGTTACACTTGTAATTATATATTATTGTACACAATACATGTATTGATTTATGTATATACTAGCAGGGTTGAATAATTTTATTTACTATTAATTAATTGATAAATTAATAATCAAAATGTCTGTTAATTAACTAAAAGTATTAAAGTTATTGTTAATATTTAAAATTTTAATAATTGTATTTTCATATAATGTTTATTTACAGAAAATAATTATTGTTACTTTAATATGAACAAATATTTTTTAATAAGTTTAATTTTATTAATCATTTGTAGTAATTTTAATATCTGTTATCATTTTCATTATTTTTAAATGAAAATAATTACAGAAGCTAATATTTTTATAAATTTCATTAATAATTAACAATTATATAGGAATGACAATGGGGTGGGTTAAGGGCAGGGCACCCCATCCTTGTCCCCACCCCATAGTCAAGACACTCTACCCCATCCCGTCCCTTCCCTAGTGCCAAGTGGGTTCAAGGCAAGACACCCACTCCCCGTTAAGGATGGGGATTGAATCCTTGAATTTCCCCGCCTTGTCCTCAATGTTGGGCAAGTTTAGAGCAAGACACTCACTCCTCATCAAAGATGGGGAATCCTACAATTTTCTCCACCTTGTCCCCAGTGTCGGGTTCAAGGCAAGACACCAACTCACTGTCAACCTATTATTCAATTTGATGACAAAAATGATCAAAATGATATACTAAGTATCAAACACTTGGTAAATTCCTAAAAGTACTCAAATTGTCTTTAATTATTAAAAATGTAATTTTATGAAAAATTTGGAAAATTTATTACATTTGTGTAGTTTTGAAAATTTATTCAAATTTATTTTTAAATTATTATTAAATAATTTATTTTCTTTTTAAATGGTTTACTTATTACACCAATTTATCTTATATTTTCTAATATAAACTAATCAATAATTTCCTTTTTCCAATATTATACTAATTTATCTTAATAATTTGTGTAATTGTTGGTTCAAATTATAGTTTTCGCTTTCCCATACTCATTTATCTTTAGTAATTTTCAATAATTTACAATGAAAATTACATAATTTTTCAATAGTTTTCTAAAATCTATCAAATGTAATAAATTTTCCTAAAATTTCCAAAATATTCCAATAATTTTCAATCATTATTTAATTTCCAAAATGTTATTTTATGAAAATGTAGTTTTATGTAAATTTTTGAAAAATGCATTACACTTGTGTACTTATGGAGATTTATTGAAAATTATTTTAAATTGTTATTAAATATTTATTTTATTAGAAGGTTTACTAACAAAATTACACGGATTTATATTTTATTTTCCAATATAAATTACTTAATAATATCATTTTCCAACATTATAATATTTTATCCCTCATCTGCATTCGGTTATTAATTATGATAATAGAAATAATTAAAGTTTTATACTTTTAGATAATTGTTAAAGATAATTCTCAATTTTATAGAAATTAGTTAAAGAGTTTTCAATTTCTACAAAATGTTGTTAATTAACATGAATATAACAGTATTACCCAAAATACTTTAAAAAGTCATAATGAGTTAATTAATAACACTTTTTATTAATTTTTAGTTATTTACTAACCGTATTTATTAACTTTTGGTAATAACAATATTTAATACTCATTGAATATAGGTTGGATTATATATTAACCATATTTAACTATTTATTAGTTAATATGAATATTTTAAATGAGAGAGTGAATATAAATTAGGGGGAAATATTTTAGAAATTGATTGGGGAGCGGGGTAACATGATAACATTACTAATGGCTTAGAATAGATATCTTAGGAGAGAGATTTTAAGAATATTTATAGGTAGTTGGGTTGGAAATGGTGACATGGCTTAATGGGGGTGGTGGAAAGGAGAGAGGAGAGAGATTTAAGAAAAATGAAGGATGGGGGTAATGAAGCAAGGCGAGGCATGCTGATGTGGAGTGTCTTGCTTTATATATATATATATATATATATATAAATTACGTGCACTTTTCAAGAAGAGAACATATATTTATAAATAAAGTTCGACTATGGTACATAAATGAATATTTGTGATATGTTTGATTATTAATTTCAAGCAATCATGGTCTATATTTAATTTTCATTGATTTACAATTTACAAGTTGTAACAGGTCTAATTGGCTCTAATTTTTTTGCTTCACGATCTTCAATTGTGCAGTTGCACAGTTTTGCATTATCATGGTCTCTTTAGTAAAATTTATTGAATACATTATTTGATTATCGTGTCCAAAACCGTGATTCAACCTTTCCAATATTGTGGTTATGCTGGAAGCTGAATTGAATCCTAGGAATGAGGAATTTGAAAAAAAAAAAGCAAAAGACAAGCCAAATAGGACAACATATTTGATGCAGAAAATGATTTGATTTTGTTCAGATGCATTGAATGAATATGATATGTAAATGGTTGTACAGTGGATCTAATGATAACCCTTTTTTCCTCTTTCATTTTATGGAATGTAAAGGTGGGACTTCCATCTTTTTTTTTTTTTTTCTTTTTCCATTTCTGAAGTGGAAGGTAAGTTTTGGCCTTTGGGTACTGTATTTTAGGCCTTTTGAGTTCTGTCCAATGAAATGGATCCATTGATTCAGATTGATGAAAATGTATGGACGAGGTATGGAAACCATACATAAAAGAAGCTCATAATAATAACAATGAAGCAAGGGCACCAAAAGTACCTTTGTACTCTGATCTCTCTTGCCCTAAGCCTCTAAGATGTCTCTACCCACACGTGTATTTGAAGTGAAAAAACTGAGAGAGAGAGAGAGGATCAGGATCTTATGTGAAGTTGAAGCAAATATCTTACTTGGTTATAAAACAAGCTTCTCTATTTTTCTCTCTTCTCTCTCATACACATATGATGATTACCTTGTGAGTGAAGAAAAATGGAGGGAAAAAGACAAGGTATGGAGTCAAAGACAAGAAGACTACTCAATACCCATCTCTCTCAGTTTTACAGGAGGTCCCCCTCCAAACCGTTTTCCACTCGACCCATCAACCAACAAACCCTTCTCTCTCTCTCTCTCTCTTCTCCATATTCTAAGCAAACCCCACACAACCATCACAGTCATCATTATCATCATTCCCACCCCATGAAGCCTTCTCTCTCCATCCCTCTGTCCATGTATATATGCATTTATGCCTATGTGCATCTCTTTATCAGTCTACATTTCTCTGTCTCTCCTTGTCCTTCTTTTATCTTTCACCAAGCTATAAAATCTTCTCTCCCTTGCTTCAAATCCAATTGCGAGAACAAGGACTCCAGGGCACATTGTATTGTAAGCAGGAAATGAGGAAGCCCGATCCCCTGGGGAAGAAGAACAACAACATCCCCAACAAGCTCAGGAAGGGCTTATGGTCACCAGAGGAAGATGACAAGCTCATCAACTACATGCTAAGCAATGGGCAAGGTTGTTGGAGCGATGTCGCCCGGAATGCTGGCTTGCAGAGGTGTGGCAAGAGTTGTCGTCTCAGATGGATTAATTACTTGAGGCCTGACCTCAAGCGTGGAGCCTTCTCACCCCAGGAAGAAGAGCTCATTATCCATTTGCACAGCCTCCTTGGCAACAGGTCCTCTCTCTCTCTCCTCTTGTCCACAACACAAACACAATGAGGGCATTTTCTAACTGTAGAGAGAGTTATCTTTGTCAATTTGAGTCACATAGAAATTGAGATTTTTGTTTTATATTATTTATTTTGGGAGACTATTCTTCTCTAGCTAGACCCAGTTCTGCAGTTTTAGCTTACGCATGCAAAACCATGCCTTGAATAGTTGTATCTGATAATGTTGAATTGCTTGGGATATATCATTCAGGTGGTCTCAGATTGCAGCACGTTTGCCAGGGAGAACAGACAACGAAATAAAGAATTTCTGGAATTCCACAATAAAGAAGAGGCTGAAGAACTCATCATCATCGTCGACGCCATCACCCAACAACAGTGATTCGTCGGAGCACAGAGATGTCATGGGAGGGCTGATGCCCATGAGTGAGCAGGACATCATGGCCTGGTGCATGGATTCATCTTCTTCATCGTCACCTTCCATGCTGGCGATGGCCATGAGCAACCAATTCCAGACATTGCCTCCGCTCGACAACAGCTACGACATGTCTGCAACAGCTGGATACTTCAACAATGCATCCCAATGCTTTACACAAGTTGGGGTGGGAGATAGTTTCTATGGGGATCATGGGATCTTTGGTGGTGGTGATGACATGGGGGTAGGAGTAGGAGGGGAGCTGTTTGTTCCTCCATTAGAGAGCATTGGCCTTGAGAACAGTACTGTAACTGATAGTGACATCCATAAGAAGATCCCTAACTACACTAATAACGACCATTACTTTAGTAACATTGACAGTATCATCAATCACTGCAACAACAGCAGTAGCAGCAGTAACAAAATAGAGAACCTGATAGGAGTAGGGAGTTATTGGGAAGGACAAAACTTGAGAATGGGGGAATGGGATTTGGGAGATCTTATGGGAGATGTCTCTTCTTACCCTTTCCTTGATTTCCAAGTTGAATAATTGATCACCCTTTGATCTCCTTCCCCCTCCTTTTTTTGGTTTCTTTTTTCTTCAATATAGAAAATAGAAAACCCCATTTTGTTAGTTGAGACCCCTTTTTCTTTTTCCTCAGAATTCATGCCTAAAAACCCATGTCATAGGAAATCTGAAGGAGGAAAACTATTTCCCATAATTACAAAACCACCTGAAAGCCTCTGGTTGGCAACCTAGGTCTCTGCTCTAGGTAATCTCAATTCTCCTTTCATGTCTTTAAACCAGGAAACCAAGTTACAAATACTGTCATATATACATGATGTCGGAAGGGATTGCAATAAAGGTCATAGATACAATATGTACTTTGGTGATGCTGCACATGTAACTTTTTTTCCCCTGGTAAGGGTATTTTAGTCATTTTTGTGAGGTGGGGTTTGGTGCAATAATCATCATCATGCTTGTGAAGAAAAAAATGTGAATAGTCACATTCAGGCTAGCTAGAAACGACAATTAATAAGATTAGGTGGTAAACTGTAGTGATTATGAGATGTACAAAGGAATTATTTTAGTGGAAATATGTAGGTTGTACCACACTTTGATGAAGTAATAGAATCAATCTCTTTCTCTCTCTGATTATAAAAAAATTGTGATGATTTTTCTTTTTGTAAATGGGGTTTAATCAGCCAAATGAGAGGTCCACTTGGAGAAAAACATTTACCTTTTAAGGCTCCCCAACCCCAAGTCAGAGGGCTTTCATTTGTGAAGGGAATTTCCAAGACTAATTATAACTCTTTTCCTTTGGATGTGGTCATAGTATTGAAGAATTGATGCAAATGGAAGTATTTGATTGCTAAAGTGATTGCCTGATAGGATTCAATTTGCACATAATAATAATAAGTGATTTGTATAAGTGATCTGTAGTCTTTCACTGTCACGACCACCGCCAGGAGAACTTTTAGTTCTTTTTTTGTCTGATCATCATTAACAACTTGAAAAACATATAGCAGTGTGGAGTTGGCTCTATGGAGGTCTGTGAAAATAAATGCAGAACTGATCCAATTATAAAGTCTGACTCTATAGATAAGAGCAAATTATAATTGACAGTCTAATTTAACAATAAATTTGTTCATTTGTTAAATCGGCACATTTGGATGTGATAAAATGATAATATTACAAGCATAAAATAAGAAATACAGGCACTAAATAAAATAGGTGTACCTTAGTAATATAATATATATAGTTAGTTTGGGTCTTAACTGTTTTTTCTTTTTCATTTTTTTTTCATGAAGCTACATAACCATGACCAGGGGGGAGTCCATCCTACGATCCGACTGTCCAATTTGAATGGATGACCCATTCTGATTTAAAAAATAATTTAAATAAAAAAAGTCCAAAAACCATTTTTTGGGTCTGACAGGTTGAATGCCCAAGTCACTAGTGGGTTGTTGATCAAATAAACGGTTTTGGAATAAAAGTGATTTTAAGGTGAAGTGAAACTGGTCCTCAGGTCAATCGGTCCGACCATCTGGTCTAATCCGGTTTTTAAAACCATTCTCCAAACCCATAACTTTCCAACCCTGATGAAGGTAGGATTAGATCGTAGGTCTCCACTACAATCTTCCAGAGACTACAACCAGAATCAGTCCTGATCTAATTATAATTAATCGGGACACATGATGCCAAACCAGATCGGTTCGATTTGGTTCTGTTGAATGCACCCAACCAACCCATTGGAAGCCCTAGTAGAGGGTAGAAGGTACAAGGTATGCTGACGTTTGTGTAAAGACTAGATTATATGCATATAAAATTTTGCTTAATATGCTCTGTCATCCATCTATAAATTCAAACACCTTTAAAAGTAAACAAGGAAAAAATAAATGAATGTATTGAGCACAGGAGATATGCACTAGGTATATCTTAAAGGCTATGTTTGATTTGAAGGAAAATGCAGGGAAAGGAAGGGAAAGGTAGGGAAACCTTTACAAACATTGTATAGGTTTCTCGTCTTTCCCTTCCTTTCCCTATCTTTTCCTTCAAACCAAACATCGCCCATCTCTTAGGTGTTTAAATTAACTTCCCCATTTAGAGGAAAGTTGCAAATACTTGGATGGGATAAAAATGCCCCTTTTAATAATGAAAATTTTATGGCTAAGATGGACATTGCCTTGTTTGCATGGGAAATAAAAGAACATGGGTAAATGCACTTACCTGAGTAAGTCTTTCTTGGGAAACACTTACCCAGGTAAGTACATTTACCCAGATAAGTGACTTACCAAAAAGTGAACGACGTATTAATGGTAAATTATAAAAGCTCCCTTTAGGCTTTCTAACAATCTTATAAACCTCCCTTTGGTCATAATAAAAATCTCTCCTAACCTTTTGTAAAAAAAAAAAAAAAAAAAAAAAAAAAAAAACGGTGTAAAGGTCTTCATTCCCTTAATTTTCTTGGGTGGAAAATATCAAATATAATGCTCTATTTTTTTAAATAACACATTTACCCTTAATAAACTTTATTCCTTGTTGTGGAAGTAGATAATGGAGATTCTTGGGGGGGGGGGGGGGGGTTCATAATAGTGTTCATCAGCTGTCTCCTAAGAACCGATGTTATCTTTCTCTTAGGATTAGGGCTGGAAACAAATTGAGCCTTTCATGAGTTATTTGAGCTTGGCTCGTGAAAAGTTTGATTTAGGTCCGTTTTCTAGTCGAACCAAGTTCGAGCCTAATATAACTCGGCTTGTAAGGCTTGTGAGACTAATCAAGCTTATATATATTATACATATAAAAATAATATATACATAAATATATAAATAAAAAATAAAATATTATATTATAATATCTTTAGTTTTATATGTATAATAATGACTAGTTTTTACAATTCTTAAAATTTTGTTATGTAAAATAAAAAAATATTTTTTATATTTATAATTTTTTTAGTTTTATAAGAAGCTTGGCTCACAATTGAGTTCGAGCTTACGAGCTTTTGAGTCGAGTCCAATATGGCTCGAATAGCCAAATATTCGGCTCAATTTGGCTCAAATCCATCC
Organism: Nelumbo nucifera; assembly: GCF_055504915.1. Lineage (NCBI taxonomy): Eukaryota > Viridiplantae > Streptophyta > Magnoliopsida > Proteales > Nelumbonaceae > Nelumbo > Nelumbo nucifera. The sequence goes on from NC_142650.1 coordinate 110,006,134, forward strand.
CTAATAAGGACTCTATTTAACCCCATTTACCTTTGCTCCTTAGAAGTGCATAAGGATTGAAGGATGAGGAGAGGACAAAAGTCACGAAACATAAGAGAGAGAGAGAGAGAGGAGTGCGGGCATATTGAATTTAGGGTGTATGCCAATTTGCAGAGAAGCATGGAGAATGCCTCTTTGATGATATATCTAGACAAACTCAAGTCTGAACAAAAGTAATAGTTTTCAGTTAGATATATCTAGACAAACTCATAGAGCTCCTGTGCACCTAATTCGTGTGCATTTTATAGAGAGTAGAAGGTTCTTGGAAGCAATCCATACTTTAATGTGTAGTTGGTATGTATAGAGATTGTTTACCCTTCTCTGCCCAGAGTGTCCTCTAGAGATTTTCTTTTTTCCTGTTTTAGAGATGAAGAAAGATTGGTTTGCCCAAGGATCTGGACATTCTTCCAATGAATCTAGAACTAGAGGTCTGTTAAATTTAAGAAACCCAGATGGGGCAGGTGGCTAGCCATTGCTTGGTGCAATGATAAAAACTTCAGACTGATTCAAATCACTTTGTAAGAATAAAAAGATTAAAAAATTAAATGATGCTGACTTTCTTCTTCAGTAGTGAAGCCATTTGTTTAGCAATGACTGGTCTAGCTAGCAATAAAGCATATCCCTGTCATAGAAATAATACAGTTTAGTGGTAGGTGAGGATAGATTCTGTTTATTGCTGGACAAGGTTGCTGAGGTAGGGATGATTCTGTTTAAGTGTGAAATAAAGTGAAAGATAATCAGATAATAAAGTCATGAGTCATTCTTGTGTAGGGTAGTTGCTGAATGGTCTTATTATAACAGAGTAATGGATCTGTTTGACTCTTTGGCAAAATTAATTGATTAAGTGACTTCTTTGACAAGCTTGCTATAGTTGCAGGAACAGTTATGGCTGGAGAAAGGAACCAAAAAAAAGAAAGACTTTGGGTCCTTGTCAGGTAGAAGCCAAGCCAGACCCACCAACCACCCTTTTTCCATGCAAACAAGATGAAGCAAATCAATGGAAAAGAAGTGGTTGTTCCACTATTAATTAGGGTAGGCAATTGAGAAAGAGAGGGGTGGCAATTTGGCATAAATTTTAAATGGTTATTTGGTAATGGCTGAAGTGGCTTAATTTAATGATTTATTACTTTGGTTCATCGATTCCAACTATTTGGTTGGGCGGAATAGGAATCCCCTATTTTAGGTAATGGCCATTCTCTCTCCATCCCTTAGGAATGAAATCCCATTTCAGATTATTCCAATTTCTATTTTATTCTTATCTGAATTAACAAAATATGAGAATAAATCATTCCGATTCTAATAGATTTTGATTCTGATTTTAATTTCAATTATGACTCAAACCAAACGGACCCTTAACGAGGTTGGGTTAGGATGAGCTTAGGACTTGTGATTTTAATTTTTAAATCCCAAATGCTCAAGGCCCCCCATTTGACTTTCTGTGTTAGGGATAAAAAGTATTTTTGCTTTAGATGTATTATAATACTTTTTGTTCAGTTCATGCTCGTCAGGTCAATGATCCTATCGTTTCTGATAAGACCCAATTATACTACAAGCCTCGACTCTTGGCTCTTTTCATGTAAATCAGTCCTTAACGCTAACAATAATCAGAGCTCAAGTTGCAGAGCAACCCATCTGTGTAATAATGGGATACCAAAACCATACACATACCTAGCTTTTGTAGTATTTAACTATTTTTAACATTAATTTAACAATAAAAATATTATTTTGTGAAATAAAGAAATTATGGAAAGAATAAAAAATTATCACTATAATGGTCTTTAAACCCATAGTTAGATCTAGGTTCGAGATCATTTACGATCCCCTTGTTAATTGTTGCTCAATTCTCATTTTTTTTAATAAGGAGCAAGACCCCTTGGGTATTTTTTTTTTATTAACCATTGTCAAAAATGTAAGAAAATAGTAATAGGGGTAGCTACCTTAGGTTAGGGCTGTCTAGTGGTCGGGTCTACATGATGGCTTCGAACTGATCAAACTAATTATAATGGTTTTGGTTTCATGATTTTGTCTCAATTCATAATTGGGTCGGTTGAAAACTAATTATTTTATTGAATATATAATATTCTTTTATTTTTTTATAATTTTTGTCATATTTTAAGTTTGAAATGATAAATTTGATAAATAATGAATAAGATAATATTAATTAAAATTTTTTAGTTTATTAAGATATAAATAATTTAGCATTTTCTATCATTTTATTAAGGTTATGTTATCAAAATTTAAAATTTAAGTTATTATTTAAATAAATAAATATAATCTTCTGGACCCAATAGACCCAACTATTAATCAGGACAGTTCTGAGTTTATGATTTTGTCCCAATTATTAATCAGTTACCTAGACCTGATCCTTATCCAACCCAATCCATTGACAGCCCTACCTTAGATTTTGATGTCTTTTCAACTGGAACCAAGTTTCATAAAAAGTTATTTATGGAAAAGTATGGATAAATCCATTGCAGATTTCTAAATTTCACTGCAGATCTGTAAAAATTTAAAATGTCAAATACCCCATTCTATACACCAATGTCTGCCTGTAAATCGGCACCAATTTCAAGTTGGAATCTACTCCAACTGCACTTTAGGCCTAAGAATTCTAACCCTGGGTTGAACCATCATTCTCCCTACCCAATTCTTACGTATGAATGTTATAAATCATGATCAAGTTCTTTTTCTTTTATCACCATTAGTTGAATGAAGGCTGAAGATATCAAACAAAGAAGAGAGGGCTACTATACAGACATAGGATGGAATTTTCCTAAGCGCGCAATCAACAGTAAAAGTCTGGTTAAATCACTAGGGTTTCCATCTGATCAAAATAGCACATTTGCAGTCTTTTGACTTTGAATCTGGACAATTCGCCATCAAATCTGTCTGCAAATCTGGCTATTAGCCAATTCTAAGCACATTTACAGTTTCCTTTTAGTTCTAGAAGATCTCATCAACTATTATATATACCATCTAACTATGGTGGTTCCTTTCCTTTCTTTTCCTTTCAAAATGAAAATCATGACCTCTGAATCACTTCCAATGAAAACTTTTCTACAACTCAATTCAGTAGCCAATTTTAGGCTTTCATAGGTCCTTCAATTAAGAAAGTAATCTCGATTTTTGGACTCATCCATCCTTAGGCTTTGTTCAATGTAATATACTTGGGGTTGAGTATTAAAAAAGGAACCACCAACCCACTTCTTGGATTTTATCTTTGGGATCTGCGGTTTGAGTTGAAAATCTTATGAGCCCTGTATCTCTAGCCATCAAATGCTCCTATTATTAATTTGTATTTGTTGTTTACATATTCAGTCATTCTGATTTTTTTACTTGGGATCTGCTTCTGATAGAGTGTATCTCACACCAACCTCACAGGTACACCCAATCGTGTATCGAGAACATCTCCCATGAATAATAATACATACGTATGGGAGATGTTCTCAATACATGGTGAGATATTCCTGTGAGGTCTGTGTGAAGAGTGCTGTGTGAAGAGCAGATTTGGACTCTTTTATTACCTATGAAGATAGAGGAAATCAGATAGAAGAAATAATTTATTACAAGTGGAAAGAATTAGGAAGAGGTAGAGGTAAAACAAATTTAATAGTGAATATGGTTTTAAATAAAACAAATACCCCATATAGTTGTGATAAGGCATATGGATGCTAATGATGATGAAGGTAGGAGAAAGATTTGTGGCTGTGATTACTGGAATCCAGGAAATGGCCATATGAGATGTTGGTATAGGAAAGAAATTAGAACTGTAGAGTACTTCAACGACTAGATTCCTACGACATCAATTATGGAATTAGCTTTTCATTGCAATTGTTATCTTTATATGACTGTATGGAATAATACAATTCTAAAAATGTATTTTTGAACCAGTTTAAATTATTTGAAGATAAATTGTAGATTAATACTTTGTACTTTGGGGTAGTATCACTTTCAGTACCAAAATTTTAAAATGTGTCACTGCAATACTTGAACTACCACCAAAATTTTAAAATGTAGCACGCGATGTCACGTCTGATTTGAAATGTTTTAAAATCCTAAAATTACCCCTCAAAAGAAGACTATATTATTCGTTGTCTTCTTCCTCGAGATTGACCCAAAGCAGCAGTGGGCAGAGCCCCAATCCCCACTCCTCTTTTACTGTTTGAGCAAAACAATGTAAAAAAGGGGATGACCCACATAATCACATAGAAGATTAGACAATGTTGAAGATAACTGAGTCAAGCATCTAGTTGAGGAGGTCGATGTAGGTTAATCTGCTCCAAAGATCGGCATAGCTTCAGTTCCCTCTGAAAAGCACATAATCCAGGTAAATGTGCATAGGTTCATTAGACCAACGGAAGTAAGAATAGACATTGAGGAGGAAAAACAATTTAGGCCATGTTTTGGAACAAGTGCTTAGTTTTTAAAATAAGCACTTATTTTATATTGCGCGTTTGGTAGTCTTTCTCTCTAATAAGTACTTAAAAAAGCATTTGTGACTATTTTGTCAATTTTCATTCAAAATTTGAAAATATACCCTTTGAAAGCACTTTTATTAAATTACTTTTATAAAAACACTTTTATGAAAGTACTTTTAAGAAAATACTTTTATGAAAGCATTTTTAAGAAAGTACTTTTATGAAAACACTTTTACGAAAATAATTTTGAGTACCCTTACGAAAGCACTTTTGTGAAAGTACTTTTACGAAGGCACTTTTGCAAAATCACTTTTATAAAAGTACTTTCGTAAAAGTTCTTTCACAAAAGTACTTTCATATAATTGCTTTTGTAAAAATGCTCTCGTAAAAATACTTACACAAGGGTACTTTTTTAAAATTATTTTCATAAGTGATTTCATAAAAGTACTTTATCAAAAGTGCTTTCATAAAAGTACTTTTATAAAATTCAACTAAGGATAATATTATAAATGGTATTTTAAAATTCAATTAGGGATAATTTTGGAAGAAAAAATTGAATAACTGCTTATTATATAAGCATTTATAAAAAAGTTGGAAATTTGGGCTTAAAAATAAACCCTTATTTTTAAAATAAGCATTTATTTCGAGATTATTTCCTATATACCAATAAGTGCTTAGTGGCTCAAATAAGCACTCCCAAACATGGCCTTAGTTTGATTGAAGTGATGAAGCAAAGGCTTCATCACTAGTACAACCATAGCGGACCAAAATGTTCCACTTAAAGGTGGAAAGGTCATTTCTATTACATCCATGGCGATTGGTGCCAGACTTTGATGTTTCCAATGCTATGGGATGGAAGCAAATGCTTAATTCCACTCATTTGTCTACAATAGCCTGGCTAGAAGAGATATTGGAGACTAAACCATTACTAATACTAGATATTATTCCATGTGAAGATGTTCAAGATTTTTGGGTTTGCATCATACCTCTTAGCGCAACCTGTCCCAAGGTTTAGATGTATTTTATGGAATGAGATGGTGATGGGAGATTGGTAGCCCCCACCAATCTTCAATTTATTTTGAGCATAAAGTCTTAAGAGGGATCAATCAAAGTGGAGCACCATCAATCAAATTAGTAGAAGAGTTTGGTAGCTCTATTATGACAACAAAGAACACTGGTAATTTTACTACCCTAACATCCATTAACAATGTTGGACTAAAGTAGCAGTTTTTGGGAGTTTAGGTACTACAGTGGCATGTTTTGAAGTTTGGTACTAAAATAAGATTATCTCTAAAGTACATGGTACTAATATGAAATTGACCTGTTATTTTATAACCTTTCTATGTAGGGGTGCAATTTGAGTCGGGTTAGGTTGGGAATTTTATTAAATGTTTAATGGGCCTTGTGAGCTCTAGGAAGCTCATGGCTGGTTCAAAGGAGTTGGCACTCATTTTTTAGATGAAATGGACCACCGTTTTCATTTTTGAAAGTTGATTTTATTGTCTTGATAGTGATTCCATTTCTCTACTTCTAAGACACTCAACCAAGCTTTTGGATTCTAAAGGATTGGGAGAGGGAAGGTGTAAGCACCCCTCTCTCCAAGCTATTGTAGCAGTCCAATACGAGAGTTTTTTAGGCTTAATTTACAATGAAGAACCAATAAAACGATTGCAAAGAATACTTAAAATTTGGAGAAAAACACTTCTAACTTCTTCCAAAACTGATTTGAGGTGATGTTATCGGGCCTTAGGTATTTTTTCCTTAAGACCCATGCCTTTCTACCTCTTTCTCTTAGCTTACAAGAAACTGAAATGCAAGTTCTCCAAGGTTTCAAAAACTTTAAGTAACCCAGAAATAAAACAAATTTAGGAACTACAAGTTGGACTAGTAAAAAGACTGAGTGAGAGACTTACCTCTTGTATGTAACCTTATCAATGAAATTCCAACAGTTGACATGGATGAAAAGAGTGCTTAAACGAGCTCAAGAAAGGTCTGAAACTATCAAAGGCTTGGAGAGTTCGTGCAAATCTCATATCCAAAACACAATGGATAGTTTTGAAATTTAAGGTTCAAATGCTTGGAGGTTTCTCACAAATGGAGCACTTATAGAGGTTGGGAATGCTTCTGTAGTCACCCTTCCGTTTTTTCCCCTGAAGATCACCCCTAGAGCTTGAGTTGAGTCTCTATTTATAGAGAAAAGAAGGGAAATAAGTATGAATCTTGTCCAATCATAAAGCTCCAGTTTCAAGGGAGTGTTTTCATGAAAAGGCTAAAGATTTTCAAAAAAAAGAAAAAAAAAAGGTTTTCAGTTAAGTTTTCTTTCTTGGTGAAATGATTCTCCTCGATTTAGGGTTGATTTTATGAGGTTTGTGTGTCTAATGAAAGTTTGGGGCGTGTTTGTTGTTATAATCTCATGTTTAGGGCTGCTAGTGGCATAAAACAAAAATTTGACTCACTAATAAGTGCTATTTGATCTTTTCTTAGCTTTAAGTAGGGGTATCTTTGGGTTTTTGGGCTTTTAAAGTCTATTAGGCTTAGTTTTATTGGCCAAAGTGTCTAAATAGGACAAGTATGGGGTTGACATCAACCATCACTCTTTTGGTGTTTCAAGGGAGTGTTTTCATGAAAAGGCTAAAGATTTTCAAAGAAAAAGGTTTTCAGTTAAGTTTTCCTTCTTGGTGAAATGATTCTCCTCGATTAAGGGTTGATTTTATGGGGTTTGTGCATCTAATGAAAGTTTAGGGCGTGTTTGTTGTTATAGTCTCATATTGGTGCTGCTACTGGCATAAAACAAAAATTTGACTCACTAATAAATGTTATTTGGTCTTTTCTTAGCTTTAAGTAGGGGTATCTTTGGGTTTTTTAAGTCTATTAGGCTTAAATTTATTGGTCAAAGTGTCTAAATAGGACAAGTATGGGGCTGACATCAGCCATCACCCTTTGAGGTCTCAATTTGGGACAGATGAAGTGTTGTTTTAATCTAGTGTATCGAAATGGAATCTTTCTAGTTTAACGGTTAAATGGGGTGAATTTGGTTTTGAAAATTGACATATTGGGTTTTTTTGGGTCTTTAAACATAGTGGTGATATTTGATTGGTGAAATAAAGCTTGACTAGTGGAGATTTATGGCTAGTATACGTTGGTCAATGAAATTTGTTGAAATAGATTTTTTTTGTTTAATATGGATCAAATGAAGGAATTTTCAGATGAAATTTGGTGGGTAGACATTTTTGAATGTCCTGAATCTGATGAACATGATGGATCTTTGATTAGAGGTGTGGATTGAAAGATTTGGTTCTGATCAAAGTTTTGGCTTATGGTTCACCAACCAATGAAAAGGTCTAAAATGGAATCTTGATTGTTCTAGGAGGAAATGGAAGATTTTAAGGCTAAAACCAGACATGTTGGTTATCTTAAGGATTTTGGATGACTTCTTGTATGATTTGATCATAAACGTTATATTGGAAACTTTGTTGATCAAATGGTTAAACAATGGAATTTGAAGTTGAAATTTGGCATATAGACATGGATTAAGATGAAGAGTCTAATGAATGGTTCCATTCCAAGAAAGAATTGGTTGACCTTGGTTGTCTAGTTCTATCCATTCAAGGTCATTGAAATGGAATATTGGCATTTTTACAATTGATTATCGTATATTTGAGGTGGGATGATTATGTCGTAGTGTCCTTGAGGCAATGGATGTGTCAGATTTAGATTTGTAGAGCCACTGTTTGAGTATTGCGTAGATCAGAACTATTAGAGATGGGGTTGGTGTGATCAACAATATATCTTTAGGGTTTGGTCATGAAATTCAATGTGCAACTAAGCTTTAGTTTTTTGTGTCAAATTGGATATTCGATGTTGATCACAATGTTCTCATTTATTGTGTGGATTGCATTAAAAGAGGGAATTTCAAGTTTTAGTAAGTCTTAGGTTGATTTGGTTATGTTTTCAGGTTTTGGGGTCTAAAAGGAGGGTATAAAGAGGTAAGGTAAAGGGACTGAGCAAAAATTGGGTGTTAATAAGCCTAAACCCTAATCCAAGCCCATTGTAATTGAAATTCTTCAAGTTAAGCAACCTGATTTGTAGCCATATCTCTATGGTTATGATCAATGTTCTTAACCTGTTGTTGACCCTAGTCATGACTCTAAGTTCGATTAACACATAAATAGGGCTACAAGTTGGGTAGCCCAACTTAAGAATTTCAAGGACATCATGTTCAGGTTAGGGTTTAGGACTATTGAAACATAACAAATTTTTCAACCCAAGGTGCACCCCTACCTATAAGGCCATAACTTGTTAGGTAAATTACTTAATCCTCCCCTATATTTTGATCTCCACACAACCATCTTTCATGTTTCAAATAAATATGCAAGTACATCCCTTTCATTAGTACACTCTTTATAGGTGAAAGAGGTTTACTTTTCTTTATAATGAAGAGAAAAGGGTCTAGCAGAAATTTCACCATCTCCATCTACACTAAACTAAGGGAAGGAGTGTGATTGTATCATTGGCCCTTGTATAGCCTTTTTATTATTTTATAATTTCTCTACAGTAGAAGAAAAGAGAAAAAAAATATTTATAGAACCAAGAAAAAAAAGTACAATAAGAAATGTTCTCTACTATTGTTGTCTATGGGCAACATTGGGATTTTATGATGTTTAAAGCATTATACCATTATGTCCCATTATAACTTTGACATCAAATTGATGGAAAGGGTGTGGCTTGTTCAATCTTTATGACGTGTAGAGAGAAATAGTAGGTTGTTGTAGAGTGGTAGTCAAAAACTAAGCCTATTCAAGAGCTGGTTTGTTGATGCAACTAAAGAGGAGGTTTAAGTAATTTACCCTATTATGATAAAACAATGGAGTTATAAACCCATCTGTTGGCCCTTTCTCAACAACTAGCAAATGAGCACATGCTTTGCATAGGTTGTTGTAGAGCGGCATGTGCAAAGCATGCTTACTTTTACTATATACCCATCATAGTAATAATATGTCCAATTTTTTCTTGATATTTTCTTTGTATAAAAATAATTCTTATTTGTCATACTTACTTTTACTTAATATGATGAATGTATAATATCAGAGACATGTTCAAATGTTTTCTACAAAATTTATGTATCTTTCATGATTTTTTGTGTTCTTATTTTTTAATTTTTATTATTTAATTATAATATCACAAGTTGGCCTATTTGACAAAATGGTTAAATTGCATACTTGCCACCTAGATAGAAGAGCAATTTCATTTTTAGGTTAGTTTTAAAAGAATATAGGTTAATATAATTTATGAGAGGAAATTGAATGAGGTGAAAAGTAGTATTTCAAATTACATTCTGTACCTTCACAATTAAAGAGAAGCTAAATAAAAAAAATAATATTTTAGTCATAAAAAGTTCCACAAGCTCATTCATACTTTTAATAGTAGTATATATAAATAGTCTTAGATGTGGTCAATTTTTAATATTTCTATATGTATAAAATAATTATTATCTATCATGCTTATTTTTGTTTAACATGATGAATATAAAATATTAGAGATATGCTTAAATGTCTCCTACAAAATTTATGTATCTTTTTATCATTTTCTTTAATATGTATTATTTAATTATGACATCAAAGGTTGAAAGTTGAATTGTTTACTCATCACCAAATAGGGAAACATTTTTTAGTTAATTTTAAATTTTATTTCATTAAAAACAATTCTTGTTTATCACACTCATTTTTATTTAATATAATTAATATAAAATATTAGAGGTGTGCACAATTTTTTCTACAATTTATTTGTATTTCTATTGTTGTATTTATTTCTATTTCTTTTTTATTTTTATTATTCAACTTTAATATCTTGAGATGACCCATCTAACATGGATGGTTGGATTTCTTACCCACCATTTAGATAGAAGAATGATTTTGTTTTGGAGTTGGTTTAAAAGATGTAGGCTATATTGGATATAGATCTAGGAAAATCTATGATGTCAATAATACATGATACCCCCCCCCCCCCCCCCCCCCCGAATTTTGATGAAAACACACTTGATTGGTTATAAGTTTTTTGTTTTGTTTTATTTTTTATTTTTTATTTTTGTTTTTGTATTGCGTCTTCCTATCATGGATAAAGCATGGATCATCAAACCCCCCATTTAGATGACCCATCTAACATGGATGGTTGAATTTCTTACCCACCATTTAGATAGAAGAATGATTTTGTTTTGGAGTTGGTTTTAAAAATGTAGGCTATATTGGATATAGATCTAGGAAAATCTATGATGTCAATAATACATGATAATAGAAAGGCTTTGATCATCAAACGCCCCCCCTGAATTTTGATGAAAACACACTTGATTGGTTATAAGTTTTTTGTTTTGTTTTATTTTTGTTATTTTTTTTGTGTCGCGTCCTCCTATCATGGATCATGATGATGATGACGATGGTGGTGTCTTTCTAGCATCATAGTTAAAACTTTAGATATAATTATTAAAATGTATGAGTGAGAGAAAATACCTTAAATATAGGATTTAATGATAGCGAATATGGGTTAATATCTTAAATATAACACTTAATGAGAGAATTAAATGAAGGTAGGCTTAGCAACGATTGAATCACTCCATTGCTACTTGGGTGGCCAATGTTCAAATCTTGGAAACGACCTCTTTGTATGTCCAAATCTAAGGATATGCATGTCTGTCCCTCCCTGGGAGACTCATGCACTGGGCTGCCCCTTTTTAATGCATGAGAGGATTAAAAGAGGTAAAAAAGAGTATTTCAGATTACCATTTTAGCCTCCACAGTTAAAAATGGACTAAATTCAAAATAGAGGTATAAAACAATGTTGTTATTCACCCATCTATTGGTCTTCTATCTTGGAACTAGGCATATGAAAGGTCTTCTTTTTAGCTTAACATAAAGCTCTTATACTATTGTATTAGTGAAATATGGATATAAAAAGCATATGATAAATTAGGTTAAAAAATATAACGTGATGATCAATCTAGGCTTTCATGAGAAATGTATAAACTAAATTATGGAATGCATAACCACAATATTTAAATGCTAATAAATGGTTCACCAACCCATTCTTTCAATCCTATCAAGGGAATAAGATAAGGTGATCCCCTCTCTCTGTATATACTTGTGCTATGTTTGGAGGCTCTCACTATGCAATAAAGAACCTATCAAGGAGTGAAAATACAAATTTAGGGATTAAAACTTTCAGAAATGACCTAAAAGTTACCATTCTTCAATTCGTGAATGACTATTTAATTTTTTCCAAAGCTAACCTAGAGGCTAACCATAGTGCTCAAAGTATTATAGATAATTTTGTAAAAACCTCAAGACAAAGACCAAATTTTCAAAATGCAACTTAAAAAAAAAAAAAAAAAAAACTCCAAACAGATTCGAAAAATATTGGCAAGAATAGCTGAAATCCAAGAACAAATAAAAAGGAATATTTAGGAACCCCAATAATTGAAAAGAGAGTACACCTTCTATATGTTGGAAAAATCAAAGGCAAACTAGAAGACTAGAAGAGCAAAACCTTATCACTGAAAGGAAGAATAACCTTCCTAAAAGTAGTAAGGGGCAACCTCACACAATACTAAAGGAGTATGGTTGGAATCCCAAAAGAAACGACTAAAGAAATACATAAATACTACTTGTGCGAAATTTGGTGCTCCCTTTGGATGATAGTTTGGATGTTGGGCTGACAAGGTTGATTGGCCAAACTGCAAAAATACAATAGTCAGAGTACTAGGGGTGATTCACCCGGGGTGGGTCACTCTGATGCTTAAGTTAACGAAGAATTTTTGTGAGAGATAAAGAATGAGAGAGTAAAAGAGCTATGAGAACTAAATCACACGTACTTTCTCTAGTTGAAGGGGGTGCCTTTATATAGGCACCGGTAGTCGTAAGCTTCACGTAGCATGCCCGAGATCTCTAGGAGGATGTGGCTTATCAGCCTGCCACACTAAAAGGTGGTTTCACTCTCGATGACAATTTTTTGCGTAAAGTGATAGAGTTTATCCAATTACCTTCAAAGCGGGCGACACGGGAGCTAGTTCCATCAACTTGGCGACATGATCCTAGAGGATTTGGAGATGATAAGTCACATGGAGTGGAGGTCGATTGCCACGTTACACAAGTTGCCAACTGGGTCTTAATCAAGTTAGTGGGACCTTGATGGGAGGTCACCCCTCGTATCGAGGTTTATGGCTTGGCCCTGAGGTCACCGGCCTAATCCTACCGAAGTGCCTACAGGTCAGCCCTATCGAGATGGCTAAGAAGCACTCTCAGGATGTGTGAGGTGCATCCAACGTGGCTTCAAGGTGAAATCTATAATCTTGGCAAAGGCAGGTCATTACTTACAAGGCACCTAGGTGTTATGCAACGGTTTAGAAATGCTATGTGGCACAATGTCACTAGAGGGACAAATCACCCCTCATCAAATACCATAGGAAATTCTTATAGATGCAAATCAAAACCATAAAACCTTTGCAGTTATTAAGTAGGAAATTGTATATACAAACAAAAAAAAATAGTGGTTTAGGGATTTGGAAAATGTATCAAATAAATTAGACAAATTTAATGAAATTAGGATGAAAAATCCTAAAGAGAAAAATAGCATATGGGTCTAAATTGTCTAAAAATTAGCCTCTTGGACATGGACTTAGGAAACTCGAAACTGGAAAGCAAGTCACTTTATTAATGCTGATAACAAAGTTGGAGTCAATCCAAACTTGAGGAAAGCTGCCCGCAAGAAATTATAAGTGAAGGCATTTCACATCTCCACTAAAGAAAAAAGATAAAGGAGTGTGGGGTGAATGTACAGATGGAAACCTCAAAGTAAAATCAACCTCCAATTCCATGAGAGATGAGAGGGTTATAGATCCTACTACTAATAAAATCATTAAAAAATCAAGGAAAATTTCATGTTAGAAAAAATTAAAATTTTCTTTTGGCTATTGATATAAAACAAATTATGACAAAGGAAGAATTTGCAGGTAGACAAAGGGCTAAGCATAGGCATAGTGTCCTTTTTGTGGATAGGAGGATAGAAACCACATAATGGCGAATTACCAAGTGGCCAAGCAAGTTTAGAACCAAATGAAACAACAAATGTCAGATTGAGTGATAACAGATGGATGGAACCTAGAAATTTGATGGACTCGAATGATGGATGAGAAAATTGAAAATTTGGTACCTTGGTTTTAGGAAAAAATAGCTGACACATAAAAAAAATAGAATTGGAAAAAAAATCAAAATAAAGACGATTTACCTTGGAGCAAATGCAAACCAAAGTTAAAACCAAAACACAAACAAAACCTTGAACTGGATTCGATGGGAACCACCTTCCCATAATGTTCTAAAAATAAAATTTGATGCCTCGGCAAAAGAAAATGGAAATTGCGCTTTTGGTTGCATCTTAAGAAATTCTGAAGTTTTAATGGACAAAATGGGCTCTATTGGTTGTATAAAAAACATTGATGCTAAAATGTGGGCCTTTCTGAAAGCCCACAAGAAAAGGCGGGTTTAGGTTCAACCCAATCCATTTTTTTTCCAAATAGATTATTCACAGGTTGGCAAGTTAGGTTGGAGCTCAACCCAAATCCAACCTGTTCAAACCCATTAAGATATAATTCCTTTTCCATACAGAAAACTTTTTAATTACCCTTTCCACAATAGGGTTGATCAGCCATGAGGTTCTAACACATCCCAAAATTTCTGCAAAGGAATCTACTTCCCTATCCTCCATATTAATCCCTGCAATATAACTCTTTTCCATATTCACTTTTTAAGTTTGCAATCTTATTAATAATATATCAAAAATCCCAAATTTCTTACAAATTGGTCACTCTCACCACCATAATCTAGATGACTCTAAAGATATCTACAAACCTATCAACTAAGCTCGTATGATAGTTTGATTCTTTGGATTTGCCATGTATTGAGATCTCACCAACAACCCCCTTCCCAATCCCTCAAAAGAAAAGTATTTGTTTCAATTTGCAGTGGAGACTGAAGAGTCAAGATGAATCAGATTGTAACCAGGACTAAGTTACAAATTGGGAAATGAGACTATTAAATGCCCAACTTTGGAGTGGTATTGATAGAGAACCACTCCATAATATATGAGTTAACAATCTTCAAGACAGCAAAGAACCCAGGAACAATAAATAAATCACAGGCTTTGGAAGTTGTTTCAAGGACCTGACGACCATCAACTCCCATAACCTGAACCCAGTCTTTCCATGGAACTCCCAGATTCCAATCTGAAGGCACAATCAGCACCAAGTGTGGGTCCCCTAGACGACATAGGTGACCCGAAATGCAGTCACAAGAGAAACAAGGGAACACATGGAACTCCCAAGTCCCAGCCAACTGGACACAATCAGCACCAAGTCCAACCTCTCCAACCAAAGGCAAGTTTTTTGGTGTTCAAAACAACTTAGTTCATTATTCTTGACTTCAACATCCACAGGTTAAGTAGAAACTAGTAAACTCACCAACTTTGTAAGGCTCGGATATTTACCCAAAGATAGGGGTGTAAAGGGGTCGAATTTGAATCGAATCCAACAATATCCAAATTCGATTTGATATCTAACAGATATTGAAAATTAATATTTAAATTCGATTAAATATTTTAATATTCGAATTCAAATTCGAATATGATCAATTAATTATTTTAGGTAATTAATAAAATGAATATTTTATTTATATAAAGTATATGCATATATGAATTATTTATATAGTTTAATTATTATATATACCTTATATAAAATATTTAAATATTTTATATATTATATATAAAAATTAAATAATTAATTGAATTCTAATATCTATCGAATTGAATCGGGTCATATCCAAATTCGATTTGATTATGTTAATCTCAAATTTAAAATCGAATTTTTAAATACCGTTGACACCAATGTCCTCTGCATTGTACCACTAGGTAACAACACTGAAAGGGAGCGAAGTACTAGTGCATCACCTTTTTTTTTTATCAAGATCATCTTCTCCTTTTCTTCTCCTTCTCTGCTTCAGGAAGAAGAACAACAGCCCTTCCAATCCCTGAACATAAACAAATAAGATCAAACCAAGATCAATAAAAAATCTAGGAGGTTAAGAACTTGATATACCAAACTTGAAGAACACAAACAATTAACCTTAGCAGAATAAGAATAACAACAACAAGACCATACTTCTCAAACACAAACTTTGCTGCACCTATGTGGACCTCTCAGAGCATGGGAAGATCAAAAGGCAACCATGCATAGTACAACCAACCCACCATCACCGTTGTAGAGTTTCTTTGCCATCTTGGGTGAGACATCAAGCTCCATTCTTCCCCACCAAACAAGAATGAAAAATGAAGACAAACTTTTCTCACTTCTCAATGTGAAGAAATCAATATTTGTGGGCAGAAACATAAAAACAATTTAAGAAACATTATTGTATATATTACCTTCTTAGAATTTATTCGTGGTTGGAAAGCGATTACAAACGTACTGCCTTGCTGGCTAAGACTGCCAAACAGTTATATTGTATGATCAAATTCAAAAACATGGAAATTTACATTCAAGTGATTTCATATTTGAAATGGATAAAGAAATTTAAGTCAAAGGTTCTGTATGTTGTTGTAGGATTGATTAGAAAAGATAAATGAAAAAATATTAGAGAACTAAAACAATATTTTATATCACATTTGCTTCAAAGTTGCTTAGAATTTCCATTCAATTATGGATTCCTCACATGATGGTTGATTTTCCTGTTCTTGGACTGAGATCTAAGTAACAAAAAATACCCACTTTATTTCGGCATTAATCTCAACGAATACCAAAAGAAAATGTGTTGTCATCGTCATCATCTAAGTATTATCCCAACTATATATTTTCAGAAAAAAATTACAGAAAATCTTCCAAAAAACAATTAGGCATAGCTCTAATGTCTCAAATTTGCAGATAAAAAAACAAGATAAGAACTATTGTTATTAATGATGGGCATGGCCAACAAGTGAAAAAAATGTGAAAATCACACAAAACGGAGCATCTCTCTAATCTTATCTATTCATCACATTAAAGAAAATAAGTGTAACAAATAAGAGGTATTATTGTTAAAAATGTAAATGGCTAAAAATGCAGAAATTTGTGATTTATTGGAATGCATCACTTCAAAAATAGTTAAAAAAGCAGGGAATTGTAAGCTATCTGGCATCTCTCTAATCTTATTTGTTCATCACATTAAACAAAATAGGAGCAACAAATGAGAAGAACTATTTTTTTATTAACAATAGAAATGACAAAAAATGTAGGAAAAAAAAAGTAGAAAAGTGTAGAAAAATTGGGCATCTGTTGTGGAGCAACGAATTCATACCTTCAATTTCATGGTTTGCCACCAAACAAGATTCAACATTCAAGTATCAAACCAAAGTAAACCACTCATAAGTCAAGGACATATAGATAACACACCAAAGAGGGAAAAAAATAAAAGACAACAAGTGAAAGTGTCAAACACATAACCAAAATAAAACTATAATAGTATAATTCCAAATTCCAAAGAAGAGTACTGATTCACCTATTTTCCTCATAATTAGCCCAATTTCTAACCCTGCTTTTCATCTTCACCATGAGATTATTTTTCATCTTCTTCTAATTCGATATCCCCTTGAACTCGTAAGTTTTCTAGTGGCTCAATATGAAAACTATCATCATCATCTGTGTAATGATTAAAAAAATTAGAGTGCAAAGTCAACCACAAGACTTATAAAAATAGCAAGTATTAAGAACTTGTATAAGGGATTTTTTTTTAAGTCAAAAGATCAAATTCAAGTATGGACTACTAAATACTAATTAACTTCTGAATGTTTTTTTCTTATGTGCCTCCATTATTGGATATGTTGCCTCATCCCCCTCGAACATATTTTTTAAGCCAGCATAATCAAATAATAGAGGTTCCTCATTATCATATACTATCCAATCTTCTGTAATTTCAATGCGTTCAACCTCAATAGAGTCATAGATCTTAACTTTCTTCCTACAAGTTATAGTCACAAGTAATCATATAAAGCATGTAACAACATAAGCAATGGGCTAGTAACTAGTGTTTAGTTAACCAACAAACTAATAATTAACTGGATTAAATGAATAATAAAATGAACAATAAAATGCATACCAATCCTTCAAACAAAGGTTTTAGTAAACACATATTAGGTCATTGAGCCTTTGGTGTTCTAACCTATTCCTTCTCTTTTTATGTATCTGTTAAAAAACTCTCCAATCACGTAGACATCCAAATAAACTATAAGTTTGACTAAGAATCCGTACTGCAATTTTTTTAAGAAGTAGAGTACCACAACCAAACCTCATCGACCCATCACCTTTAAGCAACAAAATAAAAATCAATTAATTTAACTAATAAAAATAAGAAACCAAATAGAAGCAATGATCATGTCAAAAGAATCAGTAATTATTACCTGGGGTCATTGACTTAATTGAATTTATTACACATTTCCTCCCAAAACCAAAATCACTAGTAGCAGTCTCAAAAATGGAAAGCTCTTTGTTGAGTTGTATATATGTATTATCCATTTTTGGACACAACCTATCAAGAACATCAATGACACCTGACATAATGCTTGCAGCTTTGATATGTCACCTTGACCTTGAATCATATTGAAAGGTTAGGTTAAAATAATAACCCGTAGCATGAACCTTATGTCCCATTTTCTTGTGGTTGAAAGTATTTAATTGCTTCCTTTACCTTCAACATAGGTTGATGTATATAACCCATTGCTGGCCTTTTATTACAATTTGCAATTTGTAATGCATTGATTATTGGTGATGTAAAGCCTACAATGGTTTCACATGATTTCCAAAACATAGGGTCTAACACTATGTTCATGACTTCCTCCCTCTTGGCATCTCTTTTATATTTAGATTCCTTGTTGTAAAACAAGTAGTTGCAGGGTGTACTATCTTTGTCCAACTAGGTTGCTTCCTTAACATAGAGAAGGCAAAAATGTTATTATATACAAATTTTGTTATCTGAAATGGGGTTTCCATTTTTGTTAATTATTACACGGTATGGTGTATACACTACTTGTCATATAAAATGATCTTGAACCATCTTCCTTTGGAAACCATGTAACATTAAAAGAATGAAAAAAGAAAGAAAATGGCATGGCTTAGTAATCACTTGTAAGAACACACTACAAGTAAACGAGAAAACAATAGGTACTCGCCGTTGATTAAGAAGAGCCTGAGAGCTTCGTTGTTGTTAAGCCCACATTAGTCTCTTCAAAACCCAAGACAAAATGAATGTAGAAGTTCAAAAATTGGGCATGCCTAGTGGGGTGCTGATGTGAACTCGAAAGTCATTGGGTTGGATTCAAAACCCAAGACAAAAATATGTAACCGACGGTGTGGCATGCCTATGAGTGTTTTTGTTGAATTCGGATCTACTCCTCACACAACACATTTCACACAGACCTCACCGCCCTATCCCATCATGTATTGGGAAGATCTCCCATCCTTTGTGTTTTTATCAAGGAAGATGTTCCCAATACACAATGACATGGGGCTGGGAGGTCTGCGTGAGGTGCGCTTTGTGAGGAGCAGACCTCGATTCACTTTTGCTTAGGAGATGCTGGCTCGTGTTAGGGAATTTGCCGCCTAGGGCTAGGGGGTGATCGTAGGCTGGTCAAACCCATGCTTTGCACTTGTGATAGGGGCTATGACCTAGGGGTGCTAGTTGGACTAGATTTAATCCAATCCAATGTAAATCCATTACAAATGGACCAGGTCTATTCCAATCCAATGAATCTTTTCTATCATTATAAATGGTAACAGATTTTTTTTTTTTATTTATTGTTACTATTTCTCTTATTTTCTATCAAACCAAATATGGATTGTGGTTTCTTGTTTTATGTATTTCTTACAACTACCTAGCCTTCTACCTAGCTATTTTTTTTTTCAATTTATAGGATTTTCTAGTAGAAAGAAACATGGTTGTGGTTCAGTGCAAATCTAGTCTTTTTAGTCCCATAAATATACTTAGGGGCAATTTTAGTTATTTGCTGCCAAAGATAGTGGGGATGAAACATTTAGGGTTGTAAACAAATTGAATTGAAATCCTACTCTCAAATCCCATATAGTAAAATTCAACAGTGGTAGAATTCACAGTTCATTGTGTAGAAAAACCCTCAACTTTTTTGCTATCTCAAGTAAACTCAATGAATCATAAGCTAGACAACCATCTCTTATTTGAGATCCACTTTTTTGTTGAAATTACACTTACACACTTGTTTTAGAAAACAGCTCTTCTCTTACAAAAACCAATTTTGAACTTGTCCCACATTAGAAAATTACAAGTTTTGTTTTGAGTTTTTTAATAGGACCTAATTTACTTTCCTTAGAAATAGTAGAAGAGAGTATGGAGGTTTGCTACCACGCAATGCGCGCGCACGTGTGTGCGGCGCAATGAGGTGCTTTAGAGGCGCACTTTGCTCATACTGTGCATGTGTGGCTCGCGAAGGTAGCTTTGGCCTTTTGGTAAGATGCTAACTATTTGATGTGATCAACCGTCACAATTTGATCGGGTGTGATCAAGAGGCACTATTCAAAATTAATAGACACTAACTCTTAATTACTTTTTAAACATTCACAACTGTTCAAGGTGTCTTTCTCTGAACCAATACCTACCTTTTCTTCATAACTCTTCAAAAACTATTTAAGGAGTCTGAATCAGACTTTTCACACACAACTTCGAAATTCACACACTCTCTCTCTTGGTCTGGTCTGCTATAGTCTCACAAAAGGTTTCTTCGGAGACTCTTCAACTTTGTTGGTTGTAAATTCTCGCCCAAAGCTCTGTTGTATCTTGGGAATAGATTTGCCTGTAACCCAACAACAAACTCAATGAAAACTAAGTGGGGGCAAATATCATTCTAAAGACAGTGTATTCAAACACGCATTAGAGCTTCTCCTCTAAGTTTCAGTGACCTCATATCCCAACAGAGAGTCCATGTAGATAATGTTAGAGTTCTAACATGTTCTTTGTGCAACATTTTCTTTGCGCAATTGTCGTTGGTGGACAATGGAACAAGAGAGAGCTGAAAGCGGAGGAGGCGGGGCGAGAACGAGAGAAAGAAAGGGAGGAGAGTGCATCAAATACAAACAAAATAGATTAGGCCTAGGTGGGTATTCAAATTTTAACAATTAATAATTTATTCATTTGGTTAGAAACTTCCATTAAATATTAACTCCACATTGCTCAGCGTTTTCATCCTGTTTCACATCCTTTTATTGGGTTGCCGGAATTTTTCCACCCATCAGGTATCCTCCTTTAAAGTTTAAACTATACTTGATTTTAGTTTTATTTTGGTCCTTATGTTTCTCACATTCTCTCCCCATGGAAAATTGTTGGCTGACAACCATCCAATGAAGTTCGAACATACAAAGCACCAGATCGAGTTTAGTGATTCAAACCCAAAGGGATGCATTGTTTGATGACCTCTACAATAACATCATTCTCAATAGAGCAAGCAACATTGCTAAAAACTCGTTCAGCCCCAATCGTGCTTGTGTCTTTCTCTTTGACTTCGGTTTCACCAAAGCTCGAATGGTTACGGTGGTTTTCAAGAATCAACTTAATGCATCACCCTTCCTTTTGAATCCTAAGAAGGGTGAGAGATGTCAAAATCTAACAACAAGGGATTGACAATGTCACACCTTAAGGTTGAAGGATTCTGGATATTCTTACCATCAACCACTGTGAGCTTCATTTCTTCTTTTCTTCATTGAACTTATCCTTCCCACCATCCACTTCTCTCTCCTCAAGGTCAACAATAGTAGGTGGCATCAACTTCATTAGAATCATTACAAACGCCCATTCAATCATGAAAACAAGAAACAAGAGAGACCCATATCAAGCAGGATGAAGTGAACTAATTGCTCTATCACATTCGTGTTTGATCTATAAAGGCATTCCATGATTACTTTTGATCACCATTTCTTCCGTTGCTTGTCTTTTCTCTACAACTATAAATTGAATTGCTTTAAACATATTAGCTTGAGTAATCTACTGCTCTTCTTCCATTTGGGCCCATTTATAATTTATCCCATTGAGGCATCTTAATTTTGGCCTATAGAGATAGAGGCCATGCTTATTACGACAATGTGGCCCATGGACACCCATTTCAGCTTAATAAAACACAAAAAAGGAAGTCCATTAAGGCATTGTTTGTTTTTGGCCCATAGTGGCCCATCTTTGTTAAGCCTATCAAGGCACTTTGTTGCTCACAGTGACCCATTTACTATAAAAGAAAGGGGAAGCCCATTGAGGTGATTTTTGGCCCATATTGGCCTATCTTCGATTTCACCCATGGTCTTTATTGGCCATTGGGTTATTTTCATATTAGCCCCATGTGGCCCATTCTTGTATTGGTTCAATAAGCCAACCTATAGTGCATTTTTGGTTGCCCCATGAGGTCTATTATTGGTCCCGATTTTGGCTCATTCTTAGTCAAGCCCATGTTGGCCACCAACAACATTCATCATCAAAACATGGAATCTCTCCTTTTGTAGGAGAAACAAGATCCTTGCCACATCATCATCATAGCAGATTTTGAGCATTGGCCAGGTCAACATCACAATAGAATTGGAGCATTTTGGATACATCATGAAATTGCAACGCTCTCTTTTTTATCAAATACATGAAGATCTTTGATCCCCAAGTGTTTAAGGGGGCGTATTAGGGAATGAAATAAGATTGAGTGGTTGAATTGTTTAGATAAGATAAAGATGAGAGGAAATGGTTTAGATAAGAGTTAACATACAATGTTTTGAGTTGGAATAGCATCCAATCGCATGTTGGGAATATTTGCTCACATATCATGGGGAGATGTTCCCAATGCATGGCGGGATTCCCAATGTATAGAGTTTTTGCTTAAAAGAATTCCCTGTCTCATTTATACTATGCCAATATTGAATAAATTATTACATACTCCTTTTCAAGCTATGTTGATATTTGTTCTCTTGTTATATCTCCCTTGCATCAAATATCAAATACTTGACAAAATCTATGGTGCATTTGCTGCATGGTGCAAGGTTCATGACTTATTAAACATCAAACTATACATTGTTAAGGCTGAGAATACACTTTGTGAAGTGTGAAACAATGAAAAGTATGGTGTATTCAACATGATTAATTGAGATCTAGATTTAATGCAAAACTAATATCAATGAATACACCATAGTTTAACTCTAAATATTCTGAAGAGAGAATAAGAGAATCAATGGATTTGTCCTCAATTTGCTAAGTTAAACATCTATAACTTACAATTGGATGAAATAGGGTTGGCAAGAGGGGAGGTGAGGGGACCTGAACCTCCTTCCCTCTCATTTCACATGCATGTAGCTGTTTATTTTCAAATTAAATTATTAAGGGTTCAACTATGATATGGAAAAGATATGATATCCGAAAAATAATTGACCAATAAATTGGAATCATAAGCGTGGTAGCGATAAGGTATTATTTATCAAAATTCATGGGTGGGTTTTGATTAGTCAAAACTCTTTCCATATCATATCTTTTCTGCATCATAGATTTTCCCAATTATTAAAGATATATGAAGTCAAATTAAAAATATTTTTAGGTGTTAATTTTCTTTCATAAATGTTGGAAGTGTTAGAATCCATCTTATGGATGGCTAAACCATGTTAGATGACTGAGCAAAATTTTAAAAATTTTCTAACCCTTCTGGGAACTAATTTCCCGGTGTTTTGAAAAATTGTAGTTTTTTGGATCGATCCTTTACTAAATCGGACCAGATTTGGAACCAAATTAAAAGGGGAAACTATATCTGATATAGATACTACAAGCACAAATCCCAAGGTGAAAGTTCACACCCAAATCAGTCTTAAAACTAGCCTCAATTGAAGATGGCATAGTGTATAGTGAAGTCGGTTTAGAAACATTGTTTTTTTTTTCTAAAATAGATATCCAACTTGCTTAAATCGAATGGGGTAAGTGAGCCTAATCTTCCTCAACGCTTTTTTTTCAAAAACTAGAAGAAAAATTTATAAAAAAAAGTCAGTTCTTGAAAGCCTAGGTCAAATTAGGATTTCTTGGAATACAAGAGAGAAGAACAAAGAGCAAGAGTATGAATACTCCTAGCCTAATTCGCCCTCTTCTCTTTTATCTCCTTATGAAGCATTCTCCTAATCTAATTAGGAGATTATCCAAATTTGATTTGGATCTGGACTTTATTAAGAGATAAGCCTTATCCTCTTAAGAGGATAGGTGCTCCATACCTAATACCAAATCCAGATTCGACCTAAAGCACATTGTCTTGTGACAACAAAATTAATCTTATTAAATTTGGGCCTTAGGCCCATTTACTTCAAAGGCTAACGACCCAAGGTATTGCATGGCCACTTTAGGCTTGATATTGTATGGCATGGGACCCCACAATGATTTCAATCAAGCCCATATGGGTTCATCTTAACATCTGAAAGAGGCGATGCCGAATTCACTACTCAAGGCAATGAACCCCTGACTCAGTCAACAATGGTCCACTTTGGGCCCAACATTTACACCTAAATGATCATTGAATTCAACCACCCTATGAAGACCCAAGGATAATGTACTCATATAAGACAAATCCCATCAAGTAATCAGTCATGTGATGGTTTCTTACACTTAAGTTTTTGACCTGTATTGAATAAAACACTACCCGATAGGGAAGGACCTTTCCCCTGGCTGCAAGGTGCAGTGCCACACTCTCTACTTAGATGGATCTTGGAATTAAAACTTTTGCAAACATTTTTCATAAAATAGTAGTATATACCATATACACACAACCACACTCATTTTGTAAAACCAGATTTCAAACATAAGTGAAATCCACTGTTGGCGGTTTAGGTTTCCATCAGAGTGAGTGATTCTTAGGTTGTCCCAACATACCCAAGTATTTGACCCTTAATGGATCTAATTGTTTGGCATTATAAAAAATAGCTCACTCCAACACCTATTGCAGTACCATAATCAAGCCTGAGGTTATATATAATTTTCCAGTTTTGCTCATCTATCTCCAAGGTCTAGGGCATAACTGAAAATTGGTCCGGGATCAATGCTTTTGTTAAATACTCACTAGTTGTGCTTGGGGTCTAACTCTAACAACTGAGACAAGCTACTCTAACTCCTTGGCAGCACACTAGTGTCAACCTTGTTAGGATAAACTCCTTAAGTCTATCCAATGGATGAGAATATTGTAAAATAACATGAGTCTCTTAAGTATCCAGTTTAAGGGGTAATACACAAAAACATACCAATATCAACACGTAACAGCAATGTACTTTATCCATTTACAAATAAATGTTTATCTACATCTTTCTGATTGGAGCTAAGTGCATACATTGTCTAATAATCAAATCCATTACTACTCTAATAACAACCTTTTATATCTTAATTATTTCTAATAATTATAAATCTCTCTCTTTCCTCTTAAATGTCTCTTAATCCATTTTGGTTCTCTATAATAAAGATGGAGTATAAATTTAATGTATTTGGGTCAGGTTTAGGGCCAAATCTTCTTGTGATTCTAATGAATTTTGCACCATTGCTTGTATTGCTAGAAATCATCATGGTTAGCTCCTTGACTTGAAAGTATGTGCTTTAGAGAGTACTACAATCAATCTTGCTAAAGTGTGGGTTGCATGGGAAACCCATAATATTGCACTCAACTTCTAGGAATCAACCAATCTTCATCAAGGGATATTCAAAGTTAGTCATTGACCGTTTAAGGAAGTAGGTGGATCAGCCATGGAAACTGAATACTGTGATCAATGAGTGCCTATTCCTTAGTATTCTTTTGGATTGTGGCTATTCCTTAGTGCCAAAACTTAAGGCTCAATTTGAAAAGAGTACATATAAAAATGTGTACAATGCAAAACCTTGTATACAATATTTCTAAACCTTGTATTTGCACTGTATACATCTATATTTTTACTATTACATCATTTTAAGGGTAAATTAGAAAGACCCCCTTATACTATGGGGTTGGTGACAATTACCTCCTAAACTTTTGCTTTGCAACAAATACCAGCTAATTGTTATGTTAGATGATAAATGTATTAAATTACCAAAATATCCACATGAACTTTTCTTATTAATTTCCTTGCCTTTTTCTATTAAACCCCAATTAACACAAAAAAAACTCTTTTCCTTCAAAAGAAACCAACTAAAACAACAAGAGCCATTTTATTGGTATAGAAAAACAAGTTTCTTTAAATTCTTGTTTTATTCCACTAACATGAATATCTTTCTTCATTTTAAAATATAAATTTTTTCCACTCCTTTCTCCAATAAATCAAGAAAAACAAAATGGAAGATTAAATTTATATTTATAGAAAGAAACCTTTATCATTTCATCTAAACACTGAATCCAGGCAAAATTTTACAAAGATCTATTGGAGCAACCAAGAAACTTCCATATTATATTTACAAAACTAAATGAATCATAAAATTGTTCAAATAAATGAGAAAATAGTAGTTTGGGGATTTAAAAAAATTTAAACATTTGAATTAAAATCTTTTTTATAGTTAATTGTGGAATGGAGGGAGGTATTTAGAGCAAAGTAAAAGCTCATGTTCATTATTGCAAATGAAAATCTAGGGAAGTAATTGCCACTGACCTAATAGTACAGGGGGTCCTTATAATTTATCCTTCTTTTTAACTCCATGCATCAATTTACTTGCTAGTTAATAACAATTAACAAATGCAAAGCAAACCAAACGAATGGCCTACTCTTGCCACTTGAAAGAAGCTAAGGACAGCATGGCTTACTCTTGCCACCTGTCAGTCTCAAATCTTCATTGCTGGAGTCTCTTCATCCTTATGCTGTCTTTGGGATGAAAAAAAATTCCTTTTTCAGATGTTGAAGGCATTCCTGTTATCAGCAAAAGCTAACGTGAGCCATGAGCGCCTTACCGAATTTTTGGTTGAGATTTCGACAATTGTAGAAGCTTAACGTATCTTCTAATGCACATGTTAGTGGATGGTTCTATATAATATAAAGAGTAAATCTCTTAAACTATCCGTACTGTTTAGCAAATTGATACGTGGTACTCTTACTGTTTAGCTATTGTTTTGTGGTACTTTTAAGTTTTTGACAATTGCTTAGTTCTACCCCTGCCGTTAATATCTGTTAATGTTTCATCGAAATTCAAACACACGTGACACTGCATGATGTATAATTTTTTTTCAACACTCAATTTTGCCCTTCGTCTCTCTCCCTATTTCTTTACTACCCTCTCCCCGACTGTAGCTACAGTGAACTACTCTGCAACCGTTCCACTCCCTATTTTTCCGCTGCCATCGCCACCACTGTCACCGCCTGTATCTCATCACTTTCGTCAATGACTTCTTCAAATTTTCAAAGTAAAACAGAAAAAAGGGAAAGAGATGCTGGTTCATCAAAACCCTAACCTTTCAAACTCAGAAACTCCACTCATTGCAGAAGTCTTTGCAATGGGTTGGAGGATTGTTTTTCCAGTTCGTTATTGAAGATCCTCACGTACGTGAGATTTTTGCAGTCACTGTATTGGTTCCGGGAGTTCTCTAGAAAACCGATTGTTGAAACTTCCCACCGTAGCACAGGTATGGGGGCAGCTTTCCTACGAGACTGTTACTGGAAACATTGAAGTCTTCAAGATTTGAATTCCAGCCTAAATCCAAAGGTAGAGTGCCGGAAAAAAACTATTGTTGAAGAGCTTCGGTTGTACAAGCCTTGGGTTCGAAGATAAAATCTCTGTGCACCCAGATATGCCGATCCCTGCCAAGCAACACAGTAAGATCGAAAGATCACAGCCATATGGTTTCAATTGTACCAGTCACCAAGCAGAATAGTGTAATCTCCATCTGGGGTCTCAAAAGGCATCGAAAAGATCACGACGGAAAGATCAAAATTATAACACTGACCGTTTATAATAAAGCCTCCATAACCACCGACGGCTCTCTGGAAATTGAGCGAAGGGAATTAAAAAAAACTCCCAATCTAATCCTTAACGTGAAACTGGTAAGTCTAGTTATAATCCATAGGGATAGGACAATTTGTTCCCAGAACACCATCATGCCAAGAATTATGACGTTGCTGAACATCATCCCTATCAAATTCTTGCAGATGATTCTTTTGTTTACTTGCTGCTTTATGTTGATGATATGCTTATTGTAGTAAGAGAAATATTTGAGATAAACAGATTAAAAACACAGTTGAGTGGTAAATTTGAAATGAAAGATTTGGGTGCAGCAAAGAAAATTCTTGGCATGGAGATTCAGAGGGACCGAAAAGTAGGAAAACTGTATTTGACACTATAGAAGCATGTTGAAATGATCTTAGAGCACTTTGGCATGAAATATGCTAAACCAGTAAGTACTCCTATTGCAGCCAACTTCAGACTTTCAGCAAACTTGTCACCACAGACAGATGAAGAAGAAAAATATATGTCACATGTCCCCTACTCCAATGCAGTTGGGAGTATTATTTATGCCATGATTTGCACACAACCTGACATTTCACATGCAGTTAGTATGGTGAGCAGATATATGTCATGTCCTAACAAGACACATTGGCAGGTAGTGAACTGGATTCTCGGATACTTGAAAGGTACATCAGATACTTGTTTGGAGTTTGGGAGGAGTAGTGACAGTTTGATGAGTTATGTTGATTCAAATTATGCTGGTGATCTTGACAGGAGAAGATCACTCACAGGTTATGTATTTTCTATTGGTGGTTGTGCTGTTAGTTGGAAAGCTACTTTTAGTCTACAGTTGCTTTATCTACTACAGAAGTTGAGTATATGGCAGTGACTGAAACAGTTAAAGAAGCTATTTGGTTGAGAGGTTTGTTTGGTGAACTCAATTTGGATTCAAAGGTGATTGTTGTTTGTTGTGATAGTCAGAGTGCTATTCATCTGACTAAGGATCAAATGTACCATGAAGGATGACACACATTGATGTGAGGTACCATTTTGTTCGTGATGTTTTAGAACAAGGAATATCATTGTGAAGAAGATTGGTACCACAAATAACCCAGCTGATATGTTAACAAAGCATCTTCCTATGGCTAAGTTCAAGCATTGCTTGGACTTGATTGGTGTTTGTAGCATTTGAGTTTGCCCATTGGGGCTTTTGTTGGAGAAGGTGGAGGGAGATTAACATTTTGTGATGCTTGAGAGAATTCAAGCCAAGGTGGAGATTTGTTATATTTGTGCCTTGAATTCTTTGTGGTGACCCGCTTCGTGAATCCACTCCAAATTAATTTGAGAAAAACCCGAAGGCAATTTCATAGTGGTTTGTGGTGGATGCGTAAGCCCGTAGCCCACCACAAATCACCATTGGGGGTGCGGGTGCGGAGCCCCCACGACGGTATGGACCTGGCCCATATTCATCTTATAGGTCCGAATCGAATACGAAGATTCATGTATTTTTCGGGGGTTTTCTCTCTTGTGTACAGAAGGCGGGTTTTCTGTGAGAGCACAACTCTGTATTTCTTCTCCATTACCTATTGCATAGTGGATTTCTATTCCTCCTTCGCTCGTGGACGTAGTCTACAAGCCGAACCACGTAAATTTGTTTGTTCTTTGTGTTTGCTTTCTCTTTATCTCTATTTTATTTTCATTTGATTGCCATTTCAATTATGTTTTCTTGGGTTTCTCTATACCATGATATGTTAGTATGACTGGTTTCAAGTTGATTAAGAATTCTTATTCAGATGTTTTTAATATTAGAAAAGTTTCACAAAAGTGTCAACAAAGAGTATAAATAAATAAGAGATCAAAGTAATCTTACAAAATAATTTCAGTAAGGAGGTATAATTAAATAGGAGAAATCAATGCTATACCGAACAACTAAAGAATTGAAACATTACTACCTTCCCACACGGCCACAGCCATCCTTCAGGCTTGTACGTGCTAAAAGGTTTCAATATGCGATTTGTATACAAGTCTTTAGTATGTTATAAAGCAGTTTACATGGGCTTAACTTGAATTTCCATAGTTCTCCCTATCAAATGGATTAAAACTAAAGAAATTAGCAAAAACCTCACTCTCAAGGAATTCTATAATTAAGTCAAATTAACAATCGTCTAAAAATAATCCACTTTAATTTGAGCAAATTAATCAAGCAATAAACATATTTTATCACTAAAGAATGGTTATGAACCTAGCTCCATAAAACAGGCCGGTCCTGCTTTATTACAAGCCATGGACAACTTATAAACAGTCTCACCAAGCCTTCCATGATCATCTATTCCCATGATCAAATCTTGTTGGGTTAATAGGATTTATGACAATAAAGAATGTGAAATGGCCTAAGAGGATTTATGGAGCCAACCCCATATATATGGTTCAGATAAGGCTTAATTGATGTGAGTTTGTAGATAATATTGTATGTTAATTTTGAATATATAGTAAGAATTTAGTTAATGAATATAAGGTATGGACAAATTGTGTGCATGAAGTCCTACATAAGCAAATAACTAAACTTCTACCATAAAACATAGTGCATCTCAGATGGTTTTTTACAACTAAAAGGCTAGGTTATAAAAGGACTCAAGCAGATCCAAATTTCTACCAGCAAGTTTGTAACCAAATTTCTAGGTGACTTGAACCTCCCCTACTCATCTTCCAACTAGAGAAGGCTTCATACAGACCCCTATTTGAGAGGGGAACATAAACATAGACCTTTTAGTTCCTCTTAACAGTGGGCAACCAAAGCAGAAGAAAAAGAAACAAGTTTTAGTTCAAATTTCCATTTTACAAAACATTTAGATTTAACCAAGGATGCCTAATTTTAGGCCATCCAAACGAAAATCTTCTTTTACTGAAATACATACCTCATGAGGTCGGTCATGCATTGATTACAAATTAGAAAAAACAATTTTCCTTGTTGTCACATCAAAGTTGCAAGAATATCTACAACTTGGCTTCTCTCTCTTCATGTGCCATGTGCCAAGATTCATCAATTGATCCTGCTACACAATAAAAGAGACACAAAGAGCAAAGAAAAAACAATTGCCCTTAGAAGATCTGCAAGTTTTAATAGGACTGACCATGATATCAAGAAACACAACAAGAAAATATGAATAGAAAGAAAGTGTGCAATAAAACAATAATTGTTGCTACTATCATATGATTCCTTAACCCAATATTGGTCCAAGTTGGTTATCCAATGTCTTTGGAAGGAGAGGATATAAACCCTAATCTTTGGAAATTTTTTCACAAAGTGGCCACTCTTAGGCTTGAACCCATGCATGTCTCATGCTTCTCAACTAGAGATTTGACTATTACAGGAAATGATGATCCTTACATGATTCTTCAGATGTACAAGAGAAAATTTGCACCTCACCTGAATGAATATTTTTGGTTTAAAGGTAAATTTGAAATGCCTAATTGGGGAAAATTCTAAAACTGAGATCCAAGTAAAAGATATTTGTAAAGATATACAAATATTAAGAGTAGTCAAATTTGTACAACAAAAGAAGAAACAACAACACAAACTTTTATGCAGAGGCTAGAAAAACAATGAGGATTTGGAAATTTTAAAATTCTAAAGAGGGAAAATGAAAATGGGTAAAAAGAAGCTAATTAATAAAATTAGATGATACTCACAGGTTGAATAAATTTCTAACACCATATTTGTCTATGGAGCAATCATGCTTTTCAAGCAGTCGAAAAAGCTGAATATTCTTCTATTTTTATCTGTTCAAACATTCAATAATTAGTGCATTAATGGGATATAAACAAACTTATATATCTGTTTGGATTTAGTCAAAGTCTCTTTATGCAAATGGACATTACAATAGTCTCTCATTTATTTGACAGCTATAAGCACAAAGACTTTGCATGTGTATTTATAACACCAAGATAGCCCCTATATGTGATTGCCTTGTTGAACAACCCTATTTCTTCTTGTTGATAGTAGTTTGTAGTCCTTTTATTTTGTTACAATGCTTAAAAGAAAGAAAAACATAAGTCCAAATGCATCATCAGAATCAGAATAAGAAGGTTAAACAGAAAATCTAATTGATTATACAATATAATATAAACAAATTCCACAAACCCCCTTAAACATTCAAATTCCAACAAAGACCCCCTCTTCGTTAAGTTGAGTGACAAAAAAGTTAACTTACCAAAATACCCATATGTGTCCCAATAGGGATTGGTTCTCCACCTACGGATCTATTAATGGTGGAGTTGTATTGATGGGTAATAATGTGTCCTGTAAAATTATGGCAAAATGAACAATTCGAATTAGAATGCATGATGATGTTGTGAGAACATTAACAAATGTACAACATGTACGAGACTTAAAGAAAAATCTCATCTCTCTTGGCACTCTATATGCTGAAGGTTGTAAATATTAAACTAAAGGTGGAGTTTTGAAAATTAGTAAGGGTGCTCTTGTTGTGATGAAAGGCATGAGGATAGGAAGTCTATATGTGCTACAGGGTACTACTATTACAGGTTCAGTTGCAATTTATACATCATTTTATCTGAGTCTGACACCACAAAGTTATGAAATGTGAGGCTTAGACATATGCGTGAAAGGAGACTTATTATGTTAAGTAGGAGAGGCCTTCTTTGTGGCCAAAGTACAGGAAATCTTGACTTCTATGAACATTATATTTTTGGAAAATAGAAAAGAACTAGTTTCAATACAGCCATTCACAGGACAAAAGGGAACTTTGGATTATGTTCACTCAGAACTTTTGGGACCTTTACAAATTCCATCAAAAGGTGGTGTTCGATATTTTCTTACCATCATCGATGACTACTCCAGGAAGGTATGGGTTTATTTTTTGAAGCATAAGAATAATGTATTTGTGACTTTTAAACAGTGGAAAACTTTGTTTAAAAAGCAAACAGGAAAATAGGTCAAGCGGTTGAGAACAGATAATGGTTTAGAGTTTTGTGAAAATGAGTTTAATAAGTTATGCAAAAATGAAGGCATTGTAAGGCATCGTACTGTTGTTAAAACACTGTAGCAGAATAGAGTTGTAGAACGTATGAACAGAACTCTACTAGAGAAAACAAGGTGCATGTTGTCAAATGCTAGTCTCTCAAACGATTTTTGGGCAGAAGCAGTTAATATGGCTTGTCACCTAGTAAATCGATCTCCATCTACAGCCATTGAATGTAAGACTCCAGAAGAAGTATGGTCTAGCAACCCTCCTAATTATTTAAATTTGAAAATATTTGGTTGTCCAGCATATGCACATGTTAATGAAGGCAAGTTTGAGCCTAGGGCCAAGAAGTGCATATTTCTTGGTTATGCTTCAGGTGTAAAGGGATATAGATTGTGGTGTCCTGACCTAAATCACCAAATCACCATTGGGGGTGTGGGGCTGCAACCCCCATTGCGGTATTGACTTGACCCATATTCATCTTATAGGTCTGAACCAAATACGAAGAGTCATGTATTTTTTGGGGGTTTTCTCTCGTGTGCAAAAGGCAGAGTCTTGAGAGATATTGGGTGTATTTTGGGGCATAGGATTTTTTGTGAGAGCACAACTCTGTATTTGTTCTCCATTACCTACTACATAGTGGATTTCTGTTCCTCCTTCGCCCATGGACATAGGCTATAAGTCGAACCACGTAAATTTGTTTGTTCTCTGTGTTTGCTTTCTCTTTATCTCTATTTTATTTTCATTTGAGTGCCATTTTGAATCTGTTTTCTTTGGTTTCTCTACACCATGATATGTTAGTATGACTGTTTTCAAGTTGATTAAGAATTCTTATTCAGTTGTTTTTAATATTAGAAAAGTTTCACAAAAATGTATGCTATACCGTAAAACTAAAGAATTGAAACATTACTACTTTCCCACACCCATCCTTCAGGCTTGTACGTGCTAAAAGTTTTCATTATGCGATTTGTTTACAAGCCTTTAGTATGTTATAAAGCAGTTTCCATGGGCTTAACTTGAATTATCATTGTTTTCCCTATCAAATGGATTAAAACTAAAGCAATTAGCAAGAACCTCACTCTCAAGGAATTGTATAAACAAGTCAAATTAAAAATCGTCTAAAAATAATCCACTTTAATTTGAGCAAATTGATCAAGCAACAAACATATTTTATCACTATAGAATGGTTATGGACCTAGTTCCATAAAACAAGCCGATCATGTTTTATTACAAGCCATGGGCAACTTATAAATAGTCTCGCCAAGACACCAATAGTTCTATCAAATGCAATATATGTATGATTGCATTCGAATTCCATGTATAGAAGAATATTCTTTGATTTGATATTCCTGTGAAGCAAGTGTCAATTGTAATTCTCATGAAGGTAAACTAGTCCTTGGGTAGCTCCTATAGCAATGTACTCCACCTTAAATAAAATCTGATTTACATATCAATTTTTTCTGAACTATCTCTTTGTATAAACTCATATATTAGAAGAATCAAATCTTTGGGACAGAAAAATCTCAAACATTTAATCAGGCTCTTATGCCAAAGATTAGCTAATGTCTTGATCTTTGCCTTCAAAGATTTACAGACATACCTTCAATGTTTAACTTCATTATAGCACTGAATTCACTACTACCCAGTTTAATTATGTGAACTCTGCTAAAAATTACCCAATAGCATACTCTACCTTTCTCATCTATTCCCATGATCAAATCTTGTTGGGTTAATAGGATTTATGACAATAAAGAATGTGAAATGGCCTAAGAGGATTTATGGAGCCAACCCCATATATATGGTTCGGATAAGGCTTAATTGAGGTGAGTTTGTAGATAATATTGTATGTTAATTTTGAATATATAGTAAGAATTTAGTTAATGAATATAAGGTATGGACAAATTGTGTGCATGAAGTCCTACATAAGCAAATAACTAAACTTCTACCATAAAACATAGTGCATCTCAGATGGTTTTTTACAACTAAAAGGCTAGGTTATAAAAGGACTCAAGTAGATCCAAATTTCTACCAGCAAGTTTGTAACCAAATTTCTAGGTGACTTGAACCTCCCCTACCCATCTTCCAACTAGAGAAGGCTTCATACAGACCCCTATTTGAGAGGGGAACATAAACATAGACCTTTTAGTTCCTCTTAACAGTGGGCAACCAAAGCAGAAGAAAAAGAAACAAGTTTTAGTTCAAATTTCCATTTTACAAAACATTTAGATTTAACCAAAGATGCCTAATTTTAGGCCATCCAAATGAAAATCTTCTTTTACTGAAATACATACCTCATGAGGTCGGTCATGCATTGATTACAAATTAGAAAAAACAATTTTCCTTGTTGTCATATCAAAGTTGCAAGAATATCTACAACTTGGTTGCTCTCTCTTCATGTGCCATGTGCCAAGAATCATCAATTGATCCTGCTACACAATAAAAGAGACAAAAAGAGCAAAGAATAACTCTATTGGTTGTTCATAGAAGTAAACTACACTAAAATCCTGAATATGCCATTATTATGTGCTTGTGCAACGTATTTGTGGTTCCATCTCATCTGCAGCTCAAAGTTGTAAAGTTACTTGATGACTTCAAACTTCAAAATTCTAAATGGCCCTCAGAAGATCTGCAAGTTTTAATAGGACTGACCATGATATCAAGAAACACAACAAGAAAAAATTAATAGAAATAGACGAAACTTGTAAATTGAAAACTAATTAAAATGTGAGACCATTTTCTATTGGCCTCCCCTGTTGTAGATGAACATTAAAAGAAGCACAATGAAATAGTTTGATTGTGAAGATAAAGTAAAGTGACTACGTACGTACCAGAGGTAGAAGAAGGAAGTCTGATGTTGTGGATAAAAGTAAAACAGAGATAGTGATGCGCCATGGCTTCTCCTTTTTGGAGTGATGTGACGAATGTGAAAGTTGAGAAGTAATACAGTTTCCAATCACTTAATAATTAAAATTCTCTCAGTACGTCATCAGCACCATCATTGTATTTCCACATCTGGGACATGAGATATCTCAGGCCAATCTTTACGCTTACCGGTTGCGCATCTTTTCTTTAACTCGGGACATTGTTGAATCCGTAGAATCTGTAGCTCTGTCAGACGACGCATACCTTGAGGTAGTGATGATAGATTACGACAATCTTCAATATGAAGTTCCCGAAGGGATTTGAGGTCTCCAAGCTCCTCTGGAAATGCAACCAATTTGGGCAGATCCCTAATCCTCAAAGCTTTTAGGGCAGAAAGACCTCCGATGCCCTCCAACGAATGAAAGATTTGACAAGACTCAATTTGTAGCTCTTCAAGATCGGCGAGGTATTGCTTCACTGCTTGAGGATGCAATGATGTCAATTGATGACAAGATGAAATATGTAAAAATCGGATAGAAGTCAAGCCTTCCATCGCCTCCGAAGGAAAAGACTGTAAGTCATAGCAACGGTGAATTTGCAAGGATGTGGTGGTTACATGAGTGGTGGGAAGGAAGTGTTGAAAAGAAGAAGAAGAAGAAGAGGATGATGAGTTTGTAGTTGATGATGATGATGATGATGTCAACATTAATGGGATGGGGGTTTTATCCTTCTTCGTCTTTTTCTTCAGAACTAACTCCAATGCCTTGGCATCAATCAAACATAAATCCACTCTTTCACGTGCCGGCCAACCCCAAGGAATACTTTCCAATTTAGGACAACCCTCTATGATCCAGCGATTGGGAAGGTGAGGGAACAGTACTACTGATAATGAGTTATGTGGCTCTTCTTCTTCTACTACCACTACTTCCTGATCACCGTCTAATATTGCCATTACTACTGACCAACTCTCCAATTTAGGCAGGTGGAAGAGGTAGAGTTCTTTTAAGGATGGGAAGAATCCTTCTCCTTTTCTCAATTTACTTGTAATGCTCTTGAGGGATATCAATTCAGATAGACTAAGATACTCAAGGGAAGGGAGTGGACCTGAGAACTCTAGAGATTCGCATCTTGGACAATCCCGTAACTGAATTCTCACTAGATTTGGGAGCAACGAGGATTTAATCATCCAAGAAGCAAATTTCATCCCTCCATACCCTTTTAGCTTCAACTCCTTCAGACTTGGATGTGGCCGCAGTCCTTCCAACGCATCATCATCATTATTCCCTTCCCCTCCATATTCTAATGTCAAGGATCGAAGGTGTGGCTTCTCCTTCAAGTTTGCTTCCTTGCCATCTCTCACTTGTTCAACTCCCTCAATAGTTAAATCACCACTTAGGTTCAGGCCATGCAACTCCCTCATGACATGTTCCCCTGCTGTTATTGTCAAATTGATTATCCTAAGCTTTCTCAATCTTCCCAAATTGTCCGGCAAATTTTCAAATGGACCACAACTATCAAGATTTAGAGTGTGCAAATTCTCTAGTTTTGTAATAGAAGCAGGGAGTGCTTTGATTTCCTCGTTCCCAGAGAGGTCAACATGTCTTAGGCTCTTCATATTTCCAGTATCTTTTGGCAAATTTTCAAGACTAGAACAATTTATAAGTTTCATGGTCTGCAAATTTTGGAGCTTAGTAATTGATGCAGGGAGTGTCTCAATAAGCGGAGCAAGAGAGAGGTGAAGGTACCTTAAGTGCTTCAATTCACCTATGCTACTTATTTTCAATCTCTCAATAAATGAAAGGTGTAAGTGTAACACACGTAAGCAAGCACAGCTCATTATTCTTTCAATTGGCAATCTCATCCCAAAATAATAATTAGGGGGCAAGAGTAGAAGAGTTCGCACCTTATTAGAAAGTTTCAATTGTGACCAGAATAAAATTGCCAATCTCATCCCATAATAACTTTTACGGGGCGAGAGTAGAGTCGGCACCTTATTAGAAAGTTTCAATTGTGACCAGAATTCAATGCCGTTAGTCCTTTTATATCTTCCAGGGTCAAGAAGTGCCACGTGTCGAACTCCTTCCGGAATAGTTATAGTAGGTGGTTGAGCCACCTCTTCATCCCTGGCCTCGATCATCCGAAAATACTCGGCCCCTGCGACTGATTGAGCAAGGTCATGCACGAGGTCGTGCATTTTGCAACTTACTATGTTTCCCTCTTCATCTTCTTTTGCTTCCTGAAACATGCTTCTCCACAACAGATCGTTGAAATACTCCTCACCTATTTCCTCCAGGCTACTACTACTCCCTCCAATGAACCCCTGTGCCATCCATAATTGGATGAGGGTCTCCTTTTCTATTTCATGATCCTTGGGAAATATTGCGCAATAGGCAAAGCACTGCTTCAATTTGGACGGCAAATGATCATAGCTTAGCCTCAGTACTCTTACAATTCCATCTCCGTCGTCATCATTATCATCATCCCCTTCTATTCTCCATATCTCATTATTTTTCACATACAACCATTCGCTTTCTTGGGTTTTAAAGCGCATCAAACTCCCTAGTGATTTTGCTGCTAGTGGTACTCCTTTGCACTTTTTGACGATTTCCTTTCCAATCTCCACCAGCTTTGGGTCTGGTTCATGTCCTTGCTCAAATGCACGTTGCTTGAACAACTCCCAACATTCATCTTCATTCAACCCCTCCAAATGGTATGCTTCGATACCAACTGTCCCCATGATTTTTGCCACCTTTTTGCTACGTGTTGTCACTAGGATTTTACTTCCCACACAACCACCCATTAGCAATTCTTTCAGCTTATTCCACTTCTCTACTTTATCGTTCCACACGTCGTCCAGCACCAGTAGATATCTCCTCCCGTCCACAGCTTTTCGAAGGATAGCCTGTAGTTGTTCCATTTCTTTGTTGGAACAATCTATATCTGAAGAGTTGGCACATCTTATAATTTTTTGTGTTAGCAATTTCACATCAAATTCATCGGACACGCACACCCACATTCTTGGGCGGAAGTGCTCTGCCACACTCTGGTCGTTGTAGACCAATTGGGCAAGTGTGGTCTTCCCCAGTCCCCCAATTCCAACTATGGGAATGATGCCCACATTCTGATCAGCTGGATGATGATGATGATGAACACCATCACCACCACCCAAGTTGAAGTCGGGGGGTCCCTTTAATAAAAGCTCTACAATATTCTTTTTATCTTGGTCTCGTCCGATAACAGTCGATTCACGTATGAAGGAGTGGGTTTGCTCCCTCTTTATCATGGCAAATGGCCTGGTATCATGTAACCTCTCTCTAAAATGGAATCCTGACATATCTGATGCAAACCCATCAAGCCTCTCTGTGATATCTTGTATTCTATGACCCATCTTAACGTGGAATGCAAGAGGATTTGAACGAGAAAAGAAGTTTTTTACCATCTTTCTTTTGCTGCCATGGATCTCCACTTGCCTTCGCAAAGCTTCAGTTTCAAATTCATCTACCACGTCATCTGCATCATAAACAGCGCCCTTAAGCCTTCTCAGCCAATCTTTCACGGCATCGTTGTTGGCTTGCTGTTCCTCTGCATCCAGAAGCACAACTTTGATCGCTGATAGCTTGTTTTTGAGTTTTTCAACATCCTTTCCAACATTTGATGCCAGACCAATCTCTTGAATAGCTTGGGAGGCCAAGCTCGCCACTATGTTTCCAACAAAGTCAAAAAGCACACCTTCTGCCATCCTTTGCTTGCCAAAGAGAAAACAGACTAAAAGACTAAAGCAAGCGGTCACAACGTTCCACTCACTGATCAGAGCAAATAACAAAAACACCTTACCAGGGGGAGTGAGTTGGGTTTCTATTGTGGCGTGGCCTGAGTCTGAGATGGTACAAGTCAAGAAGACACAGGCCAGTTGTGGACTTAATTATGGTTCATTCAACCAAACCCATGTGCAAGGGCAATAATGTAAAGAAGCACTTGGAATAGAATAATAAACTCAAAGACTTGGACCAAGTCAGCATTCACCTCCACCACACCTTGGAGAGCTGGATAAGATGATGACGCTGCCCTGCCGACAGTTTCAGCATCTTTGAATTTTGCACAAACACAGCATCATTCAAAGACTTTTTGCTTTTCAGGCGGCTGGAATTCAATTATAATGTTAGGAAAACATTAAAAATTAGGAAATATTTGTAATTGATGTAAACATTAAAAATTAGGAAAAATTTCCAATTTTTCAAAACTTATTTTCTAAGGTTAAAATCAATTTAAACAATTATACTTAAATCAGCCCATTCAGTAATGGAACCCATTAGCA
This sequence comes from Nelumbo nucifera, assembly GCF_055504915.1. NCBI lineage: Eukaryota > Viridiplantae > Streptophyta > Magnoliopsida > Proteales > Nelumbonaceae > Nelumbo > Nelumbo nucifera. The sequence continues at coordinate 110,045,726 of NC_142650.1, forward strand.
GGCCGGACTAAGTTATAAAGAAAAGGCCCACTATAACACCAGTGAGCTCAAGCCTTTTAAACCCAAATAACTTCCTAAGTTGAGGCCCAGGAATGGGTTCGGGCCTTCCCGTCTTGTTATATGTAATATATTTCAAGGATAGGCTAATAGGGACATATTATAGTTGGGGCCCAAATATTATAGTCGGGGACTAATATTTTTTATCCTTAGATATCCAAAAGATGGCTTGTCATAGACCCCAGTTGGGTTATGACTACTAGTCATAAGTAAAAGGCCTTTTAACTGTGGTCATAATAGATTTCTACAGAAAAAGAAATGGAGAAATACAGACAGGTTTAATGCAGATTTTTGATTTCTACTATAGACTTATAAACATTCAAAATGTCAAAATTTTAAAATCCCCCACTCTATATACTAGTGCCCGCCCGTGAATTGGCATCAATTTCAAGTTGGTACCCATCCCAACTGTATTTTGGGCCTAAAAATTCTGACCTTGGGCTGAACAGTCATTCTCTAAAAAAGAGAATAGTGACATGAGATTAAAGCAAGTCCAGATCTGCTATATATGGGCCCACTGGCCTTCACTTGGAGAGCTTGCCTTTCTACAAGTTTGAATTCACACCAAATCCCAAGGTTGTGTCTGGCTTCTCAAACACAATGCCTAAATGAACCAAGAATTAACTTTAGGCAAAATGGTGCATTCTATGGAAAATGTAGTAAGATAACATGAAGGTGAATGAATTATAATAAAGCAAAATGTGACATTGATATCTTTAATGTTGTTAAAGACTTTTATGATAAGTACATATTGTGTAACATGAACTATTGAAAATTAATTAGACTATGTGATGTCTTTAATATGATTGCTTATAATTTTGATTTAATATACAACAAATATTGCAATGTAATTGGAATATTAGTTCTACCATTTTAGATGTTATCCCTTAGAAAGAGAGCAATCTTGAATTAAAAGACTACAAACCAATTAGTCTTTTAGAGGGTGCCTATGGTTTTTGATTTGCTCGATTTGCTCTTGTCATTGCTAGAAAGATGAGTTGGGTGAGGTCTCTTAAGCTATTTCTACAAGGGAGATGGTGTTAGAGTGCCCAGGTTGTGGACCTAGGCATGAGGGCCCAATCGTCAAGTTAGTGCCGAGTCAGCAGATCTAGTTGAAAGTAGAAAGCAAAGAGCAAAGTAAGAGTTTAATGGATAATAGAGAGTGTACGAACCACTGCCTTACCATGGTGCTTATATTAGAATCTCTGGTTACCATCTCTGATCTCCGAGAATTTCATTAGGTGAGAGCTAAGGATGGTAGTTGAAGGAAAAGATTTGTAGAGATTTACAAGGACCTTGTTCCAACCTCCTATTTGCCGCTGTAATCAAGACGACAAGCTACTGTGGTCTCCTATCACCACTTCCCATGATCGACTCCAGTCATGACAAGGCATCTGTCTACCTTCATCTTCCTTGGGCATCAGTAGACAACAATCACAAGATTGTCGCCATCATACCCAACTCAACAAGCATGAACCTCCAACCTCATGTGGTAACCATTATTGAGAACTCTAGAGACACTAGATCTGATATGGAAACCTGATCGAGAAAGCTGCATCTAGTAGGAGTTCCCCAAAATTCATTGACAGTGGCAACAAAAGTTCATGGTAGTGGGAGTCTTCCTAAACACTTTCCCTATCCCCTGGTTTGTTCTTTCCTCACCACAATCGCCACTAAAATTAAAATTTTAAGTTTTTTGTCAATTTTTTAAATAAATAGCTTTGGCCAGATGCACGGGCCGACCTGGCCCAAGGCACGACCCACAAGCCAGTCCGGGCTGTAATGGCCCGCGGGCCAGCACGACAAAGCCCACTTTACACCGTAAAAGGCAACGCCCATAGTAAAAGTTCAGAACTTGTGAATGAGGAATACGATGGCTAGAGATTGGATGAATGGGTTTCTTGAGATTGGATGGGTCTCCTCTGTTTGCCGTGTTTGCTGAGGAGGTTGCTAGTTGGGCCGAACTACTGGTTGCTCAGCTCGGAGCCCGAGCGGCTACTCACTACAAGGTGGTAAGTTTTCAGACTTTCTTTGATCTATCTTGTACTTGGATTTTTATATGTTGACGCTTGTTTTCTTCTCTTGGTATGTGAATTCCACCATCCACGCCTGAAATACTTCTTTAGGCAATGGAAGAGGCCAAGGTCAAGGTCATTGAGGAGTACAAGTCTTTGGTGGAGTACCGGAAGGAGATGGTCGAGGTGGGGACGGCGAGCTACCACCAAGGATTTAAACTTAGCAGGTGGCTGACCCGATGTGAGTTCCCCCAGCTCGACCTCAGTGTCATAACTACTTCGAGGGTCACAAAGGAGATGGCCGTTGAAGTTGCCCAAGATCTGGACTCCAAAGCAAAAAGCGAGGACGACTTGTCCGATGATGATGAGGAGACCGATGCTGGCAAGAGCCGCATGGAGACGGATCCTCCTACCGAAGCCTCCAACAAGGGTGAGGCTCCGAGCTTGATTCATAGTGAAACTTTCTCTTTTCTCTTCTTCTTGTTTTGTACTCAAAACTTTACATTAATGAAATATAAGTATTTTGTCTATCTCTGTACAAAAACTTTTCTAAGTGTAAATAACTCCCGAACTGGTGAACTATACCAAAATTAGGAGTAAATTTTATTTAAGTGTTGGTTACCCCGAACTGTAAAGCTAATGAGCTATACTAAGAGTAGGGAAAACTTCGCGTCATTGTACGCCAAGGTGGGCGGACACTGTAGGGTATATACCTGACCTGTCTGCACATGGGGTACTCGCTTAGGTGTCGATCATCCCTTAGTGTCGAGCCATCAGGCCTAACTTCAAGTGGGATCAACCTGTTGTAATATGCTAAGGTGGGTTAGAAATAGTATGGTTTGTACCCGAAATGTCTAAGCCTCAGACATGAGAACTGGTTTGCCTATGCCAAAGAGGCAACTAGGACTTGTCTGCCTATGCCGAAAAGGCGACTAGGACTTGTCTGTCCATGCCAAAGAGGCGACTAGGACTTGTCTGCCCATGCCAAAGAGGTGACTGGGTCTTATCATAGTGCCAAGGTCTTATGTTAGCTTAGCATCATAGCCCCTGGGCTTCTGGGAGTGACTTGCAGTCCTCTCTCCAATTCGATGATCACAAGTAATATCTTCTTAGGTTGCCGATGTACGCTCGAGGTACTTGCTTCCCTTCTGGAGTCTCAAGCTCGTACGTACCTTCCCCAAATACCTGTCTTACTCGGTACGGACCTTCTCAATTTGGTTCGAACATACCAACGTGGGGCTTAGGTACCATAACCGTCGAAGAAGTAGGTTGTCGATGCAGAAGTATCGCTTTTTGACCCGGGTGTTAAAGTATCGAGCTACTCTTTGTTGGTAAGCTGTAGCTCGGATGTATGCCAGATCTCGTACCTCTTCCACCAGGTCTAGGTTGGTACCGAGCTCGTCATCATTCGTCTCTTCATCTTAGGCCTCCAAGCGTAGTGTAGGTACCTCAATTTCTGCTAGGATTACCACTTCTGTGTCGTAAGTGAGGTAAAAAGGAGTCTTACTTGTGACAGTCTTGACGGTAGTCTGGTAGGCCCATAGTACACTGTGCATTTTGTCTACCCACAACCCTTTGACTCGAGCTAAGTGACCTTTCAGTCTGCGAAGTATGGCTTCGTTGGTGACTTCTGCTTGTCCGTTTGCCTTGGGTGTGCCACTGAGGTGAATTTTGCTGAATTCCCATTTTGGCACACCCAATTCTGAAACTTAATATCTTCGAATTGCTTCCCGTTATCGGAGATGTGTACGCAAGGTAGCCCGAAGCGACATACTATATTCTTCCAAAAGAAATTTTGTATGTTGCGGGTTGTGGTTGTTGCTAGAGGTTCAACTTCCACCCACTTCATAAAATAGTCTACTTCTACAACAAAAAACTTCCTCTGTCCTATCACTGGCAGGAATGGACCAAGTATGTCGATTCCCAACTATGCAAAGGGCCATAGGCTGGTTAGGTATTTCAGGTCGGGAGCAGGTCAGTGGTGGATGTTGGTGTGCCTCTGACACTTATCGCACTTCTTGACGAGCTTGAGTGCATCTACCTTCATCGTGGTCCAGTAGTAGCCTTGCCGTAACGCCTTTTGTGCGAGAGCCCTGTCCCCCAAGTGTCCGCCGCACAAGCCTTCATGGGTGTCACAGAGTACGTACTCGACCTCTAAGGGTCGCAAGCAGCGCAAGTAGGGGAGCATGAAGAACCTTCTATACAGTTTTTCGTCTATAATGATGTACTTAGCCGGCTAGCGCTCACCCTCCAGGCCGCATTGCGTTTTGCACGAAGGGTCCCGTGGAGTAGGTAATTCACGAGTGGGTTGATCCAGCTCGGTTTTGCTTGTGCTACAGGAGCGACCTCTCCTGCCCCCTCGAGAATGCAAGGCCGAGGTAAGTCCTCTATATACACAGTCTGCATGGTGTTACTACTTGTGCTTGCTAATCGGGACAAGGCGCCGGCCTCAGCGTTCTCAGACCTCAGGATTTGTCTAATGAAGTAGGAAATGAAGCCGCACAAGATCTCCCTAACTTTGGCAAAATAAGCAGCCATGGTGGGGTAGCGGGCTTCATACTCACCTCTGACTAGGTTGACTACGAGCTGAGAGTCACGGAATATGATGAGGTGCTTTGCCTTCATTTCCTTTGCTAGGGTGAGCCCGAAGACCATTGCTTCATACTCTACTTCGTTGTTTGATGCCATGAACCTAAACCGGAGTGTGTATTCCAGCTTCACCTCACTTGGGCCGTATAGAATTATTCCTACGCCACTTCCCTGTTGGTTGGACAAGTCATCAATGTGGAGAATCCAGGGCTCCTCGTCCCAAGTTGGACCTGTTCTGACTGTCGCACTGGTTTAAGCTTCTATTGTGTGCTCGAGCTTGGTCAGCTCGGGAGTTGCGGTACTGAATGTACATTTTGCCACAAAATCGGCCAAGGCTTGGGCTTTGATTGCCGTCCAAGGTTCATACTGGATGTCGTACTCACTTAGTTCGATAGCCTACTTCGTCAATCTGCCAGACACCTTGGGATTGAACAGAATCTATCTCAGAGGCTTGTTGGTGAGGACGACATTGGTATGGGCTTGGAAGTATGGACGAAACTTGTGAGCTGCTATGATTAGCGTGTACGCTAGTTTCTCGATCTTCGGGTACCTAGTTTCTGTGTCCTGCAAAACATTACTAACATAGTAGATAGGTCGTTGGACCCGATCTACCTCTTTGATTAGTATCGTGCTGATCACCTCTCACTTACAGAAAGGTACAACTTTAATACATCCCCTTCCTCGGGTCGGGTCAAAACCGGGGTGCTAGCTAAGTATCTTTTTAGCTCGTCGAAGGCGAGTGGACACTCTACAGTCCACTCGAAGTCTTTACTCTTTTTTTGGCTCTAAAAAGGGTAGGCAGCGATCTGTCGATTTGGACATAAAACGGTTTAAGGTGGCTATCCGGCCATTCAGCCTCTGAACCTCTTTTAGTTTGCGAGGTGGCCTCATATTTAAGATGGCATTTATTTTTTTCGGGTTTGCTTAGATGCCACGTCAGTTGACTATATAACCCAAAAATTTACCTGATGTGACCCCGATGACACACTTTTAGGGATTTAATTTCATATTATATTTTCGCAAAATTTGGAAAACACTTTGCAAATCATCTAGCAAAAAAAAATTCAATACTAGGTCTTCACGACCATCTCATCAACATAGCATTCGACTTTATTGCTGATTAACGGCTCAAAAATTTTATTTACAAGGCGTTGAAAAGTTTCCCTGGCATTTTTTAGTCCAAAGGGCATGACCTTGTAGCAATACAACCCGAGCTCAGTGATAAAGGCAATTTTTTCTTCATCAGCGGGGTCTATCCTAATCTGGTTGTAACCGAAATAGGCGTTGAGGAAGCACAACAACTCATGCCCTGGATGTCGCGTCCACTAGGCGGTCGATCTTGGGCAGCGGAAAGCAGTCTTTCGGGCAGCCACACAGAATGGATCCTAGACACCAATCCCTCAAACAGAACGCAAGAGAGAACATTTAAATCTGGGTGGGGCCAAAAGTTGGAGATTATTGGACCTTCCAAGATACCTGATTTTCTCATATGATATCATTAAGAAATAGCAGTATATATATAGGTCTCAACCCAGCGTTCCCTTCCTTGTTTTGAGGAGGAAACTTAACCAATTTGAAGGTTTGTTAAGTAGAGCAAGTCAAGGCCGCTTCATATTGAAACAAGTGTCTCATTGACCAATCATCTAACCATTTGGTCATCCAACCTAGGCCAATTTAAAATGGATATCCATTGACCTAGTAAGAAGTGAAACTAAGATCCAAAGTAATCCATAGTATTGGTATTTCTATGTATAAAACATTTCCAAATAAACAATCAAATAAATTTCTTTTTATAGAAAATAAATAAATAACCATCTTCCATCAACATATGACTTGTCACATGGCCAATGGATATTCCAACATATTTGAGATCAAACGAGGGCCACCGACCCACCGTGATTTAAAATTTGTCTTGTTTGCCTCATATTCCACTACTCCATCAATACAGAAGTTATCGAAAAATCCTATAGTATCAGAGAGACAGAAGCTGCCAGAACTGAAGATGGGGTAGTTGGCAATCTCTGAATAACTCCTCAGAGTTGGCAACTAAGGCACCCAAAGTTTAGGTTGTGTATTTGTCCAATAAAAGGGTATTTTAGGATTTAAAAAAAAATATATACATATATATATATATATATATATATATATATAATAGTCACATGATGTCAGAGTTTATGATGGAGAGTTAATTGTAGGGAAGGTTTTAGATAATTGTGAGAAACAGTACAGGTACTTTAAGACAATATGTAATTAGCTAAACCATAAAGTTAGTTTAAGAAATTTGCCTTATATATATTATGAACATCATAAAAAGTACATAATAGCAAAATACTTCAAGAGAAGAAGTGGGCAAGGATCATATTCCGGGCCCCCATCTCCAATTATAAAATAAACCCAATTTCCAACCTTGTTCCTTATCGAGGATAAAAATTGTCCTCCATCCTCGATCCCCAACGGGGATAGGTTCCCCGTAGGGACCCGAATCCTCAAATTTTTTAGTTAACAATATTTTTTAAAAAATAAATTTACTTAAAATAAATAAAAAATTTACAATATAAACAATATTATATATATATATATATATATATATATATATATATATCAATAATCTAAAAATATTATATAATAAAATATATTTAATATGAATAATATTTGATATATATAATCGGGGTTAGGGCTGGGCGAGAACCACATTCCTCATCCTCGACCTTGACTTGATTGAGGATCCCAATTAATTCTCATCTCCGCCCTCACCTCGCCAAAAAATCCCCATCCCCAACCTCATCGGATTAGGGAAATTGGGTACCAATCGCGGATGGGTAAAATTGCCATCCCTAAAGTGGAGGCTAGAGCCCAAATATCTATGTAAAGAAGATCAAGTGGACCATCACTTAAAGAAGTAGATGAAGGTAATGACAAGCAGTGCATCTTCCTTACTAACATGAATCACAAATAGAGATAAACAATCGGAATTCATTGGAGGGATTTCTAGGATCATCACATAGTGGTCTAAGTCGGTATCCCCGAGCTGATGCTTTTTAGTTTCGAACTGGATTGAATGCTGAAGTGCCTTGGGGTCGACTTGATCCTGTTGGGACCTTGTACCGAGGCGGTTGAATATGCGAGCTCAATCTATTGCGGACTAGGCATGTCAGGCTGAACTGTCATCTTAGTCAAGTCGTGTCCACATGTCCCCTTTTTACTAGGTCGGGCCAAATCGCCCTTCATCAATTGCCCCCCACTCCCTGAGCCAAGGGTCCCAACCCGGTGTGGGGAGTTCATGACGAGTCCAGGTGGATTTGGCCCGAGGTCTAAGCGGCTTGTCGGGCGAATCATTGGTCAAACCTGTTCGGACACCTGGCTCCAGGTCGCGCCTAGTCTACGCGTGGACATCACGCAATCTATAAACTCCGCGGATGTCAAAACACGCGTTAAACCGATTTCAACCTCGGGGCTTGTGCAGTCGGTTTTCCTAGGAGCCGTTGGATCACTTCAATCTCAATTGTTGATTCTCGAACACAACAGCTATAAAGAAGGGGCCTGAGACTCATTTGCTTCACCACAAATTCACTAGCCTTCGGTCTGAGGTTGCGCTCAGGTTCCTTAGCTCGGTGTCTCTTCAGTTCTGTGTCTTCCCGAGGTCATCTTCCTTCAGTTTGGATTCTCTTTGGTGAGTCTTCCCTACTCTCCTTTTTGATTCAGTGTCTTTTCCATGTCTAGCTTTAGTTTCGATAGTCTTTTAGATGGGAGCGGTGGATCTGCTGGGGCCAAGGTAGGTACCTCGGCTCAGGTTGTAGATCGCCATACCGAAGAAGCTACTTTGGGTCAAGATGCGGTCCACGATCCTCCTAATGTGGAATCACCCCGGGAGGCACAAGAGGCCTCAGGTGGTCTAGCTTCCACCTCGCATTGAGGTTGGCAGCGGGACAACTTTGGCCCATTGACAATGACGGTGGACAAACTCCTATCTCTGGTAACCCGGTATAGGCTTTCGAACGACCTAGTCTATAGGATCCCTCTAGGCAACTTTCCTTGGGAGCACGGTCTCGACAAGATCATGATCTTCAAGGAATAACTCATAGCTGGTCTTCATCTTCCACTTTACCCCTTAATAGTCGAGGTCATAAAGCTTTTTAACATTACCATTGACCAGCTGCATCCAAACTCCATTCGTAATGTAGTAGGAACCATCTCTCTTTTCCACGACTATAACCTTCCTCTTGACCTTGATATCTTCTCTTCCATTCTCTCTATAAAGAAGAACTCTTCCTGTGTTCTACTCGAACACAGGCGAACTTCCTACCTGTTCCCTTGTCCGAGCTACAAACTCTTGCACGAGCTCCCAAACAAGGTCCCGACCTAGAAAAGGCATTAATTTGTGGTTCGCAACACTGAGGGGTGGCCTTTCTCGACCCATATGGGGGCGGCCATCCAAGATCTCAGTGTCAGGCTGGACCTAAAGAGAAGGGAAGCGCTTCGATCTTGGGCAGAGCTCAGTTTGAAGTTCAAGGACTATGTGACCAAGGACAAGCTCATGCAAGCTGGTCTAAGTCCTAGTAGGTTGCCACTTGTTGTGTTGTCTTTGTTTCATTTCGGTGTTGTTTCTAGCAGTTTGCTTTTGTTGCAGTAACCATGAAAATCCCTGTGACCGAACTCTTCGGCAGCATGAAGAAGGGGAAGAAGAAGCGAGCTGCCAAAAGAGCTCGCATTGAGTCTCTGCTGGCTGCCGATCTAGAGCCCGAGAAGTCAACGTCTGCCAAGCAACCTCTTGTGATTGACTTGGTCGAGGAGGAATCCGGGAAGCTCTCCCCACCCCGCGCGCCCGAGGAGGCAATGTCTTCAGAGCCCGCCCCTATAGTTGCCACTTCTTCAGGTAGCGAAGACGCAGCTTGGAGCATTTTGACTCTGAAATACAACCTACTCAAGAGAAAAAGTGCAGTGTACGCCGAGGAGGTTGCTGGTTGGGCCAAACTGCCGATTGCTCAGCTCAGAGTACGAGCGGCTACCCACTACATGGTGGTAAGTTTCTGACTTGTCTACCTCGATCTTGTATTTGGTTTTTCATGTACTAACGCTTGTTCTCTTCTATTGGCAGGTGAACTCCTCTATCCACGCCTTGACTTACTAGTCCAAGGTGCATCTGAAGCGGGCTCTCGTAGCTGAGGAATCTTCTCGCGAGGCTCACATCGAGCTTAATTTAGCCCGCAATGAAGTAAACCAGTTGAAGTAGGATGCATGGGCTAAAAAGGAGCTAATTACACTACTGATGTCCGAGAAGGAGGAGCTCGCGGAGCAGAAGAGAGCATTGAAGAGGGAGGTGGAGAACCTCGAGGCCCCCGTAAAGGAGCGGACTGAGATACTCCTTCAAGTAGTGGAGGAGACCAAGGTTAAGGCCATTGAGGAATACAAGGCCTCAGAGGAGTACCGAAGGGAAATGATCGAGGTGGGGACGGAAAGCTACCACAAAGGCTTCAAGCTTAGTAGGTGTCTGACTCAAGGTGAATTCCCTCTGCTCGACCTTAGTGCCATTACTACTTCAAGGTTCATAGAGGAAATGGCTACCAAAGCTGCTGAAGATCTGGACTCTGAAGCAGAAAGCGACAACGACCTGCTCGATGACGTCGAGGAGACCGGTGCTGATGAGTGTATGGACCCTCCTGCTGAAGCCTCGGACAAGGGCGAAGAGCACCAAGATGAATAGAGGCCTCTTTATCTCCTATATTGTATACCTGGGCATCCAAGCTCGGTCTATAGTGAATTTCTTCTTTTTTTTACTCAAAATTTTATATCAATGAAATACACATTTTGACTTATCTTTGTTCAAAAATGTTCAAAGTGTAAATAACTCCCGAACTGGCAAACTAACCAAGTAGGAGCACAAATGTGTAGGTTACCCCGAATTGTCGAGCTAACAAGCTGGACTACAAGTAGGGGTAACCGAAATAAAATTTTTCCAAGTGTAGGTTACCCCGAACTACCGAGCTACTGAGCTAGACTACAAGTAGGGGTAACTTTGCATATTGTACACCGAGGTGAGCGAACATTGGAGGGTATATATCTGACCTGTCTACACACAGGCTACTCGCTTAGATGTCGGTTGTCCCTTAGAGCTAGTGGGTCCAACTTGTTATTATATGCCAAACTGGGCTAAACGTCGTAGGGTTTATACCTGAACTATCTATGCCTTAGGCGTGAGGGCTGAGTTGCCTATGTCGAAGAGGTGACTAGGACTTGTCTGCCTATGCTGAAGAGGTGACTAGGACTTGTCTGCCCATGCCAAAGAGACGACTGGGACTTATTTGCCCATGCCGAAGAGGCGACTAGGACTTGTGTAGACCAAGGCTAACAATACAACTTTATTTAGAAAAGGCATATGGTAGAGAGTAGACTAGTACTACTTAAGAAACATTCTAAAGTGTGTTTTGTATAAAATGGGGGGAAAAGAACAAGCGCACTAGCAAAACTAGAGGGGAGCCCATTGATTGCATTCAAATGCATGGGGGAGAGATGTTTTCCATCCACTTCCTAGCCAATATTAGTCAAATAATACGTAATAAGTTGGTTTGCTTTTGTGTAAACGTGTTTGACATGTATGTTATTATTTTCTTCCTATTGTAGGTACATAGCAGAAGGTGTCAAACCAATACTACACGAACGCCTATGATGAATCCATAACCCATTGGACATTTACGATAAGTTCATCACAGATCTACGATTGCGATGAACTCATAATCAAAACAAGTTACGATGAACATCGGCTAGCACGAATCCGCAATATGTTAGACAGTTTTGTATGCCCTTAGCTTCAATCCGATTTGATGTACTTTTGTTATTTAATGAAAATAAATAAAGTGCATGTTTGATTCATGTTGTTTGGTATAATTCTGTGTAAGACCCTAAAACTAGACACTTATAGAGACTCGTGTTAGTTTTGAATGTTCACAGCCATTGGATAAGTCTGGGGAGACTTATCCTGCCAAGGCTGATACTGGTGTGCCACCAAGTGTTGGGATGGCCTGTCTCGGCCACTAGGGTAAGACCCAAGGCACATGCAGTATGGGATTACTCGAATCCTTGAACCGGACCAGATTTCCAGTTTTGCCCTGGACCTTGGAAACAGATGGGCAAAACTGGAAAGTTACACCTGACCCCTAGACTCGATTATGACACTTCACTAGGTGTCGGATCAGGATGTCTTTGATATGCCAATCAGGAGATCCTTAGCGGGGATCAAAACCTGGGTATGTTGGGATAGTCTGAGAATTCATCTGAGTGGGTGATCATAGTGACAGGATCTGCCCCTTTGTCGGACAAGGATAATGATCGGGAAAGGCACTCTCTCTGATGGAAACCAAACTGCCGGCATTTGATTTGATTTCAACTGTTGGAATTTTGTTTTGCAAAATTAAAATATATATATATGTATATGTACGGTTTCAAAATATTTGCAAATGGTTTTAATTCCCGGGATCCATGTGAGTAGAGAGTGCGGCATTGTTCCTTGCAGCCGAGGGAGAGGTCCTCTCTTGTCGGGCAGTGCTTGATCATTAAGGGCTGAGAGGTTAAGTGTAAGACCATTTAGGATAATACCTGATGGGCTAATCTTGCACATGCCCACAGTCCCTGGGTTTTTATAAGATGGCTTGGCCCAGGGACCACTTAATGTAAGTGTTGGGCCCATAGAGTCCATGTGATGGGCTCAGGGATTCACTGAGCTTTTCGGTGAATTCGGCTGGGCCTTGTAATATAGGCTGGGCCGAACCCATGTGGCTGGTGTGTAGATCAATGCTTGGGTCCCACGCCATACAAAGAAGCCCAACTGGGCAGCAGATTGGAAACTAGTTAAACACTGAACACTAAATGGGCCAAAAGCCCATTTCGAGCTGGGCTGATATGATCACCCATCTATGGGGCGAATATGAGATTAATGTTAGTAAAAGGATTGGGCATTTAACCTTATCCATTTTGGGAGACTAAATTCAAATCAGATTTGAATCTGGTAACCTCCTGATAAGATCAGGAGTAAGCTAACTTAATCTACAAATAGGATTAAGATAATCCCCTATCCAAATACTGATTTAGATAGGGATAACTCCTAATTAGGATGTTTCTTAATCAAGAAGATCCTAAGAGAAAGATATCAGATTTTGAACCAGGGTTTGCAGACAAGGGATACCTCCTACGAATTGAGATTAGATCTCATACAGACTCCAGAGAGAAGAGAAGCAATTCAGCCATCTTCGTCCCAGGAGTCCTTCTCTAGTCGCCGCCATACCCTCTTGCAAGATTCAATCTTTGCAGCAATAGGAAGTCAAGAAATCAGTTCTTGACATCAGTCTAAGAGAAAAGACTGAAAAAGACTCGGTGTTTAGAGTTTCCAAGGGGTTTTTGCGAAGGATCCAGTGTGTAGGACGCACTCTGCTGGTTCCGTTCCATCCACAGCTCTATCATCTTCAGCAGGAGCGGATCTTGGTGTCCTCTTTGGGCGTGAACACCAACTTTGGGAGATATTGCTTCTCCGGATCAGGTATATTCCTCCCTTTTGCTTTTGGTTCAGATCTGGTTCGATTATGGTTCAAGTAGGATCCTTGGATACGCATGAATCTGCGATAATGCTTAGATACGCATGAATCTGCGATGATCTATAAAGACATGCATGGATTCGATATGAACTTTGGACACATGCAGAGTTGCCATGAACCTGAGACCATTACAAAACTGTGGAATCACAGCAGATCGGGAATAAATGTCGGTTACACGTGTGCTTTTAAATTATGCATATGAGTCTATCTGGCGGGATAGGATTCTCTAATATTGATCTGCTAATATTCAAACAAAAGGAAATATCTCCCTCCCCAATAGAAAAGATCCTCACTCTTAATAGGAAAGATTTTTTTCCTTGATAACCTTAACTTTCTCTCTATAAAAGGAGGAGAGAAATTCCACCCTTCTCTCCTCTCTTCCCCACATCCTCTCTCTATCCCGCTACCACCTCTGGACCTTCGAAGACTAACCAACCTTTTCCTTGCCATGGTGCTTAAATTAGAATCTCTGGTTACTATCTCCGGTTTCTGAGGATTTCATTGGGTGAGAGCTAAGGATGGTGGTTAAAGGAAAGGATTTGCAGAGATTTACAAAGACCTTGTCCCAACCTCCTATTTTCTGTTGTAATCAAGATGACTAGCTAGTGTGGTCTCCTATCACCACTTCCCACGACCGACTCTAGTCACGACAAGGCATCTATCTACCTTCATCTTCCTTGGGCATCATTAGACAATGATCACAGGATTATCACCATCATACACCAACTCAACAAGTAGGAGCCTCCAACCTCATGCGGTAACCATTATTGAAAACTCTAGAGACACCAAATCCGATATGGAAACTTGGACTAGTAGGAGTTCCCCAAAATTCATTGACAGCAACAACAAAAGTTTACGGTAGTGGGAGTCTTCCTGAACACTTTTCCCATCCCCTAGTTTGTTCTTTCCTCACCACCACTACCACTACTAGATTCGTCTCTTTGGTTCCATCTGAATACAGAGTATAGTCTCACTACTAGAACCCTTCCCACCCTCATTGCAATCTCTCTCTCTATCTTTTTCTCCCTTTCTTTTTCTTCTTCTTCTTCTTCTTCTTCTTCTTCTTCTTCTTCGATCATTCCTTTACCTGTTGCCTGCCTCAACAAATGGAGAGGCATAGCTTTGTCGTCACGGAAGGGAACATTAGAAGTCCGATACTGATGCCTAGTTTGTTGCTAAATGACTTCCACCTTTTTCTTGTCTGTATGATTACCATGCACCCTCTGTCTATTTTCTTCTCTTCATTTATTTTTAATCATAAATCTACTTCTCTGTTTTTCTACGTTTTGATTTTTGTCTCAGGAAGCTGCTAGATTGTCTGGTGATTGTTTTTTATGCAGATTTTTTCTCTTCTTTCGAGAATCACTGTTATGGCGTACCTGTCTTGCCTTATGTGGTATTTGTAGCTAAATTGAATTGCTGGTATCTTCAATCCACTTCTTTGTTTTTCTTCGTTTTTAAGTCTACCTCTAGCAGTTGTTGGATCGCTTTGTGATCGACATTCTGATCCGAGTATCACTGCCATGTTTTCTTTTTATCTTCAATCTCTTGAATTTAGATACGTCACAGTGCTTTAAGGGGGGAGGGGGGCCTTTTCCCTGCCTTCGAATCTTGTCGCCTCTTTTTTCTCCTTTCACGAAAGTTGGTGTTGCCAAAGCTTATCCCTATCGTGCTTTTGTTTGGATTCGAGATATCACATTCTTGCAGCATCGTTCTCATTTGAAAACAATTTGAGGTCAACCCAATCCAATGCCTTCCCAAGTCATAGTTGATATAGGCGGAACCCTCCCGAATTCAGTGGTATCTTAATCAGATCTGTTACTTTTCTTTTTGTATATATTGTTTATTTTGTTTGTGGGATTCTTTGTTCTTGACCGATGCCGTTGGAGTGATTTCCAGTTCATCATGAGTAGACATAGTGCTTCAAATCGAGGAGTTAAGAAGGTAGTCTTGAATTTTCAAAGGGGACGAAAATCATCTTTGACTCCAAAGGTACACACATGCGATAGTCCTGAATTTCCATCCAATTCCAATTCATTCATGTTTTCTTCAACTCCAAAGGTACACACATTCGACACTCTAAACTCGCATGGATATATTTTCATGTTCTCTGTGCAACTTTGCTATCGATAGGCCTTTTAATTTTACCTTACTACAAAAAAAAGAGTATATCATTAAGTTTAATTTCATGTCCCTGAGATGTAGATCAGCCTATGGAGCAATCAAATGCGTTTCTTGGCATGTTTCTTGATTGCGTTGAAAGAAAATTGGGAATGAGTTTTTGTGCATTTCCCATAAACGACACCAATCTGATGTTGTCTAATTCGAGGTGTCCCAAACCAAGATCACAGTCAAATAATCCTACCAACTAACGAAGCTAAGGTGGAAGGACGAAGCTGCTTACCAAGGGCTGAAACAAGAATATGGTCAGAGGCCCGAGGAGTTGTTCCCCAGGTAGGTACTCCAACACTCAAGTTAGTCAACGACAGTGGGTGGTCGGGCAACGTGCTGGTCTGAGCAAAAGCATAATAACATTATGGATGCTGAAGAGTCAAAAGTCCCTTACCTTGGGTGGGGATTATCTATTTATAATTGAGGATCCGTGTCCTATTCAGATGAGGCTTCTAGGGTTGTTGGGATGTGGTCGTCCACCGTGGTCTTCAGAATATGTCTTGATCCCTACCGGAGCCGTCCTCCTTATCCGTTTGGGGTTCTCCTTCCTTGGTCGCGTTTATCCACCTTATGTGGTGCCAATGTGGTTGAAAGTGACAAGACAGCCATGGAAGGGATACATAACACCCAAGGCCAGTTCAACCATAAACCAAACAATTTCTTTTTTCCAAAAGGAAATGACTTCATTCATATGTCAATATCATTACTGGAAGACTTTATGCTGCCTCATGATCGACTAAGTGATTATACTTACATGGCATAGTATACTAGATTGTGGGTAGTAAAATTTGACGTTGTACTAACATGATTTACTAAAATAACATAAAAAACGCTCATAAGGCTTTTGACCTTCTCTTGTATATATGGTGTTCATGCTCCACTCGATAGTCCAGTTAATGTTTATGGTATTTACAATGCCTTTTGAGTCAGAAAAGCCAAAAAGTGACTAGATATTTTCAATGCCTTTTAATTCTTCTACTTGCTGCAAACAAAGTAACATTTGGTCTTGTTAGGATGATAAAACCTGTTGCTGCTTTGTTTGTTTCGACCCATCCACATATAATAGATATTTAGTTATAATCTTTGTGCTTGGTTATTGCTTTGCTTTTTTCACTAGTTAGGTCTCTTGTGGTATTTTATACATAATAGTTTTTTTTCTCTAGTTAGTTATAATCTTCTATTTGTTGTAAACTATATAATAGTTTTTTATCTCTTTTGACAGGTTGGGTTGTAATTTTTAATATTGGATTCTTACCAGGTGGGTCAACCCAATAACAAAATTTTAAATGCTTTGGGCAGGTTGGGTCATGGGTGTCAACGAATATTCATCAATTAAGGATTCTATTTTTTCATCATTTGTTTATATCTTGGAGAGAAATCTCGACAAATTTTCTTCCTTTACGAATAGTAAGTCTCCTCCTCTACAAGTCTGAAATTTGAGGGCAACAAGTCTCCTCCTCCTCTACAACTTTCATATCTAAGGGCGACAAATCTCCTTCTCTACATATTTGAGATATGAGGGCGAAAAGCCTCTTCCTCTACTAATCTCTCTGTTTGGACCAGGACCCTAATCTAATGGCAGTTAAAGGTGTAAAACGGGTCATGGGCCCACATAAAGTGCGGGTCTTGCCTTGCTGACACACGAGCCATCCCAGGCTATGGCCCCCTAGGGATAACTTGGGGGGTTGATCCGATAGGTCCCACGGCCTAGGCCTATGTCGTGTCGTGGGCAGGGCTGGTCCATGGGCCGAGCCTTGGGCCAGGTTGGGTCGTGCATCAGGCCAAAGCTATTTATTTAAAAATTTGACAAAAAAGTTCAAATTTTAATTTTATATGAATTTCGATGTATAAAATTTCTTATATATAAAATAATTAAATAAATTAGTATAATAAAATTAAAAAAAATATTTATTTTAATATATTATATACTATATGTTATTATATAATGTTATATAAATATAATATATATAATATAAAAATAATATATATGGGTTATGTCAGGCCGTGCTGGGATGGGTTATGGGTTGGGTTGTGTTGGCATGAGGGTCGTTGGCGGCACGGCCTGCTCGGTCATAACATGTCAGCTTAGCCCGTGGACCTAAAATCCCAAGCCCAACACGACCCACACGATTGTGCTAGGCCTGTCATGTCGGGCCGGTCCAAATTCGTGTCAGGCCATGCCAAGTCGCGGCTAACATGACCCATTTTACACCTCTAATGGTAGTAGTATTAGTTTGAAAGAATATCGATTGTTAGAGGATGAGAAACCATCATTTGAGTTAGGGTTTTTTCTTGGATTAGCTCCGTTCAACTTTTTTTTTTTTTTTGGTGGGGGGTGGGGAAGAGGATCATTAGAATCTGGAATCAATAGTATTAAGGTGTGTGTGCAATGGGGCTACTACTATTGTTTGCTAGATATCTAAACGACAAGTATCCTTATATGAGTTGAGAGGCATTTGCCCGACACCGGTTTTTCTGCAAATTGTTGTAATTTTTCCGGTAGCTATTTATATTGTCTATAATTTCTATTATATTTCTTCACTCTCTATGTTTTCCTATGATTTTCATATCATTCTCAAGTTTTTGTTCTTTTTATTTTTGCAATTTCTAGCTTTTCTTTTTTTTTTGTAAGTTATGTTATTTTTCTTCATTCTCTAAGTTTTTGTATAATTTTTATTATATAGTTATGCAATTTCAGTTTTTTTTTGTAATTTTTGTTTTTTCAATTTTTATGTAATTTATATTAATTTTATGCATTTTTGTGTTTTTGCTTAATTTCTATTTTATTTTTTGCAATTTTTATTATTTTTGTGTAATTTTCATTATTTTATCTAAATGAGTTGGGTTGGATTTAGGTTGATTTGGGTTGAACCCAACCCATTTAATTCTATCTAATTGGGTCATTAATGGGTTGGCGGGTTAGATGGGTTGGGTTAACACTCAACCCAAACCGAACCGAACCCAACCCACCCAATTGCCACCTCTATGTGTCTTCAAAGTAAATGTGCAACTATTTCGCCTACCCTTGCATGGTGGCATGAGATGAAGAGATGCTACCATGACTCCATTCTTGTGTCACTGAATAAGCAATTTTTTTCCTATTTTTGGTAGGAAGCAGGTTAGTTTATCCTTCCTTTCAACACCATCCACCAAGACTTCCGCATGAAGATTTTAAATCTCAATGGCATTTAGGCCCTCTAGATGATGTTTTAGTTTACCCTTTGTCGAGAGGACAGTGCATGGTTGATTTTCAATGAAGAACTTGTAGCTCGAACTAAGAGTGTAAGTGCCTTTCTTGTTTTTTTAGTAGTAAAGTGTCCTTAGAAAGGTGAGTGGATAATAATGTTTGGGAAATATGAAGAATTCAATCTTCTTGGAAGATCATATTGAGTCTGTGTTGATCCCAAACACCCTAGTTGTTATTGAGCTCTACCACATGACAGAAAGGCAGCAAGTTCAGGGATTTAGATTTTATTTTTGGAATGCCATCTAGTATGATGGGAACCCAAAGATCAACTATTTTTGCCTTACATCTTTCTCTTATTTGCAATCTCTCTCTCTATATTTTTCTCCCTTTCTTTTTCTTCTTCTTCTTCTTCTTCTTCTTCTTCTTCTTCTTCTTCGATCATTCCTTTACTTGTTGCCTGCCTCAACAAATGGAGAGGCATAGCTTTGTCATCACGGAAGGGAACATTAGAAGTCTGATACTGATGCCTAGTTTGTTGCTAAATGACTTCCACCTTTTTCTTGTCTGTACGATTACCATGCACCCTCTGTCTATTTTCTTCTCTTCATTTATTTTTAATCATAAATCTACTTCTCTATTTTTCTACGTTTTGATTTTTGTTTCAGGAAGCTGCTAGATTGTCTGGTGATTGTTTTTTATGCAATTTTTTTTCTCTTCTTTCGAGAATCACTGTTATGGTGTACCTATCTTGCCTTCTGTGGTATTTGTAGCTAAATTGAATTGCCGGTATCTTCAATCCACTTCATTGTTTTTCTTCGTTTTTAAGTCTACCTCTAGCAGTTGTTGGATCGCTTTGTGATCGACATTCTGATCTGAGTATCACCGTCATTTTTCTTTTTATCTTCAATCTCTTGAATTTAGATATGTCACAGTGCTTTATGGGGGGAGGGGGGCCTTTTCCCTGCCTTCGAATCTTGTCGCCTCTTTTTTCTTCTTTCACGAAAGTTGGTGTTACCGAAGCCTATCCCTATCGTGCTTTTGTTTGGATTCGAGATATCACATTCTTGCAGCATCGTTCTCGTTTGAAAACAATTTGAGGTCAACCCAATCCAATGCCTTCCCAAGTCATAGTTGATATAGGCGGAACCCTCCGGAATTCGGTGGTATCTTAATCGGATATGTTATTTTTCTTTTTGTATATATTGTTTATTTTGTTTGTGGGATTCTTTGTTCTTGAGTAGACACGGTGCTTCAAATCGAGGAGTTAAGAAGGTAGTCTTGAATTTTCAAAGGGGACGAAAATCATCTTTGACTCCAAAGGTACACACATGCGATAGTCCTGAATTTCCATCCAATTCCAATTCATTCATGTTTTCTTCAACTCCAAAGGTACACACATTCGACACTCTAAACTCGCATGGATATATTTTCTTGTTCTCTGTGCAACTTTGCTATCGATAGGCCTTTTAATTTTACTTTACTACAAAAAAAAGAGTATATCATTAAGTTTAATTTCATGTCCCTGAGATGTAGATCGGCCTATGGAACAATCAAATGCATTTCTTGGCATGTTTCTTGATTGCGTTGAAAGAAAATTGGGAATGACTTTTTGTGCATTTCCCATAAACGACACCAATCTGATGTTGTCTAATTCAAGGTGTCCCAAACCAAGATCATAGTAATAATCCTACCAACTAACGAAGCTGTGGTGGAAGGACGAAGCTGCGCACCAAGGGCTGAAACAAGAATATGGTCAGAGGCCCGAGGAGTTGTTCCCCAGGTAGGTACTCCAACACTCAAGTTAGTCAATGATAGTGAGTGGTCGGGCAACATGCTGGTCCGAGCAAAGGCATAATAACATTATGAATGCTGAAGAGTCAAAAGTCCCTTACCTTGGGTGGGGATTATCTATTTATAATCAAGGATCTGTGTCCTATTCGGATGAGGCTTCTAGGGTTGTTGGGATGAGGTCGTCCACCAAGGTCTTCAGGATATGTCTTGATCCCTACCGGAGCCGTCCTCCTTATCCGTTTGGGGTTCTCCTTCCTTAGTCGCGTTTATCCACCTTACGTGGTGCCGATGTGGCTAAAAGTGATAAGGCAGCCACAGAAGGGACACATAACACCCAAGGCCAGTTCAACCATAAACCAAACAATTTTTTTTTTCCAAAAGGAAATGACTTCATTCATATGTCAATATCATTAAGGTGCCATGTTTGATAAGGTCTCTGATTGGTTGTATTGAAGTGATTTGGGATTAAATTAGGGATGGGCAATGGGCTACCTCTTGTTGTTTAGCCTCATGAATAAAAAAGTTTAAAAGGAATTACTTTCAAAAAAATAGAAAAATGTTTTTAAAGAATTCATCTATGATTTAGGATTCCATCCCATGTTTCACCAGGAAAGGTCCACTTCCATTGCCAATCACCATCTAAAATTTCCCTTTTCAGTCATATTCCCCCTCTAGTGATTTATTTTTTTCAAACATTCAATGAGGTAGAAATATAGTCAATTTTTACTCCTGGCCAAATGTTTCATGGCTTTTTCTGGTTAATGATGGAATGACAAATTCCATTGGATTTGGAGCAGATTTCCATGGCTCCTCTTAACCCTAACAAATTACAGGAATTTTTTATTTTATAATTCAACAGTTGATTGATGTTGATTGAATAGTGACAAGTGGTTGTAGAATGTTGGTGATCCTGCATGCTTTAGGGCTTTTGATGATAATAGTTTCAGAACTCTGCATCAGTTGTATCTGTACTTCTCCCTTTAAAAATTGATTAACAAACGGCAATTTTGAAATCAATTTCATGTCTTGCATTACTAATGTAAAGATTGCATTGCAATTAACTATGATCATAAAGGAACTGCGGTATTGACCCCATTTAACTATTTCTTTAAATGACTCTTTATTGCTTTTTCTTCGAGAAGATCTTGCATCCATATTATAATTGATAACAAGAAGCAGATCAGAAGTGGTGCTTAATGATTAGCAGCAATATGGTGAATATAACTATATTGATCAAAATCCAAAAGGAAATTCTGGTATTAATTACAAAAGAAACCATGTCCAAAAACAAAAAACTTGAAAATAAACAGTGCAAACTAGAGTTGAATTTACAAAGGCAGAGGGGAAACCTTAAAGCTATGTTTGGTTTGAAGGAAAAAGTAGGGAAAGGAAAAGAAAGTTAGGAAAACCTTCACAAATCGTGTATAGGTTTCCCTACCTTTCCTTTATTTTCCCTACTTTTTCCTTCAAACCAAACATAGCCTGAAATGATTACTTTACTATTTATTCAAGTTCTGGTTGGGTCTAAGGTGTAGAATTTGCTATTACTGAAAAATGAACTTAGAATGTAGGTCTTAGAGTCCAAGGACTGAAGTGATTGAATAAGTTCAAGGTTCAAACATTGTTGGTTGTTTCTCTAAAATGATAAAAGTGCAATGAAGGGAAACTGCAAGAGCATCGAACTTCTCCTATTGGGATGAACTGGAGATCTTGATATCATACACATAGAACACTTCATTACTCCCATTTCACTTACAACATTAGCCAAGTCTATAGACTGCAATTGCTTAGTTTGTCTACCGGTAATAAGCTCTAATAACACGAGGCCAAAGCTGTAGACATCAATTTGTCCAGTTGTTTTCTTATTGTATCTGTGTTCTGCAATCAAATAATAGAAATTCTTTAAGAAATTTTCATTAACTAAACTAGCATCAAAAGTAACCATATACATTTACAATGCATATATATGATATGTTATGTTTGTGCCTTGAATTCATTGTGGCGACCCACTTCATGAATCTGTTTCGAATTAATTTGAAAAAAACCCGAAGGCAAAATTTAATAGTGGTTTATGGTGGATGCGTAAGCCCATTGCCCACCACAAACTAGACTTATCAAGCACATACAAGGTTCCTATCAATCTGCCAACAACTATCTTCTTCTCAGTCCTCAAGTCCTGCAGCAAGCAATGTACAGGTAAAAGATAACTTTAATGTTAGAAGTTTTAGAAAGTTTAAATTAGGTAGGTACAAGGCATCTTTCAATGTTAAAGAAGAATGTAAATGGACGACTTGACTAGTGGACTTGCGTTATTTATTCATTTTTGGGGTGTTATTTATTATTATTTTATTTTTTACCTTTTGGTGTCTGTGTGTTGATAAAAAAGAAGTTACTTCACATGTATAGCTGTGTAAAATAAATTTTAATAATTTCCAGCTTACATTGATCTCCCTTTTCAGGTGGGGCTTTGGATATTTGGAGGAGTGCTGAATGTGGATGCTGTAACTGCTGCAACCCTTGGATTATCAATCCTCCTCATAACTGGGGTTGTCACATGGAAGGAATACTTGGAAGAAGCAGTTGCCTGGGACACCCTCACATGGTTTGCTGCACTCATTGCAATGACAGGCTATCTCAACAAATATGGTCTAATATCTTGGTTCAGCCAGACTGTTGTTAAGGTCAGTTTTATTTTCCATCCTTACAAGGATAAGATGTTTGCTTGTTTTTTTTTTTAATCACACCTGTACTTTGTGTTTTTATTGATAGATGTGGGATGTTAAATGTTACGTAATTAGGTAAATGAGTTATGCTCCTCAATGTTCCTGTGCAATTATCCAACTTCCAAATAATGCAAATCTGTAGTTTTAAAAGGTGCTTGAGGCTTACACCTCAATCCCTAGAAGGGAGACATAATACCAAAGGCCTGTCTCATATAAGCTATATACCACACACCTTTAGTGAAACTCAATGTAGTTTTTCCTCAAACTTTTTTACACTGACACAATATGCCTATCATGGCATCTCTTATGGGATATAAATCTGTAATTCGGCTGGAAACTTGAAATGTAAATTAGTTTTGTCTAAGGGGGTGTTTTTTCTTTGGATTTTGAGAGGGGGGGAAAGTTGGTCATTGGGATTTTGGTTCTCATTAACCAAGAATACCATGTTCATTTTTCAGATTAATGTGGGGACAAAAATTCCCCTTTTAATAATAGATTTTTTATGACTAAAATGGTAATTACCTTATTTACCTAAGAAATAAAAGAACATGGACAAATGCACTTACCCAGGTAAGTGTTTCCCAGGAAAAACTTACCCAGGTAACTTACAAAAAACAAACGAGGCCTAAGAAAGAGTGTTGGAGTTATAGCAAACCAAGCTTAGTGGTTTTAAAAATATGTATCTCTCTTCCAAGTGGTTTAGGATTCTATTAGGTGGTGTTTGGTAATATTTTAGATGAAAAAGTTTCTCATTCTTCTGTTCTCAGGAATCAGAGAACCAACGTTTTTTGTTTGTTTCAAGGGATCAGCAAAATTGAGGAAATGTTTCTTTTGAAATGTTACTGGACCTTGCCATAGTGTCCATTGAAGCTACATCAATGTTTATAAAAGAAATGCATCCCGACCTTTTACTGTCCAAGATGTTGGACCCATATTTATCCATACTAAATACTTCTTTTCCAAGATTAAATAGGAGGAAAATGCACCTCTACCATAGGGCATTAAATTTTGGTCCTCAGTCTAGCTTTCATCTTTGGAGATAATTTTGTTTTGAAGAGGCATAGAGTTGCTGATAAGAAAAAATTTTACACACTGAGATAGTACATCTAATCAATTCTTCCCTTATTTTCAGAGTATTGTACACGGGCAAGCAATAACGGCAGTTGCATGTGATATAGGATATATTTTGGATTAGCAATGTTTGTGATTTAGTTACTTTTATGTACTTAAACATGTAACTAAATCAACTTCTTTCTAACAGTTTGTAGGAGGACTCGGTCTGTCATGGCAGCTTTCGTTTGACATTCTGGTTCTTCTCTACTTCTACTCTCACTACCTCTTTGCTAGTGGTGCTGCCTACATTGGAGCCATGTTCACAGCCTTCTTATCTGTGGCAAGTGCCCTGGGCACTCCACCACTCTTTGGGACCATGGTGCTCTCATTCTTCTCCAACCTCATGGGTGGCCTCACTCACTATGGAATTGGCTCTGCCCCAGTTTTCTATGATGCCAACTATGTGCCACTGGCTAAATGGTGGGGCTACAGTTCCTCATCTCCATTGTCAACATAATCATCTGGCTTGGGGTTGGAGGCGTCTGGTGGAAAGCTATTGGCTTGTGGTAAAGGGGCTGATCAACGTAAACGGGACCACCAATAAGTGTTTATTGAATAAACGTAAACGGGACCAAACACCGTCAAAATCTACAATTTTTACCATCAAGCTGAGTTGAACCAAGATAAGTTGGTCCATTGCTCTGGGTTGGTTATTGAAACAAACTGATCAAACCAACTAAATTAAATTGTTTGTTAATAAAAGAAAAAAAATATATATCGACCACCTGGTTCCATAGAGATTCAATTTAGAAAAAATAATAGTGAAATAGTTTTGAGAGAGATTTAGTATATGTTTGGTTCCTTTGGCATTTACAGAGAGAGGTCATTTATTACTTTAAATATTTATTTATATTATCTTAAAACGTTTTTTACTTTAAACATTTTTTTTTTTTTTTTTTTTGTTTTTTGGGCATCACTTTAAACGTTTTTTTTGCTTTCCACCTCAGATTAACACTCATAAAAACATGTTGCATCAACATTTTGTTTTAAGAAATGACGGGGCATTAGGGGAAATGAAAATTTGATGTTTCCCCAAATACCCCATGCACAAAAATCAAAGCATTTAAGTTTCTAGTGTTTATTGCATATGAAACCATTGTTTGGTTTCACCATTTATCAAATAAACACTAAGAAATTGAAATGCTTTGATTTTTGTGCATGGGGGCATTTGAGAAGACGTCAAATTTTGATTTCCCCTAACACCCTAGCATTTCTTGAAATGAAATGCTAATGTGACATGCTTTTATGGGTGTTAATCTGAGGTAGACAACAAAAAATATTTAAAGTAATACGGAACCAAATAAAAAAACAAGAAACATTTAAAGTAAGACAGTACAAATAAACATTTAAAGTAATAAATGGCCTCTCTTTAAACGCCAATGGAACCAAACATACACTTAATATTTTACCACATTGTGTATGCTTTGGACCATGGTCAGATCAGGTTGTATGGTTATGGCTAGTCTAGTTTCTAAATCATTTTTCTATTATATAAAGGACAACCATGAACATGATGGTTGTATAGAAACACCCTCTTAGACCTAGAAAAGCCATTCTCTTTTACTTTTCCTTCTTTTTAAACCACAGTACTATTTTTTTTTTTTTTTTTTTTTTTTTGTAGTTGAATAATTTTCAAATTACAAAGAAGGGTCTATCTTTTCAGTATTCATAAAAACATGCACTTGCACATAAAATGCTTACTACAACCAAAGTAATGGTGCTGGTACTAGCACACCCTATTTTAGATAACAAGGGAAAAGCCTTGTTTTCCTTTAGACTGCACTTGATACAAACGGCTCGTTCCCTAGAAAATGATATTCAATTGAAGAATGAATCAGATTAAGAATTTAGTCATGTTTCACTAGGAAAAATAAACCAAAATAGTTAAAAAAAATACACAAGAATTCGTTTTTTTTTTGGAAAAATTTATTTCCACTGTTATGTTTAGGGTAAAACCAAGCACCATAAAATAACAAATTTCATAAAAGCTTTGGTCTACTTCATTTGGATGGGTTTTTGAGAACTGAAAAGGGTGAAAATCCTCAACTCCTCATCAGGGCATATTCCAATATTGATCCATCAATAGTCAAAAGGTACTCTTTGGAAAACATAAAAGACATTCTTATAAAGCAGCTTTCTATCATATGCACAAGGATATATTTTGCCTTTTTGTTGGTTGAGTCACCTCTTTATCAATTGTATAATGTATGCCCAAATGGATGTAAAGATAACAAAAAAATATATATAGTAATGGGTGTGTCAAAAAAGCACCAGTGGACACTAGGAACATAGTCATATTGTAGTTGGTGGATAGATTTGATAAATACCCACTTCTCCCACTTGCTTGGCACAGTACATTGTTCCCATAAACAAACAGTGGTCTTTGCTTTTGGGCATTACATCAAGCGGCATATAGATATAATCACAATAGTCATATCTTTCTTTTTTAATAAACGCTTAGATATAATATGAAGTGGTCTAGGTCCATGTCAAATTATTTCTTTCTCCTTCCTTTGCTTCTCAATTCCTTAAAAATTGTGGGTTTTTCTTTTTGAATTTATAGAGAAATAATCAAAAACTTTAAAAATTGGGCTATTTAAATTCAACCACAACCTTCAGTTTCCCTTTTATTAAAAGACCGAATCCAATCACTCCCTTAGGCTATGTTTGGTTTGATAGAAAATAAAAGAGAAGCAAAAAGTTGAGGGTTCTTTAAGAACCTCCCCTCAATTTTCTATTTTTCTCTTATTTTTATAAAATCAAAACACAGCTTTATAGAATGTGGGAATTTTTTAACACCATTGCAAGCATCACATGGGTCTCTTGAAGTATATCCTTCCAAGAATCTTCTCTCATGTAAGTTGCTCATGTTTGATTTAATTTTCTCAACAGGATAACTAGATAAGCACTTGCATAGAATTTGCCCTGGTGTAAAAGCATTGGAGTGCAAATCTATACTACTTTAAAAAGCACGAATAGCCACAAGAATATTTATGAAATTTTCTTAGTACAAAATTGATCCCTCAATATTTAAATTTATTGATAAAAAATAAGGGCAAATAGGATAATCGGTTTTTGATATTAAATGAGTTGAAAATAAGTAATTTTAAGATATTCAATGCATTCAATTCTCTTTCTTTTAATTATTAAATCTATATACATAATAAATTAATAATTCCAATAACATAAAATTCAAAAATAGATAAAATGAAAACATCTCACCGTGCCCACATATACATCTCACCGTGCAATGGGAACATCTCTCGTGCTCATAACGGGAAGATGTTCCCAGGAGGTGCTGTGGGGCGCCGATCTGATCTTTGGCACTTGACTATTTCATGGGGTATTTTACCAGACAAAGCGAATTCGAATGGGCTCCCCACAGAGCACCACGCACACGCACATCTCCCCGTGCATCGGGATCATCTCCCGTATGTTATCATGGGGAGATGTTCCAAATGCACGGGGAATGAGCCCCTGCGAGGGTAATCCATCCGAACTCAGAATTTCGCTCTAAACCACAATTACGACAGAATTTTCTAAAAAGATGGTTAAAAGATGTTATTAAAGGATGTGATCAAACAGGGTTCAATTTGTCGCCGGATTACATTCAGATTTTGGGTAAACTCCGACTGGTCACAGTTAATCCTTCTTAACGAGAAAGGAAAAAGAGTGAGGAAGGAAATGCCATTACTGTAGAACCAGATTGGAGATTACCCATTAACAACAGTGGAATCTGAAATTCACCCCACACCCACCCACCGATCATTGTTTGATCAAATCATCAACATTTTCAACTTTCAATCTCTGGGTTGTAGCTTCAATCACTTACATCTTCCGAAGGTCGGGAGTGACGACTGACGACCTTCTTCTCATTCAAATTCGCGCCCCCTGTTTCCGTCTTTTTGTGGTTTGCTCTTTTCGTCGTCTCGTTTTTGAATTCCTTGGCATAAAAAAAGGACTGCGTGATTTGTTTATTTAGAAACATATTTCCTTCTGGCCTGAATTACCCTAGACAGGTTCATCTCTGGAGTTCTTCCAGCGCACCTTCGTCGTTTTTTACTTTTTCTTTTCTTCTGATGGGAACAAAACCTTCGTCGTTAAGGCATAGTATATAAATTGTAAATCCAGAATATGAGTTTAATAGCTTTACATTTTATATGTTATTAAGCTGTTGGAATCCCGACAGTTCTATAACGTCTAGCCTGAGCGGTGATTGACATCTGGCTCTTCCTCGTTCTGTATTTCTACTTCGTCTTTCGATACCTACGCTTTCTACTTGGCGTTGGCGCGTGAGTTCAGATCTGCTCCTCACGGATCGCGCCTCACGCCGACCTCACAGTACGTTTATCCGTGCATCTGAAACATTTTCGTACTTGAAAATATTTATTTATGGGAAGATGTTCCCAATGTACGGCTTAAACTTGCTGTCAGGTCGGTGTGAGGGGTGCTGTATCAGGAGCAGATCCGACCTCGCGCTTCGTTGCCTCCTTTACTGGAATATGTCTTCATCCAAAAGTGGGTCCTACGGAAATTTCAAAACTGAGGTTCCATCTGGGGACTCCTCTGACGGAAACCGAAAGAAGCAAACTGCCCTCTTTTCCATCATTCTCCAACGAGGTTCTTGTTTGTTGTGTTGGAATTTGGATAGGTGGTTAGGAAATTCTGAGATAGGATTGGAGTTTCTCTAATAGCTTTACATGTTTGAATTTGCATGAACTATGATTTTAGAGGCTATTGTTTGAATCTTTTGATGGCTCTGGTGAAACCAGGGAGGTCTATGCAACCTCTTTAACAGAAGGCTAATTTTTTTAGGCCCCAATACTTGGTATTTATTTGTTTTTTTTTTCCGGAATGCAGCTTCAATTCCCTGTTTCATTTTGCACGATTTTAATTTTATCTGTTTGGGGAATTTGATTATGTTTGACTACACTATCTTGATGTTGGTTTGCTTTTGAAACTGGGGATAGACACTTTCTTGTTCTAATCAATCTATCAATTGCCTATAATTGGATGGTTCTGAATTTGCAGATTGTAATACTTGTTCGTTGTGCTATTTTGAGTTGCCAATTTGGCACAATGAGACTTGATTGAGATTGATGCTTGTGGAACGCTTGTATATCAAAATTATCTTTTACAACGTTCAGGTGAAACGTGGTTCTATTTATAGCCCTGGATGCTGATCTGTATCCATTAGAAAAGAAAAGAAAAGAAAAAAATGTTTCTTTCAATTTTGTTCAAGAATGCAAGGTACCATTTCATTCTCTTGCATGTGTTTTGTTTAAATGGTTGATTAGGACTCTCTAAGTTCCTCAATTTTTAATGGGGAAAAAGGGAGAAGATTACTAGGACAACCAAGGCCTGATGCTAAGTTTTGTAATTGTATGACAAGGTCTGCTCTTGCATTGGATGAACTTGGCTTGGAGATAGCAAGGATTGCATTTCCTGCGGCACTGGCTTTAACAGCCGACCCCATTGCTTCTCTTATTGATACAGCATTCATTGGCCAAATAGGTATTTCCTTTATATTCTCTATCTTTATTTAAATGGCAGGACTTTCTGTTATGTGAACCTTGAAAACAGCTTCTAAATCATCATGAATATAAAGATTATTAGGCAGCCTCCCAACTACCAAGTACCATCTTGCCATTTATACTTAACTGTACCATTTAATGCTTTATTGGCTCTAGGGATGTCAATGGGTCGTGTCCACCATTGTGCTAAGGGCTTCTGTTATACAAATGAAAAGCAGAGGCGAAAGGGGATCATCTTATCTTAATCCTTTAGAATTATGAAACCTTCCTGCTGGACTACCATTTACCTAAACTGGGAAGTGTGCTGTAGATACACATAGCTTTATCCAGTTTCTCCACCCTCTACCAAAGTTGAATCTCTTAAGCATGTAGTCTAAAAAATCCCAGTTTACGTGGTCATACCCATATCAACTTTAACCAATACCCCCTCTTCCCACTTCTTATCCTGGAATCAATCAACTCATTTGCTACTAGAACCCCATCAATAATATGCCTCAACAAAGGACCACTGAGACTCTGAGATCAACTTCCCCATCACCCCTTTCATTCTTTTAGATAACAGTATAACACCTTAGCTAACACTTTGCAAACACTGCTAACAAGACTTCTTGGCCTGAAATGTTCCTGCCACCCCTTTCTTCTTGGGAATCAGAGACAAAAAAACTAGAGTTCAGACTTCTTTCCAAGGCCCCATTATGGTGAAACTTGTTAAACACCTTCATTAGGTCCTCCTTGATGAAACTCCAATATCTTTTAAATAATTCCATTGTGAATCCATATCTGGACCTGGTGCATTATCTTCTTCCATTTCTTTAATTGCATCGTATACTTCCTTTTCAGAAAAATCTGCTTCCAGTTGATTGGCATCTTCTTGAGATAAGCTCTTAAAATTTAAACCATCCAACTTTGGCCTCCTTGTCCACCCTTCTTTATAAAGATAGTAGTTTGTGACTGTGCTCCTAATCCATCCTTCCCCCACAATCACTTACCCCCCTTCCTCCAATCTTTTAATAAGATTTTGTCTTATTGTCCCATTAGCCATTTTATGAAAGAAAGCTGTGTTTTCGTCCCCTAGTTTCAGCCACAAGCACCTAGAACATTGCATCCACTTAATCTCTTCTTGGTAGCACACCTTGCCAAACTCCAATTTTGCCTTTGCCCTTCTTTGTTTCTCTACTTCCGAAATTGCCCTCTACTCTTTGGCTCTATCCACCTCAACAATTTCTTTTAGGTATTCATTCTTTGCTTCTAGGCCTTTAAAATTCTGTTTACTCCACTGTTTCAATTTAGACTTTTACATGGATTAGCTTCTTGCTGAACACATGACTTGCTGGCCCTGTTATATTTCATTCCTCCCACAATCTTTTTCCTCTATCAGTTCTCTTGCCTTTCCTCCCTTTTTTCTCTTTCTCTCTCCTTTCTATTTCATTTAATAAGTTAATGGTTGCTGACTTAATGCCCTTGATCGAGACTCCAAGGAATTCCCCAAAGGATTGTAACTTAGAGAGAACCCAAGGGGACATTGCTTCGTTTCCGAACTTATTTGTCTCCGATTGTGCTTTCAAAATTTGATTGTTATTCTGCTCGTGTTCAATCTCATGCCACTTTCCTGATGGCAATGGCACCATTGTAATTGGTCTTATCTTCTGTGATAGGCCTACTTTCATCAACTCCCCTTCTTTACACACAAAAATGGCTCTTCCTTGCATTTTTTACTAAGTAGCACAGTTCTTCATACCAAACTCTTCATTCCTATTTGATGATTGTTGACCAGTTGGTGGAGTTTCCTGCATCTCCTTTGTAGACAATGAAATGGCAGGAGCTTCAATCTCTCTTTGGTTTGAGAATCTTGAAGAGTCTCCTGTTTCATTTGGGTTGTCTCCCTCATTAAAAGTTGAAGCTTGGATGGTTTGATTTGTACCCAAAACCCCCTCTGCCCAACTCGGCTTCATTTCATCCTCAGTCCACCCACTTGTAACTAAACATAACTCTTGACACCTGCCCCTCCCCTCTAAACTCTAAAACCTCTCCCTGCCTTCTGAGTCTCTGCTTTGACCACATTCTTCGAGATTCCCCCTCCCCCATACTAACTTCCTAATGCCCTCCCCCCTACTCCAAGATCGATGATGTCAATTTCTTCTTACCCTACTCATCCCTCTCCTTAACTCCTATCCCACCATAATACCCAACCTCTCTAAACATCTGTCCATCACCTGCTCTAATATTTGTTCTTCAAACAAATTAAATTTTGAACTCTCCTGTCGCTCTACTCCTGATTGTTAATCACCATAATGGATTTGTCAGGCCACAAACGACCTAGATTGCCTTCTCCTTCCTCATGCCTTGATCTTCCCACGTGTCTCAAACCTGATTCTTCCACGCATCTCTACCATTTCCCCAACAAACTTTCCCTGTCCTTCATTGAACACATTCATAGCCATCGGTGGGAAACCTCTCAACTTCACCTTTACTATGATCCATCTGATTGTTTCGTTTGCTTCATTTGTATTGTAAGTCTCCAGGTACCCACCAGCCACCACACATGTCACCTATCTTCTTCACCATGCTCTCACTCCATAGATGAAGTGGGAGCCTGAACATCCAGAACCAGAAGACATTTCGAATTCCCTCTTCCTTCCGCCAACATCCCCAGTCCTCCAGGGGTAGAGATGTAAGAGAGATCCCCCCACATTTCTTGTACCAGTCTTCATAATTTTGTTGGCTTCTCCTTTAGATGGGAGTATGAAAAGGAATTTGCTTCTTGCCAGCTTTCTAACACTTACCCCCAAAGTCACATTCCAACATCTTGCCACCCACCACTACAGATCGCTCACTAAGTATGTGGTTTCCACCACCCCCACCAAACAAGCTTCCAGACACCTCCTTTTAAATTCACCCCAATCATCCGATACTAAATAGAAACAATCAGTATCGACTTTTATACTAACATCTCTATTTGTTGACCATTCTAATAACTTTGCCTTGTCTGTAAAAGTGTCTCTCTCTTTGCCTATCATTTTGAACCAGCTTCTCTCAGAGAAACTTTCTCTACAGGAAGTTATTCTTTGCTATCTCACCACCTGTTATTTCCAGCTTCTTCTATCCGGTTGACCAACACTTCCCTCCACCTCGCCCCAGATCTTCGAAAGCTTTCAAAACCCTCTACCCCTGTCAGTCATCTTGTCCTGAACCTCTGTGTTATTCTTATTTTAATGCTGTTAAGACTCTACCAGTCTTTGTTCCACAAAAACATCATCGGCATCAACCACAAAAACCATCAAACATAATCGTCACCAGCTATATATCCACACCTTTTTCCAGAAAATTTATTATTACATATTCATATCAACTAAGAATCTGTCAAGGAATAATGTATGGTCTGCAATTAACATCAAAAGGTAAATAATAGTTGCAAGCTTTGATTTCAAAAGATGGCATATATAAAAGCAGTATTGAATTGCTGTGTGTACAAACCAATCAATGCTTATTAGAGACAAAAATTCAAAAGGGTCTTGAAACTCCAAATATATTCAATTTAATAAATGAAGTTTTAACTTAAACCTTAAAAGGAATAAACTAAAATAAAGAAATTTTACTTTTTAGCTCTTTCAGTTTTGTGATGAGAAGCCTATCTTCCAATTAATTTGTAAGGAACACCTACTTAATGTGAGGCACCCAAAGGCATGAGGCATGTACCCTATATTTGAGGCTTAATCCTCTAGTGTTAAGTCTTTAGCCCTTTTCCATGATCCTTGCCTCAAGTGTCATTGAATTGAAATATGTTATCAAATTCCCTATATTGGAACACAAGGATCCATGTAGTCAATCTTTATTGTGATTACATGCACCATTTATTCCTTGTCACCATCCTGCTTGATATAACCAATTTGCTGTAAGAAGTTCTTCAATAAATAATTATGAGTAACTAATGATCATTAAGGTAAAATGTAGATTATATTGTAACGTTTCTGTTCTGATCCATAAATTATAGGTCCAGTGGAGCTTGCTGCTGTGGGAGTTTCTATTGCTGTGTTTAATCAAGTATCAAGGATTGCAATTTTCCCAGTTGTCAGTGTCACAACTTCTTTTGTTGCAGAGGAAGATACTGTTGGAAGAGTAAACATTGAAGAACTAGAAAATGAAAATGTAGAAGTGGATTTATCTATACACAGTGAGATGAAAGAGTTGATTCCTCGTTCTGGTATGTTCTTTAATTATTTTATTGGTTAAAGGACTGTATGGCCAGCAGAATGCATTCCAACTCCTTAGAATTATATTCTAGTTTGCTTATGGTTATTTTTTTTATCAGGATGTGTATCATCCTAGATAACTCAACCACTTTGGTAAAATGTTTTGAATTTCCTGGTAATCTCCCTTCAGGTTCTGATCAAAATGTATGCAAGTCAGTCTGTAAAATTGATGATAATTCAAATATGTCCAAGTTTGAGCATGGGAAGAGACATATTCCATCGGCGTCATCAGCATTGGTTATTGGTGGGGTACTTGGTCTCCTTCAAGCCATATTCCTAATTTTTGGATCGAAACCAATCTTGAACTTTATGGGTGTGAATTCTGTAAGTATCTTCATTAAGAACATTAAGCTTATTTCTTCTCTCTTTTTTTTTCCTTTTGTTTGTTTCCTAATTAAAGTTATTAACATATGGACTATTTCTTGCAATACTAGAAGTTTCCGGATGATAATAATTCTGTAGTTGAAGAATGCTCATGGTTATTTGTCAGGTTCAATGGTAAGGTTAATGTATTGGTGGAATTGGGACCCTATCTAGTCCTGAATCCCGACCATGTATGACAGGAAGTGGACTTGATTTCACCTTTTCCTTCTAATGCTCCTTTCCATCTACAGACGTATGGAAGGAACCTATAGGAGCCTTGTAAAGGACTATCAAGTTTTAAAAATGGATATGGCACTAAATAGAATGGAATGGCCAAACAGGATTCATATAACTAAACACATATAGTTGGGACTTGGGACAAGGCTTAGATGATTATGAGTAAAGGACAATGAAGTATAATATGGTATTTTTTATGCAATAGAGGACATTATTTCAGAGGATTTTGGCTGCAGAGTATCAGTGTTAGATGAGGCAAAAATGGAGCCTTGTAATTGTGATTGGTGATATTTAGCTGTATTATCAATTGGATGTCTTGAAGGTGCCACTTATATTGAGTGCAGCTCAAGGTAGGCATCAAGCTGCAAAAGTTATTGACCTCAGAACCATATTATACCTTGGGTAAATGGAAGAGCAGGGTACTCGATGCCTTCCTGTGCAAGTATAGATTTACTACAATTATGTAATTCTGAAAATGTGTTAAGTTACAACCACTGATTGCAGTTTGTTTCACTTTATTTTTTTCTAGTTGGGTGTTTGGCATAATAAAAGAAGGGAAATTGTCTAAAACTCACCATGACTTTTCAGTATTTCTCTTAAACTCACTATAACTTTTCAAAATGTCTAAAACTCACCATGTCAATGAGTTTTATTTTCCAAAACTCACCTTCCGTTAAAGCACCGTTAATATTCACTAACAGAAGTTGTCTACGTCAGCATAAGTATAATTCTCATGACCAAATTACCCCTAACGGGCAAATTAGAGAAAAAAAAGGCTCATTTAGGGTTTCTTTCTCATTTTGCCGATCTTCACTCTTCCTCTGTTGCTCTGTCGCTCAGAACTTCCAGCCCTCAACTGTCTCTCTTTCTCTTCACTCTCAACCCAAAAAAGGATTTTGTTTTTTTGGATTCTCTTTGCTTCGCTTCGCAAATCAGCTGAGCAGAATAGAAAGGAAGGATTTTTCTTCTTTCTTCTTTTATTTATATATATTTGTTGTTTCTTTAGGAATTGTAATATATTTGGAGGAGATTAGATTGCTTTCTTCTGCAAATTTTTGGGTCGTGAATAAAAAAAATTATTCACTATTCTGCTCTGACTTCTGAGTGGCTTGGCCTAGTTGAAGTGGGGTCTTGAAGAGACAGCAGAACCCCAGTCCCCAGGAAATCCATTCCAATCCAAAACTCTCCTCAGAAATCAGAATAAAACAAAGAGCAAATCAACCTAAAACAGAAGAAATCAAGCTTCGGTGGCAGACTCTGAAGGAGAAAAGAAGGAAGAGGAACAAGGGCAAAGTAGCTCCTCAGACTTAGAGACCTAGGTTTTGTTAAGGAGATTGATGAGCAAGGGCGTGCCTGTTGGTGTTGGTGTTCGCTCTTCTTCTGTCTTCGTCATGGAACCTCCTCCGTTCCATTCTGTCTTGGTACAATTCCAACATCTCTTCCACTTCTTCTAATGGAGCTGGAGCTATTGGGTGGCCGGCTCTTTACGCCTCGGTGCTCTTCAGTGCCGTGTTCGGTCTACTTTCTATGGTGGCAATGCTGGCCGTTGCCATCCCTGCAATTGTGGTGACATGGATTACTGTGCTGCTGCTCCTCACTTTCTACGGGAAACCTCACCGGTCTCTGGTGCTAGAAGAGAGGAACATCACGACAGATATTATGGGGTTTTCCATCAAAGTTGTGATTAGGGAAGGAAATATCGTGGTTGTCGTGTTTACAAAATCAAGAGAAGTTTTTTCTTAGAATGCTTAATGCTTTCATTTCTTAATATAATTTGCCATTACTTATGATTTTGCTTGTTTGAAATCAAAAACACTTATGTTATGTTTGTTTTGTTTTGAAAAACAACATCATACACTCCTTAAATTGTTTATGTATGTTATGCAGGAAAGAAGAATGGAAGAAGAGAGAAGAAGAGAGAAGAGAGAACTGAGAGCCAAAAGTGTTGCTAGCGGCGCCAGCTTTTGATATATATACTAGGGCAACAAAACATAAAAAAATAAGAGGAAAGTACAAGAGTATCCCTGCGGTACTATACTTAGATAAATAATAGTCTTTTAACACTCCCCCTCAAGTTGGGACATAGATGTCAATCATGCCCAACTTGTCACATAAATCATGATGCCATGAGTGGTGTAACCCTTTTGTAAAGATGTCTGCAAGTTGATCTTCAGAGCTAACATAAGGAGTACACACTTCCCTTGTGATGACCTTTTCTCTAATAAAGTGTTTGTCGACTTCAATGTGTTTATGGCTGCTTTGTTATCACAGAATAGTGTCATAGGTCCATCAATTAGAAAACCCAAATCACTCAACAAATTTTTCAGCCACTCCATGAGACGTTGCCCGGTATTCAGCTTTCGCACTAGATTTAGCTACCACATTTTGCTTTTTGCTTCTCCAGGTAACTAAATTACCTCCTATGAAAGCACAGTAGCCACTAGTTGACCTTCTATCATTCAGGGATCTTGCCCAATTTGCATCAGTATACACTTCAACTTTCAAATGTCATGCTTTTGGAACAACAAGCCTACACCTGGGAACTTCTTAAGATATTTGAGAACTCTTTATGCTGCTTCAAGATGGGTAGTCTTAGGGGCATGCATGAACTGGCTAAGAACACCCATTGCATAAGCTATGTCTGGTCGAGTCATAGAAAGATATAACAGTCTTTCTACAAGTCTCTGGAACAGTTTCACATCCTTGATGGGTTCACCTTAACAATCACCTAGTTTGTGGTTAGGATCAATAGGGGAATCAACTGGCTTCACTCCCAGTTTTCCTGTATCCTGGAGTAGATCTAGGACATACTTTCTTTGGGAAATGAAGATACCCCTTTGTGAGCGGGCCACTTCAATCCCAAGGAAGTACCTTAGAGGACCTAGATTTTTCACTTCAAACTGGGTAGCAAGAAAATTCTTCAACTTCTGAATTTCATCTTTCCAATCATCAGTGATAACTATATCATCGACATATACTATCAGTACTGCAATTTTCCCTTCCCCTCTCTTCACAAACAATGTGTTATCAAACTGACATTGCTTGTATCCTCTTTGTTGTATTGCTACATGGAACCTGCTGAACCAGGCTCTTGGTGATTGTTTCAGCCCATATAATGATTTCTTTAGCCTGCACACTTTCTGCTCATTACCTTGAGCCCGAAAACCAGGGGGTTGTACCATGTATACTTCCTCTTCAAGGTCACCATTCAGGAAGGCATTCTTGATGTCAAGCTGATGTAGATCCCAGTCAAGATTAACAGCTAAGGAGAAAATGATTCTAATGGAGTTCATCTTAGCAACAGGTGCAAAAGTTTCTGCATAATCTACTCCACACACTTGTGTGAACACCTTTGCCACTAAATGAGCTTTATACCATTCCACGGTGCCATCAACCTTGTGTTTAACCATGAAAACCCATTTGCATCCAACTGGATCTTTCCCCTCAGGAAGATCTACTAGTTCCCATGTGCCATTTTTATGTAATGCATTAATTTCTTCCTTCATAGCATCTATCCATTCAGGTACCAAAGAGCTTCTGCCACATTCTTAGGGATAGGGACACTGTCAATGGAAGAGAGAAAGACTCAAAAGGAGGGTGAAATGTTTTCATAGGAAACAAAGTGGGAAATTGGGTGTTTAGTGGTGCAAGATCTAACACCTTTCTAGTGAGCGCAATAGGAAGGTCAAGGTCATTAGCAACAAAAGTGTCAACGGCAATAGGGTCAGGAACATCAACAGGAACAATGTACCTGAATGGGTATGATCCGCCCCCAGTGAGTCTGATTGCATTGGTGGTATAGCTTCTAGGTGTGCCACAGCTCTTGAACACGGTCGGCCTTTGTGATGACAAAAGAAGACACGAAATGGAGGAGGATCAGGAAGAGGAGGGAGCTAAACTAGTTTCTCCTCATTCCTAGACTCCCCCTGAGGAGAAACAGGGAAGAAAGGCTCACTCTCAAAAAAAGAGACATCCATAGAGATAAAATTTCCGAGAAACAGGACGAAAGCACCGGTATCCCTTCTGGTGAAGGAGTACCCCAAGAAAATGCAAGGAATGGCATAAGGATCTAATTTTCCATGAGTGGGTGACATATTTTGAACAAAACAATGACACCCAAACACACGAGGAGGAATAGGAAGAAAGGGAGCCTTAGAGAAAAGAAGCTGATGTGGGGCTTTGCACTCTAACCGACGAGAGGGCATGCGGTTGATGAGATAGGTAGCACAAAGGACAGCCTCAAGCCAAAAACGTTTCGGGACATTCATATGAAATAGTAACCCCCGGGCCACTTCAAGAAGGTGTTGGTTCTTTCTTTCAGCAACACCATTTTGTTGTGATGTTCAGGAACAAGAGCTATGGTGAAGTGAGCTACGTGAAACAAAAATTCTTTAAGATCACTATGAAAATATTCTTTGGCATTTGTCTAATTGAAAATTTTGGATTTCAGTTTGAAATTGGGTGAAGATCATCCGCTGGAAATCTTGAATAATTTTAGGTACTTCATCCCTAGTTCGCATGGGATATACCCATGTATATCTGGAGTAATCATCAATAAGGGTAAGAAAATACTTATAGCCACTCTCAAATAGTAAAGTAACAAGGCCCCAAACATCAAAACGAATAATGTGGAAAGGAAATTCAGATTTATTATTCTTTGAAGAGAAATGAGTTCTACATTGCTTACTCAATTGACAAGTTTGACAAGTAAATTCTAACACTGATACTGACTTAAATAATTCTAGAAACACAATTTTTAAAGACTCAAAAGATAAATGACCAAGACGACTGTGCCATAAATAGACCTAACCCTTACAAGACTGACTCTTAGACTCTGTGACTTGAAGACCAGCTTTATTCTCCAACATGTAAAGCCCATCCACCATACATCCTCTACCAATCATCTTCCCCAAGGCCAGATCCTATATCACACAGTGAGAAAGTAAAAAGGTCATTGAGCAGTTTAAGGAATTAATAATACTACTAACAGAGAACAAATTAATGGAAAATTTTGGGACATGTAAAACATTAGACAGGGTAAGGCCAAAGGGAAGATAAATGGTTCCTTAACCAGCTATGGTAGAGTATGATCCATCAGCTAGTCTCACATTGTCTCTTCTAGAAAGGAGGTGATAGGTTTGAAAGTAAGAGGACTTACCAGTCATGTGTTTAGACGCTCCATAATCAATGATCCAAGGAGTATCAGGGGTATGAGATGCTACATGGAAAGATGTGGTAGAGTTACCTGATGTAGATGCAAATGAAGTTGAGGGAGGAGCATCCATCTGACGAATTGCTCTACCATAAAGCTCTAAATGGTCACAGAAGGAATTTATAATATCCTCCCTTGGGTCAGATCCAGAGGCATGTGTCTGAGTCACCTTAGTAATGGGGGGCTGATTCTCCTGAGTAGCCATATTTGCCATAGTGTGTTTTCTTTTACCTTTCTGTCCCGAATTTTTATTCATATATGAACCTTGCTTCTTATTCAGATCTTGAGCCCATTTCATCTTTCCATGAAGATCCCTGCATGTGTCTCGGGTGTGTCGGGGTTTTTGGCAATGAGTACACAACAGTTTGTCTTTGTCATCCACTCTTTCTGAAAATCACCCTTCTTAAAGGTATTTCCCCCACCGGTAGTAACACTCCCTTTTGCTACCAACACAACTACATCCCCTCTAGAATTGTTCATTAAATTTCTTCTGCTTTCTTCTGATTGTGCAAGAGCATAAACTTCCTGGACAGATGGAAGATCCTTGCTACCTAGGATCTGGACTCTGATAGATTCATATGTAGGGTTCAAACCATGTAGGAAAGCAAACACTCTCTGTTGGGAAACAAGTTTTTTGTACAATTTTGCATCTTCATCACACTTCCAGTCCACACTCTGATAATGGTCTAGCTCCTTTTAGACAGAGGTCAAGTCTGAGTAGTACATAGATGGACACCTTTCCCCCTGTTTACAAGTGGACGATTCTGCCTGTAACTGGTAGATTTTTGCATAGTGACGCAGTTTAGAGTAGGTTGATTTTGCTTGTTCCCAGATCTCATTTGCCGTTTCAGCCCACATAAAATTCCTTCTTATTTGAGGTTGCATAGACACTAAAAGCCAGAACATGACCATGTTGTTTTCCTAGCTCCATCTGTCATATTAAGCACTCCCAGAATTGAGTTCTTTGATTCTCCCATTTATATAACCTATCTTTCCCCTTGCAGTGATGTACAGCTTGATCCCTCTTGACCACTCTAAATAATTTAAGCCATCAAGAGGAATAACAGCCATGGGAAAGGATAGGTCCACACCCCCACTCATTCCATTCGGCATTGAGGAAACACTGGATGTAGCAAAATCTTCACCACTCATGATTACAGATTCAAAAAACACTCTTAAAGTGGGTACAAAACCTTAAAAAAAGCTCTAACACCGAGGGAGAAAGGAAACCCCTTTTTTCTTCGGAAACACAACTCTTTTCTATAAAACACAGGTGCTGTTACAGCACTAACAGGTCATCCCTTGACCTACAGAATCAACACAGGTGTTTCCATAGTACATACAGGTCATCTCTTGACCTACGCATTAACAGGAAAGCTATTACATCAAGTACAGGTCACTTTCTGACCTTCAGTTCACCATAAAAGCTGCTGTTGCAGCACACAAAAGGTCTTCATGACCTACAGTTTTACAGGGATCAGTTGACCCCACAAAAAAGGAAAGAAAGAGGTGCTGATCACCTCACATCCAACCAGCAGACCTAGTACAGGTTCTGCCCTGGCACACGACCAGAAAAAAGGAGGAGAAGGAGAAAAGTTATTTCAGTGCGTGAGATCTTCAATCAGCCAAACAGTAGATGAGGGCGGCAGATCTACAAATCTGGTGCGAAGAAAACTGTTCACTCGACTTCTCCTTTCAGATCTGATAGTCCCGCTCTGATACCATGTTATGCAGGAGAGAAGAATGGAAGAAGAGAGGAGTGAGAGAGAAGAAGAGAGAACTGAGAGCCAAAAGTGCTGCTGGCAGCACCAGCTGTTGATATATATATATATATATATATACTAGGGTGACAGAACATAAAAAATAAAAGGAGGAAAGTACAAGAGTACCCCTGCGGTACTGATAAATAACAGTCTTTTAACAATGTATATATTTTATATTTTTCTATGAAGGGTAAAATGGTAATATAGTAACAATCGTTAGTCTGTTACTCGACATGGTGAGTTTTAGACATTTTGAAAAGTTATGGTGAGTTTAAGAGAAATGCTGAAAAGTAATGATGAGTTTTAGACAATTTCCCATAAAAGAAAGGTTCAAAATTTCAATACGATATGCCCCATATCAGGCATTCAGGCGTATCGTCTCGTATCAGTGGGTGTCTGATACTCAAAATACAAGGGATTTAGCCTTCTTACATATTTCAGGGGGTAGGCAGGCCTAAGACCTACCACTTGACCTATTTTTTGAAAAAAAAAAACTAAAAAAAGGTTGGAGCTAGGTAAAGAGTACCAATACATCCCTTCCAGCATATTGGGGTGTATCGATACTTTGAACCTTGGTTAGAAGCAGAGTGTTAACTTTTGTTATCATGTTTACTGCAGTAAGATGGATGGGGTTCGACATCAAGAGAATTCTCTCATAGCCTGACTCCTAAAGAGTCTACATTGCATGAAGAGCTTTATAGGGGCATTAGACTTCATTTATGCCACTGAAGTTGCATCATTGGCATGCCTTCTGACAAGCAATAGCTAATATGCCTAGATATGAATACAGATATGAACAATGATATGGAAAAGGGAATATAGCTCTTGGAGTACAAGGAGTAGAAATAGGTGTTTCACATTAGATATTTCCAAGTTTCTTACAACATGAATTCATAAAATATACCATTTATATATTTTTATTGACCATATTTAGGAGTCCAGGGGAGTTTTAAAATGAGTTAAAGGGTTTAGGGACAAAGGGAGTTAAAAATGTGTTCAGATTCCCCATAAAATCAGGTGCTAACAAAAGAGTATCCGTGCATTATGCAATACTGGTATAGGAAGATTAGTTTTACCTATGAAGTTTCAAACACATGATTGACTTTTATCAATTACTATATTTTGATGATCAGTCCACTTTCTAATGATAAAGTTTACCCTTGAAGTTTGATTACTAGGAAATGCATGTTTTTTATTGATATTTCTAATTTGAGTAGGATTGTGGAAGAATTCTGATTTTTTTAGCTTTGTCTAGACAATGAGATATTTGTATAATTGGTATAATCTAGCAAGTTTGAACCAGAAATACCTAATTTCTGATATAGTAATGGGCTATCTCAAGTATTAGTTTTTTGCTAGAGGTTGGTAACTACAATGCAATGGTAACAGGAAGACATCTTTGTCTTAATAGGATTCACCTATGCTTACTCCAGCACGACAGTACTTGACATTAAGGTCGATTGGTGCTCCTGCTGTTCTTCTCTCATTAGCCGTGCAAGGGGTCTTTCGAGGATTTAAGGATACAAAAACTCCTTTATATGCTACTGGTATGCCATAAACTTAGATTATATTTCATTTTTTTTGCATTCACTTTCCTTTTGTTAATAATGGAACATGTATTATGATTATACCTGTACTTCTTTATCTAAGGGTGTAACATGCAAGTGTAGTTGCTTGCTTGCATGCATGCACGTGTATGTATGTGCATGCATTTGAGTTCAACTTCATGAAATTTATCAAGACCAAAATAGAGTTTATTTCCTTTGCTCTCATTAATGGACATTTTATCTAATTCTAGTTCGTTTTCTTTATTTGATTTAATCCAGTGGCAGGAGATGTAATGAATATCATCTTAGACCCAATACTTATATTTGTTTTCCACTTGGGTGTCAGTGGCGCAGCCATTGCTCATGTTATTTCTCAGTAAGTTGCATCTTGGTAGTGGAATTGTTTAATTTTATATTTTTATATCAATTACTATTTTACCAGCATGTATTTTTCTTAGATATAGAATATATTTATGCCTTAATATTTTTCAATTTCTTTGTTCATTTCTCACATTCTATATGATCTTCTAGGTACCTAATTTCAATAATACTGTTATGGAGATTAATGGAACAAGTTGACATCTTACCTCCAAATATCAAAGATTTGCAATTTAGTAGGTTTCTTAAAAATGGTAAGGGATATAATTCATACTTCCTTCTTGTACAACCTAAAGGCATGGTTATATTTTTTTCATATTTCTTTTTAGAAAATTAGAAATTAGATCTCAAACTTCGGAATGAAAATATGCATAGACATACCTAATTATAATTAAACACTAGACCATTTCTTGATTGCATCAACTGTCCAATTATGAACTTGCACCTGAAGCTGTTCTGTCAAGAAATTAGAAGAGGTTTATCCAATAGGATATTGTATTGCACTATTGTGCATGTGGATGCCTGTTATTTTTGCAGTCACTGATGCTATTTGTTTTTTATGCCATTGTATATGTATTATTGAGCTTTCAACTCATTTCCACCTCCCCAACAAAGAAGAGGGTTGTAAGGTCAAATAGTAGTGTCAGAGAATGCTATTGGAGGCCACAGCTGGTAATGATATCACCACTAATGACATCAATGAGGAAGCTAGTAGATTGGTGCATAATTAAATAATCTCAAAGGAATCATTTGAAAAATCTTCACAGAGTAGCGTCCCCATTCCAATTTTATGGAATTTTAGCTTCACCAACCATTGTAGCTTCCTCTAACTGGCACACCCCCTACGCCAATGTGGAACCATACGTTATGGTTGGTTAGCTACCCCTAATCAACCATTGTAGCTTCCCCTAACTGACACACCCCCTCTCAATATGGAACCATACGTTATGTTTGGTTAACTTCCCCTAACCAACCATTGTAGCTTCCCCTAAATGCACTCCTGCCATCTCCCTGCTCCTTTCTAGGGGAAATAGGAAAAGCAGAGGGGTTCTTCTTATTTTAGTAAGACCAGTGTTATTAATGCAGTAAGGTAATGACTAGCCATATTGTTGAACATTTCATTTACAGTTTTAAAAATATAAAATGGTTAGGCTGCATAGGCTGGGATAGGGAATTACAGCCTTTGTTTTCAAAGAAAGAGTGCAATCTTAACTGTTTGA
Source organism: Nelumbo nucifera (assembly GCF_055504915.1). Classification (NCBI taxonomy): domain Eukaryota; kingdom Viridiplantae; phylum Streptophyta; class Magnoliopsida; order Proteales; family Nelumbonaceae; genus Nelumbo; species Nelumbo nucifera. The sequence continues at coordinate 110,090,459 of NC_142650.1, forward strand.
TGTGTCCTTTGTCTGTGGCAAATCTGTGCCAACACACCACTAATTGGAAGAAAACTTAAAAGCATTCCTTCACTGCCTTCTTTTATTTTATACCTTTTTATTTCTATTTTATATACCACCAGTTAGTCATGTTCTATCAAAATTATTTAAATCAACATCATGAATATAACAAAATACAAACATATTTTATATTTTTTCGAATAATTAGAGACAGACAAATAAATAGAGATTTAAATTTATTTTGTGGTTGACTAGTTTTAATTGACTGGTTGACCTAGTTGATGCTTAGTCATCCTAGAAGACCAGGCCATGAGTATGTCAGTTTGATAATGATCGAGTGACACTGCTTCTTCGGTCCGAACCAAGGAATCCCTTAGATATAATGCAAAATGGATCTTGTCCTATCGTTGATCAGAGATTTCTATATGAAAAATATGAATCGGAGTTTGAAGAAGGGGAAGGAGAAGGAGCCCTCGACCCACAACAGATAGAGGAGGATTTATTCAATCACATAGTTTGGACTCCTAGAATATGGCGCCCTTGTGGCAATCTATTTGATTGTATCGAAAGGCCCAATGAATTGGGATTTCCCTATTGCGCCAGGACATTTCGGGGCAAGCGGATCATTTATCGTAAAGAGAATGAGCTTCAAGAGAATGATTCGGAGTTCTTGCAGAGTGGAACCATGCAGTACCAGACACGAGATAGATCTTCCAAAGAACAAGGCTTTTTTCGAATAAGCCAATTCATTTGGGACCCTGCAGATCCATTCTTTTTTCTATTCAAAAATCAGCCCTGTCTCTGTGTTTTCACGTCGAGAATTCTTTGCAGATGAAGAAATGTCAAAGGGGCTTCTTACTTCCCAAACAAATCCTCCTACATCTATATATAAACACTGGTTCATCAAGAATACGCAAGAAAAGCACTTTGAATTGTTGATTCATCGCCAAAGATGGCTTAGAACCAATAGTTCATTATCTAATGGATCTTTCCGTTCTAATACTCTATTTGTGAGTTATCAGTATTTATCAAATCTCTTCCTATCTAACAGAACGCTATTGGATCAAATGACAAAGACATTGTTGAGAAAGAGATGGTTTTTCCCGGATGAAATGAAACATTTGATTCATGTAACAGGAGAAAGATTTTGATAGGCCTCAATTAATGCCAGGAAGAGGAAATGTCAACAATCAGCTAAGGGGGGGAAATAATTGAACAATTAATCACATGAGGGCAATTATAGCTGGAGGGAATAAGGAGAGTCTTGGGGCATTTATAGCTATGTCAGTTATGAATAAGAAGAGTTTTTGGGCATTTATAACTAGGCCAGCTGGGCATTTATAGAGGGAGTCAGTTATGCTATCAGTAGAGTATAAGAAGGGGCTTTGGGGGATGGGGGTGGTATGTTTTCTTTGAGTAAAGAATATTGTGAGTGTTTGGGAGAGCCGGCGGTCTCTCGAAGAACCGACCAACTGTTAATGTTTTCTGCTGAATGAATACTAGTTTCTTTTGTTGATGTTCGAGTGTGTGAACGCTGCTGTAAGTCTGTGAACTGCGTGTCAAATTTCTGGGTCATATCAGATTTCCCATTCCTTAGCCGGAAAGATATGTGGCCATGAAAGAGGGATTAAGTGGAACAGAATTGACCGGGTGGTAGAGTCGTGGAAACACTTGTTTCTTCCATATTTGGACCTTAGCTCCATGGAACAATATGCTACTGCTGAAACATGGAAGAATTGAAATCTTAGATCAAAACACTATGTATGGATGGTATGAACTGCCTAAACAAGAATTCTTGAATGGAGCTATCGTTAGTGATGCATTCAGTCTGGCCATCAACTGACTAGCAGGTCGACTATGACTAGTCTATGCTTGATAACAATGAATTATACAAATCTTTGGCATCTTATTTAACATTCACCGGCAAACAAATTTTTTGAAATTCAACCATCCTTAATGAACAAAACGAATTATGCCCAGAAAATTAAGGGCCCGTTTGGTGCGTCTTTCCATGCAGTCTTTTGGCTGTTTACAAGCCGGGCAGACCAATTTTCAGTCTATTCCTGTTTGGTTCGCGGAAGATCTAGCCACCAAAAGCCGGAGTGCCGAAAAGACGCGAGAAGCCCATTTTGGGACGACTTCGGGAAGCTCCAAATGAAGCTTTTCGCGTCTTTCGCGTTTTATTCTCGTGCAAAAAGACACGGAAAGATGCACAGAAAGACGTGTATCTGACAAACTAGCTTTAGGCTGCTCAGATCTTCATGCAAAAGCTCAATGCGTCTTTTGACTGTCAGAGCTACCAGAAGATCTTCCCAAAAGACTTGCCAAATGGGCCCTAAATTTTCACTTTCTAATAGTTTTCCTACTTGACAGGAGAATTTTTCAATCATTATGAGAATAATCCCGTAAATTAAAGAAAGAAGTATGCAAGTCTCCCATTCGGGTTATATGTTGAACCCAAAAGAAAAAAACAAAAGCCTATGCTGTTTTCATGAGCAATGGGATGAATTATATTTCATGTTGTATTCTATACTTCATCATATTACCATATGTAGTAGGGCTATCTTTTTTCTTCTTCTTATTCTTTGGTCTTCTATCTTGTACTTACATCAGTTGTTCCAATTAATTTTTTAAAATCACTTTCAGTCCATTGGTCACAAACAGCAAAACTAATTTTTATGCATTATACTTCTGTACATACTCCAGCTTAACACAAGAAGATTGTATAGGCTCTTGATAATCTTGGTTGAGTATTTTATGAAATTCATGCTGAAAAGGTCTTGCAAGGATAGAAATAATTATGACCAAGTGTTTAAATGCTGGCAATTTATCAAAATTGCTTCAGACAGACATTTCTGAAATGTAAGTTTGACATCCTAATAATTGCTTGGATTATCAAATAATTGTTTGGTATCATTTAGGTAATTTGGGAGATCTTGGCCTTCTCATCCTTTTTCTGGTTGTGAAATGACTATATATTTCTTAATTATTGCAATCAATTACCAATATCTTTGAAATGCTCTAGTTTGTGGTAACGCTTTTGCATCTGAACTCAGGTTTTCTATTGCTAGCAAGGGTAATAGCTGTAACATTCTGTGTGACCCTAGCAGCATCAATGGCTGCACGGCATGGATCAACGTCCATGGCTGCATTCCAGGTCTGTCTGCAAATTTGGTTGGCAACATCTCTTGTTGCTGATGGATTAGCTGTTGCTGGACAGGTAAGAAATGCAGCTTATGCATTCAACACATCCTGTGCCTAACATATTAAGGATAGATCCATGGGGATAATTTACACTACAATCTTCTCATAAGTTTGACGATGGAATACTATTTTTCATAGTGCCAAAACATTCTTAAAAAAAATTAAAAAATAAATTATGGTTTTGGGTAAGAAGAAAATAACTGGACTTCAATAAATAAAAACGTTTCTGTGATAATGAGAATTTCTCACATGCCACTGTTCCACTAAAGAGGAAGTTTTCTGACACAATTATAAGAATAAATATTAGGTTTGCCTAAGTTTGTGAGTTGAGAGACTTATATTAGTTTCCAGTCCTTTCATATTTGTGCAATCCATGCTGCTTGTTACCAAAACTAGAATTTGAGGCACTTGAATATTCTATTTGGATGGTGGATTAAAGCTGTTTTGGCCCAAGATTTGCTGCTCATGGTTCAATATTTAGAGTATCTTCTTAGTCACTGTCCCAAGTTTCTGATTTGTCACACAGAATTTATCTAATCTTTTCTCTTGTGCTTTCCACCTGTCTCTTCACAAGTACTTGCATCCAGAAATTTCTAGCCTCAAGTTGCTTTTGGGTTCTTTTTTTATGTTGAACCTTTCTTAAATGTCATCAGTAGGGGTTTGATTAACAAATTTTTTTATCCTATTTTTTATGTGCTTATACTTAATAGTTTCAAAATTTAGTCTGAACTCTTTAGACATAATGTGGATTATAATGGTTTCAGATTCTTTCAGGCAATACTTGCAAGCGCATTTGCAAAACATGATTATGACAAGGCAATAGACACTGCTTCCCGTGTATTGCAGGTACCTCACTTTAAAACAAAAAGCATACACTATCTTTTCCTTTTTCTTTTCATATGTGCATGACATTGTGAAAGGATCTTTTTTGCAGTTAGGCTTGGTGTTAGGGTTGGTGCTTTCTGTAATCCTTGGATCTGGCTTGCATTTTGCATCTAGATTTTTTACAAAGGACGTCAATGTTCTTCACCTTATAAACATAGGCATCCCGGTATATCATGTCTACCAGAGGAGAAGATAACTACTAATTTCTTTTCATTGCCATGCAGTATAATGCTGGAACTGAAATCTCTCTTCTTTTGGCCATTAGTTTGTTGCAGCTACTCAACCTATCAATTCTCTAGCTTTTGTTTTTGATGGAGTGAACTTTGGAGCATCTGATTTTGCATATACTGCTTACTCCATGGTAAGTTCTGTAGTATCAACCATTCAAATGGAAGAATACTACAATGTCTAATTAGAAAAGAAAATTGGAAACCCATCTTTCATTAACCCCTTTTTGATAAAAACCATCCCTGTGCAAACTCTTTATTCAGATTCTTGTAGCCATTGTGAGCATCCTCTGCTTAATTTTTCTCTCCTCGGGCTATGGCTTCATCGGAATTTGGGTAGCTTTGACCATCTACATGAGTCTACGGGCATTTGCTGGCTTTGGGAGGTAATTCCTTTCATGGTGTAGAATCCATTTCTTGCCAATGAGGAGAAAATTAATCCTCACTTCATTGTGTTTCATGCTAAACATTGGAAAATATTCTGTTATCTGTAGATTTTTGTCTTTTTTTTTGTATTTTTAGTCATAGGATCTGTAATGAAATGGAAGTATTGTTCCGTCTCTTTTCCAGCTTGAAACTAATTTACCTGTTGGACTGGATGGATATGTCCTATCGTCAAATATCTTTTAGGTTACCAAAGGGATCTAATGTTGGGAAAGTGCTAAGAAGCCTGTTCCCAGAAAACTACTTAAAATTTATCTTTTTGGGACTCTGCAACTGCAAGGTTCAATGGGTCCTTGTGAGATCCCCATGCACTACTTATTGATGGAATTTCAGAATCTTAACTTATTCTAAACTTTCTGTCCCTTAATGCAGAATTGGAACTGCTACAGGACCTTGGAGGTTTCTCAGGAGCTAATTATTGCTCTGTATTGTTCATAGTTGGGATATGTGGGCCTCGATATCTTTTTTGATGGATTATCTAATATCTTCCCTATGGCTCTTCTTATATTTAATTTATTTTTGCCTTTCTTTCCAGAATCTTCTTGTATTGAATGTATTTCCATTGCCCTCCTTTTCAGAATGTTTTTTATGCATTGAATGACTCAAACATCCAGAAAACTACTACATTTGATGTACATGTACAGAAATAGAGATTGCTCATGCTAATAGATGCTTAGTTTATCGGATGCCAAATAGATTAATTTCCTTGAGTCCTTGTCCAAAAGAATAATCCCATTATCGGCATACGAGAAAGGCTCAGAGTATTGGAAAGGCATAAATATGCATAAATACAGATGAAAAATTAAGAGATCTTGGGACACAATTGGTTAGCATTGAAAACTGGAAGAATTAAAGCCCCGTTTGGTTTACAGGAATAGGGGTCTAGAATCAGAATTGGAATGGACTATTCTGATATCAACTGTTTAGTTGGACGGAATTGAAATACCATTCCTATTCCTTCTGGAATGGCTATTCCCTGCCCCTCCCTTGGGAATGAATTATCATTTCTGCTGATTCTAATTCCCTGAAGCAAACAGACTATGGGAATAGATCATTTTAATTCCAATTCCGACTGTGAACCAAATGGACCTTAAAATATATATATTAAAAAGTTAATATAATTTGTTTTAATATTTACTAATATATAAATTTTAATAATCAATTTTAGGAAGAAAAAGTTTATTTAAAAATAAAAATGAATATAATTATAACAAGCAAATAGAGTAGGCCAGTGGTGAATTTGTAATCTGGCCTTCCTGTTACCTATTTCTAGTTTTTATACCCAAAATCAAAATGATAGAATCAATGGCGTTCAAATTCGAATTGGATCCAATATTTGTTGCATACGAAGTGCAAGAATCGTTAAGGAAGATGAAGTTTCAGGCAAGTGTAGACTATTCTACTAAACAGTCTAACACCCAGTGTAGGCTCATCTCTTCTGGCTAATAGTAGAGGCGTGAATGCATGTTTGATAGCCGATCGGTGGCATCTTTTCCGTCCTTGAGTTTTGATGTGTTTGCAGATGCGCTGTGGATGATGCTATTGTGGGAATCATCATTGGAGCTACTACTTTTTCTAGTAATGATCTTGTTGCTGTTTCCGGTGACTTTGATACCATTACTCTAGTCCATCTGTAATGGGATTTATATTGGGTTAGGTTGGGTTGAATCAATATCCAGTTTATTGGCAAAAGATCTTTCTCTATATTTATGCTATTATTAAAAGTGTGAATGAGGTCAAGATTTTAGATTTTTTTTTACTAAAATAATCTTATTTTTTGAACTTGGTCTCCCCTTATTAGGGCAAAAAATATGATTTGAAGTAATGCTTTTATTAAATTCATTATATTCTTTATCATTAAGTCCTATATTTAAGGTATTAACTCTCATTTTCTTTCATTAAACCTTATATTTTATTCATTAAATAAATGAGCTTTTTATGAATTTTTCTTGACTAAAACACCTCTATTTATGAATTTAGTCTCTCTTTAACTGTGGATAAAAATGTAATTTAAAGTACTATTAATTTCTACTTCATTAAATTCCCTATCATTAAGGTATTAACTCTCATTCTCTCTCCTTAGATATTTTATTTGAAGTATTTTTGCATCTCACCAATAAATCCTACAAATTAAATCTATATCCAATGTAAAACCTATGTTCAAAACTAACATGGAAAATAATTAAACAAATCACCCTTTTGTTTGATTGGCAAGTAAATAGTTCAACCATCCACATTAAATGAGTTAACCAACGTTCTCATAGTTAAATAATTAAAATTTAAAACTAAATACAAGTATAAATATTACAAAAATTGTAAAAACTTTATGAAAAATTTGGGCACAACTTTAATATTATCTATTTATCATATCAAACAACAATAAGCATGCTAAATAAAAATATGTTTATTCAATGCAAATGAAATACAGGATTTAAAGTTTAACCCAATAACAAAATCATTTTCCTATTTAAGTGGAGGATCAATGATTCAACCTTTTAGGTCAAATGGATCAACCTTTTAGAGACAAAAAATTATTAAAAATATAATAATTTTGTAAAAAAAAAAAGCATTTTGGTGCATCTCTAATATTATGTATTCATCATATTAAAGAAAAATAAATGTGAGATAAGAGTTATTTTTATTAATGGTAGAAATCAAATTAAAAAGTAAACTAACATAAAAAAAGACTATTTTTGCATCTAATTGAAGGTTAATGGTCTATAAGGAGGCAAATTATGTGGGTTTAACTCGAGCTCAAATTGACCCAACTCGCAATTTTACACAAGCTACTTTTGATTTTCAGTCCTTGACTTGGGCCTAGACCTAATCTCCAAAGTTTGAGCTTTTTTATTTTTATTTTTTATTTTTTATTTTTTGTTCAGCCCAAGCCTAGCCCTTAGGTAGCTAAAGTCAAGCCTAATTATATACATACAATCATAAATACATATATATAACATATTTGCATGCATGCATGTACATGTAATTATGCACATATATTTTATGTCAAATTTTGTCATGAGACTAATTATGAGAACAAGTCCAAGACTAACCCAAGTGTATCAAATTTCAATACAAGTTGGGCCCAAGTTGGACAAACCAGGTTTGACTTTGGTCTAAAGACTTGGGTCCAATGCATAGGGTGGGTTTGGGTTAAAATTAAATTCAGCCCAACCTACTCGACTTGCACCATAATGGTCCAATCATTTGAGTAAATGGATTAACCAATGATGCCATAATTAAATAATAAGAGTTTAAAAAATAGATAAAAACACAAAAAAATACAAAATACAAAATTCTTACACATCTCAGATATTATAAACTTATCATATCAAACAAACATAAGTGTGTTAAACAATAATTATTTTTAGAATTAATTATGAAAATGAAATAAAAAATAAAGTTGCCCAAAAATGATATTTTTTTCCAAGTAAAATAGGCTAGAACATGATGTCATAATTATATAATAAAATTTCAAAAAATAAATAAAAATAAAAATATAGGAAACACAAAAATTTGTCTATAAAATTTGTGCACATCTCTAATATTATATATTTATCATATTGAATAAAAAATAAATATGATAAATAAGAAACATTTTTATTAATAATGAAAATGAAATATAAAATCTAAATCCACTAGCATACTATGCTTTGATTGTTTATCCTTTTAAATGGTTCTAATAAGGATATTGAAATTATTATTGTTATCTGATGAAATTACCACATGCAATGCACACGCATATTTACTAGTAAGACTAGGGGTGTCAATGGACCAAGTTTGCGTTAGATGCAATCTAAATTAAAACCAATTTAAACAAGTTGAAGTTGGACGGTCTAATAAGACAATCTATTTCAAAATATTTATCAGATTGGATTGGACTGAAATTGATCCACCTGTAATTGACTCATATTGGACTAGACTGGGTTGGACCAATATCTGGTCCATTGATAGCCTTAATGAAAGACTACATAAGGTATCATGAAGTTTGGAGTGCTTATGAAGGAATGCTTTGGTTGGATAAATACCAAATGACAAATTGAAAATTTTGGAACAATTGAAGAGATTCTAAGACAAATTGAAGATAAACCAATGAGGTAGAAGGGTAAGAAACAACTACGGAAAACACTAAAAAATGGAGATTGTGGAGAGAATATGAAAAATTGCAATACTAAGAGAAAAGACACCTTTGGTGTCTAAAGTCCAGAAAAAACCGGCTGAAGGAAGGAGATCAAAATATGAAGTTTTTTCATCAAATCGAAAATTTCAATCCCTCCAATTTTTAAGGAGAATGGAAAACAATGAACTTGCAAGAAATAACCGAAGCCATTAGACAACACACATGTCAAATCAGCAATAACCAAGAAGATGCAGCCCTGGAGCTTCAGGATCTAATAACACACAAACTAATGGAAGAGGAGGCAAATGAGCTGTTAACCCCCACCCCCCAGAAAAGGAGATAGGCTTGATAGTAGCTTCCCTAAAAATTCACTCTGCCCTGAGGACCAAACCTGGTCTATATTCCTAAAGGAAAACATGAGAAAATTTGCCAATACAGACCCACAAGTGTTTATGTCATTTACAAAATAATTTCCAAATGTTTGGTGCTCAGAATGCAACAAAAATTAGAAAAAATGGTTGCACCAAATCAAGTTTTTATAAAGGGAAGACAAAGTATAGATTATATGATTATGGCCTAGGAAATTGCAAACAAAATGAAGAAGCAGAAAAGAGTAAAGGAATGGGTTTTTTTTTTTTTTTTTTTGAAGATTAATATGTCAAATGCTTATGATATAGGCTAATTAATTAGGGACTTTATTGTGGATATAATGAAAGAGATAGGATTTCTTGAGAAATGGTGCAAAATGGGGGATTTCTATATGCAGAAAACAAAATTCTCTATCAAAATAAATGAAACTATGAAGGAATTCTTTCCTTTTAGGCAGGGGTACGGCATTTATTTATCGTTGAGATGCAGACCTTATCTTGCCTCTTCAACAAAGTTGAAGACAACAATGAGATCCGAAGAATAAAAAAAAGTAGAAATGGCACCTCAATCACTCATATATTATTTTCAGAGTGTGAAGTGGTCTAGGGAGAAAATAAAAATTATAACAAATCAGGAGCTCAATTCAGTAGGGGCATACATAGAAGAAAGAAAAAACTCCTATTTAACATCCTCCGAATAAAAGAAATGAAATTTCAAGAAAAATATTTGGGGGCAAAGCTTTGTTTTTAGGGTAAAATAAACAGTTTTCATCAAGATACTACAGACAAAATGAATAATAATAAGCTAGCAGCCTAAAAAGCAAAGCTATTATTTCAAGCAGGAAGAACCACATTGGTTAAAGCTGCCCTACAAGCAATACCTACTTATGTTATGTCTTCCACTATTTTGGAAAAAAGAAACTCACTGAAATTGAGAAAATTCAGAAAAGATTTTGGTGGGAGGGGGTAAGTCAAATAGGTGTCTACACAATTTCGTGAAAACAAATTTGTAAACCCAAAAACGGGGGGATTGGGGTTCAGGAAAATAAATGAATTGCTATGTTTGGTTTGAAGGAAAAGGTAAGAAAACCTATAAGGTTTGTAAAAGTTTCCCTATCTTTCCTTTCCTTTCCCTATTTTTTCCTTCAAATCAAACATAATGTAAAGATCTCTTCTTCAAACAGGTTTGGAGACTCTTGACAGCCAAATATGAGCTTTGGGCTTTAGTGATTTGAAAAAAATTTATCAAAAATAACTCAATCTTCAAGTTACAGAAAATTATTCCAGTTGGTGGAAAAAAGTTGTGGATTACTTATATCCTAGATCCTTGGATCCCTTACATCCTATAGATGATATCCCATAGTGTAGATCCAGAACTCCAATCCCTCTATATAGCCAAATTTTCTCATATTATTCCGACTCATCTGGGACATGAAACACAAAAACCCATTTTAAAAAAAACTATGCTTAGTAGTCTGGATGAGCTGGAGATAAAATTGTACATACCTGGACTATTTATCAAGAGTGAACACACCAGTATTCATGTGGGCCTCATCTGGCCCCACTTGTATTGAACACTAGCGTATTCACTCATGAATTTGTGATAGATAGTCCATCCTGATGTGTATGATTTTGGTTGTGTTTGGTTTCGTGGGTATTTATTAAAAAAATGTCACTACATTAGCACAACATAGGCGTTGGTGTTTATTGCATATGAAGTAAAATGAAACAATTATTTGATTTCACCATTTATCAAATAAATGATAGAAAATTGAAATACTTTGATTTTTGTTTATGAGGCATTTGGGGAAACATCAAATTCTTATTTCCCCCAACGCCTCAATATTTCTTGAAACAAAATGCTGATGTGACACACTTTAATGGGTATTAATCAGAGATAAAGAATAAAAAACATTTAAAATAAAAATATATATAAATAAACATTTAAAGTGAAAATGTACAAATAAACAACCTATTCACTGAACCAAATACATACTTTGTCTCCAACAAATCTGGGCCGACTTGTTTGACCCTGTTAGCCTACTAGAAAGAGCAAATTCCTTTACTTACCCTAGCTATAACTTGCCACCATCAAATAGAAGAATGTTTAACAACGAGCCATCCACTAACAATAGAGATGCAGGTTTTTGTTGATGGCTCCTTTAATCCAACAACGGGTACTGTTGTAGGTACAGGTTTCATCATATTAACTTGCGATCATTTTCTGCTTTGTGGACAGAAAGCTGAAGCATCTAAGGCCTCGTCTAGTTCCCAAGCTGAACGGTGGACAGTGATTCATGGCCTTAATTACAGAAGCTCGTTCATGGAATTGATGTCCTGTAACTCTCTTTTCTGATGCCTTGAGAATACAATGACGAGGATGGCGAGGACTGACACGTGAAACATATCAAGTAATCTGTCGTAAACCTACTAAGATTTTTCGATAATCATGTGTAAAGTATATTAGCAGATCAGCTAACTTAAGGATGGATCCATTACAATCCAATTCAATAAATACTTTGGAGTTTGGACCATTAAGTTTGGGTTGATCTAATTCAATATGTCTTATTGGTCCATCCAATTCGTCTAAATTAATTTTGGTTTGGATGGATCCAATCCAAAATTGGTTCATTGACACCCTTACTTTTATATATAACGTAACAGTCCAACAAGTATTTTGTTGGTGGAGATCCCAATTCTAAAAAGGCATCAAAACATTATCCACAAATTGTACATATGAGTGAGAAGCTAAGGGTTTTACAAAATATCAATATTCCATCCATCACCCACCAAACCACTTACAACCTTTAAATAAAACATTACCCAAAACACGTGTTTTGTTGGAGTCATTACCAATTATTTTTCCACAAAAAGTCTACAAAGAAAATTAATTTCGTCAAATACCTCTTTCGCCAATAAAAAGTCTCAAATGCGGATTTTATCAACACAGTTTGCCTGCTTGTGAGAGTCGATAGCCTCCCCAACTTTGAAGTTTGCTTTCAATTTTATCTATCAAGAAATTTCAACTCAGTCCCTTCAAAGAATCAACAGAAATTGGCCCACCAATATAAGTATTAGGACCTACCAAACTTTTACAGTAGGCCCTGTTCGTTTTTCAGTAAGTTATTTGTCCAGGTAAGTACATTTGTCCATGTGTTTTTTATTTCCTAAGTAAATAAGATAGTAGTCATTTTATCCATAAAAATTCATTATTAAAAGGGATAATTTTGTCCCATGAGAGATGGAAAAGTTATTTATCTACCTAGGGGATGAGTATCACTTACTCCAGATGCCCAAGAAAATAAATTTTTCATGATTCTCACATAAATCTAAACAAAGAACATAGATTTCTTTTCCTCCCTCTAAAAATCCAAAAAATAAATAGAACCCAAGAAAAAAGCAATTCTCAATTGCAATGGGAAGAGGTTAAGAAAATGTTTCAAAAAAAAAAAAAAAACAAGAAAAAATGGTGGAGTAGGGATTTTCATGTAAAGTATGTTAGCCTCAAACACTTGCGCAATTTATCCAAAATAAGACTTCATTTATGGCTTATTATATATAAAGTGGACACCCCACCTCTAAGAGAGCACACACAAAAATAACTATAAAAGCATAGCTTTTTATATTTTCTATCCATTATGGTGCATCTATTTTTAAGCCCTAAGTCTAATTCCTTTGCACCAAAACCATGCTTCAAAGTATGGGTATTCTCAATATACCAAATTTGTGTATTGTTGAGAGTTTCAGAGGGTCAAATTTTATATCTTGTAACTGTTTTTTCTGTTCTTTTGTGGGTGTACCATCACATCCCATAAAATCATAAAGAAACACAAAAGTTGCAAACTATTCATATTTCAAACACCTAACGAAAAGATAAGATACACTAAATATGGTGTGTACAGCACAGGGTTCAACTATGACATTGGAAATCAATATTTTAAAAACTGACTCGGAATAAGACTGGTTTTGGCTACTGGTTTCTGGGTCTGGGTCAGTGGATAATTGACCAAGTTTATGATTTTTGACATAAGACCAGATTAGGGATAAAACAGAACTGATTGTATAAACAGCTTCCAGGCTAAACGGATGGACTGTCCGGGTCAACGATGGTTTATAAACCATACTGAAAAACTTAAGATATCAAAAACAGGATATCAAAATCCATTGATACAGGATTTGACTATCACCAATCAGGAGATATTCATCAAAATTCATGACATGAGAGTGTTTTGATTAGTCAAAGCTCTTCTAATATCATGTCTTTCCAGTATCATAAATTTTCCCATACATACTCATGAGAGAGATTATAAATGAACTCATGTTGATTACAAGTATAGATGCTGGTGAAAAAAAAAATTGTAAAACTGAGCTCCCAAGAAGGGAAACCAACCAAGATTTCTCTGCAAACGGCGCTAACCTATAAAAAATGTCAAAATGGAGGTTTATTTTTTTTTTTTTTGGATAGATGGAAGGAAGCTACAAAAATTGAGGACAAAATTGCCTCTAGCAGAGAACTATCTCAACCAGCACAACTCCCACACCAAAAAGGCCCAAATGCACCAATATCACATGGGATTTAATAAAGGAGGAGAGAGATTGAAGCCCTCTCGAATTGGGTTTTTCCTCAAAATCATCCTCACATTTCGTTTATATTCTCATGATAAAAACATATATAATTAGAGAGGTTTTTAATGCATGGCTACAAAAAGATTATAAGAATGGTATGACCCCCTAATAAGGAAATTTTGAGATATCCCAAGTGATCAAAAGATTGATTTAAACAAGTGCTTTTATCACTCATTCATCATCAGAAGTTGCAATGCAACCTAAATTTTCCTCCCAATAACAACCTATCATAATCCTAGAAAATGAAGAACACCCAGATGCAGGAGCCATCCAGATTATTTATCCATCAATTACCTTTTCTTTGATAGCAATTTTAATTTGTCCATGTATCCATGCTTATGTCCTCCACTTGTCTCTCCTCACCTTTTGAGTGCACTTATAAGAAGAAGCATTCATACTTATTTCTCTCTCTATTGCCTTTTTGGACTTGAGGTATATCTTCTTAGCACAATGAAATAGAGAGTCTGGATCTCCTGTTCATGCAAATTCTGCCCATGTTTATCACAATTACACATGGAGAATATCTCATCCTCTGGATAGTATTATGCAGGGGGAAATGTTCCCAATTCACAGGGGATAGTATGTTTGAATAGACGTGAACAGGATTCTTGTGGGCAGGAGATCCAGAGTCTGAAATAGAACCTTCAGAAAAAGGCAACAAAAACAGAATTGCCCATAATAAAAATTAAACAAATGGTCATCTACATACGATGTGATTCAATGGGTTGGCGCTATTTAATTATCTTTGCATACATACCCATTTATACAGGAGTGGCAAATTGGTGGGTTGGGTTGGAATCAACCCACCTAATTCATTAGCCCACTATAGTCACTATAAATCCTTGTTAGTGGGTCATAACTCACAACCACCCTGACCCTCACCCACCCTTACCCGCCAACCCATTGAATCACTATATTGACCCTCACCAACTATAAATTATTGTTTACATTATTCTATCAAATGTCATAACGAGGTCGAAAAAAAAAATCTAAGTTAAGAGAACTATTCAGATCAATCCATATACTCGGGAATCAATTTTAAGATAAACGCCTTGTTCATAACAATCTTGTAACCCATATACACAGAAATCAATTTTAAGAGAAATGCTTTGTTCTCATGACCGTCACATGGTAGTTGTATCTATAGATACGAGTTGGTTCAATCAGCATATCCGAAAATTGTAGAAATACATAAATTTTGCAAAAAAAAAATACAAAATAAAATGTAGAAAATGTAAAAACTTTGTAGAAATTTTACAAAAATGCAAAACTTTTGCTGCAATTTGCAGGAAATGCATGGATATATAGAAAAATGATAGGAATTGCAGAAATTTGGGTAAATTTCAGAAAATGTAGATATTTTGCAAAAAAAAATGCAGAAATTGCTAAAACAATACATGAAATTATGCAGAAATTGCTAAAACAATACATGAAATTATGCAGAAAATTGCATGAAATTGCAGAAAATGTAGGAAAACGTATGAAATGCAGAAAGTTTGCAAAAAAATGCATGAAAATTGAAAAAAAAAATCAAAATGCAGAAAATTGCATGAAATGCAGAGAAATTGAAGATATTATAGAAAATGCATGAAATGAAAAGAAATGCAAAAATTGCAAAAGTGGTATGCTCCTAATATTGTTGGCCTTATAGTTATTTCATAAATATTTTCTTTTAACCAAAGTGGTATGTTCCTATCATATAGGACTTTGAATGCACCCTAGTACTCTAAATTTATGAGCAGCATCCTCATTCGATACCTTGTTATTGTTTATGGAACCAACATAATGAAAAGAGATCATATTGAGATCTCTTAGTTTCTAATCCTTAAGTGTATATTGTTTTTCACTCATATTATTATTAAACTTACATAGCACAAATTCTACTTTGTTCCTTCTTTCTTATTCTACAAAAATCTGATTTTGCATTTTATCCTTTTTAAGGGTTTGTCAAATTAATACTATATCAAATCATGCATCCATGAAAAATATACACCATAGACAAGGAGGGAGTTAAACAAGATAATGAGATAGGGAGTAGAAGAGCTGAAGAGGTAGGGTTTGGAGAAAAATAGCCTAGAAAGTTTGGGTCTATTACAGATTTTTTACAGAAAAAGATAGATATTTTTCTTTTAATTTTGGAAGTTGGAAGAGAGCTAGAGAGTGATACTTTACATTTTAATTTAAGTTTTTGGGGCTCCAAATACCCACATTATTATGTTTTTTACCCTGCCTCCCCTTAATAACCAAATAAATAATGGTTTTAAGTTTTAACATAAAGTTTGGGGGGCCAAGGACCCCTCACCAATATACTTGGCTCCGTCCCTGACCATAGAATTAATCTCCTTGTAAATACTATATCAATTGGGGTTCATGATTTGTACAATGAAGAAGGATTGAGTTCATTTTCAAAATAAAAGAAAGAAGGATTGAATTCTAAGATTTGGCAAATCTAAAACTTCAATGTTTCTCCCACAAGAATTTTAAAAATGGTTATTTCACCTTCATACATGCCTTTCATCAAATTTATATACTTTTAACATTCATTTCTTTTCTATAACTTGCCATATTATTTCTCTAAGAACTCTATCATATGTCCTATTTAGATCAATGAATATCATGAAAAGATCTCTCTCTCTCTCTAAACTTTTCTATCAATCATCTTGATAAAAATACAACTTTTACAGTTAATCTTCCTACATAAAGCAAATTGGTTTCTAAAATATTTGTTTCATTTGCTCAATCACTTTCCAAAAGTTTGGCTTGTGAATTATCCCATGTTAATTAATATAACATTGTATATTACCTTTGTTTTTATCAAAAATCAATGCTACCAGAAAGACATGTTACAGGAAGGGATTTGATTACCACTTTTATGATATCATATCAAACCCTTGTTTTTTAAATATAGGTGAAGCACCTTCTTGATTTCTATTAAATAACTTAATTGACCAAAATACATCCACTTCTCCCATACCCTTCCCTTCCAAACTAGTATTAGAATACCCATTTAATCCTAACACCATCATTTCATCTTATTTAAAAATTGAAACTTTCCTTAGATCTCAATTTTAGACTCTGATTTTATGATAAAACGAATTAACCTTAGTGATATTAAGTTTAAAATTCACTCGCAATCTATATTTCTTTAATTAATAATTTTTCAAAATAACCTTTTTATCCTTTGCTGATTTCATCTTTTTTTTTATCAATACCAAGAAAAATTTATTAATTAGAAGAGAAAAGATTAGGCAGCCTTGGCCACCCCATTACACAGATAAGCAACAAGAAAACACAACTGTAAGAATGACTAAATCATTACAAATGAGCCCAAAAGCATTGTGTCTTGTTAACCCCTTGTTTTGCTAGTTGATCTACAATATTATTAGCCAACCTTGGGACCCACTGGAATTCCACCTGCCTATTACTTGGCAATCTTCTTATCTTTAGCTTTTCCAGGCTGTTTCGTCTACTTAGCAATTTTTTTATCTTTTTTATCTCATTCTAAAAGTACCATGGGGCTTTTCCAGGCTGTTTCGTCCAGCTGATGATTACCTTTGAATCTCCTTTTTTATCAATTTATTGACTCCTATTTCAATAGCTTTTTGTATCCTAAATGCCATAGCATTCCATTCTGTTGTTATGGAATCCCTTGGGCTAAGAAGGCAGGAATATAGTCCCAAAATTGCTCCAGTGTCATCTCTTATCACTCCTCCTATTCCAAAGGACCATGGATTGCCCAAACTGCTTCCATCAAAATTTAGTTTAAGGAAACCATTCACTGGTGGATCCCCAAGATTTTATCAATTTCCTCTTTAAATGAGAAGAAGCTGCTATTACCTTCTAGTTCCTCTTTGAATGAGAGGAACCTGCTGAAAATAGACTTAAAGTCTTAACCCAATGTACTGCCCTTATCGTAACCCCTTCTATCACAGCTTCCTTGCTTCTTTTCTTTTCCTTAGATTCTCAGGTTTCTTTCTTCCCAAATGGTCCATATGATTGTTGCCCTCGTACATCTCCACATTACCCTCCCTCTCTTTTTTGGCCACCTGAGAGTAGAAGAGTCAAACAACCTGTCCAAACTACCTGGAGTGTTCCACCTGCACCCAAAGAGTGAGAAAAACCAGTCCCAAATACAACAAGCAAAAAGGCAAGAGATAAGAACATGATAAGCAATTTCACCATTAGATTCACATAGGTAAAACCAGTTTGGGGAGAGGCACCATCATGGTCTCTTTCTCTATAACAAGTCACAGGTATTGATTCCCCATGTAAGACCTCTCAACAAAAAGCACGTATCTTGAGGAGGAATAGGTCGACACCAAATTTCCTTACTTGGGAAAGACAAAGGAGGTGGAGTGGAGCAAGTCAAAAACTCAAAGAAAGAGGCACAACTAAAGGATCCGAAAGGATTCAAAGTCCAGAAACTATCATCTCCTTTACTAGTGTCAAAGAAAACCCCACTTCTCCGCAGACCCAAATTCCAACCAAAACTAGAGGGAGAGGGTGAGGGAATCATAAAATTTGAAACTAGTTTGACTTTGAATGCAGACAACGCATAAATAGAAAGAAAAGAATTTTAGGGGAGCTTCACCCACCCATAGATCTTCCCAAAATTTAATTTTATTGCCTGAGTTGAGATCAAACCTTATTTGAGCAAGGAAGAGGGGAAGAACTTTGTGAATGGCTTTCCACGGAGAGGCACTAGACGCCCTACTAGAAATTCCAGCATCCCAACCATTCTCTAAAAGCCCGTGAATGCTAGCCACCACCTTATGTCATAGTTTATCTGTTTCCCGTATAAATCTCCAAAGCCATTTTCCTAGGAGTGTCGAGTTCTTCTCTTTCAATCTCCCTAAACCTAAACCTCCCAACTCCTTCCTTTTGCACTATCTCCCATCTAATTAGATGATCTTTCTTTGCCTCCCATGGTTCCCACAAAAAAATTCCTCATTAGTTTTTCTAATCTTTTAATAATGGTTTGGGTCATGTGAAACATAGATAAGTATTACACATGGAGATTTGTTAAGGTGAACTTACTGAGTGTTATTCTACCCCCTAGAGAAAGGTAATTTCTCTTCCACACAGCCAACTTCTTTTCAAACTTCTCCACCACCAGTTTCCAAAAACTCAAAGTTCTCAGGTTTACACCAAGAGGAAGACCCAAATACTTCAATGGCCACTCATTAAATAGACACCCTAATTTCCCCGCCCACAAATCTAAATCCTCTTGCTCCAAATTGACCCTAGCCACCACACTTATCTAAATTGACCTTTAAATTTGTTGCTTTCTCAAAAAGACTCACCAACATCCTAACATCCCTAACTCCTAACCCATCTTCATGTTCACAAAAGATGATAATGTCGTTTACAAACTATAGATGAGTTACCACTACCCTATCCCTTCCTATCTTCCACCCCTTTAATAATCTCACTTCATCAGCTTTTGAAATTAACCTGCTGTACACTTTTGCTATAAGAGTGAATAAGAAGGGGGGAAGAGGATCCCCTTGCCTCAAACCCCTAATGGCACAAAAAAAGTCCTTTACCACCCCATTCACCAATACTAAGAAACGGCAAGATTGCAAACACCCTTTTATCCATTTGCACCATTTAACACCAAAACCACAATTCACCAAAGCTTCAAGTAGGAACTCCCAATCTACAAAATCATAAGCTTTCTCCAAATCCAATTTGCACACCACACCCTCTTTTTCCAAATCTCTTAAAAGCTTCCACACATTCATTGGCAATGAGTATCTGATTTGAGATTTGCCTATCCTGAATGAAAATCCCTTGGAACTAAGAGATAATTGAAGGGATAACCTTTTTTAACCGAAAGATAGGACTTTGGCTAAGATCTTGTATAGTTTGGTTACCAAACTGATTGGTCTAAAGTCATTGGGACGATATGCTCCTGATTTCTTAGGGATTAAGGCAATGAATGTAGCATTAACATCTCTATTGATAATCCCTCTATTATAAAATTCCTCAAAAACTTTCATCAAATCCCTACTTAACCACTCCCAACAATCTTAATAAAAGCCATAGAGAATCCATCAGGCCCAAGAGCCTTAGTCCTATTCATAGAAAAAATAGCTTCCTTCACCTCTTCCCTATCAAATCTTCTCTCCAGTTCCCTCCTCAATGAAAACTCCATAGTTGGCCACTCCAAGCCTTCTAATTTTTATCTTCCTTGTGCTGGCTTTCCATAGATAGATTTAAAATGGTCCACAAATGCCTTTTCAATTTCCTCCTAATGTGTATTTGTGTCATTCTTAGTTTCTAGCAAAGAAATGAAGTTCTTCCATTCACAACCTTATGAAAATATTTTGTATTCCCATCCCCCTTTTTAATCCATTTCACTCTTGACTTTTGCTTCTAGGTCATCTCCTCCCTCAAGAGAGTAATTTCCATCTTTCTTTTCATTAATATCCTCTCCCCTTCTATCATTTGTCCTTGTTCCTCCTTCCTATCCAACTCTTGAATTTGGCGGATCAAATTTGATTTTTTTTCTCTTCAATTCTTCCAAAATGATTCAAATGCCACTCCTTGATTTTCTCTTTTAAGTTCTGCATCTTCCTATAGAACTTAATCCCTTCCCATTCAACCTGGGGCTCATCTTTTTCCCACCACATTCTTGTTTTCTACATGAAATCAGGGACACTGAGCCACACTCTCAAATCTAAAAGGCATCGGACCTCCTCCATTTGTTCCTTGGTAGAGACTAATTGGCCAATGATCTGAGGTTAACCTAGGCAGGACTTTCCCTAATAAGTTATCCCAATGCTCCTCCCAATCCACAAAAACTATGAATCTATCCAATTTTGAACAAATAGGGTTTTCCTCACAATTTGACCAAGTGAATCTGCTTTGCCCCGTCACAATTTACTTTAGCTCAAAGGCTTCTATAAATCTATTGAAATTCTTCATGCTTGTTGTCACCTTTTTCCTAGGTTTGTTAGACTTGGCAACATGTTGGATCACATTAAAATCACCTCCCACACACTATGGTCCTTGCCATAAACCCCTTATATCTGCCAATTCATCCCACAGTTCTTTCCTTTCCTTGCAAGAGTTAGGTCCATAAACATTTGTTACAACCCATTCAAAATTATCACTTACGCTTTTTAATTTTACAAAAATTGAGAATTTGCCTATCAATTCATCCACATACACCACTTTTTCTTCATTACAGAGGGCAATTATACCCCTTGAAGCTAACCCATGAGGGGGCCTGAACCCAACCAATGCCTCTTCCTCCCCAAACACTCCTAACCCATATTTTGCCTAAGTCTTGGAGGTTAGGTTCCTAAATCAGTAGAACCTCTGGCCTCTCTCTCCTCACCATTTCTTTAATGATCCATCGCTCATTAACACTTCCCAAACCTCTTACATTCCAAGTTAAAACCTCCAGCCTAAAACGACTATATAATCCCTTCAAGGCTTGAACCACTCCTGCCCCTTTCTAATTACTCCCTTTTCCCCTTCCTATCCTCTCACTCTTCTCTTTTTCTTTTACCCCAAATCAACTTTGAGTTTACCTCACTCACCTTTCTGTCCACTCCCTTAAGGTAACTTCCTCGTTAAACATTAACTCCCCCTGATCCCTAGTTTTTTCTTCATCTTGCTTGTCCACTGATTGTTCTCCCCCTTGTACTTCTTTCATACTTGTCCTCCCTGTTACAATACTTGCATTACCTTCTATCCCTTCTACCCTAGCTCCTGCTATAGTCATGGGTTGTTGGAGTCGTTGGTTTGGAGATGAAGAATCTGCACAGACATCAGAGCCAATATCAACAATATTCAAAACTGAAGACACTGGGTTACTTTGGGTGGTTGGGTACGCTGAAAAGGAGAAATCCCAAGGCTATGAGTCAATGTTGAACCTAACTCCCACCAACAGAGAATCTTTAAATTGGTTACTCCTTGGTGCAAGGGGTTGGGGGGAAACAAGGTCTGGTGCCTTATCCTCTTGTGGAGAACCTGTGCTAATCTTCTGGCTAGATTCCTTTAACAATGAACTAATCCCTTATGAATGCTCTTGTCTTTGATCTAGTTTCTTTCTTTCTGGCCACACTACAACACCTTGAAGCGGCTAGTAAGTAGAATCATCAGCCAAGAGCTTTGAAAGTCCCAGATTTACACAGTCGTCAACAAAAAGCTTGAAGAGAAGTTCTAGACTCAGGTCTTCAGCATCGGACAAAGGATCCTGATCTTGCATGCTTCCAAAACTTGACAGCTTAGTAGAACTATAGGCATCATCTTCTTTATCTGAACTACTCCAATCTATCTGACTATCCTCTTTCCACACCTACCTCTTCCTAGCAAACCTCATATTTGGATGCTCAGTCAATTGTTACTTTCTTGTCTTCCACTGTAACTCACCGCTTTTTATGATTTCCATTGACGAACCTCTCTACCTGGGGGCAATGCTAGACCACAACTACTACCCAGCATTGGCCTAGAAAATTGTCATGTGATTACTAGAATAAGATGTGGCTTACTAATCGCACTTCTTTGAACCGATTTCTCAACAACCTTGTCAATTTGTCCTTTTGGTTCACCCAAACTCCTTTTTTCCTGCACCGTAGGATAATGTGGGCCCCTATCTTCTACCAAAGGAAAGCCTTTTTGTAGAGATTCCTTATAAGAGTAAACTCTCGCGTTAATAATCTTTTCATTCGAAATGGATTCTTTAATAGGAAGCTGAAACATCTCTTTGACTCTCTTTGGTATCACATCCTCCATTCCTTCCACATGTCGGCCCATTTGTCTACCCACCTATTCAGGCAGAGCCACTCTTTCTCTGCCAGCTGCCATCCACCTTGCCACATCATCATCTTCTTCAAGATTCGTTGAACCACTCCAGTCTTGCTTCTGCCTCTGAAGCAATCCAAACCTAGCTCCAATAGCCTTCAGCAAACAGTTCAAAGGAGCGTGGAATCGTTTTAGGCTTTACACCAGCAATCTGCATCCTAGCAGCTCTCAAATCCAAAGTTTTGAAGGAGATAAGAGCTCCACCTAATGCTTTTGCTATTTTTTCAAAGATAGATTGTTTCCAAAGGTTGAGCCGAAAACTGTCGTCACTGATCTCCTTCGAGTTGTAGGAAGGACACCAGTTTTCCACCCTCACTGATCCTTCTTTAGTCTCTATGATGGTAAAATCGATAGCTACCCTACCCACATCCAATACTGCCTTTTTTTTCCATCGAAAGGTATGAGAATAGCTGTCTATTCGATTTCCAGCTTTTCAGTTACTTTCTCTAACACCATCTTCCATCATTGATAGGCTTCTCTGCTGAAATTACAAATTTTCTCTCCCAATCTCCTTTATCCCCATCTACCATTAGTTTTGGTATCAACGTGGAGTGTGCAATCCCCAATTTCTCTAATCTCCTTTCAAGCATCTCCTCCTTAGTTTTTCTTCTTCCTGCAGATGGTCCTCCTGGGATGACGATCAGTTGTTTCCTTCCTTTTTCAAACTTCTCCTCGAAAGTCACTAACCACCCTTTAAAGTTTCTTCTTTCTGCAACGTACTCCTTTGTCCTTTCTCCATCGAGGAAGCTTTGGTTCACCGTCGTTTCCCTTTGATGGAGTTTCTCTTCCAGGATTAGCTATTTTGCCTCCACCTTGACGAGTCTTCGCCATTTCCTTGCAGGTGTGAACTCCATCTTTGTTGATTTCATCTTTTATCAAGCCTCAAACCGGTATTAATTGTTACCATGTCTCATCTTTATTCCTAAATTCTTAATACATATGAAAGGGTCTTGGGAAGTAAGATTGTTGTTTATTGGGTACTTAAATGAAACTATCAATCAGCTGGTCGTCTAATTTTTGGGTATTGATGGTATGAGATAGCCCTAAGACAGATGGCTGAGGCCAATCACGTTTTTTGCATCAAAATTCGAGATATTTACACTCACTTAACAGTAATATGGCCAAGGGGATGAACATAAAATAACTTCAATGTCAATGTACCTTGCATCACATCAATGAACATGGTGAACTTGAGTTAAAAGGGTAAAAAATGAACTATAAGCAAGTCTACAATGACTCAGAATTACAAGTTCACTGGAAAGTTGCATCAAAAGTTTTCCAACAAAGGACAATAAAAAGAACCAAATGAATAAACCTTGAAGAGTAAGAAACAGAGAACTCAAGGCTCGTAATGAATTACAAGTCTGTTGTAAAACTGCACAGGCATCACAAAAGTTTCAGTCTCTTAACGGAGCCAGTCTTTGCGACTCAAATTTTTCCCCTTCACTCGCTTTGAAACCTGTATTTAAGTGCTCTAAATTCATGAGATTTTTCTTTGGTCATTTGGTGTGTGCTAGGCAAATGGGCTTTACATAATGGAAGGGCCTGCCCCCAAAAATCCCAAAACGCCTGTAAACCCTGATGAAGACGGGATACATACCAGGTCCCCGTTACACCCGGCAAGACTTTACTACTAGCTGGCTCAGCTGGCGCCTTCAATTTGTTGAGGATTAACCCAATCGTAACTCTTACGACTATGATTTTCTTCCTTTCCCTTTTTTGCCAATCTTCTTTCCTTTTGATGTTTTGTTCTTCCTACTGGAGATTTTACTTGCCTTTTTCTGCCTTTCCTTCCTAACTTGTTCAGGATCTTTAAGTTCTGAACGCACATGGACATTGGGCACAGAGAAATGCCCTCTGCCCCTTTTGAACTTTCTATTGAATCCCTGGTGCATCTGGCGATCCCCTGCAAAACAGGAATGATGTCAGAGAAACAATTTGTTTTTGATATGTCAGAGAACAATTTGAAACAGGTTTAAATTGTTATTCCATGGAAAACTTTCTTAAGCAATATATACATTGAAATTGCGCAAGGTTAGTAATTGCAACAAATTTGAGTTAAGGTGATCCAGTAAGTGATAGGCCACGAACTTTTGATGGTGAAAAGCCAAAGTTCAATTTAGAAATCAAAGTTTTACATTAGGAGATTTGGCTCTCTTGTTGAAGAAAGTTCAACAAACAAGGAATAGAATTTCTATTAAAAGGGGGACATAAAGAAAAAGAACTTTTTTATTGGTGATAAAAATAAGATAAATAAAATATGCATAATAGAAAAGCTACGTTGGTGTTTCCTCACAATGCAATAAAAAATAAATTCTCAATGCATTACAAATCATAAAGAGCTCTTTGACAACACAGGGCTACTAATACAATACAATACCTTTTCAAAAACAAAAAAAAAAGTGACAAAATAAAATAAGAAGCATATTTAGAAAAGGAAAAGGATTTGATTAGACTAACATGCCAAAGAATGAAACAACGATACAAAATGCCAAACTGGGAGAGTCAGAGAGAGAGAGAGGTTCACAATTGTAAAACACTGATTTCCAAGCATCACCTGATGAACCTGGGGTCCCTTCAGCATTTGTTCCTTTAAGAGAGATCTTATTGTGAGACCGTTCCTTCCACTTCTTATATATCCCAGTCTTGCTGGCTTTTACTTTGGAACCACTCTCTGTCTTTACCTGTATAACAATTTAAGGATACAGAGAAACGCTCATTAAATTATATAGAACAAGAATGAATATGTGACCTTTAAAACTTCAGATTATTCAATGGAAAAAACAGTTATAGCCCCATTGCCAATAATCCCATACTCAACCAACCTGTTAACGTAATTAATAGAAAACCCTGACAACAGAAACATACAAATTTACATGGTTTACCATTATATAAATCTATATCTGCAGGTAAAGACAACTACTGATCAACAATAGAATTGGTATAACTGGGGAAAACAAAAAACAAAAAGCCGTGGAAAAACAAAGTAAATGGAAAATATCTAAGCACTTTATATGATATGGTTGTCTGATGATTGTTAAATGGAATTTAGTTTACTGATGGGTTATTATATAAAATTGTTGCACCTGATCCAAAAAGAATCTACTTGCATACCATAACACACATGCCCTCATCAACTAGATGTAAATGAAACTGGAACACCTTTCTATGCACAAAATACAAAAGAAACTCTGAGGTTTGAGCACCATATGTGATGACAGAAGGATAAAGAATATTTCAAAACTAACCAAAATATTGCACGCAAGAGAATCTAATTGTTGTCTGGCAAGATTAGGCTAAACATGAAAGTGATTATCCACATGATGGTAATGACCCATTATCAGATACACATTAGCTAGGGATACTGTCCACGATCCAGATTGACCAGGATCCAGTAAATATACAGTGATTGTACAACCAAGGGGTGAGCATACAAAATAGCATTGAAACTACATGCAGCAGCTAGTAGTACATGTGAATGATGAAATAGGTGGAGATAACAACAGTTATGGCTATGATAGTACAATGTATCAATATGTGTAGATATTAGTCTTTATTAGATTACCATGTAATTTCTTATGACTAATTTTCTTTTTTCATTAGTAATGACTTCAATGGTTTACAAAGTATTCCAGGTAAATTCTCTATTTTCCATGATTAATGGATAATGAGACCCAACAGAAAAGCAAGATCTGAGCTCTAAAACCCAGAGACAGGCCCAAAATAATGACTTGTCCACAGCCTGCCTCAAACTGAAAAAGAATTACTGGAGTGCTCACTGTTACCTTGTAAAAAATACATGTTTCCACTAAAACCTGCCAATCTAAAACATGAGGATAAAGTAAACATTTCCTTGAAATTACAACTGGATTCAACATAATACCTTCCCACTGGCTGTCACACGCTCGCCATTGTTCAGTTTGATGTACTTTTTACTCCTCTGTCATCCAAGCAGATTCACAGCTTGTAAAACTAGAGGATGTTGTCAAGACAATAATAACAAATCAATATTTGATTGCTGAAAATACCTTATCCCAATGATATACAGACTTTTGCTTCTGCAAACCAACACTATCATCTGCAACTAGATCAAGCACAGCAGCATCCAACCTATAAATACAGATACACATTTAAAAAATAAAGAAATGGAAATTTCCTTAAAATCTTGTATAATACACCAAATGAGCATGCTTTATGCCTCTGTAGAAACCTAAAGAAAATGAAAAACACCTATCACAAGACTAGAAACTTAAAACAATATATAATGTCTAAAGCATGCCAAGCTACTGTGAGGTTTTATTTGACTACAAGTTTCAGAACATTGGTCTCCAACCTTTCTTTAGTTCTATAAGAAGTTCTTAGAAGGAGAATAGACAAAAAGACAAAGGAATCTATACAGGATTAAAAGCAAAGAAAGAAGTATGAAATCTGCCAATCTTTGCCAATCATGATGAACACCAAATAACAACAAAGAAGACATTGTTAACTGTCCATCATAAAGAGTACAGAATATCTTGGAATTTGGGACTCAAATGAAAACTTGGGGGAGGGAGAAGTTACAAAGTCTGTCAGCCAATTGAAAACCTTAATCAAGTTTTCCTCCAATCAGAAGGTCATGACAGTAGAGATTGGTAACCAGATCCTGTGGTCCGTTTCACATGTTAATCTTCTTTAGAGCCCTCAACAATTCCCCTCCTGATCCTTCTCCCTTTCTTGAGATTTGGAATGGACCCGTACCACCAAAAACAAAAGCATTTGTAATGAGAAGCTGCTCCCAAAATCAACATGTGTGTGTTCTCTTCAATGAAAAAGCAAATCATGGTACCTTGCCATGTGCGTGTTCTCTGCTATGGTGCAGGAGAAGTGTTGAACATCTTTCTTTTTTTTGTCCCTACTCTGTAGTGTGTATTTCTTCATCCTTTTTGGAGCAAGATGGCCCAACCCAAATAACACAATGGAGGCAATCATATTGTGCTGTGGACTCTTCATGGGAGAGGGAATGCAAGAGTTTTTGGAAATACATTAAGAGATGTGCAGTATTATAGAAAACTCTATAGTGAAGACAGCCCATTGGGTACTCACCACCAAGGAGTTTAATGGTTTAACAACCGATAATATACTTTAGGGCTGATATAAAATGCCTAGGTTCTCCTCCAGAAAAACTGTATTGAAACTCCATAGTTAGCACCAGAGGCAGGGAAGCTGAAATTCAACTTCGATGGGTGAAGTCTTGGCAACCTGGGTTCATCAGGTGTAGGAGTGGTAAGGGACCATCTTGGGAATATTATAACTAGCTTTTCAAGACCAATTAGTGTAGGGAACTCAATGCTGAGATTGCTGCACTTTTTACAAGGATTAAAATTAGCCCAATCTCAAGGATGGTTAGAGCTGATGATTGAAGGAGACTGAAAGGTGACCATGGAATGGCTGGAAAACAAAGACAAGGGTCCTTGGTGGCTGCAACAGCCACCCTATAATTAGAGAAGCCATTTTTCAGCACCCAATCGGAATTGCTCATTCAGATGTACCCTTCGTTCAGCTAACTCAGTAGCTGACACGTTGGCTAAATCTGGAAAGATTGGAGAACAATTTTTAGGGGGAATACCAAGGCCTGGCATTGCTGCAAATCTCACTTAAATGCACTGTTAGTTTCTTGGCAGCTTATGCTGCTTATTTTGAATTAATTCAATTATCCATTACTGATGAAAAATCATAAAGATTCCAGAACAGCATTTTAATAAAATAATATCAGAAAATGAGAAGCAAAACGTTCTCACCCTTGTTTTCATTGTTTTCACTACAACAGAGCTTTCTCACTCAAACTACAGATTTACATATGATGCAAGTGCACAGACATAAGCATGCCTATATGTCAACCAAATCAAGTGGAGCTCTATAAAATGATTCATTCCTGATGGCAAGAGAAAAGTGACCATATATTTTGTTCTCAATCTGTGGAGCTCTATAAAATGATTCATTCCTGATGGCAAGAGAAAAGTGACCATATATTTTGTTCCCAATCTACATACAATGATCAAATATGATATAACATATGGTTGACTCCACCATGTAGCCAAATCAATGTTTTAAAACGTGGAGGCATGATGCAAGGTGTTCCACTACCTAGAGGCGTGAGGCGTAGTTCAGAACACAAGAGGCGTAAGCCTCCCGAACACAAGGAGGCATAACCCTCCTTAAGAGGAGGGGGGATAGGAGGAGGCGCATGAGATGTGCATGAGGCATGAGGCGTACGCCTCTAGCACGCCTCATGAAAAAAGCGCATGAAGCGTACGCCTCAGAGGTGTCAGCGCCTCTGGCATACGCCTCAGGGCGTTTTGGAAGCGCCTCACCTGGAGGTGCGCCTCCAGGCATACGCCTCCCACGCCTTTTAAAACACTGAGCCAAATACCTGATTATGGCACAGAAATCAAGAATATATAATTATATTTGCTAGACTGTAACATAAGCTAAGTTGCAGCACTGCTAAAACTCTTCTTTGTGACACATACCAGCACTTGGCCTTACATCCAGACAACCATACAAAAAATTTAGTCACCTTCTCTGTCTATTCATTTATCACCTTTTTATAAGGTATGAATGTATAGGAAGAATGAACGGAAAAAGAAGAATATACAATGTCTTTGTACTTACCGACTTGAGCCAAAGCCTTCCTTAGCTTTTACCGAGAGTCCTGCTTCCAAATGCTGCAAGCAATACCAGAATGTTAAGTTGTCCAAACTGGATCTTCAGAAATATGAGAGAGAGAGAGAGAGAAAGACCATTGGTGTAAATAGTATCTTCAGAGGAAATAAAAGACCTACTTGATTTGTGGGTACTGAACTTATGTAGTACTCTTCATCCTTGAAGCTCTTTGCCTTTCTTTTAGAACCACAAATTTCTACAGTCAATGCAGAAACATCAATGATAGTAACCAGAAAATGTAAAAGATGTGTCACTCGATATTGTTTTGATTTGAAAAGATAAAGTTGCTTCACAGCACACACTCTATGCATCGACAAAATAAAAATCAAGAAAAAAAAAGGAGATAGTGATGACAAAGGAAATCTCAAATGAATTTTTTAATTCTCTATTAGTTTCATTGGGGCTTCAAACACCAACAAGAAAAAAAGTGGGCAAATTTGCAAAATGGAATGTAATCAGGCCACCTGGAGAGATATAACCCCTTTCAAGCTGAAACTTTCTTAGACAATTTCCCAATGACTATTTCTCAAGGCATGTTCCTTGGTATACCTCTCAGAAAATGTCTATATATTTAAGGAGACATGATGCCACCTTACAACCAAGGGCATACGCTTCATAAGATATACCTCTCAGAAGCACAAGACTCCATTTCCTTGTTTCCTGCCAAACTACGCTTCATAAGATATACCTTCAGGCTCAATACCTTTACCACCAACGAAAAGATGCCTTTCAGGTTTTTAAAATCCTTTACACCCCTGAGTTCACCTAAAATCAGTTTTTTAAAAGCGCAAGGCACAAAAAAAGCGCAAGAGCCAATTTGAGCCTAAGGCGCAAGGTGCAAAATTACAAAAAAAAAGCTAAAAATAAAAAAAGTCAGAAAATTCAAAAAAAAATGCCCAAAAAATTATAAAAAAATGCAAAAAAAATCAAAGAATATTAAACATAATGTTAATAAAAATATAAACTTAAATTTTAAAATAAATGTTTTAAAAACCTATTACCTAAAAATAAAATACATAAACATAACATATAAAGCGTTTTCAAATGAAAATTTAAAAATAAAAGCAAACATATAAAGCATTTTCAAGCATGTAAAACCCACGATCTTTTTTTTTCCTTAATTGCATTGCTTCAAGTAGCTAATGTGAGGTAAAACATATTTCAGCCTTTCTCAAGAGTCTAGTAGGTTCAGAAGTTCAGTCAGGAAGAGCCAAAAGAAGACCACAAACAGACAAAATCCATGCACATTTTAGAGTTCATTTTATTTCACAGACAAGTCTGAAATTGGAGACAATGAGCAGATTCTGTGCAATCAAATGCCAAGTGGAATGCCATCAAGCTTAAAAACACTTGATGTTGAGTAAAGGAAACATGTAGCTAGAGGTGATTATGTTCATTGACAAGGCCATAAAGATGAAGGCCAGAATTTTTCAAATGAACAATTTAAAGAAAAAATAACACAATAACTCTTGTTTAGAACTTAGGAGAGGTGACAAGAAATACTAAACAAACTCCAACAATCTGAATATTAATAGAGGAAAAAGCACTTTATAGAAAATGAGAAAATTAAATATAGAGAAGTCGACAAAGCAAAACCTTTCTTCTCTTTTTTCTTTGCAACAGAACTTTCTGATTGGACTTCCTGCAATAAATAAAACAGGATAGTGATAGTTTGTTAATCTCACCAGGAACACTTTTTCTATAAATTGGGCGCATTGATTGTGATAGGACAAATTTTTAGAACATGGAGTTTTTTAGTCTTGACAAATAGAAACTTTTAGCTTGTTCATTAGGGATGAACCTGGTTTATAAAAAACAGGATGTGCCACAATCACCACTGAAAAGAAAATCCTACAAAATTATAAAATAAAGTTGAATCTAAAATGTAAGCCAAAGTATACACTGCATTTTGATGGAAAATTTACTTATATTTTTTCAATAAAAAATAAAAAGGCATTTAGTTGGGTATGATAGCAAACGTTTTATGTGCAATGCCTCAGTAATTAAAACAAAGTGATCTCAGTGCAATCCAATATCCACAATCAGGACCCACCCCATAATAGATTATCTACTGTTGTTTGTAATAGATTCATACTTCTATTTTAATCTGTTTCTTTTACAAAACCAAACATCATTAATAAAATTGAAAAACTAAAGTATACTTGGTGTCCTCAAGCCCAACTTTTTGGACTCACCAAGTGCCATACCTCATGTCTATGTGAGATACTGAGATTTCATAACACATTCTTTTCCATGAAATTTAAATGTAATATAATATTTTGGGAGGAATAGTCTTTTTGGACCATTAACAAATCAAGAGATACTCACCTAGTACAGATTGGCCAGGACAGGAATTACTATATCTGAGAAACTGGCATAGAGGAAGCTTCATTTGGATTCATGAGAAAAGTAAAAATGTGAAAGACTAACTGCTTGGTGGACCAATTTCTGAGATAACTGTTATCCATTTATAGGCTGTAAAAAAGGACATGCAAATGGGATAATTACCGTAGCTTCACAACAGAGACACAGCCACTACAATGAATACCTAAGCCCCTACCATGGAAAAATTTAACTATACATAGGGCTCCAGTATATCAAAAGATAGTTATATTCCT
Source organism: Nelumbo nucifera (assembly GCF_055504915.1). Taxonomy (NCBI): domain Eukaryota; kingdom Viridiplantae; phylum Streptophyta; class Magnoliopsida; order Proteales; family Nelumbonaceae; genus Nelumbo; species Nelumbo nucifera. The sequence goes on from NC_142650.1 coordinate 110,122,467, forward strand.
TTGTTGGTTCTGCACGAACTTCTTTTATTCCCCTTCCTGATTACTAATATGATCAAAGAGAAAGATAAAGCAGTTGTATAACCACAATGAAAAGACATTAGATGTAAAGACAATAGAGAAAAGGTACAAAAGACACATTGGAGAAGAAAGGAAGGGTGAAGATAATGCAGAAAACATGGTTTTAAAGGGCAATGGAGAAAATGCTATTCCTGTTTTCCTCTGCAGATTCTCTAGAGCAACATGTGTAACTTAATGCCATCCTTGAGTGCCCCATTGGTTTCTCTTACATGGAAAATCAAAGCCATCTTCAAGAGGAAAATATGAAGAATGATACTTCTTAGATATTTCTTAGGATATTTAGAGAAAAAAGAACAACAATATTTATATATGTTATTGATTCCTCTGGACAGTGTCAAAAACATTTGCCTCTATCTTGGCTTATTATAGATTTTCCATGTCTAAATTTAGTTCCTTTTGCTAGATGAGGCAACTCCAGCCTTTATGTTTTTGTCTTGTTTTTTAGCCCATTCTGTACAGCTTGTTCTATACTTCCAATATAATCAATGAGTTTATCAATCGTGACTTTTGTATATTGCTATACTCTGGACTGCAGAGTAGCTAAAGTACTTGTAACCAGTTATTTAAATTAATACAAAATCCTCTTCTGCTTATCAAAAACAGAATTTATCAAGACTGGTTTATTCTACGAAACAACCATTGGTTAAATGCACAAGTAGTGGATGCTGATAAAAAAAAATGCATTAGTGGAAACAATGCACATCCTATAACTTGTCTACATTGCTACTAAACTAGAAGTCATGGTTTAAAATGTCCCAAGTTTCCCTAATATTTCCATGACATGTTTCCAATTCCAAGGGTACCAACACAAAATTTTAAAGGAATCAATATGTTCCCCAATGACCACTACGAGCACTATGTGGAGTACAAAATACAGTTTTCATAACATATTTCCATTTCCACTTCCAGGGGTAGCAACATGAAACTTTAATGGAATTGACATTTCCCTAGTGACCACTATCAACACTATGCGGTGTACAAGAAAAAAGAGCAGCCCAATACATGAGGTTCCCCCAATATGGGATCTAGGGAAAGACAGATTTATGCAGCTAGTGTTTTAAAAATGCAAGGCAGAAAAAAAAGCACAAGGGCCATTTTGCACCTTTTTGAATCAAGGCACAAAAATGCAAAAAAATAAAATAAAAAAACGAAAATACAGAAACATACCATGTAAACATATTTAAAATAAAAGCTCAAAAATAAAATCAATCATAACATTTAAAACTTATTCAAGCATGTAAAATCTTAATCTCTTTATTTTTTCTCAATTGCTTTACTTCAAACAGCTAATGTGATGTTAAATATTATGCATTCCTAATTTTACAAGCCACCTTTGTAGCAAGCCCCTCAGGGCAAGCCCAAACAAGTCCATATCAGGGTCCTAAATTCTTAATCCCTACAAAAAAAAATAAAATAATTTAAAACTTCAAGTGTCTTCAAAAAATATCTTTTATTAGGGTGAATGGATTAGGTTGTTTCCAAGAAGCAAAATTTAAACATACATAGAGGTTGTTTCCAAGATTCGAACATTAGTCACCCAAGTTGCAATGGAGCAACACAACTGTTGCACCAAGGCCCACCCTAACTATGTGAAGTACAATAGATAGTATTATAGTATCAGTTGGTTACAATATTGTAGATATGTGGAATAACAATGTTATTGCAAAACTTACATGATTACCACTCTGAGCTAGCTCAATATTCATTTCAAACATGAAGTTAAACATTAGTTTTTCTTTGTGAAATAGATTGTTTGGTTGATCTATTACAACCATTTACATTTTATATGAGCTTAAGTTTTACTTTAATTCATTCTATCAAGATGCTTTGAATCTTAAGATTTACATGACAACTTCAGATCGTATTCTTTTAATTATAACATTGATTTCTTAGCTTCGTTTGATGATTTTAAACAATATAATAATTTAAAAAAGTGTGCCTATGCTTCTTTTATCATTTCATAAAATACCATTCTATATTTTGCATATTTTACAAAGTTTCCACTATATCTATAATTTTTACAATATTTCCGACATGTTCATTATATTTGGACAACTGACATTTCCACGGACACTGATATTTTAAACCTTGACTAGAACAATCTCAAGGGCTAATAACGGAATGCTGATCCAAGATATCCAGGGTCTTGAAAGACATGTACTGGATATCAACCTAACCTTTGGCATTTTCTTGCAAAACCTGGTCACTCTCAAACTCACACCCATGTCTAATTCTTGTTAAATAAAATTTTTACCATTTTACCAAGCAATAGCCATCAAGCATTTAATTCATATGGACTGAATAAATTGTGTCAAGAAGGAGAATATGATATTAAAATTTTTTTGGAAAAATGATATGATTAACAATATTAATCACATTAAGTGAAAGAAATGTAAATAACCAACTTTGGCACATGAACTTTGAATTGCAAGTGAAAGAAACAGAGCATAAAATGTAGCTTTTCATTCTTGGTGGTAGTGAACTCTTGATTTTCCTTGTCTTCAGAAAAGAGTCATTTTGTACCTTTATCCCTTTATTTTTAAACTATTCTTCTTATTAATTAAAAATAACAGTATAAAAGGGAGAGATGGGCATTAGAGTTGCTACCTTTGACACCTGATCAACAAAGCGTTGCTGATGTACTTTGTTGATGATCTCTTCATGGACAGCTCTTTTCTTCTTCATTACATCAACCCATTGACTAGAAGGACCCTGTAATTCAGACAAATATTATTCACATAGAATACAAGCAACTACATTAAAGATATAGATCTTTGACAAATAATCAAAGCCTTCATTTTCCCCTAAACATTTCAGAGATCCACATACCCAAGTTCCTATCAAAAAAAAAAATCCACATACCCAAGGATAAATAAGGTTTTTTCTTTGATTGTTAATGCACAGCTAAAAATCTGTCCTTGCCATTTAGAAAACCAATAACCAAATCTTATTGCCAAAAGAGTAGGGTGTTAGAACAATTGATGAGAGACTTTCGTGGGAACTAGGGGGAAAAAGGGATCATAGAGTTGGGTGGGAGGTGGTCATTAGAAGTAAGGAGCATAGTTGTCAAGGCGACGCCTAGGCAACTAGGCACTTTTCAAAGAACGCCTCGCCCAAACGCCAACTATGTTAGGCGCATGCTTAGTGGACTGAAGCAAATATATATTATATAAATAATTATTAAATAAAAAAATATAAAATATATAATATTTTATTGGTTGTTTTAGTTTTTATAATAGAACCTATTCGCCTAGGCGACTAGGCGCTTTTCAAAGAATGCCTTGCCCAAACGCCAACTATGTTAGGCGCATGCTTAGTGGGCTGAAGCAAATATATATTATACAAATATTTATTTAAATAAAAAATATAAAATATATAGTATTTTATTGGTTGTTTTAGTTTTTATAATAGAACCTATTGCATGTTATCATGCTTTGAGGTAAGTAAAAAAAAGCTAATCTTCGAGGGTTTCACATTGACAATAGAATCGAAGTATCGAACTGAGGAAGGCGAGAGAACAACAGCCTCCATCGTTCCCACACAGTCCTCTAAAGTCGAGGTGAGATAATCAGTTTTCTTCTTCATATTTCCTGGTTTAAAACAGTGGTTACGCCCCATTTTCTCCTCTTCCTTTTTGTATCTTTTCTCCAAGATTTTTGAATCATTTTATTGGACTAAAATAGGGGCTCCGCCTCCTTTTGTTCTTAAATTTTCTGCATGTTTTCAGCTTTTTTTTCTCATTATTGGTGTCTGAAACAGGGGCTCCACCTCTTATTTTATTCTTCATATTCCTCTTTTATTTTAGTATTTTTTTCACCATCTTTTCTGGGTCTAGAACAGGGGCTCTGCCCCCTTCTTTTGTTCTTAATTTCTTCCATTTTTTCAGTTTTTTTTTGTTCACATCATTGGTCTGAAACAGGGGCTCTGTCCCTTCTTTTCTTCTTCATATTTCTTCTTTTGTTTTAATATTTTTTCACCAAATTTTCTGGGTCTAGAACAGGGGCTCCGCCCCCTACTTTTCTTTTTCATTTTCTTCTTTTATTTTAGTATCCGTTCCCTATGTATTGTTGATCTAAAATAGGGGCTCTGCCCCCTTCAGTTCTTTCAAGTTCTAACTTTTAACTTGTAAGTTGCAACTCTAATATATTGTTTTGCCTACTTGAAGCAACACTGCAAGAAATACAAGCACAAAGCAGAATACATAAAACCAATAAAAACTAGTTCAAAAGGGGTAGAAAACATCAGCAAGCCTTAGTTTTAAATTCCATCGCCTAGGCACCTAGGCGCCTGGACGCCCCATGGTCGCCTAGCCTCGCCTTGGCACCTTGAAAACTATGGTAAGGAGGCAGGTGGTTTGGGATAGGAAGTATTCAAAGGAGTAACGAGGCACTACTTGGAAAATGGTTATGGAGGCTGCTAAGGGAGGGGAATAAACTATGGGCTAAGATGATTGTGAGCATTCATGGGCAACTGGCATATGGCTGGGATGTTGGAGTTTTGGCAAGGGCTAAATGAGCTTCTCCTTGGAAATCTATACACGCCATTCTTCCTTCTTTCTTGCCATTCATCAGGTATGACCTATGTTCTAGAGACCGGGTAAAGTTCTGGGAACACTCTTGGGTGGGAGATGCAACTTTGAGAGAACAATTCCCCTCCCTGTATTATATCTCTATGTTTAAAAATGAATCTCCACTTTTTTACGGTACCCTCAAATTCTTTCCTCAGCTGTGATTGGTATTTGGGTCTAAGAAAGGGCCTTAGGGATGCTGAAGTCAACCATGTTTCAGCCTTAATTCAGAATTTCAGACCTTGGTGGGGTGGTCTTGGACCTAGGGAGAAGGGATAGTAGATTTTGGACTCTGATCCCTGATGGAGAGTTTTCTTGTGCCTCCTTTTTTAAGGCCTTAACACAATCCTCGAGTAGCTCCAACATAGACTTTCTAGTCCTCGAAGTTTGGGGCAAACCGATTCCTCCAAGGATTGGTGCTTTTTATTGGGAAGCCGTTCTGGGAAGATGTAACACTTGTGACTTTCTCTAGAGAAAAAGACCTAATTGGTGCCTATCCTTGAGCTGCCATATGTTGGACAGTGGGAGGAAAGAAATTCAAGGATATTTAATGAAAAGGAGAGGAATAAGGAGGTCATTATTGAAACAATTACTATTAGAGTGGTGCATTGGGTGAAATCTCTAGATATGTTTGACAATATCTCCACAGATATGATAAGAAGAATTGGAAGTGACCAACTCAGCACCTACTAAAACCAAGATTAGCCCCATTCGGTCTCCCCCGGTCTTTGGCTTTTACCAAGCTGAACTTTGATGGGAGTAGTGAAGGTAACCCAAGGCCTTTGGGAATTCGAGGAACTTTTAGGGATGAAGATGGGAAAGTCCTTGCTCTATTTTCTGGTCCTATTGGTGTGGGTCATTCTTTACGAGCTGAGATTCTGGCAGTGATAGAAGGAATGAAGAAGGCGAGGGAGCTGGGTTGCAGCAAACTTATTATTGAAGGGGATTCAAAGTTGGTTATAGGATGGCTTCAAGAAGAAAAGAAAGGCCTTTGGAAGTTTGCTAATGTAAAGAAAATGTTCAACCAGCTAGCGCAAGGTGTGGAGATTCAGATTCAATGGATAAGGAGGTGTGCTAATTCTTTTGTGGATACCCTTGCTAAAAAAAGGGTGGGAAGGGAACAACTGTTTTGGGCTATTCTGTAATTGAATTAATTTCTTTGAGGAGGGTTAAGAGAGTTACCCCTCCCTTTGTACTTCTTTCTAACTTGAAAATTTAATTATAGGTGGTTATTGATCAAAAAATTCTTATTGCCAAAAGATGTTCACTGGCTAATGTACATGAACATGTACTAAACTAATTTTCTTTTTGAATAAGGAAATTTTATTGAAAGAAAAAGGTACAAAGATTAGTAACAACAAAACAAAAAGAGAAAGGGAAGAAAGGACAACAAAGTTTGCCAGTCCTCATTTCCTTAACAAGAGTACCACCACAGTTTTTTTTATTTTATAAATAATGGAAATAATTGTCAACGCATCTACGCAATTCTGGGTGACAGAGGGGCACCTAGTCACTTAGGCACTAAGAACTTTTAGCTAGTTCCTTAGTTTTATATACCATTCAGCAAACATGTTAATCGCAAAAAAATAGCAATCCACTTTATTAAAAACATTAAATTTCCTCTTAAAACGTGGAAAATCATCATATCTAAAAGATAAAAATATTTTAAACATATATTTAATAAAGTACTTTCATATCAACTAGCAGGGACCCATGCAATGCACGAGATTTATTAAGCAAAAGTTAAATAATAGAAAGGGTCATTTACTAAAATACCTCTTATAGTTTCATGGATTTACTAAAGTCTACCCTATAGTTAGCATTTTACTAAAACACCACTTATAATTTACAATGGATTTAATCAATCTTCCATTAGATGACAGTGGAAAATGATAGTATTGACCCTAATGCTCATTTAAATAAATTTAATCAAAAGAAAAAAAATAAAAATACCATTTTTTCCCTTAATAAGACACGGGCAACCACTCTATTGGCTATATTTGGTCAATTTTGTCTTATATACAAAAAAAAAGTGTTAAGGATATTTTTGGAAGAAAAAATCATGGGTCTAATGGCAAAACAAACACTCCTTAATGAAAGGTTGATTAAGTAAATAAGTTGTAAAATATATGGGATGTTTTTAGTAAAATGAAAACTATAAGGTAGGTTTAAGTAAATATGTAAAGCTATAACGTGTGTAAGAATGGCAACGGGGCGGGTTCGGGGCAGGGATCATATTCCCCGTCCTCGACCCTGATTCTAAAATTAACACCCATCCCTGATGCCCGACGGGGATCGGTTCCCCGTGCGGACCCAAATCCCCAAAATGTTTTCAGATAATAGTATTTTTTAAAATAATTTTTTTTAAATAAATTTATTTAAAATAAATGAAATTTTTAAATTATAAATAATGTTTTAAATATGTTTTAATATATATAATGTAAATAATATAATAGTATATTTAATATAAATAACATTTAATATATACAATCGGGGTCGGGGCGGGGCGGGGACCTAAATCCCCATCCCCGACCCTGACTGGGGATTCCTATTAATCCCCGTCCCTATCCCGTTCCGCCAAAACAATCCCCACCCCCGGCCCCATCGGATCGGGGAAGTCGGGTCCCCGTCAGGGATGGTAAAAATTGCGATCCCTAAAGGTGTGTTCTAGTAAATGACCCTAATAGAAACACATAAGAGTATACAATTGTTTTATATTTTCAACTTTTTAAATAATTAATAATTATTCATATTTTATATACTACTTTTAATAATTTTTTATAATACAAAATAAAAATAATTAATTTCAGTTAGGTTTTTTCATCAAACTGATGAAACGAACCAACCCGATCAACTCGACTTGAGTTGCTCAGTTTTCTACTATTTTAGGTCGGCTTTGGTTCAAAATTTTCTCAATTCAACTAAGTTGGTTCAGTTTCACTTTGGCCATTTGTAAACTGACCAAAATCAGGTGACCTAACCATGGATATATATTAATATTTTATATTTTAAATATAATTTTTAATATAGAAAAGTGGTAAATTTCCCATATTTCTTAGTCTAAAATGTTTTATATCATAAATCTAATTTTTAAACTTAATTTTTAATAATTGCACTATAATTTTTAAAACTAAATTTAATTTTTAAGTTTAAATCTTTTGAACCGACTGACCAAAGCAAAAATCGACCCAAACCGATACAACTTGAGTGGGTTGGATTTCACAAAAGGTTAATTGGTTTTAGCTAACCAACTCCCCAACCTAACAAAGTCAATTTAGTTGGCCAAATAGCCTATGACCGAACCAAACCAAGTCACGAACACTCATAATTTCAGCTAAATTAATAGTCTCATCTCTGATAAATAATTAAGAATAGTTTAATCTCCAATAATTATTGAAAATTTATAGCGAAAATACACAATTATTGAAAATATATTGACAATGAAAAAAATACATTAATTACAAAAATACAATAAGTACTAAAAATATATTAACTTAGCCAATAAAATAGTATAATCTAAAACAATAATTTAATATCTAATAAAAATTAATCAATAATTTATAACAAAAATATAATAAATACAATAGGTTAAATAAATTAAATTTAAAATTTTCAATAATAGTAGTTTAATCTCTAATAATTATTAAAGTTTTCTGTTAAATAGCAAAACAAAATAAATTTATACATAATCATTGAAAATACATTTATCACAAAAAACAATAAATAATTACTGAAATACAATAAATATTAATTTTAGTATATATAATTATATAATAAATACAGATTAAGAGCTTAAAATTATTATGAATAAATATTATTTTTTGAAAGTTATTTTCTTGAATTATTACTTGATATAATTAAAATTAGTTATTTATAATATTATGTAAAAATATTAAATTATTATTAATTTAAATATTATGTTATAATTATTTTTCTAATTTTCAGGATTATTTTAAATTTATTACATAATTTCTTTATTTTAACTATTTAAAATCTAGTTATATTAAATATTTTTATTTAAAATATTTATTTAATTAAATACTTAAATCATATGTAAATTATTTAAATTTTAAATATTAATTATTTATTGAATTTAGTTATTCATAAAATCATAATTTATAATATTATTACATAAATTCATTATTAATTTTGTAATATATTAAATTATTATTAATTTCATTATTATGTTTTAAATGTTTTTCTACTTTGAAGAAATTTTTTAAATTTATTACATAATATCGTTATTTTAACTGTTTAAAATCTAGTTATGATAAATATTTAGTTATTTAAATATTTAAATAATCTATAAAATATTTGAAATCTTTTGTTATTTGAATTCTATCTATTTAAAGCTATTACATATTATTAAATATTTAAAAAAACATTTAAATTGATAGTCCAAAAAAACATAATTTAAATTGTTAGCACATAATTTCGTGAGATATTTTGTAAAAATATAAAATTATTTTTTGTGTTTTTAATAAATATTTTAAAGTTATTATATAATTTTGTTAGAATATTTAAATAATTTTTAATTTTTTTAATCTAAACTTTCTTTAGATAGATATAGATAAAAAGTAGGGGAGAGGATAAATAGGAATTAGAAATAATTTAGGAGAGAAACTCTCTACTAAATTAAAGATAACTTTGGAGATAATTTATAAGACAAATAGGAATTAGAGATAATTTATAAGATAAATAGGAATTAGAGATAATTTTGGGAAAAGTAGGGGATAGTGGGGGAGGTAGTTTAGGAGAAATTTTAGGAGAAGAGATTATTTAGGTTATTGGGAAAGTGCATCTCATTGGTTATCTTGAAAATGACATGGAATAAAAGAAATAAATAATTCAAAAAAAGGAAAAAATTTCTTGACCGCTTTGTTTTAATATATATATATATATATATATCTAAAGAATACTACAATTTTATATTATACAAATTTAAGAAAGAAAGTAAAAGAGAAAAGAACAAGGTTGGAGCTGTTTTATTTAATGTAAGAGTATAAAAAAAAGAAGCACCTCTATACTTCTTTTCTTTCTTTCTTTTTCTCTTCTCAAGGCTCTTTGACCTTTTAAATTTCAATAGTAAAATTTTAAAATAATGTATTAATAATATATGTAGTATATAATAAAATGCATTAACACATATTAGTAATTAGTAAGATGTAGTAATATAGAGGATATTTTAATAAGGCACTCACCTTATCATTTTTGTTGCCTACAACACCTTGTCAACTATGGTAATAGTATTTTATTAATCTTAGAGGGAGAGGTTCCCTTTTGCTCAAAACACATACAAAAAATATAGATGTCAGAGTATTTCCTATAAACGAAAGCACAAAGTCGAACTAGGAAATTAACATCAGAAATTATATGCTCCCAATGATTGCAAAAATGTTGACATTTTAGTTCTTCAAGTTCCTCTGTTTTTTTTTTTTTTGATAAGTGGTAAGAAATGTATTGTATTAATAATAAAGAGGGTGAGAAGTCCTCAATCATATCCAAAAAGAAGTCTGCCTTAAACCATGCACAAATGATGTACAATGAAGGCTTTTTATAGAAAAATCGAAAAAAGATGGACCACCAGTGATTAGAGAAAGAGCAGGCAGGCGCATCCACAAAAAACTCCGAGCACCTAGTCCAGCTCACAAGCAACCTCTCCATCTTCCCTAAGATTACCCCCACTGCAACGGATTTAAACTAAAAAATCCTTTGATTGTGTTCCTTCAACACCATCCAAAAAACTGCAAAAGGCAAGCTTTTCCACAGAAAACATCCTTTGTCCAAGCAGCAATTAATCCTCCATCCTGAGATTAAATCAACCACAGCGGAAGGAGGAAACCAAACTAAGTGGAACAGCTTAATGCAATGAAACTAAACCTGATAGGTATAGGGGCAGTGAATCAAAAGATGGTGGATAGATTCAGGTCATGCACCGCACAGGCTACAGGTGGCATCCAGTTCCTTCAAGTTCCTTAGGAAGGCAAGACTGACTAATACATTATGGGTCTTTCAAACTTCCAATTAAGTGTTCCTTGGTCATAGCTTTGTCTTTAAACATCCATCTATTGTGCTCTTAGCAAATCAACCAACAGATAATAAGAGGTACCAGTTGCCATAGGATGTTTCCACAAGGACTGAAATCTTTTCTTTTTTTTTATCAGCATCAACAACAAATTTTATTACTTAGATAAAGAGAAATGTACAAGACAAAGGCAGCCTCAGCTACCACCAAGAAAATACAAAGACAATTTAATATTCAGACTTACAACCGAGCCCAGAAACACACTGCCCTGTTTACCCCTTGCTTTACTAGTTGGTCAGCTAGACCATTTGCAAACCTAGGAGTCCATTGAATTATCAGCTGCATATCCCTTGAGAACCTCTTGAATTGTTTGATTTTGTTTTTAAAAAACCAAGGAGCCTTCTCATTCAGTTTTAGCCAACTTATTACTATTTTGGAGTCACCTTCAACTATTAGCTTTCTTACCCCCATCTCCATAGTTTTCTGCATCCCATAAATCACTGCATTCAGTTCTGCTGTTACAGAATCACACACTCCAATGGGGCCTGAGTACATGTCCATGATCACTCCACTTTCATTTCTTAAAACCCCTCCAATTCCAGACGGACCCAAATTCCCAAAACTATTTCCGTCAAAGTTTAATTTCAGGCATCCTAACTCTGGAGGTTCCCAACCCTTTAGTGCCTTCCACTTGGCTGAAGTTGAGGCTACAATTGTTCTCCAGTTCCTTATTATGTCATCAATAGAGAAAGCTGAAAACAACTCCACTGTCTTTGTCCAGAAAGCTACTTTTGCTATAATCCCTTCAATTAATGCCTCTTTGCTCCTTTTCTTTTCCTCGAATATACGTTTATTTCTCTCTTCCCATAAGATCCAGATTACTGCGGCTCTTGTACACTTCCACATTAGTCTTCCCCTTGTTTTTGGCCAGCTGAAAGTAGAACCATCAAACAACCTGTCCAATCTGTCCAGAGTATTCCACATGCACCCAAAATGAGAGAAAAACCAATCCCATATACCACAAGCAAACGGACAGGAAATGAAAATGTGATAAGCAGATTCACCATTAGATTCACACAAACAGCACCAATTTGGGGAAAGGCACCATCCAGGTCTCTTTCCCTGTAGAATATCACAAGTGTTGATTGCACCATGGAAGACCTCCTAACAAAAAGCACTCACTTTTGGGGGAAATGGATGACACCAAATCTCTTTGGCTGAAAAGGGAACAACTGGTTTAGAAGGCAAAGACAACGACTTGAAAAAGGAAGCACAGCTGAAAACCCCAGAAGGATGGAGAGTCCAAATTCTATCATCTTGTTTATTTAGGTCAAGGAAAACCCCCTCAAGAATGTGTAGTAGGTTAGAAACATGGCCCAGTTCAGTGTCCCTCACATTTCTGCAAAAGCCTAGATTCCACCTGAACCCATTAACCAAAGGAGAAGGGAGCGAAAACTCAGAAATTGGTTTGCCCTTGAGAGCAGATAGGGTGAACAATGAAGGGAAAGAATCCTTCAAAGGGACTTCACCCACCCAAAGATCCTCCTAGAATTTGATTTTGTTACCTGAATTAATATCAAGTCTGATGTGATTGAGAAAAATTGGGAGACATTTCTGAATCGCTTTCCAAGGTGAAGAACAAGAGGCCCTGCTAGAAGTTCCAGCATCCCACCCATTCTCTGAGAGCCTATGAATACTAGCAACCACTTTATGCCATAACCTGTCCAATATAACCAGGAGTAGCAACTACTTATTGAGCATCTTTATACAATGGGGCTACCACTATCAGAATAACAACATTAAACAAGTAGGTGGGAGAGGTTCAGGCTCCAGGAGACAAACACCATAGGTTATTCTCTAGCTGCATTCCTTCATTAGCAGGTTGTCAATGACACTTGAGTTTCTTTTGACCAGATGATAGCAGCTAGTTCTCCAGACCACCTTTCCCCTCTTTCTTAACATGCCTTGAACCATATGACAACAATCTATATTCCTTTTTAGGCACCATAAATCTCCTACACATTTCTTTTGAATGTTTGAGAGCCTTAAGACAACATAATCCTTGGCATATTGGCTGAAAAAATATGACCATAACCATAAGGGTGGAATGGAGAATTTAAAGTGACCTTATCTACTGGAAATTTTTAACTGGCCTTACATACATAGTTCACTTCTCCCCAATTGAACAACAAGAAAATTATCCATGGCACCTGAATCATTTTTCATTGAAACCCAGTTGGTTGAGATCATGTTGGTTCTTTCCAAGATATGAAACCATAAAACTAGGTTGGACATCGAGACTTAATATATTTGTTAAACAATCCATTTATCTTTAATCCAAACAACAATAGGATCATCATTTTTAGTATCTCAGACACCTTTATCCTATCCTTTATCACTGATCAGTCAAGATTAACTTGGTATCCGCTTAGACGATACTGTAAACTAATCAAGCCTTCAAGAGTATCCTTTTGTGTAAAAGGCTTGAATTTGTATTCCTTACTCAAAAACTCATGAGACTATTGAGACAGATAACAAGAATAAGACTAAAAGTCTAAAATCAAATTATAAATCAGCATATTCAAGGAAACTGAGGGTATCACCCACTAAAGAATACAAGGGATAGTTAAGTAAGATAATCAAGTTATGTGAACAAAGGACTGGGATGCTGGCACTATGTTATTAAAAAGATTAAGTGGGTGCAAGTCGAAGGCTCTAACAAGCCAATGGACTAAGAAGAAATTGGATTCTAGGATAATTATAGAAAGTTAGAAACAACCAAAAAAAAGTCCAGATATTTTCCATGAGCAAAGTTGTCACAAATTTTTACAGCAACAATGAAGTATAATGTCAACCAAGTGGATAAATAACAAAAAAAAAAAAAAACTTCAAAGAGATCTCATACTGCAGTCATACATTAAATGTTAATAAATCCTCAGAAACATATACAAGGTAATCATGTAAAGGAAATTACTTGTAGATGCTTTGATTTCGCAGCTTCACCTTCAGCTTCCAAAATAGTCTGCTTTGGTCTAGCACACACCATCATGTGGATAATTAAAAATTAGCAAAACACATCAAGATATTAGGCTCTAAAATATCTAAGACCAAAAAAACAGAACACAATAATCCCCTAAATGTGGAAAGGAATAGATATTTAAGACATAAATGTCTGGAACAAGAAGTTAATTTGCATTATGCTGGAAAGTCCATAAGCCCAATAACAATTTACTAAACTTGTAGAGCACAAACCTGAAAGATTTCAAACGTTCAGAAAAGGCAAGTGCTGTTAGCTCATTGCCACCTAATAAATGTTTGAAAATTGGATGCAATCCCTCACGGGGCAAAACCTTCGCCCTTCTAATGGATTCCTTTGATGGTAAAGGTTTTGTCTTTGAATACAAGCGAAATGCATTATTACAGGTCTTCTGCAAAGTAGCTAGTTCTGTACATGAATCAATGATTTCCCGGACTTTGTCTGAAACAAGATCTAGAACGGTCTGAGGAAAACGCCCATAGACAGTTTCACCATTTGCAATTGCCTGATCAATTTTGGATAACACTCCATTCATGTCTTGAAGAACATCCTCCTCAGTAGGAGCAGGTCTAATTGGTTTTGAAAGGAAGAGATGGAGATCTAAGAGGTATGGCATATCCTCAGATGTGACAAAGGAAAACGCCATACCAGTCCGACCTGCTCGAGCAGCTCGCCCCACTCTATGGACAAAAATTTTAGGTTTCGGAGGGAAATCCCAGTTGACAACATTATCAAGCAATGGAATATCAATGCCTCTCGCAGCAACATCTGTAACAATTAGCAACATTGTCTTTCTTGCCCTAAATTTTGATATATGAATCTTACGAGCATCTTGATCCATATCACCATAGCATACAGATGGCTCAATACCCTCTTCTCTAAAGAGAATATTGAGGAATTCCACATGATGCTTTGTGGAAACAAATATCAATGTCTGCTGATCAGAACCAATTTGCTCCCTGATCAAATACAACAATGCAGCATGCTTCTCTTCCTGCCTTAAGGTGAAAAAGGTAAGCTTCAGGTCAGGGCTAATCTTAGTCTCCAAATCAAGCCGAACAAGTTGTGGGTCTCGAAGTCCAGCCTTAGCAAACTCAGCAAGAGCACTAGGCAGGGTTGCACTGAAGAGCAGGGTCTGACGGATCTCACTCAGTTGTGCAAGGATTTTGTGCAACTGTTCCGCAAACCCCATACCAAATAGACAGTCAGCTTCATCAAACACCACATATTCCACAGTCCGCAAGGACATATCATCAATCTCAGACAGATGATGCATGAGTCTTCCGGGAGTTGCAATTATGATATCAGGATTCTGAGCCAACTCTTCAAACTGGCTCTCCATGCTATCTCCACCAACCAATAAACTAATACGAAGATCTGCATGGGGAAAAATAGGTTATCAATTGACAAGCTACAATATTGTTCTTTTACCCTTTTTTTTATTTTCCTTAAACCAAATATCAAAAGACAAAAGTTTAAAAGCAACTACATATAATGATTTTTTAGAGTCTTCCTGCTTCTATAGATTTGATGAACTGTCGCTATGAAAAACAAAGATTTTACCACTCGAAGGGCCATTCAATAGAATTCTTATGAATGCGTAGTTAAAATTTCCATAGATCCATAGATGGGAATTAAAAGTGTTATCATTCTGTCTCACCTCAGAGGTTTCAAATGAATAAAACAATAATCAGCCTCCAGTGTCACAGATACACAATTTTCTACGGAATTGACCATTAATTACAATGTTCTATATGTGTCTTTTGTGAATGTGTGTGTGCCTTGCACTTTCTATTCACACTCACTTGATTAGCAAAGATTTCTTTTTGATAAATGGTTTATCAGAATTTCCTTAACTATTTTCATGTGAATGAATAGCATATATAAGGAAGAAGCTTTTTCAAAAAAAAAAAAAAATCACCACGGAGACTTGAATATCAAGTAATTCTAGTTCTATTTCAGTGATTTCAAAATCCAAATCCTGTTTTGCGCAAAAGGGCTGTGACTTCACAAAAGTCCAAAACTGACCTGTGAATCGACCAAGCTCCTTCGTGAACTTCAATGTCTGAAGTGCCAAGTCTCTAGTGGGAGAGAGAATAAGAGCCCTAACACCACCTTGAGGGACATGTTGCTTCAACCGCTCAAGCATCGGCACCAGGAATGCTGCCGTCTTTCCGGACCCGGTCCTTGCCATGGCGACGACGTCAGCGCCGGAAAGTATGAGAGGCATCGTCTTCCTCTGTATCGGCGTAGGGACTCGGTAACCCTTGCGCTTGATGCCTCTGTAAACATTAGGGCTCAGACCCAGAGACTCGAATCCTCCTGACTTGGCTTTCTTTTTCTGCTTCTCCTTTCGTTTCAGCTCTGCTTTTGAACTCACATGAAGCATCTCTTCTTCCGCCATGACCTCTATCTCGTGTTTACGCAGCGTAATTGATGACAAAAAACAAAGAAGATGAAGAGAGACGGTGAGACTCCTTTCGTTTTCAGTCGGTCGGTCGAATGGGGAACGCAGAAGTTCAACGAGAACCGGTGAGCTGCAGAAGTTCAAAGAGACCCTTCAGTTTTCGGTCGAATGGAGAAAACCCTATGTGACATTTTGGTACGGCTGTCAATGGGTCGGGTCCAAACCGATCGAGCCGACTTTGATTTCAGATCCGGTACCGACGGGTCAGTTCTCGTTACGGTTTTTGATACATTCTCCACGGTAAATTTCTTAAAAAGTCAATTCTCCTTACTTTTTCCGACAATTTATTAACTCTACCTTTACCATTAACATCCGTTACTATTCCGTTAAAACCCTGTTTAAAATTCTTTTAAAACCCAATATTACCCATACCTCGTCCCAAGTTCATTTTCGAGAGAACGGGAAAAACATTATTCATCATCTCTTTCAACTGTATGCACAGCGGCAACGGTCCAACATCGACCCTATCCACCTCCGGCCAGGTCTCTTTCCCGATCTCTCTCTCCTCTTCCCCATTTCCGTCTTCGAACTCCCTTGTAAAAAAAAAAAAAACAGGAGGGAGGAAAGAAAGGATCAAAAGGTTAGGTTTTGTATCAGCAACAAAGCATTAAAATCCTTTCTTCGTTTAAGGCAGTGAAGGAGAGAGATAGAGGCCTATCTATATTCTAATTTCTTCCTATGCTTTCCTTTCATTTAGAAAAGATTGAGATAACAAGAATCCTCGAGAACCCTTAGTGGGTTTCATAGAGCAGAGAGGAGAGGATGTTGGAGGACAAAGCTCTAATTGGCACAAACTGGAATCGATCAGTCTGGAGAGATTGAATGATCTGAGATTGATGGAAACGACTCTCCTAGTACGGTTTTCGCAGGCGATTCCGGTCTAGTTGCTACATTGAACCCAACCCACCTCACCAAACTTTGCTTTGGATCGTTAATGGAGGATCTGAACCTGAGAAGCGAACCTCTATCTTCAACTTGTAAATCGAGCTTTGGTTCTTCGGCTACTGCTACGAAACAACACCTTCGAGTTTCATTTATACGGAAAAGGGCAACCAACTATGGATTGGCCCACCAGATTGAAAATAACTCTAGCTCTACAACTCAAGCCCAACACAAAAGCTTGTTTGAAAACATGAGCATCGAAGATTCAATGATTCAAGATAAAATAAGTTGAAGCTCGATTTGGGGATGAATTTCTTTAGTTGCTGCTACAAAGTTGAAGTCCAAAGCGCAAGAAAACCCATAAAGCCTCTATCTTATCTCTTGAAACCTGACTACTTGTGTTTGTTGATATTCACCACCGATGGAGAAGTAGGTGACGGAGAAAATCAAATTAGTAAAAAAGATGTTGTTGGGTTATTCAGCAAGAGCCTTCGATGAGGAACAAATTGTTGCTGTTGTTGTTGGGTTAGTCCAGGTTAGAATTGTTGTTGACTAGAAAAATCTCTTTGAGAACCTCCGCATTGATCTACGGAACACTGGTCAAAGAGGGGTGCCGCTGGTTCGCCTCATTTATTTTTGCATTTTGGATCATTGTGCAGCTGCTGAAATTATTGAGTTCGGTGTTTCTTTTCCTTTTTCTCTATTTTATTTTGAAATTTTAGAGAAGAATAAAAGGTAAAATAGTACATTTCTGTTGGCAGACGTTAACCGTAAGGGAAGACTTAGTTAATTATCAAAAACAACAAGGGTAATGTTAGTCAATTTTCAGATCTTAGTCAATTAACTAAACCAGAATAGTTTAAGAAATTTACCCTTATTATTATCGGTTTGGAACCGGTACTGAATCGATTCAGATCCAATTATTATATATTATACATTATATAAATATATTACACAAATTATATAGGGTAGGTATATATATTAATATATTAAATGTATATTATATTAAATAAATTAACATATATATATATATTAAATGTATAATAATTACAGTAGATTTATTTAATTGGGTTCATTGGGTCAGTCCTGATTATCCCAAGAACTAATTGGTTCTGCTCTAGGTCTAAATTTACAAATCCTAACAGGTATAGTTTGGTTCCAATTCCTTAATATTTCTTATCGGGTTAGTTCTAGTTTCTCCTAGACTTAACACATTAACAGCCTTACATTTTGGATATGTACTATTTAAATATCACATAACATATAATTTAATATATATATATATATATATAATAAGTGAACGCATTAAATACATATATATGGACCCGGAATTTGCCAAGAGAAAGTGAAACATTAGAAATTGATAACTATTGTAAGGAAGGAATGCAATGTTGTTTCAAATAATTAACCTTTTACTTTAGTAATTTGTTATAAAAAAATTATTAATTTGGATTAATTATATTAATAATTTTTAACAAAAACAATAAATTGATGCTAATTACTTAATAAAATAATTAGTTTTTTCATATTATTCATTAGTGTTCTATTTTATTTATTTTACATTATTAATGATTAAATGTTCCAATTTTTGTAAATACTACTTATATATTTAAAATACTTAAATATCAGTAAATATATAAATTAGGTTATAGTCATAATTAAATTAATCTATAGATTAACTTTTTTAATCATAATTAAATTAATATAAACCTAAGCTCAAGGTTCAATTTAGGTTCGGCTTGGGTTGATCTTCAACTTGACCCAACCCACCCAAGTTGTAACCCCTAAGAGCAATGTAACATTTGTAATTGGATTGAACCAATCTAAGTACAACCCATGTATATGGGTTTTTAACTACTTTTAAATAATATTGAAGCTGTATGAGTGATGGGGGATAGGCTACCCCCATTGTGCAGCCCAATGAACCAAAAAATAAATAAATAAAAAATCTTGGGCCAGATTTTGATAATGTATTAACAAATTTTAAGATTGCCTAGCCCAACCCAACCCACACCTTAAGTGTAATAATATGTGTTTGGGCCTAGGGCAAGGGTTGGCTTGCTCGTGTTAATTATAAAACTCTATATTTTTTACAAATTAAAATCTTTATTTAATTTTAGTCTATTATAAAGAACATATAAAAATTTAAATCTATGTATTTATTAATATAAAATTTGTTATCTAAATATTATATAATAATATTTACCATATGTGTATATAACTTCCAGGCTAAGCTTAAGGGTTGCTTAGTTTGGACCTTGTCTGTTAGGGATATCATTAGACTCTGAAACTTTGATACCCGATAAGACTTTGAACCCAATTATCCCAGATTTGGATGTTAAAACTTGCATCCAGTTAATAATTGGATTGGATGTAGATTTAACCACATTGAATCCGATTAAAATTCGAATCTAACAAAAATTATTATTTTATGTATATATGTAGTATAATTATGTATGCATATAGATATTATGTATAATTATATAAAATTTATAATTGATAAATTTAATGCTTTATATTTATATACATTTATTATACATATATACTTGGGATTTTTGCATAAAAAATGAGCAATTTTGCTCATTTAGCAAATCCGGTTATCTTTTGAAACTAATAGCAAAATCAATGAGTAGGGCAAAAAGTCTATGTCTTTTGGTCAAACTGCCCTTTATTAAAACCATGCTAATGAGACAAAATCCCCTTTTGTTTTCTCACACTCTTGTCTCTCACTCTCTTCTGTTCTTCTTCTAAAGAGAGTTTCTTACTCAACCAAAGAAGAAGATAGGAAATCTCAACAATCTGAATATGGTGAATAAGCTTCTTCTTCTTCTTCTTCTTCTTCTTCTTCTTCTTCTTCTTCTTCTCTAAGAATGGATGGGAGAGGGCTTTGTTCTATGCTTGAAAACTAAGCAAGGCAATGCAACCCTCTTTCATTATTGCACAAGAAAAAATAAGGGGTGGCTCGGTCCCTGATGCGGCACGATCCGGGCACTCCTAGCTGGCGGCTGACTGGCTCCTTGCTGGCAATGAACAACACCTGAGAAGATGAAGAAGAAGGATTCCCAGGGATTTGCCCGGCGGGAATACTCTGATGCTTAAGTTAGAACGCTGGGGAGGAAGAAGAGATAATACAAAAGGCTAAGAGTGTAGATCGTGCTAGATCACTACGTCTCGAGATTAGCTCGTGAGCAAGTAAGAGTGCAAGCTCAGATCTAATTCCGAGAGAGAGTTAGTCTCTCCGCTTTAAGGGCTTTTATAGGGGCGTTCTTGTCAAATCAGGTGTAACCGCCACTGGGCTCCCGTCGCAGCCGTTACCTGCCAGGGCTGCGCAGGTGATCGTTACAACGTACTGCCTGCTCGGCTGAGTGACACGTCTCCGAAGGGACAGGCACGCCACCATCTGTCGAGAGACGTGGGGCAGACTGTCAGTCGGGCAGGGACTGCGCCGTCAGTCGAGAGACGTGGCACAGTCTGATGAGTACGGTCTTGTCAGATGGAAGCTTCCTGAGAGCGTTGCGTCACAGTCGCAAGTTACTTCGTAGCGGGCTATCCTTGTTGCGAGCTACTTTGTAGCAAGCTCTTAGGGGTACTTCGAGGTGACCCTCATCAAGGTTGGTCTTTGGGGCAGTTCTTCTGCCCATGTGCTGAGTGAGTTGGTTTCCCTAGCTTGCGAGCTGAAATAATCTTGGAGTATTCCCTTCTTAGTAGCTCGGGGGATCTGGAGTTCGCACCATAGCGAGCTCCCCCTATAGAGAGCTATGACGTAGCGAGCTATTCTACATGCTTGTTACTTGGTCGCGGTCAAGCCAGTCTGCTGAGCTGTTGCTCGTGCTGAGTCAGGTCCACGTGTCATCATCTCAGTAGGTCGGGTCAAATCATCCTCCATCAATTGCCCCCCACTCCTCGAGCTAAGAGCGTTTCCTTAGCGCGAGGAGTTCATGGAGTGTGACAGATTGATTTGACCGAAGCTCAAACTTGATTGACTGCTCATATTAAATGCCTACGCGGGAATCAGGGGATTTTCTGACTTCGAATACCGAAAATGTGTTGAAGCGGCTCTTAACTCCGAATGTCGTGCAACCGTCACTACCCCAATCATGGGATACTTGTAGCCAGTCACATTTCGTTTCAGAAGGCGTGCGGTCAATTTGACTGCGAGCTGTCAGATCTGCTTCGATCTGGGCCGTTGATTCAGGGGTACAGTGACTATAAATAGGAGGACCCCTCATTCCCTTCCATGCCATTTTGCTGCCTTCGGATTCTGAGGTCGTGCATTCGTCTAGTCTGCCCGAGTTTCTCAATTTACTCCGTTTCGTCTTCTCTAGTGAGTCCCAATCACTGCCAACCATGTTTGGGTACCCATACCACACCTACCATTGGGGCGATAATCAGGATGACGATGCTCCCTCGAGCTCAGGGGGAGCTTGGGAGCAGGTCCTGGAGGCTCGGGAGACCTCCGATGATGTAGCATCTACTTCCCGGGGGAGGGAGCCTGACACCTTCGGCCCTTCCTCCATGATGGCGGAGAGACTCAGGTCTCTAATCCGCTATTTTCACCTCCCTAAGGACCTGGTCTACAGCATCCCCACTGGCAACTTCCCTTGGGAGCATGGTCCCAATGACATAGTTATCTTCTAGGAACAACTTGAGGTTGGCCTGTGTCTCCCTTTGCACCCCTTAATAGTGAAGGTGCTAAACCATTTTAACATCACCATCGATCAGCTCCATCCCAACGCTCTTCGGAACATGGTTGGGATTATATCTTTGTGTTATGAGTATTGTCTTCCTTTGGACCTTGACATCTTTGCCTCCATTTTTTGTATAAAAAATGCCACTCCTGGGGTTCCACCGGAGAGGCGCTTTTACTACCTCTCTCCCCGCCGCGGCTATAAGCTCTTGCATGAGCTACCGAATAAGATTCCCACCTGGAAGCGAGATTATTTCGTGGTTCGTAACCCCGAGGGGTGGCCCTTCCCCACTTCTTGGAGGGGCGCCATCCAGGACCCCAGGGCCGAGCTAGACCCCGAAACTCAGAAAATGATGCTGTCCTGGGCATCGGTAGGCTTCCTCTGTTCGGACTACTTGACCGAGGAGAAGCTCGTGCAGGCCAGCCTGAGTCCGGGCAAGTTGTTCTTTTAAGTCGCGTAGTGTCTTGTAGTACTATTGCGTGTATACATGTACTATGTTCTTTACCGAACTAATATCTTGTGGTTTCTTTTTAGGCAACCATCATGTCTGGAGTTGATTCACGCTGCCTCCTTTCGAGCAACCAGAGGCGCAAAGTGAAGAGGTCGCGCCCCGACCAGACTCCCCCCTCTGGGGGTACCGAGTTCGGGTCTGCTGAGCTAGGCTTCACCTCTCCGCCGCTCGAAGTTCCGCCACCCCCTTCCGAAGGAGGTGCTGGCGGTGCCAGCCTCGAGGAGGGTGAGCTCCCGTAGCAAGGGGTGGTCCCTCCAGGTCCTTCTCAGTTGTTTCCCTACCCACGGTTCCCCGTGGGGAACTGGGAGGGCGTGAATGACTTCGTCGTGGCTCGTCGGAGGAGCCGGAGAGCGATCTGCAACAAAGAGGTCGCTAAGTGGGGGGCAATGGAACCTGGGGATCTTGCCGCGCTCGCCGCCTCTCACTGTATGGTGGTAAGTGGTCATTCTCTTCTCCTTCGTCTTTTGCTTCATTTTGTTGTCCTTTGACTCCGATCTCTTGTTGGCAGGTGAACACCGCCATACACGCCATGGCCCTCTAGACGCACATCCACTCCTGCGATGCTCGTAACTAGAAGGTCAACGTTCAAAAGCTCCAAGGCGAGCTCAACCGGACTCGGGGTGAGCTCCTTCACACTCGCAAGGGGAGTGAGTCGCAGGAGCTGCTCGTCCAAGACCAGGAGGCGCAGATTGCCAGGCTTTCTGAAGAGAGCGCGTGCTATAGGGAGGAATCGTCGAGGGTGGCAGTAGAGAGAGAGCTCCTTCGCCAACAGGTCCGGGACTTGGAGTCCACTCTTCTGGATCGAACTCAGAACTTCGACAACATGGTGGAGGCCGAGCGAGAGAAGGTAGTCTGGGACTTCAAGGACTCCTAGGAATATCACGACCTCCAAGTGGAGTATGGCTCGAGCGCGTGCCGCTCCGGATTCAAGCTCTGCCGCTGGTTGGTCCGAAAGAAATTTTCCGGGCTCAAACTTGACGGCGTTACTATGAAGGGCCTGACTCCCCGGAGGACGAGAACGAGGTGGACCCCTGAGGCTGGCGGCATTGGTTTTCTGCTTCTAATTTCTGGTGGCTCCTAGGTGCCATAAACCCGGTCTTGAAAAGATCATTGTTGGGCGGTTGTGCCCTTTTTTCCTACTACTGAACTTTCTCGAGTTGTTTTGCTCAGTTGTTTTTTTTTTTTTTTGTAAACAGTAATGAAATTTCCTTTCTTCTTCTAAGTATGGTGTGCTCTTTTTATTTTTGCTAAAGCGATCTCATCACTTCGAGCTGTTAGGGCTACATACCCAAAATAGGACCTTTCGGCAGTTATGTTTAAGGAATCTCTATAGTATACCACGGAGTGGTCACCATGTATGCCCGAACTACATGTTTGTTGCCTATACTTTGGTTTAACCAATGTGCCGAGACGAGCCATGCTCCGTGGGGTTTAAACTCGGGCCGCCTACGCCTCTAATATTCCATACTTTACTTTGCCACTGAAGCGGCTAAGTCTTTCCTAATGCCAAGGTCGTTGTTAGCTTGGCATTTTAGCCCTTAGGCTGAGGGGGTGACATAGTTTGCCCTTGAAGTTTGCCCATGCCGTGGAGGCGATTGAGTCTTGTTGCGTTGAGGTTGTGTTAGCTTGGCACTTTGGCCCTTAAGCTCCGAGAGTGACTCATGGTCTACTCAGTAGTTCGCCCATGCCATTGAGGTGACTGGGTCTTATTGCACCGAGGTCTTGTTAGCTCGGCATTTTGGCCCTTAGGCTCTGGAAGTGACTCATGGTCTACTCAGTAGTTATAGGTAATATTGCCTTAAGTTGACAATATTCCATGCCCGAGGTACTTGTTTCCCTTCAAGGGTTTCGAGCTCGTACGTTCCTTCCCCGAGAACTCGTTTCACTCGGTAAGGTCCTTCCCAATTCGGTCCGAGCTTACCAACGCCGAGCTCAGGTACCATAATTTTTTGAAGGACCAAGTCACCAACGCGGAGGTTCCGCTTCTTGACCCTGGCATTATAGTACCGAGCTACTCTTTGTTGATAATCTGTGGTCCTGATATATGCAAGGTCCCTTACTTCATCGAGTAGGTCGAGGTTGGTAAGTAGCTCATCTTCATTTGCCTTGTTGTCGTACGCTTCCAATCGTAGCGAGGGAACCTCAATCTCAGCTGGGATGACTGCTTTGGTGCCGTAGGTGAGGTTGAAGGGAGTTTCTCCTGTGGCGGTCTTCTCTATGGTTTGGTAAGCCCATAGAACGCTGGGTAACTTGTCTGCCCATAGTCCTTTAGCTCGATCTAGGCACACTTTGAATTCGCGAAGAATAGCTCTGTTCATGACCTCTGCTTGACCGTTTGCTTGAGGATGTGTGACCGAGGTGAAGTTCTGTCGGATCCCCATGTCTTGGCACCAATTCTGGAATTTGATGTCCTCGAACTGCTTGCCATTATCATAAACCAATACCCGAGGTAACCCAAATCGGCACATTATGTTCTTCCAAAAGAAGTTTTGGACGTTTCGGGCTGTGATTGTTACGAGAGGTTCGACTTCTACCCACTTGGTGAAATAATCCACTACTACCACTAAGAACTTCCTCTGGCCTGTCGCTAGTGGAAATGGCCCAAGTATGTCGATACCCCACTATGCGAAAGGCCACAAACTGGTGAGGTACTTGAGGTCGACAGCGGGCTGATGGTGGATGTTGGCATGCTTCTGGCACTTGTCACATTTTCTGACGAGCTCAATGGCGTCTGATTTCATCGTTGGCCAGTAATATCCCTATCATAATGCTTTTTGGGCGAGGGCCCTACCCCTCAAGTGTCCGCCGCACAAACCTTCATGAGTGTCGCGGAGCACGAGCTCGGCTTCGGTAGGTCGCAAGCAGCACAGGTAGGGGAGTGTAGGATCTTTGATACAACCGTTCATCTATCATGACGTATTTGGCCGCCTGACGCTCTACCTTTCTGGCGGCGTTGCGATCTGCAGGGAGGGTCCCATGTAGCAAGAAGCTCGCGAGCGGGTCAATCCAGCTCGGCTTTGCTTGAACGACGGGAGCGACCTCCTCTGCTCCCCCGAGAATGCTAGACCGAGGCAAGTTCTCTATGTACACGGTTCTCATGGTATTATCACTGGTGCTCGCTAACTGGGACAGGGCATCGGCCTCATCGTTCTTCGACCTTGGGACTTGCCTGATGAAGTATGACTGGAAGTTGAGCAGGGCCTCCTGTACTTTGGCTAAGTAAGCAATTATAGTCAGTTCGCGAGCTTTGTATTCTCCTGTGACCTGATTGACCACGAGTTGGGAGTCGCTGCAGATGATAATGTGCTTGGCTTTCATTTCTTTGGCTAGAGCTAGCCTGGCTATCAACACTTCGTACTTTGCTTCATTGTTGGATGCCGCGAACTCAAAGTGCAGTGCGTACTCCAACTTTGTGCCACTTGGGCCGTGCAGGACTATTCCGGCTCCGCTGCCTTACTGGTTCAAGGAGCCATCTACATGAAGGATCTAGGGCTCTTCATCCCAGTTCGCGCTTGGCCTCACTAGGAGAGATGCCGCACTGGCTGCAACCTCACTTTGAATTTCACCTACAGTTCCTTTTAAATTTTTTGTTGTATTTCTTAGCATTCATCAAATAATGTCTTTTCAACTTTTCCTTGTGTTCCCTATCACTCTATGGTATACAACATTATTCCAAAGAGGGGAAGTGTATATCATACCTTCAACATTTCAAGGGGGGGGGGGGGGTTACATCTCTCACTTCTTCAGCATCCCTTGACAATTTCCTTTGCGCCTTGTACCATTCTCTTCCAAGGCTCTTGCCTTATAATATTGTTGATCATAGATGCTTCTATTTACAACAAGATGGATTGATTTCTAGATGTAAAAAAGATCAAATCATTTGCATAAGAATTTAAACTACTTATAATGTAAAAAGGAAAGGGTTTTAAATTTTTAATGTGGATCTTTTGCCACAAGTTTGAGAGCTTGAAAATATCCTTTGCTTAAATATAGGTAAGGGGTTTGTATTGACTACCCAAGTCATAATAGAAATGGAAGCTTGCATCATGAATGGTAATACAAAGAGGTGTCGGGTAATTTCTAGTCTTTTTATTATTTTTTAATGCCCATATCTTTTACCTAACTTGTGATGAAGAAAACTTGTATTCATTTATCATTTAAGGGGACAAAAACAATTGCAGACAAGGAATAGGTAGTGAAGTTATCCTTTAAATGTTTATTTTATTTTTACATAGATGCTTTTTTTGGTTGTCATCCTTACTTCCCTACTTACTTTTTAGATTTAAGCAAGACATTAAATATCATTGCTTCATTAGCAAGTGTATTCATAGTAAATAACAATGAAGAAACTAATAAAGTAGAATTTCCAATGAAAGATCCAACATGTGTAAGATATAAAAGCAAAAAAAAAAAAATTGCAACTGTATTGCTGGTCCCAATACTTCACATCCAATCGAGGAAGCAATCACGACCATATTGGATCTAGTGAGAGAGTGTCCACCCCACCTTGTTAGCAATGCACATATAAACTAGCCTAGACTTTGGAGCAAATCCAAGAAGAAGAATCAATGACCACTAAAAGAATTTTTGAAGTGCAAATTGTTGTGAGCAACCTAGTAAATACCCAATAAGAATTTTTGTTTCGATGCCCAACCCTTTGGCTATTTGCATTGCTATTGAACTTTGTATTTAGGGTTTAGCCTCATTTTATAATAATGACATTCCCAATTTTAGTAGTAAGAAAAGAAGAATATTATCTATTGCTTGTCACCTTTGCTTTATAGTAATGTTATCGAATGTTATATTTGATTTATTGGTTGTTAAATACATTTAGGTCTCTGAAGACCAACAAAGCATTTAAATACTAGATGTTAGTCAGTTTAACCAGTAATTTGGAAATGAAAAAATCATTTGGTTCTATATGATTCTCAAATATGTACATACCATCTGACATTTAATAGACTAGATGGTTTTTAATAGTCTTTCATACAATCTATCAATAAACAAACTGAATAATTTCTTCAATTTTCAAATTACCATTAAAGTGGTAAACATCTATCACTCACATAATCTAGTGGGTATTTACATTATCCAATGCATCTACAAACTAATAAAATATACCATATGATATTTATTAAAGAAGATGTCTTTAACAGATTTTCAACCATTGGTACAAAATAGATTGGATAGCTTCTTCAACTTTCAAATTATTAGTTAAAGGGGTGAACTTGTATCATTCAAGTGATCTAAAGGTATTTATAGCCTCATGTGCATTTAAAAACCAATAGACCATATGATTTTCAAATATATAAAGACCATCCAATATTTAATAGACTAGATGGGTTTTAACAAACTTTTATACCATCTAGCATTAAATAGACCATATAGTTCTTTCGACTTTCAAATTACCAATTAAAGTGACAAACAAATATCACTTAGGTTATTTAGTGGTATTTATATTTTTCAAATGAATCTAAAAATCAATAAATCACATGGTTCTATATGATTCTAGTACCATATATTTAATAGACTGAATTGTTTTTAATAAACTTTTGCATCATCTAGTACTATATATATCGGATGTTTTTTTTTACTTTCAAATTATCAATTAAAGTAGTAAACCCCTATCACTCAAGTGATCTAGTAGTATTTACAACCTTAAATGCATATACAAAATAATAGACCATATGGTTCTATATGATTCTCAAATATGTACAGACCATATGGTATTTAATAAACTTTCACAACATTCAACATTAAGTAAACTAGATGGTTTCTTTAATTTTCAAATTGCTAGTTAAAATGAAAAATAGATATCACTCAGGTGATCTAGTAGTATTTACACCATCAAATGCATATAAAACCCAATAAGCCGCATGATTCTATATGATTTCTCATAAGTGTACAATCCATTCGGTATTGAATATATAAACTAGATGGTGTTTTACAAACATAGACACCATCTGACATTAAACAAACTAGATAGTTTATTGTAATTTTGAATTATCAATAATGTTTGCAAATATCTATCATCCATGTGACGCAGAGGTATTTATACTATCAAATGCATTTAAAACCCAATGGACTATATGGTTCTATATGATTCTTATAAGTGTACAACACATCTAATATTGAATGGACTGGATGGTTTTTTATGACTTAGACACCATTTGACATTAAGCATACTGGATTGTTTTTTACAATTTTGAACTATCAATTATAATTGCAAACATTTGTCACTAAGTGGTCTAATAGTATTTACACCATTAAATGTATTTAAAACCTAATATTGCACATGGTTTTATATGATTCTCGTAAAATTACAATCCATCTGATATTCAATAAACTGAGTGGTGTTTTATATACTTAGACACCATCCATCATTAAACATAATGGGTGCTTTCTTGTAATTTTAAATTATCAATATAGTTACAAACATTTATCACTACGTGGTCTAGTAGTATTTTCACTATTAAATGCATTTAGAATCCAATAGACCACATAGTTTCTTATGATTATCATACGTGTACTATCCAATATTAAACAGATCGGATGGTGTTTTACAAAGACCCACATATATCTCTAATGTGGGCATTAAAGAATTGTATAACCCATTTTGCCTTTGAACAAATGAGCCATTTTATTTATCTAAAAGGGTCCATTAATTACTAGCAACCCCTTGGTATTAATTGATGGTATTATTGCCAAGCATTTTGCAATGTCCTTTTCTTTTACTTAATCTATTTAGGTTCATTATAATCACTATTTATAGTTTTATTTAATTTCCATGTTACAACTTTATCTGGTAATGAAGTCCTTGTTTTGGGTAGGACATGTGTTTGTAAGAGTTAATTTGCCTAGCATGCCAACTACTTATGAATATTGGGCCTTAAAACAACAAAACAAACAAGTTAGGGCTTAATGAAAGGACTATTAAATGCATCCAGGTTATTGACATATTAATAGTTTGGTCGAAAGGCCATTATAAAGTGGAAGGTCTTAATCCATCCTTAATGAAGACAATAATCTGAATAAAGTCTAAGCATGTCTAGAAAATCAAACATGAAGGCCATAATCCATTATCCAAAACTCTCGATTACAATAATTTAATATCAATGCCAATGTTATGATCCTTAACCCCATACTATATCAAGCATAACACTAATAATGCTAAGTCCACAAGCAACGAAATAGCCTTGTAGGGTTTCTTTGCAACAACACAAGAGGAAGAAAACATCCACTCTACCAACAAACATGCCTTTAATTTCTAACTCTGCACATACTAATTGGAAAACCATCTCTGTAAGAGACCATGCCCTTCTTTTCATCAAGGCTATTAGAAGATAATGTAGACCTATCATTGAAAAGTCTAGCTCATATTCTTACTCTTTACTCTTGCTCCTAGAAGGTGATGTTCATTTCTCAACTCTTGATGACCCACAGGACCTAAATTTTTCAACAAGAGATTTGCTACGCACTGGACTACGATTATAACACCCTTTCCCTTGACTTCGATAGCGAATTGGACTACAAGACACTATGGCTACACATTTTGCTTCATTTGCTCCTATATCTACAAACAAGTATTTTCCAAAAGAGATAATCCATTTTAGTGGCAAGATCATTATTGTCTAGCATTATAGCATGTCAAATTGAAATTTAAAAAAGACTGATAAAATTCTATTAGGGGAGTTGTTGCATCCAACTCTTTTTGTGTATATATAATCAATAGGGCGGAGGCTTTATTAATGGAGTTGTCTCATCCAAATATCCTCCATAATATTTTCTATAGTGTAGTCAATGCAATTCAATAAATAAAAAAAAAACTAACTAAATGTAGTAGAAAGAAATAATGAAGACTATAATAAAGTGGAACAAGAAAAGAGATAGGGGATTTAAAGCATAATCTCCTAAATATTAGAGATCAAATCCCTAAATATGGATACTACATATAACATAAGGTCGTATAGTTTGCTCATGCGTATTATATGACTTATGATCTTTAATAAAAGACCTATGAAATACATGAACAAGTCACTCAAAATATATCTATTTTTCTTTTTATTTATTTGTTTATTAGCCATGCAAATCTATGAAAACATAGTCATAAATATAACAACCATCACCATAAAGATAAGAATGTAAAAATAACCTTACTAATTAAATCAAAACAATATCTAACCTCAAAATACTACACAAAATTATGACATTTTAAAACCAATAAGAAATACTCAACATATATAGTAATTGAGAAATATCTAAATGAAAGAATAGTTTGCTAGGCCTTTAAAACAATTTACATGATTGCAAAAAAGACCAATTTAATCTCTTAAACAAAGAAAATCCACTATTTGGGCCATAAATCCCATTATTTAATTAACTTTTGATCACATGGTTATAAGCTGTTTCTTTCTTATGGTTACCATAATTTTTTCAAGATTAACTAAGACTAATCTGCATAAATTGTTTTCCTTTATATTCATTATTTTGAAAAAATTATTTATTCTGATGTATCTATGGTCAAATGGTGCAATGAAGCATTTTCTTCTTGTAGACATATTATCAAACAATTATTCTACGAAATTAGTTAAGCATTTCAAGATTGAATTGATAAAAGTTGGAATAAGTATTCACATTTTTAGAGTTTTTAAGTAGAAACAAATGAAAATAATTTCAACAATTGACATTGACAATCAGTTTTCCTCCTCTAACCATTGGTTAAAGGAAACAAATTCACTAAATATAAAAGTAGCTTGTCACTTCTCTATTAACACCAACACAAAAATCTAGCATAGAGAGTAACAAACTGTGAAAGTCTAAAATCTGTAATGATTATATCTTACCAATTAATTTATTAAATATAATAAACAAGTTATGTACTAGACTAAAACCTTGACAACGTGGAAGGTGGTGGGATGATTGGTTTAGATTCAAACACTAACAACGATGAGAAAGATGGTAATTATTTTTAAATATAATTCAAATGTATTTTAATTTTAATTTTAATTTGTGAGCTATTAAATTCTTAAATTTAATATATGCTAAAATAGGTTAAATGATGGAAGAGGCAGGAAATATGTCTTACAATTTATTTTTAGGTGATTTAACTGTTTATGATATTTTTATTTAGAGGTGTAAATTGGGCTATGTTGGGCTTGTGAGTGGCCTGTGCTTGCCTTCTTTGGGACACTTCAAAGGTCAAGCTTGGCATGGCCTACGACACAGGCCTAGGCTATGCCATGTCATGGTCTTGGGATGGGCGGGCTATAGGCAATGTCGTAAGCCTGGCCTAAGTCGGGCTATGCTACGGCCCGAGCCTTGGGCTTGGGCCGAATTGGGCCACTTTTTTTTGTTTTTTACATTATGTTTTCATTTGTTGCTAATAAAGTGATACAAACTTTAGGAAAATAAAAATTTAACAAAAAATACTTAATAAAATACAAAATAGACAATAATAGAAATTTTATTTCATTTGAATTTGAACAAGGGGTTATATTAGATAAGGGCAACTTTTGGACCCTTAATATCAATAAAAATAATATTTCTAATAAAATATAAAAAATAGGTTAATAAAGGTAATATCAAACAAGGGCAAAGCTATTGTTCATCTTCTTCTTCTTGCAGGAGCACCCTTATCTGATATAACCCCAAAAATAAAAGAAAAATCATAGAGTCAAGCAAACACAAGAACTGCAGTGTTATATTTCTCGTTTGCATTTTCTGAGCATAGCTCAGTCATTAGGTCAAACCTAGACCCTCTTATATTATCTTGTCTTTCCTCTATAAAAGCCTTGATAATAAATAAATGTCGTGTGCCTTCTACCTTTTCCCGATTGCACAAGATTCTACCTGCATATTTCATTTTCCTGTTCCAGGCTTTATTCTCATTGTCTGCTTTTTCTCATTTTTTCCTCTTTTATTATCTATCTGTGTTGTTTTGTATGTAGGCCCTGGATTTTTTTAATATTAGAGGATGAAATATCTTTTACCACTCCTAGTCCTACGAAAAAAACATTTTCGGATTTATATATATTAGTGCTAAATACTGAAAACGATTCCTTTCGGCTTTCAATCTTTTGAAAGAATCCAGAGGCGGTAATTGGATTGCCATTAAAAGGCAAGTATTTCTTCATATGATGTGCAAGAGCAGGATGGGATCGACCGGGATGGAACAACAAGTTGAAGTGGTAGTAGTAATCAATGAGCAACTTCTTTGATACCATTTGTCCATCACTCCTCCGAATCAAAATGCACTCTTCCATTAGTGGGTGCAAAGGCATGAGCAATTTCTTTGAGTTTGGGTGGAGGCATGCTCAGAGAAGTTTTCACAACTCTTAGTCATGGGCAACTTCTCAGGCTCTCTCTCCTTCGCCTCTTCCATCAGTGGGTTTAAAGGCATGCTCTTTTCGTCCTCCCCCTCCTCCTTGTCTTCCCTCTTCTCTCTCAGCCTCATGGTCATGGCGAAGTTGACAAACCAGAAGTGCTTCAGTTCTTGCGTCAGTTAGAAGGATGCCACAAGGGAGACAGAGTAAAAGGTCTCAACCAAGTTAAATGCTATCTCCAGAGATTCGACTATCTCGACCACCATAATGATGACGATAATTTCGACTATCACTTGGAGTTGGCCATCAAGACAACTTTGAATCGAAAACTCAAAGAAGTTTTCTATTTGGGCGGAGGTGGCGGCGTTGGGCCAAGGCGGAGGCGGAGGTGGGTGGTGACTGTAATGGCGGTCCAATTACAACCGCTTACAGTAATAGCTTAATAGGCAGAGGTGGGCGGAAGTGGCGGTGTTGGGCAGAGGCGGCGACACTTCTACAAGAAGAAGATGATGAACAATAGCTTTGCCCTTATTTGATAATACTTTTAAAAAGTAAACCTATTTTTGATATTTTATTAAAAATATTACTTTTATTGATATTAGGGCCCAAAAGTTACCCTTATCTGATATAACCCCAAACAATACAATGGATGAATGGAGTATTGGAAATGGAATAAAATATACAAACAATATAATAAGATTATAAATAGAAAATAAAAATTACAATGCTATTATTTAAAAAATAACAAACAATTTAAGTAAAATTAAAAACAAAATTTACAATAATTTAAAAAAAATAAAAATTCTATACAATTATTGAGTATATAGAAAAATATTTGACTTCATTTTCTTTAAGTTCTACCTATATCTCCATTTCCTTGACCCTAATCTACATCATCTGCATATGGTGACACATCATGTGAAGTGTCATGCCCTCGTTTATCTTGGGTCTATCCTCAACATCCAACCCATCTTTCAAGCATATGCACATATCCAAGCTTTTATCATTCACACATCTTTTTTTATCATCTAGAACCCTAGTACCTGAACTGAAACAAGACTCCAATGGAACTATACACACCAAAGGGGTTAGTAGATCACGTGTCGTAGCCGCAAGAACTGAATAATTTTTCCATGTTCACTCCATTAGGCTAAAATATCAAAATTATTCATTTCTTCAAAGTCGAAGGATCTGTTTAAATTAGAAAAATTTAATTGTAAATAAAGATTAAGTTTAGTAAATGAACTTGTTGATGAAGTGGTAGTAGATTTCTGCCTTTTATTTATTAGAGACCAAAATTTTTCCCTTCCACTACTAGAACTAGATGTTTCAAAAGTAGAAGTTTTCCTAGGCCATAACAATTGAGATTCATATAAATTGTACATTTCAAATAATAAATTATTAATTTCTTCTTTTTTATTTCCAGTTTTAGTATTCATATTTTTATAATATGATTCAAGTAAAACATCTAAACCATCTTTCCTAATCTTAGGATCTAATATTGTAGTTAAGCAATAAAGAGGAGAAAATTTTTCCCAATATTTTTTAAATTTAAGTTCCATTATTTCAATAATAATTTTTAAATTATTTCTATATTTTGTAAAACATTCACTAATAATAAATAAATGACTAACTAAAATACAACTAGTTGGTTAATAAACACCTAGAAATTCATTAGTTGTTTTATAAAAAATTTCTAAAAAATATTTTATACAAATTGCCATTTCCCAACTATCTTTAGTTATAAAATCATGTGGCATTTTTTTATTATATAAATTAGTAAAATATCTTTGTATGAAATACAACTTTCTAACATAGAATAGGTAGAATTCCACCTATGTTGAACATCTAGTACAAAATTTTTATATTTTAAACTATATTTTTGACATAAATATTTAAATTCTTATTTTCTTGTTCCCGAACTTCTAATATATATAATACAATTTCTAATTTTAGAAATACGAAGAGAAATAATATTTAAAAAAATTTAAACACATAAATTTAAGATGTGACATGCACATCTAATTAATATGAAATAATATACCATTTAAACATGGTTTTAATTAAGATTTTAAAATATTTATTATTGAATCATTATTACTAGCATTATCAAAACTAATAGAAAAATTTATTTTCAAGTCTATAATTATGTAAAGTATTTAAAATACTTGCAGTAATTGTTGAACTAGTATGTGGCCATTCAAATCTAGTAAAACTTAAATTCTTTTTTTGTAAAAGCCAATTTTCATCAATAAAATATCCAGTTACACAAATATAACTTATATTATATTTAGAAGTCCAAATGTTAAAATAATTGCAACTTTAAAATTAAGTGTTGGTAATGCAAAAAATTAAATTTGTTTATATGAATAAAAATTTTTAAAGCATATGATCTAATAGTATTTCTAGATTATTTTTTAAATTAGGGATTTACAAAATGTTGTAAAAATCTTTCAAGCTTAATGTCTTCAGCTAATAAAAATGGTTATTCAGCATATACAATATATTTTAATAATTATTGTCCCATTTTTCTTGAGAATACTTAAAATTACCAAAAAACCATGCCAAAATGGTTATTCAAACTTATTCCCCTTCTTTTTATTTTCCCTAGTAGCAGTACTAGGAGTGGGAACTCCAACAACATATGTAGCATCCATATTGGTGCCAACACTAACATACTACGATTGAACAACGTTGAAGTTGAATGTATTGGGAAATTGGTTCAAAGAGGGGCCGACCATTTAAAAAAAAATAGTATTAAAACTCTAAAAAAATAAAAATTGATTTAATTACAACTTACTTGGTCTGTTAGTTTAGAATTTCAACTATTGAAGCCTTCCAAATTGCTAGCTTGAGATACTTGAGTAAGCCTTCTTCTTATTAAAACTTGAATAAAGTTGAGAATTAGAAAGTAGAGAGAGTATGAGAGTTAGTGTGATGGGAATGGTGGAGGATAAGGGTATTTGTAGGAGTTTGAGTTAAAGAGAAAGATGAGAGAGTTAGTTAATGGTGAGTGAATAGGGAAAGATGTAAGTCTTAAATACTTAAAGTTGATTGGCTACTTTAGTTATTTTATTCAATTAAAAAATAAAAATTCTAAAAGACCATAAAATAGATAATTGGTTGGAACATGATGGAATAGGTCCCAAACCAATAATAACTGAGATAATGGATAATGAATAAGAATTGACCCAATGGTATAGATCCTAGAACCAGAAAGGGTCCAATCAATTTAGTTCCATAGGGTTAAACTTGACCCATTGATAACCCTATTTATGTTGGCTTGACATTGGAGGGGAGAAGCCAAGCCAAAGTATAATAAGTGAAATATTGGTTTCAAGGTTTTAGTCTTTAGGCTTTATTTGGTTTGAGGGAAGATTTTGGTAGGAAGGAAAAGGATGGGACAGGATGTAATGAGCAATGAAAAATGGGTGGGTATTTTTCTTATTCACTTGTTTGGTTGCAAAAGGGAAAATAATGGGATAGTCGACCATAATAACAATAATTAAATAATTAATTAGGTACTTAGTAATATTTTTATTGACTAAATATTAAATATTAATATGTATAATATATTGAAAATTAGTCAATTTAGCATTAATTAAAATTTTTATTAACTATATAGTTAGGTAACTAGTAGTACCTTTATTGTTTTATATTTTATTGTTAACTAATTATTAATTACTACTATGTTTATTCATTAATTTTATAAATAATTAGCTATTTTTTTAATTATTAATTAGTTAATATTATTATCATTAATTAATATATATTTTATTTTTTGCATTACTAGTTATTTTTAATCAATTAACACTTTTATTATTTATTTATTAAATAAATAAATAAATAAATAAATAATAAAACAATTAGTTAATTATTAAATAATTATGAATTAATTAATAATATATTTATTATTTAATATGTTATTATTAATGTTTTGTTTTATTAATTACTACTATGTTTGTTTTTTTTTTGTTAAACAATTCTCCCCTCCTTTTACCCACTTGGTTTCCACCAAAATGGTGGGATTCCAAATTCCAAAAATTGAGACCTATATTCCCACCTCATGACATCTCACAAATCAAATGTAGGAAGTGAACAATAATCCATATTTTCTCATCCATCCTAGGAACTAAATGGAGCCTTGGAGTTTGTAGATTTAGACGTTGGAGTATAAAAGGCACTTTTCAGTTTCACTCATCTAATGGACATAAGTGTCCTTCCCCTGAAATCAGATGAGCTCCCCACAGAGCATGCTCACAGCACATCCCAACCATGCGTTGGGAACCTTCTCCCCGTGACAAGTATGAGAGATGCTTCCAATATATGGTAGGATGTGCATGTGGGGTGTGCTCAACTTCATTGGTCCACACCCCTCTAAACTGCCACATCAAATTAATGAAAAATAGGATTTTAATGGTGTTAATTCATTCATGCTCAAACAATGGCTAAGTACTGAAGTGATTTATTTCTTTCATGGATAATTAATAAATTATATATTTACTTCTTTCTTCTAATTTTAAGAAAAAACATTACTATACTTTTTTGTTTGTAGATTGATGGATCTAATGCTAGATTTCATGTATGAAGATATAAATTTAGATGTTATTCTCACATATGGTACATTAAGACATAAAGTGGCACAATAGAATTAGGTGGTCTTTGATAACACTAAAGTTTGAAGTTTGAAAATAAAAAAGCTATTAATTCCCATCTTAAATCTGAAAGTTGGTATATTGGCTTTTCAACTTTTAAGAGGATTTGAAAGGCGGAGTTGTTTGGACTGACTTCAGTTATCTAACGTCTTAACTAGTGTATATTTACCATCTTACTCCTAGGGCTATATGGTTTGTTATGATTTGAATCAAAATATGTTGTCTTATACATTTGTTATAAACACAAATTACAATCGAATAAAATATTATTACATCAGAATATAAAATAATAAATAAATACTTAAAAATATTAAAATATTAATAATAAATTATCAAAATAACAAATAATACTCTAAAGTATCAAACAAATAGTATAAAAAATAAAGATAATATAAAAACAGTTTAAATATACATTTAAATAATAAATAAATACTTAAAATTATTAAAATAGTATTAATAAATTGTTAAAATAGCAAACATTATTAAAACATAGTACTAAAAAGTAAAAAATAGTATTAAAAATTACTAATAGTTATTAAAACATACTATAAAACACTACAAGAAAATGGACCTATAGCTACTGTAATTTAGCTATGGACATAGAAAACCGTAGCTAAATCATAATCTATTGCTACAGAAATCCATTGCCCGTAGCTAAAATAATTGTATTGATGAACCTCTCCGACTACGGTCATTATGTTCGTAGATAAATGTTCTTTATAGCAACGGGTTTCAAGCATCTGTAGCTACAAATAAGGGAAAGCACCCACCTTTTATGACGTGAAATGATATTGCTAGTCAATTTTTATGTGACCGTAGCAACAACTCAAACGTAAAATTTTAGATTGAAATAGGGATACGAAACTTTCATCTATATTCAGAATCATGTCTACTCCAAGGCAATTGTTCCTCCAATTCTACATGCAGGCAAGTCGATTATTATTAACCACCTATTAGGTTGCGCATTGATTAAAATTGTGCTTTCATTGAAGATTGAAGTTGAACCATGGGGGAGCAAATACTTCCAGCCCCAGAAAAGGAAAGTTCGTGAAGAGAGACTTCATTGTCTATCATTCACTATTGTCGTTTCTCGTTCCAGTTTCCAAATGCCGGACGGATTAAGATGAGTTGCTAGAGGAAACTTTGGAATATTTCTTCAGATAGTCACTGATTTATTTACTTAAGGAAAGGATGATCATTAAAGACATTCTCAGGTAAATGTCTTCTAAGTGCTCGATGAAATACCTAGTTAACTTTGGCTCCATGTTCACTTGTCAAAAGTCAGTGTAGTCCTATTTCTTATGTTAAATTGTTTTGTTGATCCTGTCCCTTGCAATGTCGTAGTTCATTTTTCTTTGGTCTTGGCTAATTCCTTTAAGTTCATTTCGATGATTACTTTATCTTGCTCTATGCTAGTCTAGTTTTTTTTGCTTCATCGGTTGCATCCATGCTACCAGTGAAAAACCCTTTTTATCTTTGCTAAAATAAAAGAGGATTTACGTCATGGTGCAGTTGATTTTGATTGCAAGGGTATTATTGGGATAAACAGGAAATGTATGCCACCCTAATTTAATTTGGCATCACCTTTGCTTTACAAAAGATTATAAAGTGCGATGTAATAGGTTGGCTCCCATAATATAAGGTCAATTTTAATACAGGTTGGAACCATCTTAACTACTTTATTGAACCTTTATCATTTGCTTTTCACATTGTGATCAGAGCTGGAGGAAAACCATATATCTCATCACTGGACCCATCCAAAGTCAAACCGAGTAGGTAGAGGGAGAAAATACTAGGAGTCCTAGGAGGCACTTTGGATGTTGTATAGGTTAACACTCACTCAGCATGTTCATTTGTAGCAATCCACATGATGAGCTTCATTCATTCTGTTATTCTATTCCCTAGTCTTTATACATAGTAGGTTTCGATGTATACACAGTAGGCTAAATTTTAAAGGAGCCTAGCGCAAGGACCTAGGCCTAATCAGGTACCTGATTTGCATCCCTAATCTGTATGAAGGAGAATTTGATTAGCCCTGTATTACTAGTCTATGAAATAGCCCATATTTATAATGAGCAATTTTTGAAATGTACTCATGCCTCCCGGTGAGGGTACTAAGAAAATGCTTAGAGGAGGTGTAGCGTATATTTGATATGCTTGTACCTTTTAAACTAGTTTTTCATAATAAGAATGTTATAAATAAAAGTGGAAGTACCATTATATCATGTTCCCATTATATATTAAGGGTCCGTTTGGTTTGCAAGAATAGGGGTCTGGAATCGGAATCGAAATGGGCTATTCCAATTCCA
This sequence comes from Nelumbo nucifera, assembly GCF_055504915.1. Taxonomy (NCBI): domain Eukaryota; kingdom Viridiplantae; phylum Streptophyta; class Magnoliopsida; order Proteales; family Nelumbonaceae; genus Nelumbo; species Nelumbo nucifera. Next base: position 110,162,008 of record NC_142650.1, read on the forward strand.
ACTGTTTGGTTGGGCGGGATCGGAATCCCATTCCCATTCCTGCTGGAATGGCATTTCCCCATTTGAGGGAATGGCCATTCCTTGCCCCTCCCTTGGGAATGAAATCCCATTCCTGCTGATTTTTTATTCCCATTCCCATTCCTGTCTGAACCAAACAGACTATGGGAATGGACCATTCTGATTCCAATTCCGGAGGATTTTGATTCCGATTCTGATTCCGACTATGAACCAAATGGACCCTAAATTATTAATATAATATAAAGAATGAGAACCCTTCAAATTTTTTTATTGTAGTTTTATAAAAAAATGTTTTTAGTAGTAGAAGTGGAGGCATCATAGCTTTGATTTCTTTTAGTGCATTACATTCAAATGAGCCACAATAGAGAAGAAAATCATTTTGGGCATTTCAGCCAAAGAACAAAAGAAGCTTGAAAGCATTTTTTTTTTCCAAATCATGCTATCTTCTACAACATTGTTATGGACTTCAACAGACTTACTTCCCCAATCTAAACACTCCTACACCCTACAATTTTTACCTAGAGGTGGAGTGACTTTGAGATTGAGTAAAACTCCTAAAGGACATTATAAAAATAGCCATTTGATTCATTACACATAATTTGAGAAGAAAACTTCTTAGACCAACACCTAAAATAAATCAACAAAATCCATGTCCAAATCGTACAATCTAGGACTTTTTGGATAGATAACAAGTAATTATTCAATGATACCAAACTAAAATAAATGGGTAAGTTTTGACACCCTCCCCTCTCCCCGCCTCCCCGCCCCACAAAAAAATAATAATAAAAAAAGAAGTGTTGTAAAGAAGAGAAAAGAAGTAAGATGAGGAAAAAAGGAATACTCAAGAGAATAACAGTAACTCTAGCTGGGCTCCTTTCTCTAAGTCATGTTTTTGGTCTTGGTGTAGTGGGGAGGGCAGAAGTCCCTGCATCTTTTAGTCTCAAGTTTGGGCTAGCATTTGGATAAGAGTGTCCTTAGCATGAATTTGGGAACCAGGCTGAATTAATAAAATTTATAAAGTCCTTGAATTGATTGTTGAAGGTATTTAGAATGGTATGATCCCCCATTTGTCTTCTTGGCTTCTTGCCCAATAGCCAATAGAGAGAACTCTTTGAGGAGTGTGTGGACACTGGAGATAGCAAGTTATTAGTTTTCTTTATAAGTCCCAAAGGTAGGATCCTAGAGGGATCAGTAAATAGCATTTTGTTGAAAACATGATGGGGGCAAGGCTTAATTTTCCTTACTTTTTTTTTGACTATTGGGATTGATTGTGAAGTAAGTACTACCCCTAAGGGAAAGGTGGTTAGTGTCTGGGTCCATAGCAGGTTTGTCCCTCTTGACCTAAAAGTATTCCCCTTTGGTTGGATGATATATAAGAAAGATGAGTCCTTTGAGGTCTTCTTCCAACCAGTAGTGTGCTGATATGTTGTTATCACAAACAAGAGGACCTCACCAAGTAGTCAATGTTGCACTTTTTCTCTGTGAAACATATACCATTACTCCTTATGTTTGCACATCCACCCTTTTTACGTTTTCAACATGAAGATTCTAAGCAAACACTCTATTATCATTCTTTTATTACATATTTCCATTCTATATTAGCTTAATATGAGATTGAATCAATATCTTATTTTTTTAATGGATGCATCAATTTTTTAAATTTACAAGATATCTTTTTTATGATTGACTAATCAGTGCCTTGACATTGACTATTCACTCCATTGCCAAGGGAGATCAAAATAACTAGTCTTCACTCACTGAATTGGCAACATTGGGACCTGACATGTGCATACATTGATTATATATTAAGTAGATGACAGAAATCCTACCTTTTTTCATTTATTTCTTTATTATGTGTAAGTTTTACATTCAAATAGTATGTCTAAACATGTCATTTACAAAATTTATTGTGAAATAACCTGGTTTGTTAGCCCAACCAAGTTTATTATTAGTTTCTTATAAAACAAACTACAAATTTTCACAATTGTGAATTATAACCGGGTCTTATTGGGTCAGACCCTATAAGCATGATCAATGGTAGCATTGGTTCTTGGCCTCTTTCTGACTGACTCTAGATAGGGTTTGGTTAGGACTGGGTCCACTGAACCAACCCATTGACAGGTCTAGTTGGTGGTCAATTTATGAGTGCTTACAGAACAAGACATTAGGAGAATGGTACTAGATTAGACTACATTTGATTGTACTGAAGTGCTTCAAAATGTTTGGATAGTTTATAGGATCTTGTGCACTAGAATCTGGTTGTTTTCCTGTGATTTTATTTAGATTTGAATATGTGATTAGAGAAAGATTCATGAGAAATAAGTTTGAGTTTCTGCACCCTATTGGGAGAAAAGGTAAAGGGAAAAGGGATAATTGATTCAATATGATTTTCAAAATGCTTAAGCTAGAATGCACATTTTACAATTCTATTTACTAGTTGAAAATAGGCTACTTCTAGAATCAATGTGGTCCTTATTCTTTTGGATAAATGTTTGCAAAATCAACATTTAAAGGTTTTGTGATCATGTTGGTAACATCTAGCTTTAACTCCAAATATTTCTAATATGGAATAATTTGGATCAGTAGCATGAGTCAAATGCATGAGCTTAGTAGTGTTATGTTGTACCTGACATATATATGTATTATCAACATTCAGTCCATAGTCCATGTTAGTTAAGAAAATTTAGCTATTTGGAAGTAGAAAACCCTTTTCTCACTTTATGTGGAAAATTGGAACTCCAATTACTGGATGGCTTAGGGCAAGATTCCAAATGAAAATGCGGAAAAATTGACTGCTATTGCCTGCACTACTACTCTCATGAAAGAAACTCAAAACTAATTAATAGACTTCTAAATTCATATATGGGACATATCTGTAGATATTTGGCTTCATCTATTAATTGTTATTTTAATCCCCTTACATTAAACCTACCTTTTGACTTTTGCTATGAGAAATGTGGAGTTAGTTCTTCTGTGACAGAGCTCTTCTTGTCTTTATGCTTTTTGTTTGCAAAATGAAAACAGCATGCATTTACTAGGTCTCAGACTATTGGGGGTGGCTTTGATGTTTAAGTTTCTAAACTTTATTTTCTTGGTTTAAGGATGAATTGTATTGCATGATTTTTGATATGACTTTCAATGCATTCTATTCTGTAGACTTCTCCAAAATTTGCTATTTCAGTGGATAGAAGTCTCAATAGAGAGGAGAAGTTGAACTCTCTCTTCCAGTTCCAAATGGAGGCTAAGAAGGTATAGGTTTTCTTGGTTGCACCTTGGAGCTTTCATGTTTACCAATTAAGTGATTGGAAGAAACTAGAAATGTGATTGATTACCAAAATCATATCTACCTAATAAGAAGGTTATCAAATTTTATGGTATATGGGTAAGAGGATCTAGCATTCAAAGTTGCATGGTTGGCCCATAAATTTGCAGAAACTGAGCGTAAACTGTATGACCAATAAATGGCATCATATGAACAGAATTTTCCTGAGGGGAATAGATTATGCATTACTTTACAAGGAAAGACGAAATTATCTCAAATTCCATAACAGAATTACAAGGAAAGACGAAATTATCCAGGTGCCTGACCTACTTTGGTGTTGCTTAGGTGATATTTTTATAAAATAATTTTGGATAATTTAGCTTGGTGTGGCATGTAAACCTGACCTAGTCCAATTACTGCACATCAGGCCTGAAAGGTAGGCCCAGGTCTAGTTCATCTTATATGTGTATGGGCTAAGATAGGCTGCATATAAAACCTTTTCCCAAGACTAAAAATTTGTAGGTTGGATGGGCAGGGCCTTTTGGAACTTTCTATCAATGTTCATCCCTACAAAAAGGTTAAGGGAAAGAGCATTTGATATGTTGAATTTGATTTCTAGAGAAAAGAATGAGCTATTGTGTGGAAGATTGTTCTTGTGGTAATTTGGACTATTTGGAATAAGAGGAACTTAAGGATATTTGAAAATAATTATGAAGCTGAAGATACACTACCGGATAAGGAGTCTGGCCTACTTTGGTGTTGCTTAGGTGATATTTTTATACAAAAATTTTGGGTAATTTAGCTTGGTATGGCTTCATTTAAACCTAACCTAGTCTAGTTATTGCACATCAGTTCTGAAAGGTAGGCCCGGACCTGGTTCATCTTATATGTATATGGGCCTGAGCTAGGCTGCATATAAAACCTTTGCCCAAGACTAGAAATTTGTAGGTTCGATGGGTGGGGCCTTCTATGACTTGCTAGCAATGATCACCCCTACAAAAAGATTAAGGGATAGAGCATTTGTTATGTTGAACTTGATTTGCAGAGAAAAGAATGAGCTATTGTGTGGAAGATTGTTCTTGTGGTAATTTGGACTATTTGGAATGAGAGGAACTTAATGATATTTGGAAATAATTATGAAGCTAAAGATACACTACCGGCTAAGTTGAAGGCTAGAATTTTATCTTCGGTTGGTGTGCATATCTTGTTCTAAAGGAAATTTTGACTCTTTTTTTTTTTCTTTTTTGTTAAAGGAACTCTTTTGTAAATTAATAGATGTAAGGTTGTATGGTGTATGTCCCCACCGTATAGTTCTTTGTGTACATATTGTGATTGTAATACTTTTAGATATTTGCTTGAAAGATAATCAGGGCTGAAACCCACATATGGATATTTGCTTTCACATAATATTATCATTCTGGATTTTACATCTCTAAAAATGTGATTTCTAAGTTATTTTCTATTTCCTTATAGGTTGAACATGCTAAAAGAGGAGATACTTCACACATGCGGACGGAGACAAATTTGATCAAATTTTTTACGTCAAGTTTTTTTATTGAGTTTTATGAATTGTAATAGATTTTAAACACATGGATGTATTAAAACACCTTTGAAATGTAATTCATTTTTTCATTGTATTGTCTTGTATTGGAATTTTGCATTCAAGTTCCATCTTATATTACGAATGAGATAAGTAGTGTTTATATTTGATACAGGAAAAAGCTTTAGAAAAGCAATGAAAAAAATTTCAGGATCTAGCCATCAACCATAAACTAACAATTTTAGCTTATGGATAATTAAAAACCATAGCTATAGATTTATGTTTTTTTCGTTACAGATCGCCTAAATGCTCTAAATTGTAGCTATAAGGAATTATATTTTTAGCTATAATCAACTTAAGCCGTAGTTATAGATTTATATTTTTAGCTACAGTCGACTTAAACCGTTGTTATAGATTTATATTTTTTAGCTACAATCAAGTTAACCGTAGTTATAGATTTATATTTTTTAGCTACAATCAACTTAAACCGTAGTTACAGATTTATATTTTTAGCTACGGACATCTTAAAACTGTAGTTATAGATTTATATTTTTAACTACAGACATATCAGAACCGTAGCTATAAAATGACATTTAGCTACAGACATAAAGTCAATTTTATAGCTACGGATAACTAAAAAAGTGTAGCTAAAAATGCACATACAATTGGTAATTCAGAATTTAGCTACGGACACAAACCATAGTTATAGGTTAGTTTTAGCTATCCTCCGTAGCTATTGCCCATAGCCACCGCGACTACACTACTGTCTTTTGATCGTAGTAGTTGTAGTACTCTATTGCAAGTGTGGTGTCTTTGCAGTCCGAGATGGAAGTGGCAATGTGGATTGGATTTGTAGATGGTGTATATGGAAACAAAGGAATTACAGAAGATCTATTAAATCTTCAAATATTGGATCATGGTTGGTAGAAAGCAGAGACTGGATGTGTTTGGATCCCCTTATGTTGATGGGAAGAACATAGAGAGTTGACCAAAGCAAAGAAAAATGACAATCGTTGCTAATGTCTTGTAGGGACTAAATAATGGAGATTAAAATGGTGTACAAATCTGGCATGGATGAGAAATGGTTGGGTTATTATGGGTTGTGGCAACACTAGTTGCAATGTGCAAGCATGGATCCTCTCTTGTATAAATTGAACATTGTTCTACGTTTGGTGGTGAAGCACACTGAAACGAAAACAATAAATTGATACTCTATTGTGGCTACGAGGGAATCGGGGAATAAATGGAAAACAATGTGGATAGTGGTTTCTGAGTTGTTCCAGCTAACTAAAATTTAGAAGGGTAAATATGGGATTTAAATTATTTAGAATAATACTCTAATGTGTAATGGGGGCAATTTCATAACTTCCTTGTCTTCTCCATTATTGACTAGATGACGGAAGGAAGGGGAGGTTTTTGTTTTAACCAAAACATAAGGGGGTTGAAGGATGTTAGCCATGCTCTAAGACTCAAATCCCTATGGAGGACACTTTTTCAAGACTCTCTTTCACCATCCTTTTTCAAAGCTTAAATATCTTCATGACCAGTACTTTCATATCTCTACTTGCCCATCTAATACCACAATAACTTGGAGGAAAAACCTGGGTTTGATAGAGGATATGGTTGCAAATTCTAGGTAGTTAATTGGTGAAGGTGATTTGAACTTTTGACTTGACAGGTATCTTGATATTGGCCCTCTGATTGGTCTCCTTTCCATAATTGATAATGTGGATGCAAATACTAAATCAAGGATGTTTTGGATAAAAATGGTGAATGGCCCTTTACTGAAATGTTTAGTAGGTTGGATCAGCTGACCATGGACATAATAAAAAATTCAGGTATTTGCTTATCTCCTCGCCAAGACTTGATTGTTTGGATTCAATCAAATGGAAAGTTCTCCACAAAATCAGCGTGGGATCACATTTGAACCCCAAAGCTGGTGGTGTGTTGGCATAAGGCTGCTTGGAACAAAATTCTCCCCTACTAAAATTAGTTTCTTTGTGTGGAAACAATTAGGAGGGAAGATGGGTACATGTAAAGACATTCAAAGTGTGGGAATACCTTTGGGATCAAGGTGTTGTGTGGCTATAAGTATCCTACAACTAAGGATACAAATCATCTTTTTATTGAAAGCTGCTTAGAGAAGAACGTGTGGAATTACATCAGCATACTTTTGGGTATGGAATTCCATGGTATAGAACCAATGAGAACCTTCCTAGTGAATTTCTTTCAACCATCCGCTCATGCTAATAATCAGTGGGTGGTGTTAGTTGGTGTGACCGTTTGCATCTTAGTTTGGGAGATATGGAAAGAACAGAATTGCTAGAGAATGGAAGATAAGTACAAGTGTTCTCAAATTGGACCAACAACTCTCTTTGACTGGATTGGGACTAACAGTTTGTCCTCCTAAAATTATTCCAGCCAAAGTGCTGCATATGAATCCGGTTTTGAATGGGTATGTTAAATTGAATGTTGGTGGTGCATCTAGGGGAAAACTTGGGTCCTTCTAGTGGCGAGGGAATTATTAAAGATGGCCAAAATGGTTTAATCAAAGCCTTCCATGCTTCCTACGACATCACTACCAACTTAATGGTGAAGGCTTATGCTCTTTGAGATGGGATCCTTTTAGTGAGAGGTTTGAACATTGACAAGGTGAGAGCTAAGAAAAGAGGCCAATGAATTTCAAGCATCACTAGGGGGCATGTCCTCACATGCATTCTCAACCACCCTAGTCTCCTCGTCTTCTTCCTCCTCATCCTTGTTGCCTTCTTGGTCCACCTTTTTGACCATCTCCTAGGTGAGAGTCAACATCTTGACCCCTTTGAGGTCCAAATCTTGGAATTGAGCAATGACCACATGTGGCACAACTTGAAGCTTTTGCTGAGAGAAGAGAAAGCGTAGTCATTTTAATTGTCCAAGAACTCTTTGGAAGCAGTGTAATCCTCGATGGTTTTATAACCTTAATAGCCTCTAACATCTTCACATGCTCAGCCTCTCTCTTCTCCTGCTCGATCAGTTAAAATATAGTTGACCTAGTGTTTTGCCTCAGATAGCTTCTTCTTCAAAGAAGTCGTATTCTCCTCAACAAACTTGACTTTGTTGTCCATCTCGACCAACCTTGCCTCTAACTCAACACAAAGGGCCTCCATCTCAGCCTTCAATTTAGCCTTCTCTCGCTTGGAAGCCTCCAAGTTGGCTAACAATTTCTCTTTCGCCTTTACCAATTGCTCAAGACAAAGGGCTTGTGCATTAGTTCGACTAAGCAACCCCTAGGACAAAGTATTGGTCTACAACAAGAACAACTAGTTAGGAAGTCCTGTGTAGATGGAGGAACCTTGTAGTGAAAGTGAGAAGGTGGCTTACCTACATTATGTGCCTTGTTATCCTGGCACCTAAACGAAGAGGGGAAGATCCCATCTTCATGGATCACTTGGGGTGTAAGGGAGTGGTTCTCCTAGCTAGGATGTACTTGTGAGAACCCTCCATGTCCTCATTAGGGGCGGTCACGATTCGAGCTTCTCATGAGTCCTTAGTTAACTTCCTCTTGTTGGCCCTACTTCTAACAAGCACATCAACAATGTCTACGCCTCCCATCTCATTTGTCAAGAGAACATGTGAAACTAGGTCAGTAAAATGGTAGAAATAAAAAAAAAAGCAACGGAATAACTCTGTGAGGAAATAGGGATTGACTAGCTACCTAATCAAGTTGGAATTAGACTTGCCCTCACTAGGGCGACCTAAGTCAAGTAGTCCTCAACCTTTAAGTTTCTTGAAATTATTGCCCCGACCAATTGCTTCTCATCCTCTTCAATGGACACAAAGAAAAATTTTGTCTTCCAGTTTGAGACTTTAGAGGGAAGTTAACTTAGAATCTTGCATCAGGGATGAAAAGAAAAATCGTAGGACCCTCTTTGACTTGTTTGGAGCTTTATGTGACAAAGGGCACCAAAGACCCTAAATATTAACGCCAAAATTAAAATGGTGGTCTATAGACATCGAGCCAATGGCCACCATGAAGGTGTTTGGGGAGAGTTGACCTAGAGTGATTTTGAAGTGGTTTAGAATCTTAATGATAAGGGGGTGGAGAAGGAGCCTAAGACCTACAATGAAGTCGTTCTCATACACATAGACCTCGCTCTCTTTGTGTTCCCATGGAAGTGCATTAGGACTCAAGAGCATAAACCTAAAGGCATCAGAGATCTGGTATTTCTTCCTAATCTGCCTGAGATCAACTAAGATGAGTTGGGTGGGACTAAAATAGGATTTCTTAGATTTGGAACTAGACACCTTTTGGCTAACTCCCTATGCTCGGAGGTTGATGAGCCCTTTTCCCTAATCAGAACAGATGCCTCTTCCTCTTCCTCTAGCTCTAAGTAACTAGACCCTAGGGAGTCCAACATACTCTAAATATGAAAAGTAAAACAAAGGAACGAGATAGAAGACTCACTCAAGGAAAAGCTAGGACCAGACCAACTTGAAGACTAGTAAAGGACACTTCCACCTTGCATCTAACCAAGCTCTCTGACATAAACTCAAGACAATAACAAGATAGGCAAGTGGCAAATAGCCCTCTTGCTACCAATATTTATCAAAAGCTTCAACGATCTAGATCAATTTATATTTGATGGTGTAGAGTCACAATAGTTCCTCTTCTTGAGAACCAAAATCGTTTAATGTGCTTTTCACGGTCGTCCATAGTTAATAGGCTGCATAATGTTCATGCATACATGGGATGACACGAATTCTAACGATCCTAGATGGTGTACCCCTAAATTATATGAATCCAACACTTAGGAGGAACTTTGTACCAAAGCGTCTGACAAGGCACTTAATGAACAACTCTACTTCCTTGAACTGAGCACTTGTGTTTTGTGACAAAGCACATTGGCATCAGAAGTGGGGGCAACTTATATGACCAGAATAAAGGACCTATCAGATTTGGACATCTAGTACCAACCTACACAAATTTGGTACCTCAACTCGGGTAGCCCTTTGTTGACTTCACTCGATCACCTCATCCCCTTTTAGAGATACGATCACCTTGGCATCTAAGAATACAACCTAACCAAGAACATGTCAAGCTAAGGAAGGACAAGTGGTAGTAGTTTGAAAATCACCTAATAGCATCACAACCTCACGTGATTAATTGGAGTAAGAAGTGAGGCACCAGAGTACACCATGTACATTAGACATGTTAACACGCCACACAGGTGTCTCGAGATCTTGACCATGTTTACGATCCATTTAACCTCGAGAAGTGAGTGCTCCACCTATATAAAGGTAGCATTTACACAATTCATTTATCACATTTACCACACTACTCAGACACCTCACACAACTCGACCTTATCTCCTCTCTCATTGCAGTGACTAAGCTGTCAGAGTCACCACTCACTAGCCCGAGATATCACCCTGTGCCCTCTTGCACTTGTTATGTTATGGGCATTGTCCACATTCAAGGTGTGCAACAAACAATGAAATAACAACCAATGAAATCTATACACACAAAATGAAAGAGAGGAGATCTATTGATGAGATAATAGATAAACAAAGCATATGGTAGAGATTTTATGTAATGTTGCCTTTAGAGTTGGAGACTAGAAGAATAGAGGGCTAAGAGATGGCTTTAATGGTGGAATTAATAGAGAAAATTTTGAAACTTTAACAACTTTTAACCCTTCCTCAACCCAACAAGACTCTGAGATGAGAGATGAGAGACTATGAGGCTGAGAGAAGATTTTGACCCTCCCTTAGTGGCAACTCTGAGATTGAGAAAAAGTTTGAACTTCAATGGCAACAAATGGAACAAAGATGAGAAAACCAAGATTCTGAGGCTGAGACAAGCTTTGGCCCTCCCTTAACCCAACTAACCCTAACTCTTTATGATCCAATGGGTACCCTCGATCCAACTCCACTTTGACCCCTTTCCCTTGACCCTAGTGGGTCACTCGACCCATAATGACATGCATTTGGGAGGCAAAACTGACCACCAGTCAAAAACCACCAAGTGGCAATAGGTTGGGGGCAAACTTGTTAATTGACCAAGCTCACCTAGAGCATGTTGACATAGACAAGTTGACCTGACTTGGTCAAGCTAACTTGGTAGCAACTCATAACATGCACAAACAACACATGGCCAAGCCGATTAGAACATCAATTATGCCAGATCATTCCATGAAAGCCCATTGCCTACCACGTGCATGCTACGTGTACACAACGTGCACACAATGTATCAACCAAGGGCGTAACTAGTGGATTGAGCTCCAACTATGTGTGAGTGATATGCCAATTCTTGGATGAAGCCCCTCTCTTATAAATAGCTGAGCCCCTCATTCGTTTAGACACACAACATAACACTGCATTACGTTACTATGCACAAGACATGCTAGACATCTCGACACACATCTCACCACATCTAAGTAAGCTCTCCAGCTCATCTTTTCTTCCCTTGAAGTTACTGACTTGACTTAACTGACGGAACCCACGCTCAATTGGGGTATCACCCCAAGGCCTCTAATATCTCTTAATAGCCTACTCCAATAACTTTCCATCTCCACCTTTGTGTTTAATTCCAACGTCAATAGATAGGTTTTTAAGTGGATTGGTTGTGTGGGTCAAATGGGTTGGGCTCAACATTGCCATCCCTAAAATTAGCAATGGTGACCACTATGTCTTTAGACAACCAACTTTTTATTGATTTTTATCATTGTGAGGAAAGATTTATTAACTATATATCAAGTGAGTTTTTTTTTATACATATCTTTCTTTTGTTTTTGTACGTTCGTTCATACAAAGCAGACGCCACAAATTTTCTTTTCCTTATTTATTTAATTGTTTATCTATTTTGATTTCCATAAACATGATAGAGAGAATACAAACAAACAAACTTTTTCTGTTTTTAATTATATAAAATTGGGGTTTGTAATTGTAACTGATTTATTAGGGTTTAGTGTGCAATGAATTTAAATTGAAATCATACTTTGGCGATTCCCACAAACCACTGCACCTTTACGCAATGATCACAACTTCAAGGCACTTATAGACACTACCATCTGCTATGTACTACAAACAAGATGTGTACAATGGGCTACGAAGTCATTGTCATCATCTCATACTGATGCATCTTTTCTTGATTGGGTTTTAGCAGATGCAGCCACGGATGCCTTGGCGTTATTCTTCTTTCTGGTAACAATTTAATCAAGATTTATAGTACCAAACATTGATTGATTATTCGATTTCTCTATAGTCATACTGTAACCCCATTACACCAATAAACGATATAAATAATGCAACCATATACACTGAACCTATAAACCCAAAAGTTGCAATCTAACCTAAACTTTCCACCCAATGAGAACCCATATCACAATCCCTTAGAAAAATGAAGCGCACCCAGATGCAGAAACCACCCACATTATTTATTCATCAATTACCTTTTCTTTGATAGCAACCTTAATTTGTTTAATTTGTCCATGCATGCACGCTTAACTCCTCCACTTGTCTCTCCTCATTTTTTGCATTGCACCTATAAGAAGAAGAGGAATTCATACTTATTTCCGCATCTCTCTCTTGCCCTAAGAAGAAGAGGAATTCATACTTATTTCTGCATCTCTCTCTTGCCCTGATTGCAATGAAATCGAATTTAAGAGAAAGATAAATACTGTATTTGGTTCTGTGGGCGTTTATTGAAAAATACCTTTACATTAGTGTCATATAGGTATTGGCGTTTATTACAGATGAAGCAAAATAAAACAAAAATTGAAATGTTTTGATTTTTGTACATGGGGCATTTGGGGAAACGTCAAATTCTTGTTTTTCCCAACGCCCCAGCGTTTCTTAAAACCAAATACTGATGTGACACATTCTAATGGGCATTAATTTGAAGTGGAGAATAAAAAATATTTAAAGTAAAGCTCAACCAAACAACAAAAACAAAAAACGTACAGTACGGCCTATCTATAGATGCCCACGGAATCAAACACATAGAAAAAAAAAAACAGAATTGCACCGTAATAAAAATTATAAGCAACTTGTTTAGACTCAAAAAGGTGAGAGCAAAACATATATAGGAATAATCCTTGTTTCCATCATCATTCCATATGATGTGATTCAAATGGGTTGGAATTATTTAAGTATGCCCATCTATCCATTTTATGGACCCATTTGAATTAAACAACTGAATTAACAAGGGGAATATATGATATGAGCTTGGGATCTACTCAACACCCACAAATACAATTCCTCCTTTTTTACTTGATGATAAGCCATAAACACCCACTTTGCAATTGGTCTATATAAGAATCTCTCACGCCAACTTAGTTCCCACCCATGTAGGGGGCCTCTCTTTAGTGGGCATTCTGTTATACTAAGTGTAGCTTTCTGCTTCTGTTGCACCTTCTCTCCCTTCATAAATAAAGGCAATTGGGTAAGCTTATTTAAAGCTGGAGAGGGCAATTAGTCCATGTAAAGAATGCAAGTGCATATAATATTACCTTTCAAGTGATGATTTCTTGTTCCTTCTTTGCACTGATCCATGACTAAAAATTGCTGAAAAAGAGACACCCATTACCGTTATTATTCAATAACTCTGCATGTCTGTGAGATCTCAAATCAAAGATAATGATGGGTCGACATAAGAGATCTCAGATCAGAAACACTACCAGCAGTGGAGCAGCTTCTCTGTGTCCTTTGCTGCCTGACCTTATCTTTGTTAGGTGATCGGGTTTAATTAAAACTCAATCGTTCCAATTATCTATCTCGAATGGATCGAACCCTCTGCTCTTTTGTAATCTACCTATAAATAGTTAAAAAGGGAAAGCAACGAGCTTGACCAATAAAGCTTATAAGCTGCTCATAAATCTTTCTGCACCGACTTGCCCGCTTTCCCATAGAGACGGTACTGAGAGAGACTACACCCACTGAAACTCTGAAAGATCGATGTAGGCCTGCAGCTTCTTCCAAGATATTGGAGAGGTGAGGCTTCCATCAATCTTCACCTCTGAGCCTGAGGTCGACATTTCTGGGCACGTGGAGCTTTCATGAGATAGATCTGTGTTTAGGATACCGTACTGCAGAGACGTCAAAAGAAGTGCAACTTCGCTTCGCTTCGTCTTCTTGCATTTGAATTCGTGCCTTTGGTTGGTGACAGCTCGAGAGTCGAGATCCAGTTACATCTAGCCCGGCGATTTCCTCCCACAGGTTCATCTGCAAATCTTTACATTCTTTTCTGTGAAACCACGTAATATCCTACACGTCTCCTCTGTCATTTCCTTTCTCGTTGTTTTTTCTTAATTCCTTCCCGTTCTTCTGGGGGTCGAGAGCTGAATCATGTCGGTGTTTTTCTAATACTTTTATACTCGTTAATTAAACCATGAACTGGATCGAGCTGGAGACTTTTAACAACCAATTACTTTAATAACGGAAAGGTAGTTATTTCCGGTGTCCCTAATGCTATTATCAGGGTAGGAGAAATTAGCTAGGACACGAGGAGTAGCACCGGGCTAAAACCGTAAAATCAGTATTTGATGCATTCTTCATCTTAAGTGTTCGGATCTGCTCCTCACATTCACCTCACAGCATATTTTGATTGCACACTAGGAGGAACATTTTTCGTATTTGTATTTAATATTTATTATTTATGGGGAGATGTTTTTTAGTATACGGTGAAATATAACTGCAAAGAATACTTCCTAAAGAACAGAATGCTTCTCGTACCGGCCGCACAGCCACATCCCATTGTATATTAGAAACATCTCCTCATAAATAATCTCGGATGTATGGTCAGGACCAAGATTCAAAGTATTGATACGTATTAATCCATATCAGCAGATATATATCATATTAATAGCTTTCTGATAAGCTTCCTACGCCCATGAAATTATGACTTTGGATGAATTTGTATGGTCCCATCTTATCTCACTTCATCCAATCCAAAGTGGGCCAGAGTTCTGATTAACTCCCCATAGAACGTGCCCTACAGTTCATCTCATCGTGCATTGGGAACATCTCTCATGCATGCCATGGGGAGATGTTCCTAATTCATAGGAGAGATGGGCTGTGGGGGGCCTGTGGGGGACAGGAATACATCAAAGGCTGTGATTCACTGTTTTAGACCTGGGCTACTCCAACGGGCCTAGCCCTATCTTTGTTATTCTCTCATGCAGATAAAGGTCCCACCTTATCTCACTTCATCGAATCCAACGTGGGCCAGAGTTCTGATGAACTCCTGTTCATCCCATCGTGCATTGGAAACATCTCTCATATATGTCATGGGGAGATATTCCTAATTCATGGGAGGGATGAACTGTGGGGCGCCTGTAAGGGACAGGAATACATCGAGGGCCGTAATTTACTGTTATAGCCCTGGGCTACTCCAACGGGTGTAGCCCCATCTTTGTTATTCTCTCATGCAGATAAAGGTGGGTGAAGGTGGTTCATTTTTTTATTGTTGCCAAAAGGAAAAAAAAAAAAAAAAAATCTTTTTGATTGTTGTGCAGGGTGGTTTGATCTCAGAAAATCTGATGGCTGGGGGATAGTGGTGGGTTGATACCTTTTTGATAAGTGGGTATGTTCGAATTTCGAACCATGAATTGGGTGTGTGTGATCTGATGGGTCTGGTGGTTTCAAGAACTGAGGGAGGTTATTAATGAATTGGACTCTTACATTAATTGAACCCAGACAAGTTGGATGCTAAGCAGCCCTCCACTGTATCCTTCTTTGTTGTTTTCTTTCTTTGCTCTCTGCTGCCTCTGAAAGGTTTCATAGATCAGTTCTCTCTGTTATTTGTCTGCTCATCATCTGTGGCATTATCACCCCATCTTGTCTGTTCTAGATTACCCATTCAGCTGATCAAGGTCTGCTCTATATATTCTATATACTTGAGGAAGTTTCAAAGCAATAAGCCAGGCAGATTTCGGTGTTGCTTGATTTCACAGAGAACTGAAGTGAAGTGACAAAGAAAAGGCTGAAAATATGGAGAATTGCACAAACAAACCAAAGATGCCCATTTGCATTTTCTTCAAGGATGCAAGGTAAAGTTACTTTTGCTTGAAAATCTAGCTGAGCTGCTAGGTGTTTGAGATAATGAGTGAGTCAGTGGAGACTGCACTACCCACTGTGCTTTTATTATTTTAATAAGGAGGCCTAGCAATTAGTACACCCGGGATCTGCTACTCACAAGTTATTCCCACAGAGTATTGGGACATTTCTCCATGAATGACAAAGGAAATATTCTCACTGTAGGAGAGATGTGAGAACAGTTTGTGGGTAGCAGATCCGAGCCCCGATTAGAATTAACTTGCAATAGCTAATTTATTATCAATGGCATGCAGGCTTGTGTTCAAGAAGGATGAGCTTGGCATGGAGATAGCACGGATTGCAATCCCTGCAGCATTGGCTTTGGCTGCCGACCCTATTGCTTCTCTTATTGATACTGTATTCATTGGCCGTTTGGGTA
Organism: Nelumbo nucifera; assembly: GCF_055504915.1. Lineage (NCBI taxonomy): Eukaryota > Viridiplantae > Streptophyta > Magnoliopsida > Proteales > Nelumbonaceae > Nelumbo > Nelumbo nucifera. The sequence goes on from NC_142650.1 coordinate 110,178,282, forward strand.
TTATGTCTATACATACATACATATATCTTTTCATTTCAATTTTATGTCTTTCTGCTGACTTCTGCTTCCAATTTTAATTTCATCAAACAGTTGCACCATCACCCATAAAAAATCAACAAAATTAGAGCCCGTTTGGGAGGGCTTCTGTGTTAGAGGTGAATTGTGTTGATTCAGCTGTGGTTGAGCACCCATGTTTTTGTTTCGGAGAAGCTACCTGGAGTAGCTTCCTATTTTAGTCGCATTTAACGTGTCTAGAACATAGTGATTGGCTTTCCAGGTTTTCACCAAACAGAACTTATGGCATTCTGGTGTGTGTGGCCCAGATTTTCACAAATTTCTGGGTTTGGGCCTAGATTTTGTATCCAGTGTAAACCCAAACGTGGACTTGCACCAGGACCAGGGAATTTGCTGGTTAAATTCGGTCCAATACTTGATGGCCCAGTCTGCAGCGGGAACACACATACATGTTTCAATGGTTTGTAACTTGTAAGCCTGCAGCAAGCACAACCCGACCTAGCTGGAGCCCTGTCGGGCTTGGACCTATATTTCATGCCTGAGGGGCAGGCCAGGCCCAAGCCCGAACTATGTCTCTTAAGTCTTAACATAGGTGCTACCTAGGGCTGCAAATTGATCAAATTGGATTCGATAAAGAGTATAAGAATCCATCGAATTTTCAAAATTATGACTCAAATGCAAATTTGAATATTTTATTAGGTATTCAATTAGATACAATTAAAAAACTTAATGATATAATATAAATAATATACTATATATAATTATATAAAATATATCATATATAATATTTTATAATTATTGGATCAAAGATATATTCGAATTTGATCTCTTAATTAAATGAACCGATTCTTCCAATTCGACCCAATTTCATAGGATGAAGGGTGATATCCAAATCTGGCTCAAACTGAATGAGTTTCGAATTGAATCTGATACAACTTATTTACAGCCTTAGTGCCATCATGCGGAGCCCAATCTAGGTGAGTCCACATCACCTGCCAGCAAAATACGTTCCAACCCCCTACCAATATAATTTGACATTGCATATACCATACTGGCAGATCCCACTTTTATGGTAGGTCTTAATTTTATGGTGAGATGTCTGGTGCCATTAAAGATGTAAATCGGGCTGTGCCGCCTGCGGCCTAGACTGGCATGATGGTTTATGGGTCATGCCAGCACATGAGCCCCATATATATAGTATATTAATAAAATAAATAATTATTTTCAATTTTATTATACTATTTTATTTAATTATTGTATATATAAATAATTGTATACATCAAAATTCATATAAAATAAAAATTTTAATTTTTTTATTTTTTTAAATAAATAACTTTCATCCGATTCACGGTCTGATCTGACCTAAGCTTAGCCCACAAAAAGGGAGGCACAACCAATTTTACAGTTCTAGTTGCTGAGTCATGTTAGTAGGGAGTTGGAATAGGATCATGTTAATAGTTAGTTGGAATGTTTTATTGGGAAGAGATCCCAATTCGATCTAGGCCCATCCCATGATCATTGGACATGGGTACGTCTGTTTAATTGAAGTATTAACCACAAAAAATTGAAATATTACAGTTTTTCTTAATAAATACGTCTCAGAAACATTTAACAAACCCATTTGGAAACTTGGAATAGAAGAGAGCAATATATCTTATGAATATGATCCTATCACAGCATCGAGGCTCTGTTTTGGCCCATTTAGTAGTGGAACTGGAAAGTGGAAACTTGTCACATGAATTCCTTTTTGGAAAGCTATCCATCGTTAAGCTGTAACACTCTTTCTGTTTTGGCCTTTAAATTACAGGTACAGTGCAGATCGCTGCTGTCGGGGTTTCAATTGCTTTGTTTAACCAGGTATCAAAGATTACAATATATCCAGTTGTCAACATCACTACTTCTTTTGTCGCGGAAGAAGATGCTATCAAAACAGTGGCAATTGATGAAGACGAAAGTAAAGATTTGGAAAAGGGTCTTTCTAAATGCTGCCAATTGAGCATTACACCTTCTGAAAGTACATCGAACACTGAAGAACAGGAAGAGGGCTTTGAAACCTCAACTGAAGATAGTCACTTGAGCAATGAAGATACTGGTGGAGCAGTGAACTCTGAAGAAAAAAGTGAGAACTTGGACAAGGATTTACCCATCAACAGCCATACAAAAGATGTGCAGTTTGGTAAGTTGATTTTCTGTTTATTGTTTGAAGGGCTAGTGGGAAACAAGACTTCAGCCTGTAGATTGCTCCATTCACTTTATTTAAGAGTTTTATATTCCGACACACTTGAAATTGTCAATTTATATGTACCATCCTGAGTAATTCGATCACCAAGTAACTCAAGTTTTCTAAATTCTCTACAATCAGATTCTGATACAAGTGGGTACAACCCACCATCCATTACTGGAGGAAGTTCAACTATGCTCAAATGTGCGGGCAAGAGAAAGAATATTGCATCAGCATCCACGGCATTGATTGTTGGCGGGGTGCTTGGCCTTTTCCAAACCATATTCCTTATTCTTACAGCAAAGCCACTATTGAAATTCATGGGTGTTCACTCTGTAAGTGTCTTTATTTGGAATGACAGAGAGTCTAATTTATAACTTATCTTCATCTTTTGTGCATTCAAGAATTAAGATTATATATTTTTTGCTCCTCATTTTGGTCTAATATGATTAGTACTCAAATAAGTATAACTTTCACCATGGCCATTTCAATTTTATTGCTGGAGTGGTGGATATCAGTATAACAGTATACTACCTTATCCTGAGAATCCCTTCAACCAGGATAGCATTAGGAAATGCCCCATCCGTGATTCCTACCAAACAATCCAGTTTTTCTGATTGTCCAACTAATTCCAGCTAGAGTTTTGTAGTTGTAGCTTTCTTGGTTTGGGGAGAATTTATACAGGCTAGAGCATTAATGCCAGCTATGAACCCAGTAATATCCCCAGCAACCTAAGATGTCAGTTCTGTTTTCAACCCTAAAGCAACTCCAGCATTCATCATACTCTGATCTTCATTGTTGATTATTATCATTAACTTTCCTCTGTCATGTGCAATATTGGAACACAATTAATACTTAAAATCATTTTGTAACTGTTTGCAAGTGTTCCAAATTTGGAAGGTAAAGCATCTGATTTCTTATATTTCTGTAATTGTAGAATTGTCTAAACCAAAGCATTATCTGGTGATTTTTTTTACTAGAAAACAACCTAGCTCCTATTTTGGCATGGTTGTTAAATATCTGAGTTATTGCAAAATGCTAAATAACATCTGGGACATCTGTTATAATAGGACTCCCCTATGCTAAAGCCAGCAAGACAGTACTTGACATTGAGATCGCTTGGTGCTCCAGCGGTTCTTCTCTCTTTGGCCATGCAAGGAGTCTTCCGTGGAATTAAAGATACAAAAACTCCTCTATATGCAACTGGTGAAAATCCTTTATACTCATTTTGTTTCTTTCATTTTAATTCTAAAAAGTAATTACATGCAAGTTTGCCCGTTCATATGAAGTTGCATGATAGCATGCCTCTGTGTGTGGACTCATAATATTTCAAGACAAAACAAGTTTTAATGTTACTTTTTACTCTTTCAGCTTTCTTAGGTGGGTTTCAAGTGTATTGCATCTAACCATAGCTCATATTGTTTTTATTATCCAATTCAGTGGCAGGAGATGTTGCAAATATAATTTTAGACCCATTATTTATATTTGTTCTTCATATGGGCGTCAGTGGTGCAGCTATTGCCCATGTTATTTCACAGTAAGTTGTATCTGAGTACCAATTGAAATTATCAGTGTTTCCTAATTAATAGATATGTGATATCTTATACTTAGCCACTGATTTGATATCCTAGAATTTACAAGTATTTTGATTGGTGTCTCATATAATGTATTGTGACCTTTTAGGTACCTGATTTCAGTGATACTATTATGGAGATTACTGCAAAAAGTTGACCTATTGCCTCCAAGTGCAAAAGACCTGCAATTTTGGAGGTTCCTTAAAAGTGGTAATGGGTTCAATCTGTGCATTTCTTTTTTGAAATGCCAACTATAATACAATCTAGAATTTTATTTTTCCTTGTCATGACAAAGGGCAACCCAGTACATGAGGCACCCACCAATGTGGGGTCTGGGGAGGGACAGATGTACGCAGCCTCCCTGCATATACAGAGAGGCTGTTTCCAAGTTCTCCTTGTCATGAGAGGAAACCCAAATTTTGAGTTGTTATTAGGTGGAAAAGGAGACAATTTCCTTAATTTTATTTGCATTTTGTTGAGAAGAGTGGGAATTCTTTAGATGAACAGTACCTGCAGCTGATTTTTCAACTGAAACTCTTAATTGGATGTAACTTCTGAACTGAAGATGTGCATAGTTGGATAGTTGGACGGATGGACCTATGTAATTCTTTCCAACATTAATTGGGAAGCTCAAAATCTTTAAGAAGTTTGACAAATTAAGTAAATTTTATAGAAAATAAGAAAAAACTGAGACACCATAAGCATAGTATTTCAGTTCTGACAATCTATAGTTTAGGAAACAAGCTTGTAAATTTACTAAATAACTACCTCATAACCCTGCATATATGAGAAAAAGTAACTGAGTTGAGAAATGTTTTGCACTTGAACTCAATTTTGAGTAAATATCCACATTGCCCAACTGTCTATTGACAATGAATTGTTATTTACTAGAAGCACTAACTTCATGCATCAGAAAAGTAGCAAAAAGTAATCAGATGTTCTTGGGTCGAATACCCCAAGGGGGGATTTGTAATTGAGACTATATAGGTGGTTAACCATGGCTAACCACATTAAAAGAAGTCAGTGTTGCACAGGTTTGTACAAATTTTCACATTATCAATAAAATTTAAATAGATACTCATAAAAGAAAAAAACATTGAATTTCATGCATCGGATTCAGAAGACCCACACAAGCTGAAGATAAATGCCCTACTGTCTAGTAATAGATGAGTGTCCCACTAAATTCAATTCAATCCATCTCAAATAAGCTTCACCCTAAGAATCCATCTTTGCCAAATGCAAGGCCATATTCAGTCTCTTGCAAAGCTTGTGCATTTACAACAAGAGTAAATACTCATAAGCTACATGAATGTGCAGTCACTTATTAACTAATTCCCATGGATTTGTTCAACAAATCTTTTTATGCCAAAGTGACCAACTTTTACTTCCTTTCACCATACCCTCTTCCCAGGACAGGTTCAGCCTTGAATTCTGTTTCGGTAAAATGACGTGGTCTCCCCTTTAGGTATGGTGACAAATCCAAGAATATGCACCTCATAAGAGCCTTTTGGGAAATGAGAATAGCTTTAAGCCTTTTTCCCCTCTTCCAGAGTACTAAGAGTGAATAAAACCATGAAAATGAGAAAGCATACACACACAATACAAGGTTTAATGTAGTCGATCATAACCCTAATGGGCCCCTGTTACAGTCCTAGATTCTCCTTCTAGTTTCTAATTCGACCCAGAATATCCCTATACAAAGATGGACATTTTTTGCCTTTGCCTAACCAAACCCCCTTTGTCTCCCCAAGAGTACACAATTCACCCTTAAAAGTTAATATACAAAAAATCTATGTAACACATCCCTTGGATTCCTTTCCTTCCATGACCTTATCAATCTGATAAGCCAAGAAGAAAGCAAATTGGTGATATTGAGGAATGGAAATTCACTTGGGGGTGGTAAAAAATTATGCATGTGTAGGAGTATACCATGACTGAAGATGCCAGGACTTATTTTATTTCATTATGATCTACAATACAAGGGTTTTATCAGATATGGATCACAATAGATGATCAGGTGCAGTTTAAGAGTCGAAGCTGTTAAGATTTGAGAAGTATTATCCTAAAACAACTTAGTGAGGTTGAAATCATACAAATTAACAATCTTCCTATGACAAAATTAACTATGACAACTAACCAACCAAGGAACAGCATCTCAGGACTATGTATCTTCTATGAATCAACCCAAATGCCTAATTCATGAAGAATCTTTAGCATTAAGGTGAAGCTAAGTAGTAACAGATAGAGATGACGTGTACACACATTATTAATGAACTGGGCATATAATGGCCAAATTTCCTGAAGATAGCCTCTATCATTATTGATCCTATTCTATGAACATCATACAAACCTTATGATGTTTAAATTGCTAAGTAACTAGATGTATTTTTATGCACCTTCTTGTTGGTCTTACTGCTACTGAGCCAAGATGACTATCCCTTTATTTCTTTTCTTTTTTTTTTTTTGTCTTTCTTGTGCAAGATTATTATTTTAGTTTCATGTGCTTTCCAAGTTTTTAACCCATGTACCAATATATGCTTGAAATGCTTTAGTAGTTTCTGACTTATATTTAATAATTTATGCATCTGGATTCAGGTGGTCTATTGCTAGTAAGGGTAATATCTGTAACATTTTGTGTTACCCTGGCTGCATCACTAGCTGCACGTCATGGATCAACACCCATGGCTGCATTCCAGGTCTGTCTGCAGATTTGGTTGGCCACATCTCTTCTTGCTGATGGATTGGCAGTTGGTGGACAGGTAAGAAGTGCACCATTCTGACTGGGTACAATTATGATGTGGTCAGAGTTCAACATAAGAATCTCATGAACCTGAAAGCAATCAATTAGAAATAGTTCAATCTTACTATAAACTTATTTAGATACATATATAAAATTACTTTTATTTTTTCCAGTTCTTATCCATATTATACAACTATGGTTTCAGGCAATACTTGCAAGTTCAATTGCTAGAAAGGATTACAACAAGGCAACAGCCACTACAGCCCGGGTGTTGCAGGTATTTTGCTTTTAGACAAAATCATATTTAGCAACTTTTGCAATGCTACAAACCACGCTAAATTTTGTTATTGGATCTATTTTGCAGCTGAGTTTAGTTCTAGGATTGGTGCTTCTTTCTGGTATTGGAATTGGCATGCCATTTGCAGCAAGACTGTTTACAAAGGACATAAGCGTTCTTCACCTCATAATTATAGGCACCCCGGTATCTCTTTCTTATGTTTATAAACAATGAAGAGAATATTACTATTTTACTATATAGTGTTACTATGCCACTCAAAATGATACTAGAACTAAAGTATCCCTTCATCCATCAGTTTGTTGCAGCTACTCAACCCATTAATGTATTAGCATTTGTTTTTGATGGCATCAACTTTGGAGTATCAGATTTTGCATATTCTGCTTACTCGATGGTCAGTTAGTTGGGTTTGAACTTTAAGAATCAGTAGGATTGCTTTACCCATATGTCATTCTTATGTTTTGAGTAAATGTTTTCTTTTCCCTTCTTCAGGTAGTGGTGGCTATATTAAGTATCCTGTGCTTATTTTTTCTATCTTCAAGTCATGGTTTTATTGGAATCTGGGTTGGTTTGACCATCTACATAACTCTGAGAGCACTTGCTGGAGTTTTGAGGTAATTTCCCTCGTGCATATATTATAAACAATTCACTGTAAGGAAAAGGAAAGTTATAATCGTGTATTGGTTCTTGTTTACCTCATAATGAGGTTTTCAAATTTATAACTTAATTGCAGTATAGATGTGTCTTAGACCCCATAACTTGCTGTGTGTCCCATGTTTTCTAGGATCAAGAGATTCAGAATCCATTATTAGATGGTTCCATTTAAAACACATCCCTATCTAAGGTCAACATAATACACACCATCTGATTTCACCATTTTTTACAGGACTCACTTTTTCCCACCACTTAGATAATTAGATAATTAATTCTTCTGTCTATGCCTATTTTATGTCACAAATAATCTACCAAGAAGGGCCATAAGACTCATCTTGTGGTGGTTCTTGATCTCTAGTATTATTGTGTCTTCAAGCCCAAGAGTTGTCCACAGAAACAATTAACTCGGATCTCAATAACGACCTTACAAGAAGTGACATTTGATGGCACCGGAAGATTAGCGTCTATTTAGGTAGGAACCAAGTTGTCCTATGCTAAAAGGCATAATCTACATAGTTTTTATAGTGTGATTTTCATTTGCACTGGCATAAAAGCAAGGGAGTGCAAACTGGCTGAGTGTAAATCCTGGTTTAGCTTTGCTTCAGATTTGCCTGCCTTATTTGTTTGTCAAAAATAGAATGGTAAGTAAAATGATGCAGTCCTGTACGTTATTTTAGAGAGAACGGAGGAAGGTTATTTCTTAGGAAGATTAGCTAAGGTAGGAAGCAAACTGATGTGGTCCCCACAGTATAACAGAGATAATTAAGGTAGAAGGAAGGTGGTGCAAATTTTGCATTAGTTTTATGGATGTAAAATTTGCACAGCCAATGAGTGCGGATGAGACAAAAGGTGCAAATTTTGCATTAGGTAGGAGTAAAAATGATATTTACAAACACATGTATGCAAAACTGAACCAAAAATCTTATCTGGTTCAGATTTACACTGCAAGCAGAGTCATAAAAGTGTTTCTTGAACTTGGAAATTTTAGAAATCATGAACTAGAGGTTTAAATTAGTGAGTAAATTTCAGAAAAATTCCCATATAAACCCAGGACTTACACTTGTTTTGTCCTACATTTGCAGGATAGGGACTGGAACTGGACCTTGGCACTTTCTAAGGCGTTGATTTTTGCCCTACTATATGGTTGTGATATATCCTTCTTGGCTTAGCATGAAGAAAAAGCAAGAAAGAAAAGAAAGAAACATGATTTTGCTTTGTAAGGGTACAGTTTGCTTGATTCCTTGTTTTTTTATGGAAATTGGTGCTCTCCTCTCCTGATGTTGGCATCAAGTTTGGCATATGAAATTCAGTGTTGCTTGGATTATTCGAAATCAGCAAACTGTATGCGATGGGCATGCTGAGAAGGAAATTGACACTCCATGGATTCAGAGCCACACCTTTTGAATATCTTTTCTTTGTAATTTGTCTGTATCTGTTTGGCATAAGTGACATCTATAATGTATTGTTGTATATTATTATCTTTCCTACATAGAGATTCTATATATCCATTTCTGTACATGGAACTGGTATTGGAATTAGGCCAGATATATCGCTGAGTCCTCCCAGACTCCAATCCCAGCAGATTCCAAGTTTCCAAATTTGAGTTCTTTGGACCCTTCAACAGCTGGTCTGATGGACTACGCAGTCAAATTTCCAACCAATGTTAAGACCACATGACAGATCTTTCCCCTTTAACCATCAAATATGGTTCTATTTTCACCTGGATTTTGGCACCTCATTAAGGAAGAGGATGTCCAAAGCCAACGAACAGGTCCACCATTGGATACTTCATTAATTAATACGGAAGAACTACAGTGTAGAGCTATAAAGATGCCCTGTGCCTGATTTAGGTCAGGTTGGTGGTTGGCTTAGTACTTGGGTTTGAGAGCTTTGAGCTGATCTCAAGCCTGGAACAAAGTGCCAGACCAAGAGAAGTTTGGAAGTGGGTTTGGCCCTTAGGATAGACTGGTAAATAATGGGTTCTAGTTTTCTAGTTGAGCCTCTCATTAAACGACCTGGGAATCTTCCAAGGAATGTTTTAAAAACCGACCCAGAGGCCGAACCCTTTTTACCTCTGGGTTGTGGGTCACCGGTTCGACCGGCTAGGTCAAACGATTCATACCGTGCCACGTCATATATATATATATATATATAATTTATGTTTTTTAATTCTTTTTATTTATAAAAAATATTAAAAATTATAATTTGAGGCCAAAAAAGGGTTTTTTTTGTTGCGAAAATAGCGGGGCAATGTGCCTATGGCTCATTGGAATGTATAGATCTCAAAAAAAAATCATCCCAATCGTATATTGGAGTGCAAAGTTATGGCCTCCATTGAGTGTGCAACACTCGATGTTTGCATACATTGAGTGTGCAACCTGCGACTCGATGACCGGGTCGAATGGGTCAGTGGTCAAATTGGCCGGGTCAAACAGTTCTTGACCAAATCAATGGTCTTTTACCATTTGACGGATCTTGTATGTTATGGATAACTCTCATTTGTAACTGAAATGGTGAAAGCACTAATAAATTCTTAGCTTCTCTCCCAACTAAAGGGCACATTAACCCTAATCCTTATTCAATAACTAACCCATAATGACAAGGTAGATCTATCTACCAGTCTTGTGTTGTGTAAGTATAACTTTCATTTTGTTCTTTTCTTTCCAACCAACTAAACAAACTTTAGGGAAGAGCATTAACACCATGTAAGATTTGGTAGGGAAATGATCAATTCTATGTGTGCTTTGTCTAGAGTTGGAGTGACAACACAATGCTAACAACCATTTCAATTTCAAAGGTAGTAACGATATGACGAAAACCAATTTGATGTGCCACCATAAATAGGACAGATATACACTAAAAAGGAACAGCATAAGAAAAGAGAGAATGAGGAAGGTTGTTTGTAGCATTATATGATTATACTACCAAACCATGACTCATTGACACCTTAACAACCAATATCATAAACCCAACAATCCAACCCTAACCAGTTCTACATCCATACGTTTTGGCCACCAAAACCCTAAAAATAACTGCAGTTCTAAATGCTTGTTGGGCTAGGAAATGGCTCTTGGGGGAGGCCAGAAGATCTGGTCATGGGCTGGTCCCAACTACCACACTAAGAAAAAAGTATGAGGAAAAGTAATAAAATGACTTCCACTGTTCAAGTTCCATGGGAAAGAATAGGGAAAATTCCCGATTAGTACCTTGTACTTTGGGTCTAATGCCACTTTGGTCCCCTAAACTTTAAAATGCGACAATTCAGTACCCGAATTGACAATCCAGTACCTACTGTTAATTTACTGTTAATTAGCCGTTAAGAGGCATTTGAAAAAGACACAAGTGCCCTTCAAATGTCATCTAATTTTCTTTATCAACTAGCCAAATATTGACAAAAAATTAACAGTCCCAAATCCTTGCTTATTCTATTCAAGAAAGTTGGGGTCACCAGAATGCTCACTCAAATGCGACCCCAACTTTCTTGAATGGAAGAAGCAAGGATTTCGGACTGTTAATTTTTTGTCAATATTTGACTGGTTGATAAAGAAAATTAGATGACATTTGAAGGGCATTTGTGTCTTTTTCAAATGCCTCTTAACGGCTAGTTAACAGTAAATTAATGGTAGGTACTGGATTGTCACTTTTTGAAAGTTCGGGTACTGAATTGTCGCATTTTAAAGTTTGGGGACCAAAGTGGCAATAAGCCCAAAGTACAAAGTACTAATTGGGAATTTTTCCAAAAAAATATTCAAATGATACCAGTGTAGCTATTTTGCCCTAACCACAGTTAGGGTAAATTGGGAATGATGAGCCTACTCTCTCTCCTCTCTCTCTCTCTCTCAACAAATATTTTGCTATAAAAGGTGCAGATGTGAAAATTTCAGACCCCTTCTTGAGTCCGACTTCAGTGGCGCAAAGAAACAAACAGTGCAGTTGCAGAAAGGCAGTAGGTTAAAACCATAGGAGAGCATCAATAGTTTAGAGTCTTAGACCAAAGAAACTGTAAATTTGTGTGGCACTGGAGACACCCATATCCTCCAAATGCATTGTCTTTTCAATTCCCCTATCGCCCATCATGAAATCAACAGGATCAGATGGTTGAGTGCCTTGTGCAAATGAAATTCTCCGCACAATTCCTCTGATAACATTCCTCCTTTAACAAGCATATTTCTTGGAGGAAGAGGAGGACTATTTCAGTGGCCTAAAAGGCCAATAATAATGTATATTTAAACAGAAAGTAATTCTGACCTCAAATTCTTGACGCAAGGAGGTGTTGCTTCCAATTTAGAGGAAGTTTGGGCAATATGAAACTTGACCAAAGTCATGGGTTTCTAAGGAAGCATCACCATCATCTAAGAATTATTGCCTTCAATAATAATGTTGAATAATTCAGAACTGTTTTGGTAGGGTTAGGTTTCCATCCAGTTCCATCCGGTGCAATATCCTTTTGGAAGGTTTTGTCAAATGAGATAACCTCCATTTTCAAATCTGAATCTGGGTCTCTCAAGCTTTCTCTGACCATCATCCAGCAAACTTTGTTTTTTTGGTAGAAAATGCAATATCCATCATACATCATCAATTCTTTTTTGAAAAAAAAAAATTAAGGTAATATTATTTCTGAAGAAACACATACAGATGGAGGAGCAAACAAGAATGATTCCCCCGCCTACATCATCAAATATCTGAAAGACAGAATCATACTTTAATCCAATAGAGATAAAGCATCGACCCCCATAAATAGACTGTTTGATTAGGCATCAGTGACCAACCCCACCAAGCCATCCAACTCAAAGAAATGTCCAATGATACAATTATTTGATAAATCGGCACTTAACCCAAAAAATTAAATAAAATAAAGTGAAAGAAGTTATAATCCTATTTGAGCATGGTTTAAAGTATTGATATGCCCAATACTCACAAACAAGCGAATGGGGTGTTTTGCATTTTTTATGCTTTTTTCAAAATTGTTACAAGGGGTCAGTTTTTAAGTATGTCTACTCCTTAGAAGTAGGCCTATTAATAATACTTGAAATTCCGAAGCCCCATTCTACATTTAATCTGATTAGGATGATATATTTAACTATTTATATAATTGGATCAGATTCGAATGTTACAATCAACATTCAATTAATATTCGGATCGAATTCGAATTTGATCCCATCTGATCCGATTAAAATCCAAATCTGATTATATTATAATATTTATTAATTTTAATATATAAATTTTATATAATTATATTTAAAATTATAAAAATATATTCTATATGTTATATTATATATGAATCTATTTATATAATAAATTTAGTATGTTATATTTATTATATAAAATTTGAAAAGAAAAATAAATATATTTTTTATTTTCTAGTATTTTAAAAAATTTATAGAAGAATCAGATTACATCTGAATCTTATCCAAGTCCGTTGGGATTCAAATTTAAATCTAAGTCTTTAAATCCAATCGGATTCAGATGTAGAGTCTCAGTAATCAGATCAGATGCGAATTTTGTTGCATCCGATCTAAGTACAACCCTACCTGAAGTGGCCAAATTCCGAAATACCCCTTATTTGGGGTTTCAGGGAGCCAACGCTAGATATAGAAATTTCTGCAACACAATTCAAACACCCCTTATGAAAATTTTGAACCTTGCATTGGAGAATTAACCACCACAAAATCTAAAATGCATCTTATGAAAATTTTGCAACACAATTCAAACACAAACCAATAATCAATGATAAAGCATCACATCACAGTTACATCCTTAAAATCTTTAATGATAATGTGAAACGTTTTCTAATGAATAGATCTGCTCATGGGTTGGGCTTGGGCCTGACCATACACTGTATGTCTGTATCGGGTTTAAGCATCAGGCTCCGTTTAAATTTTGGCCAATGTGGCAAATGCCAAATCTAAGCCCGACCCATGAATAGGTCTACTAATAAAAAATAATTAGACTAATGTGGTAACTTTGTTTCAAATTTTAATGTAATGCGCTATAAAAAATTGAAAATTCACCATAGTAGATTCTTACATTCAAACCAAACATGTGGGGTGCCCCTGAATTCCACATGTTGGTAAAAATGAGGAAGAGAGGACTACCGACTTCAACAGAGACCCCCACTCCGCCCCACCCCCACTGGTGGGGTAAATGTTGGTAGTGGGGCGTGAAGCTCAAATGGGCATCAAATGAGGTAGCTGGCCACCTAAAAGGCGAAAACCCATCTCCAGGTCAAGGAAAATATCCTCCATGTCTCGTCTTCTCTAAAAGAGTATGGATTGAAAAGAATCTAAATCCAAACAAAAAATCCTTCCACCACTCACCTCCCCAATCCCAGAGGACACAAACCCATCCCAGTGGGATCAACCACAGCACCCATTGATATAATTCTTCCACGAGTAAAAAGCAAAAACCCCCGATAAAACAGAGAGAGAAAGGAGAGAGATATTACACTCAAATTAAGGAAAAAATAAAGGTATTGAAATAATAACAATAGAACTTCAATTCAATGTTACATCAGAAAGGATAATATGCCTTCTTTCCCCTCTGCGACCACTATGGACGCCTTAGTTAATGCCAATTTATACTCCAACGCGACCCCTTCCACACAGACCTGGTCAAAACACTGAAAGCCCTCCAGAACAGGAAATGACAAAAAAAGATAATAAATTAATGAAGCATTTTTGTTTCATTAATTGCCTCCATTAAAAACCCCAACACCCCTTATGTTGTTCAACCCAAGTTACTAAATGCAAAAGATAATAAATTAATGAAGGGAAATAAGTGAAAATAGACATCAAACAGAAGCATTTTTGTTTCATTTCAATGAAACATATAGCTCTTTTAAATAAGATTAAAAAACATGTTAAAATGACAAAAAAAGGGATACCTAAAATCCGAATATTGGGAGAAAAAATTTACCTAATCTGGGTTGGGTCATTGAAATATTTTACCCAGATAGAGGCTTTCTTTTTTCACCCTTTGATTCTGCTTTTAATAAATGGTGAAAATGAATTTTTTTTCTTTTTTCTATTACTCTCCCCCTTCTTCCCCTTGTTCAGTCCCCCTTACCTGACACCCCTCCACCAAACCCAAAAAAAATATTATTTACTAAAATTGATTACTTTTCTCTTTACTACCTCACAGCCTAGTAAAAATTTAATTTTACTAGGCCACGAGTTGATCAAGCTGCATCTGTTCAAGCCAAGCTCCCAAAACAGAGTGATCAATGGCTTCAACCTGAGAATTGGAATTTGAAACCTCAGCGGAGGATGCTGCTGCAGCAACTGAGGTTGGAATGGCTAACTTATCCTTGATCTCGGGTGGTGATTCCTTCACCAATGACTGAACCCACGACAAATCAGGCTCCTCTCCATTGTTTCCTAGCTCGAAAGAAGACGACCTCTTGAACCGCCCCAGCTCATCTCCATTAACCGCCCAATCCAACATCCCATTTGGTGATCCCCACTTGGTCCAGGAATTTACAGGAGATCCCACAACAGCGGTCGTGTTGGATCCAAGTTCTCGTGAACTGAGGCTACGAAGCTGCTGCTGCTGCTGCTTCTCACGCTGAGCAAATGCAGAGAGTCGAGAGCTCATCGGAGAGAGAGGTTCCATGCTTCGAGGTGACATCCTGCCCGGGGATGGAACACCAAAGGATGCTTGTAAGAATGAATGATCAACGTTTTTTGGAGAGAAAACGTTCGTGTTGATCGGCGATAGCATGCTCTGTTGTTGCTGGAACTGGTTGAGAACCGCTGATTTGTGAGATGGGGAAAAGACCGCTGACGCTGCCTGATCTGAATACCGGGGCGACGAGGAGATTTCAGCAGTGAAGAGATCCTCAAGGTTTGAAGGGGTCAGGGTCTTGGAACGAACAGATCTGTTAACAGTGGATGAACTAAGACGTGGCTGAGAGAAGCAGGACAAATCATTCAGGAGTTGCTGTTGCTGGGCTTCAAAATCCTGCAACATGCTGAAGTCCTCAGCTGGAATATCTCTTGCATTGAGGGACGACCTCAGGCGACTGGATTGAAGATTACTTCCAGGGAGATGCAAGGTTGGGACGTTGGGCTGCGGCCAAGCCAAAGATGAATGGTTAATACCATTTGCAGATGGGGACATGGGTGGCGTGAAGGGCGAAGGAGACATAACAGAGACCGAAGAGGGAGAACCAGGCAAGAGGCTCATGGCTGCAGCCATCTCCATGGCGGAGGCCGCTGAAGCAGTTGAACGGGGAGAAGGAACGGCAGAGCCAGTGGAGACATACAAGGGGCGCAGTTCCTCAGATGTGTGAGCAAAGAAACAGACTCGCCGCATGCAACCTGTGCCATCCTTGCACAGCCGTGTCCTGTACTGTGCCGGGTGAAGCCAGCACTCAAAAACGCCATGCGCGTATTCACACAAATCCCCTCGTCGACATGCCCCTTTTCGGAAATCAGGGCAGGGAACGCAGCTGTAGTGGTACTTCCTTGGGTCTCTCCTGCGAGCGTTCTCACCTGGGTGAACGAATGGACACTCGGTCCAGTCATGAGAGTAAGCTCGGGAACAAGGGCGGACCTTAAAGGAGAACATGCGGAACTCATCTGTTGCATAGATGCTGTTCTTGATATCAGGTAGAGATGGATCAATAGGGTATTCCTTTTTCTCCGTTGCCGAAGAAACAGGGTGATCATTGAACTTGATCGTGGGAGATGAAGTCGAGTCTGAGGCAGACGACGGAGATCCATTCTCCGGGGATGATGACAAAGGGGGTGAATTTGAATTCGATGTGCTTGTGGAAACCCGCAGATTGAGCTCTCCAATAGAAGAACCATCAGAACCATTGCTCGCCAGGAGCTCCTCAAGCACAGCCTTCACATTAGGGAGCTTAGGAGATACAACAATAACATCAGCAGGCCGGTGGCCATTGGCATCCACTGAATTTGGGTTTGCACCGGCCAACAAAAGCAGCTTCACAACATCTACAGCGTTTACAGATCCGCCGGAGGCAGCACAGTGGAGAGCAGTGCTCTTATCCGGGCCACAGGAACGATTTATATCAGCATCGGATAGAGCAAGGATTAGCTTCAAGACATCGATACTACCATAAGTTGCAGCAACCATCAAAGGAGTTCTGTGCTCAAGGACTATCTGCTTCGAGCCCTTCTGGCGGACGTACCAAAGACCAATCTCATCGATAGCAGAGGCATCACGCTCCAACGAACGCTTGAAGCCTTCAACGTCATTGTTAGCCGCGAGCTCAAGTAAACTTGAAAAAGAATCTTCGGTTTCTACAGTCAGGTGATTCATGCTTTTCATGGGGGTTTTGCTTTCTTCGGAGGATGAAGGAGAAGACGGCGATGACGAGGTGGACTTTAACCGCTCCGGTCCACCACACATACTTCGATTGCCTGGAAATCCACCTAATAAAAAAGAAATGCAAAAAGTTGCCTTATAATAAATAAAAAAAAAAAACCAGAACTGTTCGAACCAAGAAAGAACGAAATCAATGATAAGTACAGAAAGCGTGATTCAAGAAGAACAAATCGCCGGAAAAATGTGAAGACCGCCTGAAAAAATTACCGAAGTCCTTGGTATGTAAAGTCGGGACATTTATAAAAATAAATTAAGCCGAAATCTCGATTTTAGAAAGAAAATAATTGCAAAAAAAAAAGATTCCAATAAGAACGACTACAAGGAAGGTCTCAATCACGGATAGAAAAAGAGCGTAGGAAATTGACAGAAGATCACGGCGAAGATTTAGGGAATGAATGCAAGATCAAAAAGACTCCTCTCAGAAAATATGGCGAAAAATCGAAACTCTCAAAGACAGCTACCATTTTCCACAGAAATTTTATTTTTTCCGTAAACAGAATATATAACTATTTTTCTCTTACAGATCGCTCACAGAAATCATGAAGAAGAAATGCATATTTATAATACTTTCAAAAAATAAAAACTCTTGAAAACACGAAAACAAGAAACAAAATCCGAACTCCTCAATATTTGCAACCGATTATTCTCATTCTTAGTTTTAGAAACTGAAGACTTCACTAAAAATGTTTAAAATCACAGCAATGTAAACTATCTAATGGACCGTCAAGAAGGTTTAAAAGCACAAAAAGAGGACGAAATGCGCGCCTAACAAACCTTACAACAGAAAGAACACAAAAGTGCAAAACCATTCTCCAAAGTCCAGAGAAAAATCAGCTCAAATTACAATTTTTTAACAAAGAATCACCGACTTCCACCTACTCACCGATTTCCAGATTCTGAAGACACAGACAAGCTAAGCCACGATTAATAACTCCATCAACTTCACAGATCTCTCTATCGATCTACGGATAAACAAACTGTGAACAAAAAAAATAAAAATCTTCACCGATCTGAGAAGTATAAACAGCCGCCAATATCTAATGCGAAGAATGCCTTGGAGACGATAAGACAACAATAAGAAAATCGCGACGCAGGCCCGAAACGAAGCGTTTTGATCACCATTTTTCCAGTTGGGAAAATCGCCGATCCAATCGAGAGAGAGAGAGAGAGAGAGAGAGAGAGAGACTTTGAGACTTCTCTTTGTCTAACGTCTCCAAATTAAAATGAAATGAAACGCTCAAATGCAGATAAATTTGAATAAATTAACTCGGACTCAGCGGGACGAAATACGCATGGAAATTCACCCTAAATTCACTTCACATGACAGTTAAATTTGGGGGATTCAAACGGGTGGTGACCGGTTTTTCCGATCAAAGGTGATGAGAGCGTGGGTGAGGCGTTCACCGGTTAGGTGACCTTTGTTTGGGATGCGTATCGAAAGGGAGCAACCGAGTAACGGAGTAACTCGGTACAGTGACCGGTTCAGCAGGTGGAGGAGCGTGCTTGCTTTGGTGGATTATGATGGATTGGAATCCGGTCTTACGTCCGCGAATCAGAGCCGGGATGGATTGGAGAGTACTAGCGGACTTCAGGGCATTAGTCAAATTTGGTTAAATATGGAGTCAAATCGAGGGGAAAGGCGTGGAGCAGCACCAACGACAAAAAATAAAAAATAAAGAAAAGAAAAAATATATATTTATAAAAAATAGATTAATCAATTTCAAAAATTAAAAAATAAAATAAATAAAGCCACAGCGGCTCAGCCCGTCAGCCGCCCCTCTTGACAACAAAAATAATTTTATTTATTTATTTATTTCGGATTCTCGAAATTTCCAATGGATTTTAATCTCGATTGTCCTGTTTCTTTGCATGCTTAGAATTTTGGACATGGTTAAAATTACGGTATTACCCCTGTAATGGGACAGGAGAATTGAATATATGTGATTGGGATGTTGGTGATGAAAAGACTTCAATGCCCCTTTCCGTATTGCAATCAGCTCTCGACAGGTACCCGCAGTACTTACCAGCAGAAGAGATTCAATCATTCAAACTAGAAGCTCGATCCGGTCCTACCACGGTCCGACCAGGTTAATCTAAACAGTTTAGACCAAACTAGACCCAAAATATTGAGATCACGGATTTCCCTGTTCAAACATGGAAGGTGTGTTTGGCATGGCTTGTCATTTTGTCATTTTCTTTCTATGATTTTGCCGCCACGTTGATGTTTTTCAGAAAATGGCTGAACTGGGTGACACTCTACATGTCCTCAAAATCAGTACAATATTTATGAAAAAAACAATTCTAACAAACCCCAAACTCTATATGCCTTTCATGTATGTATGAATGTTTATGCAACATCATCATCATATAAGCCTTATCCTAACTATAGGGATTCTCATACGTTTAATATGGTCATTATCTTCTATTTAGTGTCATATTTATTTGTAAAATTTTGAGCACTTAAATCATTTCTTACTAGACTAGACAATAAAAACTATTTACGTAGATAGTCAATGTATTTATATAATCGGATTTCATTCAAATTTTGCATTATAAATCTAATTAATAATCAGACTGAATTTAAATTTGATTCCATTCGATCCAATTATATTATAATATTTATTGATTTTAATTAATAAATATTATGTGATTATATTATATATTATAATAAATTCACTATGTTAGATTTACATTAATTTATTACCGATAAAGATCAAAAGTAAACATCTTGATCCTTTCTACAAGTGGGACTCTCGAGCTTAGATGCAAACTCTTAGAATCTGCAAAAGAAACAAGTTAGAGTGCTTGGGTAGGTGTCCCAGGCTATCGACTCAAATGGTTAACTCAATACTAGGGCTGTTCATAACAAGACTCAAATTGATCAAATCGACGAACTCAGACTGATTTAATCTGAGTTGGCCGGTTTTTCTTTAGCACCGATCAGTTTTGGATTACAAAAAAACATAAATCGATAGGTCAATTCGGTTTCGGTTTTCATGTGTGAAAATCAAAATTGAATCGATCCAAACTGACTTAGATATATTATATATATTTAATATATTTCAGTTTTAATATATATTTTTAGAAATATATATATATATTAGTTTTATTTCAAAAATATACATATTATATATAAAATTTTACATATATAAAATATCAATTTTAATCCATCAAATCATTTTTAATTTTCAGGCATCCAACCTTTGCTTTCTTAGACTTGATTCCTTTACCGTTCACATCGAAAGAATCATTCACAAAACCGACTCAAACCAAATAGGTCGGTTTTACTTAGTACTAGGTCAGTTTCGATTTCATTTCTAGGTAAATCGACCAGGTCGGATCGATTGGAAAAACGCTAGTAAACCAACCCACCCAACCCGTGAACAGCCCTAGTCAATACATGTCGAGTTATCCAAGGTTGTAGAAATGCTACAGCAAGATTCAAAATGCAATAGGTGCAAAATGCTTACCTTTATATAGAGCAATGTGGTAAGCCGTAGTGGACATGTATAGGCAGTTGGGATGCTCAAGACCCACTTCTTCACGAAGTAGGGTACCGCGCCACCATGTGGCAATCTGCAATTGTGCATGGCATAGGTCAGTCTTACACTCAAGGTTTAAAGTATCGGATATTGTATCGTATATTTTATAAATGATATGATCCAAAACGCCTGTTTTCAGATGTTTCAGACCCCCTTTTTTTAATAATAAAAAACAGCCTGTAATTTTTCTAAAAAACCAAAATTTGAAAAAAAAATGTATTTCGACCGTTTTTAAATATCGATATAATATGACCAAAACTCGTATCTTATCGATACTTTTAACCTTGCCTACACCATTCACATTGGAGCTGAGCTAGGTCGAGAGCATGTCCTCCACGTCGGAGTTGGCTCGAGGTCGGAAGTATATCTTTTATCTCGGAGATGGCCCATGCCGCAGCCATTCTAGGTCAGCGCTGCCACTAGTGATCCAAGGTGCGATCAAGAGTTGTGCTGCTATATACATCGCGATGTAGTGCAATAAAGCACCTGCACTACCACGTGTCAAGGCACCATTGGAGGGTAATTAACTTTTTAATTCTTTTGTATTTTAAAATTTAAAGCAGAGTCGGATTAAATCAGAATCCAATTCAAATATGTTAGAATTTGAATTCGGATTCGAGATCTTCAAATCCAATCAGATTCATATGCAAAGTTTTCAATAAATGGATAGGATTCAGATTTTGCTGAATCTGAACCAAATGTGATTCATTTATAGCCCTAATTTTGAGACCTCACCTAAAAATTTGAATTTTTCGGATAAACAACTCCTTGAGTGGGTACGAGAGTATGCTTAATCAAATTGTCTAGTGTTTAATTTTCATTGTCCCCATTGTAATTAATTAAATTTCAGCACAAGATGTAGGGGGGCAGTAGCGTCTGGGTTTTTAGTGAAGGGGCATTTTAGAAAATAAATACCTAAGACTTAAATTTCAGTCTTGAGGTCTAGGCTATAGTTGTGCAAGTTAGGCGGGCCAGGTCGAGTTTAAGTTAAACCTAGGCTCAACCCTAAGAATTAGGCGTAAGGCCAAAGCCCAAAGTCAAGCCTGAATTATCCAACTGGGGTCTGGATTGGGCTCGAGTTACTAATTAGCCCCCACTAAAATTTGTGCATATATGTATGGTTTATCAATAAATGCATATATGTATGTATGCATGCAAATATGTGTCTATATATACATATATGTATGTATATAATTGGGCTAGGCTCGGGTTGTGATAAAACCAAGCCAAAACTTGGGCCAGGTTCAAACTACCTAAGGGCTAAGCATGGGTCTAGCCTAAAAAAATAAAAATAAAAATCTAAACTTTTGCTTCTAAACCTAACTTGAGGACCAAAAATATAAATTCAACTTGTACAAAATTATGGGTTGAATCAGTCTATGATTGGGTTGGGCCCGCCCAAGTTGTACCCCTAGTAGAGATGGAAATTTGACCTATCCCCGCATGGCTCCAATTCACCCTACCCTTGATTGGGGTCGATCTTTACTACTAATTGGGTTCGAAGCAGATTTGGAGAAATCCAAAACTTTGGTGACCGAGGAACGAGGTGAGGATGGTATTTGTCCACTCATCAAAATGTGCTAAGCCCAACCAAACCCGGCCCATGATCACCACTACTCTCAAGTCATTATTAATAACTAGTATTATATTATATACAAAA